>NC_091267.1:17230000-17974375 GCF_042477335.2 Ovis canadensis | reverse complement strand
ATGAGAATTCTATCCCTTCATCAGGAAGATCTCCTGGAATAGGGCATGGCAATCCACTCCGGTATTCTTCCCTGGGAGAATCCCCATGGCCAGAGGAGCTCAGTAGGCTGCAGTCCATAGGGTCTCAAAGAGCCAGACACGACTGAATCGACCTAGCACACATGCACACATAAAGAGAAATCCAAAAGTTAAGGAGAACAATGAATATTCAGCCAAAGTTAAAAAGACAAAAGTCAGTGAACATGTAATTAGGCATAACTTTTTCTTTGTCTCAGGGTAATATCTCAATGGAAATAATAAAAGTGAGATGTGTTTAGACAAAAGATATAAGTATATACTACTTTTCTTTAATTGAGTTTGGCTGGAATTTAATAAAAATTACTCAATGCTGTTATACTGTACTTTAAGAAGTAGTCTAACAAGACACTTACCAGTCAATTTCATGATTTTGAGAATAATGAAATTGAAGAGGATTCACCCATGAAGTAAGAGCATTGTCACTACAGCTTGTCTCTTAATTAGCAAATCAGTCCTAAGTGGCATTTCAGCATCAAAGGAGCTTCTCATGGCTTATTTATCTTGGCCTTCCTGCATAATTAATCAAATTCATAATAATGGGAAACAATTAGAATGTTAATCTACTTTAAAAAATAATTTAATGCTGTTTTTCCTAGTTTATGCTATTCCATCGTGTTGAATGAAAAGATACTGTAACTTGAAAAATGCTTCCTTGGCATATGGGGAGATCACGGGTAATATATGGTTTTTACATTCCTTTTATACACAAAAGGGACTCGCTGAAGAAGCAAAGGGACACCAACACCTGTTACTCTGAGCAGGACCTTCATGACGTGAGCATCCAAGCCTCTCATGCACCAAGGTTATGTTACTGAATATACTTGGGGAGCTACAAATATAATTGTGTTCTACTTCAGATTTCATTAAATATCCAAATAACATCTTCTCAGAAGTCACTAATATATTAAAAATAGGAAAATATGTTATTTATTTGCAGACCAGCAGATCAATAACATAGAAAGGTAATCAGATCAATGATATCTCTTTCCTAAAAATGTCCTACTCCATTTTCCCTCTGTGGTTTATTCGTTAACTCTCCCTGCCTCAGGCCACACCAACAAACTGGATGGCAGGGGTTACTTAATATATAGCTGCTGTTTAGTCACTCAGTCATGCCCAACTCTTTGTGACCCCATAGGCTGTAGCCCACCAGGCTCCTCTGTTCGTGGGATTCCCCAGGCAAGAATACTGGAGTGGGTTGCCCTTTCCTCCTCCAGGGGATCTTCCCAATGCAGGGATCCAACCAGCATCTCGCACATTGGCAGGTGGACTCTTTACCACTATGTCACCAGGGAAGCCCCCATAATCTATAGAGAAAAGAAAAAAAGCAACTATCATTTTGCATTTGCTTTTCTCTGATTCTTTAGGACTTACACGGGGACCCTTTGTTCTTTCATCTAAGCATTTCACAATTATTCATCAACCCCTGCCATTGAGGAATGGCATTGCATACTCTCTGAGGAAACAAAGTTTTCTGAGGCCCAGATTTACTTTACTCAAATCAAATCAAGCATCTGAATCAATCCTATAATCTCTTTAAGAGCCTGTTGAAATTATATACACAGCAACTGAGCGTTGCCTATACAGATTGCTCTTGGACACTTTAAGATTTCAAATGACATTCAAAAAGCATATTCCCAGATGAGCTGGCAAAAACAATTTGAGTTTGTAAATCAGTAACTTTTTGTTTCACATCTTCCAATCAGAACAGTACTTATTACTTGCACAGAAGCACGCCTTGGGGCATGCTGGTTTATAGTAAAAAGACAAGTGATCTCCAAATGTATTTTGGAAATCACTCATTTACATGCAGCAGAGATGCTAAATAAAATTTATTTTAAAAGTAAAGGTCATCTATTCGCTCCCACAACTGGAAAGGTAACAATGTTCTCGGGCACAGCTTGATCCAGGACTCAGGTCCTGAGAACCCAGGTCATGACTGGGTCCTCCTGTAGCTTCACCCTGGGGATTTAAATGACTCAGCTTCTCCCAACCAGACAGAAGCTCTTAGAAGCTCCATGGTGTCCTTCCTGGCCAAGACCCTCCTAGAACTAATTGTGGTCCAAGAAAATGTGATACTCGGATTGTTTTCAATCAAAATGATCCAACATAGCATGAACGGATCAGGGGAGACTTGGTTACCAAAGGAAGTTTGGGGCTTCACCCCAGGAAAGATGGGGTGTGAGTTTGGAGCAGTTATTAAAAACATGTGTCTATTACACAGGATGCATGGCAGTCCTTTTATTAGAGCACAAAGCACGCTCACGTATTCTCTAGTGATGTATCCTCCCTGCCAGAAGGCGGTCTATCGGAGGAGAGGAATGTTTCAATAAAATGGAGCAGGACCCTATGGTCCTTGGTGCCATCCCCCATTTCGTCTGCCTGCCTCTTGTCTGTAGAGAAACTTTAGCCAAATAAGTTTAATCAGAGAAGCGTGAACATGCAGAAACAAAGGAAAAGAGTCAAAGAAGACCAGATAATAATAATACAGTCTTTAAGCATGGTCAAGGACCTTTAGTCCCTTCTCAAGGGCTAAAGCTAGTATTCTGAACCATATTCTGTGAGCTGTCCTATACTGAAATCCCCACCAGGTGGTAGAAGTTAATGACACAATGGTCAGACTGTAGCCACAATTCTGAGAACTGGCCTCAAGGAAATGGAAACAAACTGAGCCTGGAACTGAAAACTAACTGTACAGGAAACCATCAAGATGATGCTGGTCAGACCACTGGTAACAAATTTGAAGATGAATGTCAGAGCGGACTGAGGAGCATGGAGCTCCACCCTCTGTCTATAAAAGTTCTTGCCCCTTGATTTGTCAAGGGAGGAGTCAGTCTTTGGACTGGTGGCTGCCCCCACCCCCACCCCCAATTACTCACCTCTGAAATAAACTTTCCTTCCCACCAACCTGGCCTCTTTTATGGCTTTTTAGCATCAAGCAGCCAGACCCCCATTTGGTTACATAACGTTGATCTTGCTCTGCTTTTGACGATGGTACTTGATGGTGAGTGAGAATGAAATGGTCATTTACTAAGCGAACAGATGGATGGGTGAAAGAGGTAGTGAATGAACAAGTATAACATACCCAGAGCTTGGATGAGGGACTTTGTAACAAAATAAAGAACTATAGGAAAATGAAGACTGCATTTAAAGAAATAATGTAACCCACTGGGTAGGGTTTCTCTTAGCCCAACTTGTGTTTCTTCAAATACATCCAGCCTGAAGGCTTTCGGGGCCAACCTCTACTTCTGTAAAGATGGCCCCATGGCTTTAGGGAAGCACAGATGAAAACAGAGTTAACTTAGTCACAGAATTATTGGCCTTAAAACATACTGCACAGCACTGGAGTCAGGTAAAAAATGGATTAAATCTCTCTCAAGATACAAACTTCCCAGGTGGCTCAGTGGTAAAGAATCTGTCTACCAATGCAGGAGACACAAGAGACGTCAGCTCAATCCCTGGGTCTGAAGATCCCCAGAAGTAGGAAATAGCAAGTTACTCTAGTATTCTTGCCTAGAGAATTCCATGGACAGAGGAGCCTGGTGGGCTATAGTCCACAGGTTCACAGAGTTGGACACAACTGACTAAACACTTTCACTTTTAGTTTGTTCTTCCTTTAAATTTTCTAATCAAATATTATCTAGAATAAGCTTGTACATAACTCCAGGCTTCCCTTGTGGCTCAGCTGGTAAAGAATCCGCCTGCAATGTGGTAGATCTGGGTTGGGAAGATACCCTGGAGAAGGGAAAGTCTACCCACTCCAATATTCTGGCCTGGAGAATCCCATGAGGTTGCAAAGAGTCAGACACAACTGAGTGGCTTTCACTTTCACTATACATAACTCCAGACTGTGGCTTTTGGGTGAACATAAATTTGAGCATGGACCCTGTTTTTTCAGTAGAGCCTTTTGAAGCTGAAAAATTATCTTTGTCAATTGGAGATATAAGATGGCAAAATAATAAAACTGTCAATGGCTGTATTGAGAAATATGAAAGATAATGGGTGACTCAAGAAGTTCCCCAAGCCCTTTTATTTATGCATGAGGGGGCCCTTTTGTCTGAATCATATCCTGCAGGTCCCTTGCCACCCACGTCCAGGTGCTTTGCAGCCACTTCTGTTGTCACTCTGCACCTCGAGGAGACAGAACAAACCAGACGCTGCCATGGCATGTCGCCAGTGCACGCTATAACAAAGCTAAGAAGACAGCAAAGGAGAAAATGGACATAGCTGTGCAAATGGGAAAGGAGATCACTGCAAACACAGGTCAGGGGGACGATGAACATAAAAGCATGAAATTCAAATAATAATGGAGAAACTGAGAATGTTTATGCCACCGTACCGATAGTTCTGATCTGTGAAAAAGATGAATTCAATACAGATGGTGCTTGACACAAACAATACAGTCACTGAAAAGGGACCAGAAGGTTATAAAGAGGAGGACGTTGCAAAACAGCTCAGTCTAGAGACTTCTATCTTGGTTTTGCCTGGCAAGTGGCCTCCCCAATTTCTTAGTTAAGAAAGAGTCAGCGTTTAGGTCAGAAGTACACGAAGTCATCTTTTGAGATTATTCCATCTGTAATTTCATGTCCCTCCCACGTGGAAGCAGAGTTTGTCTGTTACTCAGGTCAACGAATCAGCTGCGGAAGAAGTGACACTGGATGCATTCCAAGCTGTCCTTTAAGGGGGCTGACAACTTCTGTTCCATCCCTTCTGGAACACTGGCATTTGGGGAGCCATGATCCACCCTGTGGGATGGCTCAGCCCCTCTGCTAGGCCCACCAAGTGGCCACAGCACACGCTGAAGTTCCCCGTTATAAAATAATAACATCTGAATGCCTGACTCTCAGTAAACTTGAGAAAGGCAGACCAGCATGTTCTACAAACAAAGGACACACAAGTGAGGCAAAGAAGAATTTGAGCAATTTGATAGGTTCTTAAAGTAAGTGTACTCTGCAACTTCCACAAGAAACTCAAGCAAAAGCACTTATAAAACAAAGACGTGTGTGTGCGTGTATATTCAGTCATGTCCAATTCTTTGCAACCCCTTGGACTGTAGCAAACCAGGCTCCTCTCTCCATGGAATTCTGAAGACAAGAATACTGGAGTGGGTATTTCCCCATTTCCTACTCCAAGGGAATTTTAAAAAGGCTGAGTGCTGAACAATTGATGCTTTCCAAGTGTGGTGCTGGAGAAGACTCTTGAGAGTCCCTTGGACTGCAAGGAAATCAAACCAGTCATCCTAAAGGAAATCAACTCTGAATTTTCATTGGAAGTTCTGATGCTGAAGCTGAAGCTCCAATACTTTGGCCACCTGATCCGAATAGCCAACTCATTAGAAAAGACCCTGACGCTGGAAAAGATTGAAGGCAGGAGGGGAAGGGGTCGATAGAGAAGGAGATGGTTGGATGGCATCACCGACTCTATGGACCTGAGTTTGAGCAAACTCCAGAAGATAGTGGAGGGGTCACAATGAGTCAGACACGACTTAGCAGCTGAGCAACAAATGTATATACATAACCGATTCACTTTGCTGTTCGCCTGAAACTAACACAACAATGTACATCAACTATACAGCAATAAAATTTTTATTTAATAAATCTCCTGGTATCTTTAAAAGCTGCAGCTTTTAAAATTGTATTGATATTCTTGATGCAGTAGCAGTGATGGCTTGCTGCTACCTACTGCCTACTCTATCCCATTTGTAAGTGGCAGATTGTATATACACTAGGTTAAGTGATTTTGCCAATTTACACATTTAATGAATGAAACAGTAAATAGCTTAGAAGGCTGTGTGGAGATGACCTTCACTGCCATTACCACTAACTATGCATTCAACTCAGCTTGCAAGGCTCAGCCACCTAACTGACTCAGAGTCTACAGCCTGCAATCAAGTGGGCCAGAGGCACTACATCTTCTAGTGATTTTGCAAGAAAGCATTTTGGCGAGTAGATCAGGAAGCCAGTGTTCTGCTCTGATGCCGTGCGGTGTTAACACAGCCCCCTGATCTGAGCATGTTGCTCTTGCCATTTAATGCACAGAAATATGATTACAAAGAACAGTGAACGGCTGGGCTCAGCGATGGCCTTTCTATCCTCACATACGCTTAATCCTTAGTTAAAGTGATTTTAATTTTTTCCCTAGTAATGACATTAGTACATAAAAGCATTTAGGCCTGATTAGTGAACATCTTCCCATCATTTAGGGAGGAGGTGTAATTACGTTCCACCCTCACTCCTGCCATTTAGGAAATTGCAAACACAGTTCATTAAAGGGCATTCTCATCAAATGATTCAATTTCCATCCCAGCGGTTATTCCCAGCGAAGACGGGTCTCCAATGTAGGTTTACCAAGGAAATCGACGTATCTATTATTGCTCAGTCAAGCTACTACTCATATCACATTCACTAGAAATTGGTCCAGCGAATACTAAATCTCTACGATGAAGAATTGCTCATTTTTTGTTTGTTTGTTTGTTTGTGTTGGTAGCCATTCTAACTTACATATAGTGTGACTTTTAATTTATAAAGCAGTGATCTAACACTTGGTGTGTGAATGCATAGATGTGGACTGCATATGGGGTGAACTAGAAGTGATGAGAGATAGATACAGAGAGATAAATGAAAAAGAGAGTGCAAGATATGAACCTGGAGGTACCTATGTCCTGCTGTGCATCTGGTGATTAAGACAAGGAAACACTTACAAGGATACTCACAGCAGCATGTTGTAAATTTACCTTATTGAAGTATAGCTGATTTATGATCTTGTGATAGCTTCTGGTGTGTTCATTTGTACATACAAATAATAGTTTGCATCTGCTAATCCTAAACTCCCAATCCCCGCCTCTCTCAGCCCCCAGCCCCTTGGCAACAACAGTCTGTTCTCTGCGTCTGTGAGTCTGTCTCTGTTTCACAGACAAGCTCACTTGTGTCGGACTCTTTGCAACCCCGTGGACTGTAGCCTGCCAGGCTCCTCTGTCCCTGGGGATTCTCCAGGCAAGAGTACTGGAGTGGGATGCCATTTCCTTCTCCAGGGGATCGTCCTGACCCAGGGATCAAACCCACATCTCATGTATCCTGAATTGGCAGGCAGGCTCTTTACCAGTGGTGCCACCCGGGAAGTACATATAAATGATATCCTTTAGTATTTCTCTTTCTGACTTACATCACTTCATATGATAAACTCTAGGTCCCTAAATGGTGTCACAAATTGTATAATTTCCTTCTTTTCTATGGCTGAGTAGTATTCCATTGCATATATGTATCACATAGTCTTTACCCATTTCTCTGTTGATAGATATTTACATTGTTTCCATGTCTTGGCTGTTGTAAACAGTGCTACAGTGAACATAAGGGTGCCTGTATTTTTCCGAAGTATAGCTTTTTCCAGATATAGGCCCAAGAGTGGGATTTTTGGATCAAGAAGCAATTCTATTTTTAGTTTTTTCAGGAAATTTCATACTGTTTTCCATAGTGGCTGCACTAATTTACATCCTTACCAACAGTGTAGGAGGGTTCTTTTTTCTCCAAACCCTCTCCAGCATTTGTTATTTTTAGACTTTTAAATGATGGCCATTCTGATAGGTGTGAGGTGGTACCTCGTTGCAGTTTTGATTTGAATTTCTCTAATGATTAGCAATGTTGAGCATCTTTTCATGCATAGCACAATTTTAAAAATAAGGTTCTGGAACTTACAATTTTTATTAATAGGGAACAATTATTTTAAAATATGTATACATTGTAAAAAAAACAAATTCGACCTATAACAATGGAAAATATCACAAAAATACATCCGTAGTGAAAAATAAATTTATCAAAAAGAGCAATGAATAGACAATAATATAATTTTAGATAATCTGGATGACTATTCTCTATCCAAACTATCATATATTTTAATTGTTCTAGATTCAATTTGTGTTTATGAATTCTTTGGATCCTCTTGTAAAGAGAGGGTAATACAATTGATTTAAGCCAACTAAAGGTCAAATAATGTCTTGGCATAGTGTACTGATCCTATTTCTCTGATGTTCATGGAGAAATAAGTGGCAGAATTCAGTCATCACATAGAGAACACGGCACTGTGCCCAGAGGCAGTTTTGGAAGAGAAAATTTATTTCAGCATCTCTCACATTAGATACATTTGTTAATTTAGTTGTTGGGTTCTTTTAAAATTTACTGTATTTTCCTAACCATATAAATTTAAGAAATCTCTTTCTCCTTTTATAATAACATTTAATTACAATTATAATAAACATGGGCTTCCCAGGTGGCACTAATGGTAAAGAACATGCCTAATAATGCAGGAGATGTAAGAGACGTGAGTTCGATCCCTGGGTTGGGAAGATTCCCTGGAGGAGGGCATAGCTCTCCGTTCCAGTATTCTTGTCTGGAGAATCCCATGGACAGATGAGCTTGGCCGGCTACAGTCCATAGGTTTCCACAGAGTCAGACATGAATGAAGTGACTTAGCACACAGGCACACATCATAAAACATGCTACACTGGGTGTCAATGAGGCCATTTCCCTTAAAATAGATACATAGATTATTTTGTAACAGTACGACTAAGAAAAAGCAAACTTACTAAAATTGAACTGAAAGATAGATAGTGAAATAAGTGCCTAATTATTTCATTTACACTTCACCCCATCCCTATGAGAGAGTTGAAGCTTAACGAGGTTGCGTCACATAGGTCCACTGTCAACTTGATTAAGCTGGGTTAGGAAAGGCCAAAAAACATACTTAGATGAGATTTGGGAGGTGGAATTGTTTCCTCCCAAAGTTTACAATTTTTTTTTTAAGAAGTGATTTTTATTTTTTTTTATATTGGTTTTGCCATACATTGACATGAATCCACCATGGGTGTGCATGCGTTCCCAAACATGAACCCACTCCCACCTCCCTTCCCATAACATCTCTCTGGGTCATCCCCGTGCACCAGCCCCAAGCATCCTATACCCTGAATCGGACATAGACTGTCAATTCGTTTCTTACATGATAGTATACACGTTTCAATGCCATTCTCCCAAATCATCCCACCCTCTCCCTCTCCCACATAGTCCAAAAGTCCACTATACACATCTGTGTCTCTTTCGCTGTCTTGCATACAGGGTTGTCATTGCCATCTTTCTAAATTCCATATATATGTGTTAGTATACTGTATTGGTGTTTTTCTTTCTGGCTTCACTCTGTATAATCGGCTCCAGTTTCATCCATCTCATTAGAACTGATTCAAATGTATTCTTTTTAATGGCTGGGTAATACTCCATTGTGTATATGTACCACAGCTTTCTTATCCATCCATCTGCTGATGGACATCTAGGTTGTTTCCATGTCCTGGCTATTATAAACAGTACTGCGATGAACATTGCGATACATGTGTCTCTTTCAATTCTGGTTTCCTCGGTGTGTATGCCCAGCAGTGGGATTGCTGGGTCATAAGGCAGTTCTATTTGCAATTTTTAAAGGAATCTCCACACTGTTCTCCATAGTGGCTGTACTAGTTTGCATTCCCACCAACAGTGTAAGAGGGTGCCCTTTTATCCACACCCTGTCCAGCATTTATTGCTTGTAGACTTTTGGATCGCAGACATTGTGACTGATGTGAAGTGGTACCTCATTGTGGTTTTGATTTCCATTTCTCTCATAATGAGTGATGTTGAACATCTTTTCATGTGTTTGTTAGCCATCCGTATGTCTTCTTTGGAGAAATGTCTATTTAGTTTTTTGGCCCATTTTTTGATTGGGTCATTTATTTTTCTGGAATTGAGCTGCATAAGTTGCTTGTATATTTTTGAGATTAGTTGTTTGTCAGTTGCTTCATTTGTTATTATTTTCTCCCATTCCAAAGGCTGTCTTTTCACCTTGCTTATAGTTTTCTTTGTTGTGCAGAAGCTTTTAATTTTAATTAGATCCCATTTGTTTATTTTTGCTTTTATTTCCAGAATTCTGGGAGGTGGATCATAGAGGATCCTGCTGTGATTTATGTCGGAGAATGTTCTGCCTATGTTCTCCTCTAGGAGTTTTATAGTTTCTGGTCTTACATTTAGATCTTTAATCCATTTTGAGTTTATTTTTGTGTGCGGTGTTAGAAAGTGATCTAGTTTCATTCTTTTACAAGTGGTTGACCAGTTTTCTCAGCACCACTTTTAAAGAGATTGTCTTTACTCCATTGTATATTCTTGCCTCCTTTGTCAAAGATAAGGTGTCCATATGTGTGTAGATTTATCTCTGGGCTTTCTATTTTGTTCCATTGATCTATATTTCTGTCTTTGTGCCAGTACCATACTGTCTTGATGACTGTGGCTTTGTAGTAGAGCCTGAAGTCAGGCAAGTTGATTCCTCCAGTTCCATCCTTCTTTCTCAAGATTGCTTTGGCTATTCGAGGTTTTTTGTATTTCCATACAAATCTTGAAATTATTTGTTCTAGTTCTGTGAAAAATATCGCTGGTAGCTTGATAGGAATTGCATTGAATTTATACATTGCTTTGGGTAGTATACTCATTTTTACTATATTGATTCTTCCGATCCATGAACTTGGTATATTTCTCCATCTATTAGTGTCCTCTTTGATTTATTTCATCAGTGTTTTATAGCTTTCTATATATAGGTCTTTAGCTTCTTTAGGTAGGTATATTCCTAAGTATTTTATTCTTTTCGTTGCAATGGTGAATGGAATTGTTTCCTTAATTTCTTTTTCTACTTTCTCATTATTAGTGTATAGGAATGCAAGGGATTTCTGTGTGTTGATTTTATACCTGCAACTTTACTATATTCATTGGTTAGCTCTAGTAATTTTCTGGTGGAGTCTTTAGGGTTTCTATGTAGAAGATCATGTCATCTGCAAACAGTGAGAGTTTTACTTCTTCTTTTCCAATTTGGATTCTTTTATTTCTTTTTCTGCTCTGATTGCTGTGGCCAAAACTTCCAGAACTATGTTGAATAGTAGCGGTGAAAGTGGGCACCCTTGTCTTGTTCCTGACTTTAGGGGAAATGCTTTCAACTTTTTACCATTGAGGATAATGTTTGCTGTGGGTTTGTCATATATAGCTTTTATTATGCTGAGGTATGTTCCTTCTATTCCTGCTTTCTGGAGAGTTTTTATCATAAATGGATGTTGAATTTTGTCAAAGGCCTTCTCTGCATCTATTGAGATAATCATATGGCTTTTATTTTTCAATTTGTTAATGTGGTGAATTACATTGATTGAATTGCGGATATTGAAGAATCCTTGCATCCCTGGGATAAAGCCCACTTGGTCATGGTGCATGATCTTTTTAATGTGTTGTTGGATTCTGATTGCTAGAAATTTGTTGAGGATTTTTGCATCTATGTTCATCAGTAATATTGGCCTGTAGTTTTCTTTTTTTGTGGCATCTTTGTCAGGTTTTGGTATTAGGGTGATGGTGGCCTCATAGAATGAGTTTGGAAGTTTACCTTCCTCTGCAATTTTCTGGAAGAGTTTGAGGAGGATAGGTGTTAGCTCTTCTCTAAATTTTGTGTAGAATTCAGCTGTGAAGTCGTCTGGACCTGGGCTTTTGTTTGCTGGAAGATTTCTGATTACAGTTTCAATTTCAGTTTTGGAAAGTTGTACTTTTCTAAGAATTTGTCCATTTCTTCCATGTTGTCCATTTTATTGGCATATAATTGCTGATAGTAGTCTCTTATGATCCTTTGTATTTCTGTGTTGTCTGTTGTGATCTCTCCATTTTCATTTCTAATTTTATTGATTTGATTTTTCTCTCTTTGTTTCTTGATGAGTCTGGCTAATGGTTATTTATCCTTTCAAAGAACCAGCTTTTGGCTTTGTTGATTTTTGCTATGGTCTCTTTTGTTTCTTTTGCATTTATTTCTGCCCTAATTTTTAAGATTTCTTTCCTTCTACTAACTCTGGGGTTTTCCATTTCTTCCTTTTCTAGTTGCTTTAGGTGTAGAGTTAGGTTGTTTATTTGACTTTTTTCTTGTTCCTTGAGGCATGCCTGTATTGCTATGAACTTTCCTCTTAGCACTGCTTTTATAGTGTCCCACCGGTTTTGGGGTGTTGTGTTTTCATTTTCATTAGTTTCTGTGCATATTTTGATTTCTTTTTTGGATTTCTTCTGTGATTTGTTGATTATTCAGAAGCGTGTTGTTCAGCCTCCATATGTTGGAATTTTTAATAGTTTTTCTCCTGTAACTGAGATCTAATCTTAATGCATTATGGTCAGAAAAGATTCTTGGAATGATTTCGATTTTTTTTAATTTATCAAGGTTAGATTTATGGCCCAGGATGTGATCTATCCTGGAGAAGGTTCCATGAGCAGTTGAGAAAAAGGTGAAATTCATTGTTTTGGGGTGAAATGTCCTATAGATATCAATTAGGTCTAACTGATCTAATGTATCATTTAAAGTTTGCATTTCTTTGTTAATTTTCTGTTTAGTTGATCTGTCCATAGGTGTGAGTGGGGTATTAAAGTTTCCCGCTATTATTGTGTTATTGTTAACTTCCCCTTTCATACTTGTTAGCATTTGTCTTACATATTGTGGTGCTCCTATGTTGGGTGCATATATATTTATAATTGTTATATCTTCTTCTTGGATTGATCCTTGATCATTATGTAGTGGCCTTCTTTGTGTCTTTTCACAGCCTTTGTTTTAAAGTCTATTTTATCGGATATGAGTATTGCCACTCCTGCTTTCTTTTGGTCTCAATTTGCATGGAATATCTTTTTCCAGCCCTTCAGTTTCAGTCTGTATGTGTCCCTTGTTTTGAGGTGGGTCTCTTGTAAGCAGCATATAGAGGGGTCTTGTTTTTGTATCCATTCAGCCAGTCTTTGCCTTTTGGTTGGGGCATTCAACCCATTTACATTTAAGGTAATTATTGATAAGTATGATCCCATTACCATTTACTTTATTGTTTTGGGTTTGGGTTTATACACCCTTTTTGTGTTTCCTGTCTAGAGAATATCCTTTAGCATTTGTTGGAGAGCTGGTTTGGTGGTGCTGAATTCTCTCAGCTTTTGCTTGTCTGTAAAGATTTTGATTTCTCCTTCGTAATTGAATGAGATCCTTGCTGGGTACAGTTATTTTCTTTCATCACTTCAAGTACGTCTTGCCATTCCCCCCTGTGCCGGGAGCCAACATGAGGAATTCCACCCGTGACAAGGTCATGCGGCAGAGCTCTGATGGCAAGACTAATCAGACCTCAGGTTTCCCCCCTGGAATTTCCTGAGCATCCACCCCCCCAAAAATAAGAATCTGCCTGCTTTTCCACTCTTTTGATATTCTCTGGGAAAAAGTCAATTCAGGGCTTTAGTCTTCTGCATTTGAAAGGGATGTTTCAGTTAAACCCCCTCTGATAGCTCTCTAGCTTGCCTAACAGGTTCCCTGGATCTCTTACAGCTTGTGAATTGCTTACAACCCCCAACCACGAGAGGCACAGAGCTCAAAGCATCTTAAAAATACAGAGCCTTTTCTAAAGAGCTAAAAATCATACTGGTGACAGGTTTTCACTGTTGACTCAATGATTGCCGCCAGGCCTCCATATTCTTTATCTTTTAGGCACCTGGGAGGATGTTAATCAATGTAAATGGGATATGGAAAAAGATATATAGTAGTTTTGATGTTAGCAACACTAGACTTTAGAGTTAATTACTTTTCTCTTTGTTATATATCACTGCACTCCTCTTGTGTCCTTGCTATGTAAGAATGTAACTTTATTTAGTGCTTTCTGAGAGTGGCACTAGACCTTGGGAAGATCAACACAAATAAGTCTTCTGGTTGACAAACCCTTATCAGAAAAAGGCTGTAAAATGTTAATTGGCCCTTTTGGCTGGAAGATGATGTAAATTACCTAAGACCTGTGTATACAACTAGGTATGCAGAGAGAAAAGCTTGGTTTTTGATAAGAGTCTGGGCTGCTAACGCTGCATAACTTTGTGTTACCCATTGATCTCCATGTTTTATCAAAAGTATAAAAGGCCTTCTGAACAATAGAGGCCAGAGCCAGTCACTGGACTGGTTTCCCCCGTGTCTCTCTCTCTCTCTCTCCTTTTCTCCCTTTCCCTCCCTCTCCTCTTTACTTTAATTTCAGGCTGAATTCCCATCTGGGGCGCGGAGGCTCACCAAGTCTACTTACTTGCCCTGGCTGTTAAGACGCACGCGAAAGGGAGCCTAAGACAAGGCACCCTTAGATATTCAAGCGAGCTCTGGTGGCCCAACGTAGATGGTGCAAGTTCCTTGTCTGGAATTTTATTGGTCTTCCACATAATTCAAGTTATTCAGCCCTCTTTCTCCACTTAATTTTCCTACTACACTATTGTTTCTTAATCTAATCTTATATTAATAAACAAATAAGTTTTTCTCACACCAATGCTGTCCCCGCTTTGAATTCCCTGGATCCACCGGGACTGGATCCCGGCACTCCTGGCCTGAAGAGTTTCTATTGAAACATCAGCTATTATCCTTATGGGATTCCCCTTGTGTGTTATTTGTTGTTTTCCCCTTGCTGCTTTTAATATTTGTTCTTTGTGTTTGATCTTTGTTAATTTGATTAATATGTGTCTTGGGGTGTTTCGCCGTGGGTTTATCCTATTTGGAACTCTCTGGGTTTCTTGGACTTAGGTGATTATTTCCTTCCCCATTTTAGGGAAGTTTTCAACTGTTATCTCCTCAAGGATTTTCTCATGGTCTTTCTTTTTGTCTTCTTCTTCTGAGACTCCTATAATTCGAATGTTGGAGCATTTCATATTGTCCTGGAGATCTCTGAGATTGTCCTCATTTCTTTTAATTCGTTTTTCTTTTTTCCTCTCTGATTCATTTATTTCTACCATTCTATCTTCTATTTCACTAATCCTATCTTCTGCCTCCATTATTCTACTATTTGTTGCCTCCAGAGTGTTTCTGATCTCATTTATTGCGTTATTCATTATATATCGACTCTTTTTTATTTCTTCTAGGTCCTTGTTAAACCTTTCTTGCATCTTCTCAATCCTTGTCTCCAGGCTATTTATCTGTGATTCCATTTTGATTTCAAGATTTTGGATCATCTTCACTATCAATATTCGGAATTCTTTCTCAGGTAGATTCCCTATGTCTTCCTCTTTTGTTTGGTTTGGTGAGCATTTATCCTGTTCCTTTACCTGCTGGGTATTCCTCCCTCTCTTCATCTTGGTTATATTGCTGCGTTTGGGGTGGCCTTTCTATATTCTGGGAATTTGTGGAGTTCTCTTTATTATGGAGCTTCCTCACTGTGGGTGGGGTTGTATCAGTGGCCTGTCAAGGTTTCCTGGTTAGGGAGGCTTGTGTTGGAGTTCTGGTGGGTGTAGCTGGGTTTCTTCTCTCTGGAGTGCAATGGAGTGACCAGTAATGGGTTATGAGATGTCAATGGTTTTGGAGTAACTTTGAGCTGCCTGTATATTGAAGCTCAGGGGTGTGTTCCTGTGTTGCTGGAGAATTTGCATGGTATGTCTTGCTCTGGAACTTGTTGGCCCTTAGGTGGAGCTTGGTTTTAGTGTAGGTATGGAGGCATTTGATGAGCTCCTATTGATTAATGTTCCATGAATTCAGGAGTTCTCTGATGTTTTCAGGCTTTGGACTTAAGCCTCCTGGTCTGGTTTTCAGTTTTATTTTTACAGTAGGCTCTAGACTTCTCCATCTATACAGCACCGATGATAAAACATCTAGGTTAAAGATGAAAAGTTTCTCCACATTGAGGGACACCCAGAGAGGTTCACTGAGTTACATGGAGAAGAGAAGAGGGAGGGGGAATTAGAGGTGACTGGAATGAGATGTGGTGAGATCAAAAGAGGAGAGAGCAAGCTAGCCAGTAATCACTTCCTTATGTGTGCTCCACCGTCTAGACCGCTCAGAGGTATTCATGGAGTTATACAGGGGAGAGGAGAGGGAGGAAGTAGGCAGAGGTGGCCAGGAGGATAAAAGAGGGAAATGAAAAGGAGAGAGACAAATCCTGCCAGTAACCAGTTCCTTAGGTGTTCTCCACCGTCTGGAACACACAGAGATTCACAGAGTTGGATAGAGAAGAGAAGGGGGAGGGAAGAGACAGAGGCCACCTGGTGGAGAAAAAGGAGAGTCCAAAGGAGAAGAGAGTGGTCAAGCCAGTAATCTCGCTCTCAGGTAAAATTGGGTAGTGAAGTTTGTGTTTTTAAATATACAAAATTGACAACAAAAACCAAAAAGCAAAGATTAAAAATCTAGAGTAGAGGTTGGATTTTCAAAAATACAATATTAAAGAAAAGAAGAAGGAAAGAAGAAAAAAAAAAAAAAAGAAAAAAAAACAAAAACAAAAGAAAAAGCCACAAGAATTATTTAAAAAACACCACCAACAACCACACAAAGACTATATACGGTGTTTGCTTTAAAAAATAGAGTCCTTTTTTTTTTGAAAAGTAATAGTAGGTTATAGAAATAAAAATTAGAGGAGAAATAGAGGACTTAATTTTTAAAAGTTAGAAAAAAAAAGAAGAAGAAAAAGGAAAGAAAAAACAACCCCACAACAGCATCACCAAAAGCAAAAAAAAGAAAAGAAAAGAAAAGAAAAAAAAAAGGAATGATTGTAAAAATAGTAATATATCTGGCTGTTTCTCTGGTGTTGTGGGCAGTATGGGGTCACTTCCAAGGCGGTTCCCTCTGTTTAACTTCTTCTGTTTGCTGGTCTCTTCAGTGTCTGATTTCCATCCTGACATGGGGTGGGTGGTGGTGGACACTTTTTTTTTCTTTTTTAGGCTCACTTGTTCAGTCGCGCTGTGGGGAGGGAGGGATGCTGCACACAAATAGCACTGTCGTGTGCACACAGTGTCTCAGCCCGACTGGGCCTATCCCTGCTCGCGGCACACAAACCGCTCTGGCTCTATGACGCTCAGCCGGGAACCCTCTGAGGCTGCCCCTAGGCTGCGTGCACCTCCCCGGTATAAGCCGCTCGGGTTCGGCACTCAGGTAGCCCTCAGAGGCTCAGATTCGGTTGGGACTGTGTTTTGTGCCATTCCCAGGTCCAAGTATCTCAGGTGTTTGGCAAGCACGATCGCTGCAACCTGTCGCCTTTCCCGTCTCTGCTGCTCAGTTTTCTGGGTGTACGGCTGGCGCCCCTTGTGAGGCAGATGGTGACTGTCCAGCACCCCCAGAAGTCTTGGCAAAGAAGCCTGCTTGCAGTTTGGTAGGTAAAGTTCCTCTGGGGCTGCAATTGCCCCTTTCCAGCCCTTACGGCTCTGGCTGCCTGTCCCCGGCGGGGGATGGTCTGCAGCTGGCTATTTCCATTCCATCCTTTGTTCTGTGCGCGGTCCTGGTGGTGTCTTATGTTCAAGCTTTTCGCGTGGTAGCTATCCCACAGTCTGGTTTGCTAGCCCAAGTTAGTTCATTCCGGTTACGCGGGGGCATTCCTGCCCGATTCTTAAGAAGCACTGCAGCCCGCGCCTCCCACGCCTCCCTGCCCTGCCCCCCCCCCTTGTTAGTGGCAGATGCAGGTGTCTGTGCTGCTTTTCTGCTGGGGAGTTATTGTTGGGCTTGTAATCTGTTGGTTTTATTTATTTATTTTTCCTTCCTGTTATGTTGCCCTCTGTGCTTCCAAGGCTCGCTACAGACTCGGCAGGGAGAGTGTTTCCTGGTGTTTGGAAACCTCTCTTCTTAAAATTCCCTTCCCGGGATGGGCTTCCCTTCCCAGGACGGAGCTCCCTCCCCACCTCATTTGTCTCTTTTTTTGTCTTTTATATTTTTTCCTACCTGTTTTTGAAGACAATGATCTGCTTTTCTGGGTGCCTGATGTCCTCTGCCAGCATTCAGAAGTTGTTTTGTGGAGTTTTCTCAGCGTTGAAATGTTCTTTTGAGGAATTTGTGAGGGAGAAAGTGGTCTCCCCGTCCTATTCCTCCGCCATCTTAGGACCGCCCCCCCCAAAGTTTACTATTTTTAATGTAGTTTATTATCTAAATGATAAAAATGGGAGTTTGCTAATATATTGTAATGCGTGTCTCTCAAAGATGGAAAGCATCGGTTCTCCTGAACACATTTGGGGAGGGGAAGGGGAGAGAATGTGGCTTATGATGGTGGCTGTTGTGGTGCATGGTTGGTTAGAGGAGTCTGGGGAGGAAAGAAGAGCGTGGAATCTGTATCCACTGCGACCAAACCTCTTCTTTTTCATACTGACAACCAACGCGACTGGAAACAGCACAGGAAGACGGGGAAAGGAGAAAGTTGCTTCTTTTGCTTTCACTGCTGTAGGAAACAATTCCACAGCTACTAGTAAGCCAGTGCACAACTGTTATAAACGCTTTAATGAAGAAGTCACAAACTGTAGAATCATAGGAAAGAAACAAGACTCACAAAGTGAATTAGGGAAAGCTTTCTGCAAAAAATTGGGATCTATCAAGATTGTTTTTAAGGACTGTGGTTGCAGGGGACTAGGGGATGGGGGAAATGTAGCTGCATTTTAAGTGATGGCTTATTTAAAATTTAAAAGTATACAAACTTTCCAGCATTTTATGTCATTTCTGACTCTATGCATAGCTATTTTGTTATTATTTTCTCTATATGTGTTTCATTACTCAAGTAATGCTTCTACTTAACTATAGCATCACACTTTACTCACCACCTCATAAGACGAGGTGGCAAGAATACACAGAAGAACTGTACAAAAAAGATCTTCATGACCAAGATAATCACAATGGTATGATCATTCACCTGGAGCCAGACATCCTGGAATGTGAAGTCAAGTGGGCCTTAGAAAGCATCACTACCGACAACGCTAGTGGAGGTGATGGAATTCCAGTTGAGCTATTTCAAATCCTGAAAGATGATGCTGTGAAAGTGCTGCACTCAGTATACCAGCAAATTTGGAAAACTCAGCAGTGGCCACAGGACTGAAAAAGGTCAGTTTTCATTCCAATTCCAAAGAAAGGCAATGCCAAAGAATGCTCAAACTCCTGCACAATTGCACTCATCTCACATGCTAGTAAGGTGATGCTCAAAATTCTCCAAGCCGGGCTTCAGCAACACATGAACCATGAACTTCCAGATATTCAAGCTGGTTTTAGAAAAGGCAGAGGAACCAGAGATCCAATTGCCAACATCCGCTGGATCATGGAAAAAGCAAGAGAGTTCCAGAAAAACATCTATTTCTGCGTTATTGACTATGCCTTTGACTGTGTGGATCACAATAAACTGTGGAAAATTTTTCAAGAGATGGGAATACCAGACCACTTGACCTGCCTCTTGAGAGAACCTATATACAGGTCAGGAAGCAACAGTTAGAACTGGACATGGAACAACAGACTGGTTCCAAATAGGAAAAGGAGTATGTCAAGGCTGTATATTGTCACCCTGCTTAGTTAACTTATATGCAGAGTACATCATGAGAAATGCTGGACTGGAAGAAACACAAGCTGGAATCAAGATTGCCAGGAGAAATATCAATAACCTCAGATATGCAGATGACACCACCCTTATGGCAGAAAGTGAAGAGGAGCTAAAAAGCCTCTTGATGACAGTGAAAGAGGAGAGGGAAAAAGTTGGCTTAAAGCTCAACATTCAGAAAATGAAGATCATGGCATCCGGTCCCATCACTTCATGGGAAATAGATGGGGAAACAGTGGAAACAGTGTCAGATTTTATTTTTGGAGCTCCAACATCACTACAGGTGGTGACTGCAGCCATGAAATTAAAAGACGCTTGCTCCTTGGAAGAAAAGTTATTACCAACCTAGATAGCATATTCAAAAGCAGAGACATTACTTTGCCGACTATGGTCCGTCTAGTCAAGGCAACGGTTTTTCCAGTAGTCATGTATGGATGTGAGAGTTGGACTGTGAAGAAAGCTGAGCACCAAAGAATTGATGCTTTTGAAGTGCGGTGTTGGAGAAGACTCTTGAGAGTCCCTTGGACTGCAAGGAGGTCCAACCAGTCCATTCTGAAGATCAGCCCTGGGTGTTCTTTGGAAGGAATGACGCTAAAGCTGAAACTCCAGTACTTTGGCCACCTCATGTGAAGAGTTGACTCATTGGAAAAGACTCTGATGCTGGGGGGGATTGGGGGCAGGAGGGGAAGGGGACGACAGAGGATGAGATGGCTGGATGGTATCACCCACTCGATGGACGTGAGTCTGAGTGAACTCCGGGAGTTGGTGATGGACAGGGAGGCCTGGCGTGCTGTGATTCATGGGGTCACAAAGAGTCGGACACGACTGAGCAACTGAACTGAACTGAACTTACTCACCACATAAATGCATTGTTACCAACTTTAACCTAGAAATTAAACAGGTGCAAATTATTAGCGATATATCTATTCCATTCATAGGGAGGTCATTTGACACGTAAAATATAGTAAGATCATTTGCATTTGATAAAAGAGAAATGTAGTTATTTGATTGTTATTTTACAAACCTCCTAGGGTAATGGAGTGCCTGGTGCCAAGCTAGGATTCCTTATTTCTAATAAAAAACACCCTGGCATTATCTTTGTCACCTTCCTTCTGATGCCTTTATCCACTTATTAGCAAAACTATGCCTCTCAACTCTGGTGAAGCAATGAAATCCCATATATTAAGAGAGGATTATAGTTTTATGGCTAAAGACTCTTCCCTGCTTTAGTGTGCTATTTACTTTCAGCTTAAATCCCTAACACTACTGGCTTTGATCAGTGACATTTGTAGGACTGGTGAGATGTTTAGTTAAAAGAAATTGTTTGCTTTATCAAGTGTTCAAGTAGTTTTAGTGTCAACATTTTTGAGGATACTATAATATACTCTACTAGATAGTTGCTATTTGGGTTTATAATTCTAATGTGATTCGGGGCTATAAAATTATATAAATCCAGTTTTAAGAAATAAATCAGTTTTCATGTACAATGAGTCTTACTTACCTCAAAGAGGTCAGATAGAGAAGATAGATACTTAACCAATCATGTTTTTACAACACTGCTGCTGCTGCTAAGTTGCTTCAGTCGTGTCCAACTCTGTGCGACCCCAGAGATGGCAGCCCACCAGGCTCCGCCATCCCCTGGGATTCTCCAGGCAAGAACACTGGAGTGGTTGCCATTTCCTTCTCCAATGCATGAATGTGAAAAGTGAAAGTGAAGTCACTCAGCTGTGTTAGACCCTTTGCAACTCCATGGACTGCAGCCCACCAGGCTCCTCCCATTTTCCAGGCAAGAGTACTGTAGTGGGGTGCCATTGCCTTCTCCTGTTACAACACAAAACCTTTTAAAAAAATGTTTCTGCTTTTGGAATGACTCAGCTGAGCCCTTGGGCTTCCCAGGTGGTGCTAGTGGTAAAAAAAAACTCACCTGCCAATGCAGGAGACATAAGAAACGTGGGTTCAATCCTGGTGTCAGAAGGATCCCTTGAGAGAGCGCATGGCAACCCACTCCAGTATTTTTGCCTGAAAAATTCCATATGCAGAGGAGCCTGGTGGGTTACAGTCCATGGGACCAACAGGCAGATACAGCTGGTCAACACACATTTATGTTGTTGTTCAGTCACTAAGCTCTTTTTGACTCTTTGCAACCACATGGACTGCAGCACGCCAGGCTTCTCCATCCTTCACTATCTCCCAGAGTTTGCTCAGACTCATGTCCCTTGAGTTAGTGATGCCATCCAACCACCTCATCCTCTGTTCTCCCCTCTCCTCCTGCCTTCAATCTGTCCCAGCATCAGGCTCTTTTCTAATGAGCCAACTCTTCGCATCAGGTAAGTATTGGAGCTTCAGCTTCAGCATCAGTCCTTCCAATGAATATTCAGAATTGATTTCCTTTAGGATGAATTGGTTTGATCTCCTTGTAGTCCATGGGACTCTCAAGAGTCTTCTCCAACCTCACATTTAAAATCATCAGTTCTTCGGTGCTCAGTCTTCTTTATTGTTCAACTTTCACATCTGTGCATGATTACTGGAAAAACCACAGCTTTGACTTTAGAGACCTTTGTTGGCAAAATGTCTCTGCTTTTTAATATGCTATCTAGATTTGTCATTGCTTTCTTCCAAGGAGAAAGCGTCTTTTAATTTCATGGCTGCAGTCACCTTCTGCAGTGATTTTGGAGCCCAAGATAAAATCTGTCACTGTTTCCATTGCTTCCCCATCCATTTGCCATGAAGTGATGGGACTGGATGCCATGATCTTAGTTTTTTGATTGAAGCTAGTTTTTTCCACTTTTCTTATAAAAGAGACTGCAGAGAGCTCTCTTGCCCCTTCTGCCACATAAGGTTACATCAAAAAGATGGGGTTTATGAACCAGAAAGTGAGTTCTCACCAGACACCAGATCTGCTGGCCCCTAGATCCTGTACTCGTAGCCTCTAGAGCTGTGAGAAATACATTTTCATTTGTAATCCATGCAGTCGGTGGACTGAAAGAAGCATGCTCTTGGAAGTGAAATTCTTCAGCAGTTTACCATTTTAAATTGGTTTCCCTAAAACATAAGCATCTGACAGGGCACACAGTGCTGTAAATCAACCCGCATCAATATTTATTGAGTAAATGCTTCACACAAGACTTTTTTCATTGAACTTATCAAGCGTTAAAATGTATCACATCATAAAAACAAAATAAATTGCTCTAATCTAAAATGTAGCTCTTAAATTTTTCTACCAGCCATTTGAAAAGCTAAACTGTTCACTTTTGGGAGAAGCTAAAGCCAGAATTTTAAGTATCATCTAATGACCTCAAGCTAAATATGCAAAGAAATTTTTTAAATCTTTTTAAAAATATGTATTCCATTGATGGCTACTTACAGAACTGTTTTTCTTTGTTTTCATAGTTCATTCTGATGCAGAAAGATATTAGGCTAAAATGAACTCAGAGAAAACATGCAAAATACAAGTTAAAGAAACTCCTCTTTTAAATTTCAGTGATACATAGAAATGGTCCAGCTCTCATAAAGTTTGGGCAAGACAAGCAGAAAAACCTGAGATATGAAGAATTCTATTTGAATATAGTTTTAAAAAGAAATCATCAAATTCTAAATGTTGAATGAAACATTGACAAAATGACAGAAACTACTGGACGGTGATGGGGAAAGGGGAAGGACTCCATGTCCCTAAGCATCTGAACCTGCTTCTGCCACTAGTGCATCATTAGATATTCATACATATCTCAGGGTAGAGGTAAGGGACAGATCAGGTAAGGGACAGGCAACAGTTTCCCATTTCATAGATCAAAACATATGACTCTGATTGATTCGGTGACTTTCCAACATTGACAATGCTATTTATTCCCAGAGAGAGGACTAATATTCTTCTCATGATATAACACTCCTAAGACGTTTTTCTCTTTGTGACAATAAGATGTCACATTTAGCATGGATTATGGGCTCAAACTCTGCCTTCTGTGAGACACATGCCCAACGTGTTTAATTCTGTCCTTTGTGCTCATCTTCGAGGCTCTGCACAAGATCCTGAAGAAGCCAAGAAAACGGGGAAACTAAGAAACCCTCTTTCACTGAATCTCATTCTACTAAGGCAGCAGGCATGAAACAAGTAATTATTCTCAGGCACATTTAATCTACTTAGTATATGTGCATGCCTCTCCCAGGTGGTGCTAGTGGTAAAGAATTCGTCTGCAATGCTGGAGACTTCAGAGGTGCAAGTTCAATCCCTGGGTCAGGAAGATCCCCTGGAGGAGGAAATGGTGACCCACTCCAGTACTGTTTCTTGGGAAATCCCATGGACAAAGGAGCCTTGTGAGCTGTCAGGAAGCATTTAACAGGAGGCTACCTGTGTGCTGTTTTGGATCTGTCATGAATCTTCCATCCCTTATTAATTCCTCAATTTTCCAGAATTAAGTGGAGTAGCAAACTACTCCCTGGGGTTTAGGGATGCATGCATTTCCTTCATTAGTTTTTCCATATGGTGATAAGTAACTATTTACGACCCTCTTCCTTTTTATGAACCATACGGTAAAAGTGATTATTTACAACACTCTCTCTTTCATATGGATGACCTCATGTTTCCTTGATAACTTGTAAGTTTTTATTTTATCTCTGCTGAAAATTGCTCCCTTGTAAGACAGTATAAATACCACACAATTTTGAATAAAACACCTTTGCTCCATCAGAGCTTGGGTCCCCATGTCTTCTCTCTCTCTCTCCCTCTCTCTCTTTCTCTCTCTCTCTCTTTCAGACTAATTCTCTGGAGTGCAGAGGCCCTCTGGGTTCACTTTCCTGCCCGGGCTTCTGAGACCCTCTCAAGAAGGCATTCTGTGCCTTCACCCCATCGAGAGGGTGCCAGGTGCCTTTGTGAACAGTGCAAGCCCCGTTTCAGGAGCTTTATTGGTTTTCTGCGTAAACCAAGGAATATCAGCCTCTTTCTCTCTCCTTTACTTTCTTATCATCGACTCCGGACCACCAGGTTCCAGTCCATTAAAGGACTTCAACAGCGGGCTACAGTCCATGGGGTGACAAAGAGTTGGATTGGAGAAGGAAATGGCAACCCACTCCAGTGTTCTTGCCTGGAGAATCCCAGGGATTCTCCAGGGAGGGGGGAGCCTGGTGGGCTTCCGTCTATGGGGTTGCACAGATTCAGACACGACTGAAGCAACTTAGCAGCAGCAGCAGCAGCAGAGCAACTTAGCAGGCAACACACGCATGCATTCAATACATGCATTTTCTCTGCAAGAGGCATCCTATCCCTCTTGAGCTCTGGAACACCAGGCAGCACTTCAGCAGTACATCTGGAGGCCATTCAAAATGCAAAACCACCAACCAAAAGCACGAAAATGAGAAAAGCATGGCACTAAATAGAAGGAAAAGACATGCTTGTACAGAATAAGATCTGAAACAAGGCAGAGTGCAGCCTTGCGCATCCACAGCTGTGAATGTGAGTGTCAGGTCATTCAAACTTTCTACCCCTGCACATGCCCAAGAATGACTGCGAGCGCACTGTGAGTACTGACTGGGGCGCTATGAATAAATTTTCTCAAGGAGGCAATTTCACATACAGAATCTGTGAAAGGAGGGTCCACTGTACTCTGCTGTTGTTGGTTTTCCTCTAAGTGAAACTTGGAGACATTTAGAAAGGGTTTGGGTAACACTGAGTTACACTAAATGACTGGAGGATTCTTGCTCCCAAAGGGACTGTATAAAAGTGCAATACCAACAGAAAAACTGTGTACATAAAAAACTAGTTAAAACCATATATGGGCTATGATTCCTTAAACTGGGTTGATAGTCATAGACTCTGACTTGATTTATAAAAATATGTTACAAGTCTCACTCCCATTCTGCTGAAGTATATCCTTAAGGACAGAGGGAAAATAGACACTTTATTTTTAAAACCACAGGCAGATTGAGGCATTTGACATTGATAATTATAAAAGCATCTCTATCTCATAAAATATTGTGGTCATTATTAAGTACATCGATTATAATTATATGTGCCAAAAATGTCTCCTTGCTCATTTTTTATTCCAAAGTATCAAATTAATTGCTTGACACAAGAGCAAATTTCCTTTCAGTCTAGTATGATGGCTCAGGTTATATCATTTCACAACATTATTTAAAGCTGAAAAGATCCCAAATTAGGCCATTCATCTTTAACAAGAAGCAAAACATTTCTACCACACAGAGCGAAAACTGAATGCTGTTACTTGAGATGGAATTTTGAACTTCAATTTGATCAATTTATGTAACACTGGATAGTTTTAAATTTCAGAATCTCTCTCTATGTGCCATAAACATCTATTGGCTTGGAGAAAATTAAGCTTTATTTAAAACTCTATCATGTTAAACCCTGAGTAACATATCCCATTATTATTTTCTCATTTTACTTCTTAAACAACTGTTTTTCTTTTTTTCCCCTTTCTTTCATTTCTTCCATCATTTCTTTTTCTGTTTCTTAAATAAGTCCTTTTGAAACAAAGTAAATCTACCTGGCATATTATAAAAGACTGAAATTTTTATGTATATATGTGCATGCAATCTCACGAAGCACAGGCTTGTGCTTCTGGTCATAACACAAGCAAAATCCTAAGTATAGGTTGTAATATGGCATTGGTAGGCTGGTTAAACTTGCTTTTAAACAATTTATTAATTTTTCACTTGACAGGGTCAATGCAAAAAGCTTGGAAATCATAGGTCATCTTGGTTTCATACAGCACGTGATTTTTAGTCAACCTAAAATATCTGTTTGTGATTACATTCTTTCTGTAAATCAGCATTTAATAAGAATACTCTCACAAAAGCTTGCCTGAAAATCCAGTCTGACTAATTTGGCCTCTGTGTGTAGCTTAAAGTAAAACCTATTGTGTTCATAAGCATCTTGACCCTGGAGGAGACAGTCTGCCAGAATATTGTATTATAGCCCCACGCTTTTGTAAATGCCTCCCAGGCTGATGGAAAACAGAATCGAGCATCAGTGAAACATTTGCGGTCTAATGATTCTCTGAGGTGGTGGTTTTAGGATCCACTTTTGTCAGTGAAATCTGTCCTTTGTTGATATGAAAGGATGTGTATCTTTGACACTCAGCTTGCATTTAAATGAGGATGTAAAAACAATTAAGCACTGGGCTCTATCATTTCACACCCGCTTCTCCTGCGTGGCTAAAAATTGAACATCTTGAACCGCGTGGTGCCTGGAGTTGGGCCATGGAGCTTGGAAAGAGTCAGCAAATCTGGGACTTGCCAATTACTCTCTCCTCCACATTGTGTCCCAGCAATTCTGCTTCCTCCTAGGGAAGGTTATTCTTGCTCAGAACATGATCATCCATAAAGTGTAAGAGTCGGGATGCTCTCGACCACTTGAGATAAGGCCCACAGACACTTTTGAAGGACACATCATGCTGATCCTCAAAGGGCAAGATACGCAGATGGGAAGCAGATGTGTAAATAATTAAAGTGTAAATATTGTGATGAGATAGTACTCACAGGAAATAGCTGCACTACCAGTTTCGAGGACTTGCTGAGTATTGCCTTGTGCCAGGTAGGGGGACCGCTTTCCTTTTTTCTACTTAGTCATCATGGTGACCCCTTGATACAGGTCCCATCATCCCTATTTTCATCAAAAGACAAAAGCAATTATAGATGTCTGTAAAAAGAACAGGGAAAATGGTGGGCTTGAAAGAAAGAGTGATAAACAGAAAAGAGAAATTTGTCATCCTGGACATTATTGTAAGGTGGCACTAGAGGTTCAGAACCCGCCTGCAAATGCAGGAGACATAAGAGACGTGGGTTCAACTCCTGGGTCAGGAAGATACCCTGGAGGCGGAAATGGCACCCCACTCAAGAATTCTTGCCTGGAAAATCCCACAGACAGAGAATCCTGTTGGGCCATGGTCCATGGGGCCACAAAGAGTTGGACACGGCTGCGAGCGACTGCGCACACAGCCTAACACCCATCCCCACAGGGCCTCTGCTCATCACTAGATTCATTCCCATGAAGGGTCTTGTTCCCATTTTATGGATTGAAGACCGAGGTGTATGGAGGCTAGTGATTGTCCCAAACTCATAAAGTCTAAACACCTGGATTCAAATTCTAAAGTTCTGTTGCAGAATCCTGCGGGCTTTCCTTTGTCTGTGTTCTCTCCCAAGAAATCAGTCTCTCCCAGTCTCTCCTCTCCTCTGCCTGTAGAGTTTGCGTGAATAGACTGAAAGGATATTTTTTAGGTGTGTGGGATCTTTGTTCTCTGACCAGGGATCAACTCTGCAGCCCCTGCATTGGGAACACGAGTCCCAACCACTGGACCGCCAGGGAAGTCCTTGAAAGGGATACTCCTGAGAACAAAAACACTGGGATGAAATTGTAGCAGTAAATCAATTGGCTATAAAATTTTAAATGGTTAGGCCTGACATATAATAAGATGAGAAAAGAGAGAGAGAGGAGGGAGGGATGATACTGGTCTAGACTGATTTAACTCAACACAGACACTGCTATCAGTATTTCTTACGAAGGGAAAAATTACCGGGAGGAAAATCCTTCAAACTCTGTAGAAATTTCCTAGAGGAAATGTCACTTTTAAATTCTGAGTGTGACTAAAAAAAATATGCTCCAAGAGAAAAAAAGGGTTCTTGCTTGAAATTCTATGTTGTTCATATTCATAGGTGCATTCACACCATTATTAGAACTGCAATTGCCGAATAAGATGTACTGTTCCAGTAACCTTCGATTTGAGGCTTCTCTATTCATTAGCTCCTCGCTGTCTGTAATTGGAAATGTGCTTCCAACCATCTGGCAGTGTGATTCACACCCTAACCTCTTTGGCAGGCCCCAGCCGACTTCTACGTGGGGTTTGTACCGGAGCCAGACGCTATCAAAGTTTCAAATGAGAACCACCATCAAAAGTGTCAAAGGGGATCATTATCAGTAGCCATTATTTAAATACAAAAAGCGTTGAGAGTATATTAGCAAAGACTCTTTTCAAAATGCAAACTCATTCCTTAGAGTGGATTCTGAACCAGGGTTGCAGGTAGAGAAGTAAGTGATTATTAGTAACCTGAGACGGCGAGTGATACAAATGTTATAATGATTCAAATTTTATTTAAAAAATAATGAAAAATTCTGCTCGAAGTTATCTGATATAGTAAGGTCGAGAAGATCCCCTGGAGAAGGGAATGGCAACTCACTCCAGTATTCTTTTGTGAGGAATTCCATGGACAGAGGAGTCTGATGGGCTATATACAGTTCAGGGGATCGCAAAGAGTCAGACACAACTGAGCGACTAACATTATAATATGTGCTATTTATATGGAAATAGCTGCACGTGTGTCCATGTGTAGGTACATGCATACATACATGTTGTGTATGTGATTACAAATAGGCACGTGTATATGTGTCTATTCCATCACAGTGGAAGAGTAATCAGAACATCCCTAGCAACGCTGGACCTAAGTGTGTTTGCGGTACAGTTCATACCTACCGAAGAATAAGAGTATAGAAAGTATGCTATAAAAAAGAATATTAGAAAGCATACACTTGAAGAATATCCTTGAAGACTATTTACTGAAGAATATAGTTGACCTATTAAGTGAAATGAAGTTATAATCACATCCAATTTTCCCAACAAATGTTTTGATATTAAACTATTCGTTTCTAATATTGCCTCTACAAAAGCTTAAAAAGCCAGAGACAGATTATTTCACTGTCACCTGGAATGCAGGCTTATTACGAAGCTCAGCCAGTTGTTAAGTTGCCATTCAGGACTTGAAATAGGACCAGTACTTATAAATATTTCATATTCATAGGAAAATATGCACAGTCTGCGTTTGTGATGATTTCTTACTTATATTCAGTTGGCCAAGTTTGCTTATTTTATTGTTTAAAACATCTGCATTCTGTTTGACTGTGTCCCTCTGAAGCAGAGCAGGACCCTGTGGTCCTTGCCACCACCCACCATCTCCTCTGCCTGCTTTTTGTCTGTGGAACACTTTTGCCAAAGAATAAGTTAATCAGAGAAGTGAAAACATGCAGAAACAAAGGAAAACAGTTAAAGCAGACCAAGTAATAATAATGCAGTCATTATAGTCAAGGAACTTTTGTTCATTTCCAAGGGCTATAGATAGTATTCTGAGCCACCTCCTGTGAGCTGTCTTGTAGATACTGAAACTCTCACCAGGTGGAGGGAGTTTCCTCCACGAAGACTCCAGAATAGCCATGACATGAGCTGCTGCCATTCCGAGAAGCGGCCTCTAGGAAACGGAAACAAACCGACCCCCGCACAGCAGATTGACTGAACCTAAAGCCAAAGATGCTGCTGGTCAGAACACTGCATGGCCAGCTTGAAGATGACTATGTAGCCCCCTCCCTCTGTCTTCAAAAGCTCTTACCCTCTGATTGTTGGAAGGGGGCAGTTAGACTTTGGAGAGATATCTGCCTTCCTCTACGCCTCATCGCTGGCATCCAAAATAAAGTAAACTTTCCATTCCACCAACCTGGCCTCTTTATTGGCTTTCGAGTGGCAAATGACCAAACCCCACTTTTGTAACATCTCCACTGGTTTTATCTGGCTGAAGAAGATGTGCTGACATCTCCAACTACGATTTTGAAGTGGCTTGGTTTTGCTTGTAGTTCTATCAATTTTTGTTTTGTATATTGGAGACTATACGATTAGAAGGATACAATATTCAAATTGTTTTATATTACTGGTGAAGTTGGATCTTTTGTCATCATATAGAGATGAGATTTTGTGTCCAGTTATTCTTTTTGCCTCAAGGCCTATTTTATCACACAGTGGCATATTACACTAACTTTCTTGTTCAATATTTTCTTGGTAACGTCTTATTTTGTTGTTTGACTTTTAGTCTTTTTGTATTCTTATGTTTTAGATAGATCTCTGATAAATAATTTATAGTTAATTATTTTCAGCCTGACTATACTGCTTGTTCTATGTATCTTTTCTCTGTCTTCCCTTGCCATCTTTTAAATATCAAAAAGTTATTATACTTATGACTCAGTAGTGAAGAATCTGCCTGCCAATACAGGAGATACAGTTTCTATCCCTGGGTCATGAAGATCCCCCGGAGGAAGAAATGGCTACCAACTCTAGTATTCTTGCCTGGAGAATCTCTTGGACAGAGGGGGTTTGTGGGTTACAGGCCACGGGGTTGCCAAGAGTCAGACGCAATTGAGCATCCATGCTTAATTCAGAAGTTACACGCTCTTGTTTCTATCATATAAATCATAGACAGCTTTTTAATATATCAAAGTTTAATATTAATCAATACCTGTCCACTCCCCCAGGACAACACAAGAAACTGAGAACATTAATCCCATTTAACTTTTCCTGACTTTATTGATACAACTGGTGAAATATTTATATTTTAATTCAATATTTTTGCGTGTGTTGGTATAGGGCATATATCGGAAATCCTTGCAATTTCTCTCAATTTTGTTGTGAACCTAAAACTGCTCTAAAAAAGAAAGTCTTGAAAAAAATGCAATTTTTACATAATGATGTCCTATTTCTCTCTAACATTTTGCAACTCATCTCATATAATCCAACACAAGGGTATATGTAACAATAAGAAACAGTGCATCACTCATATTCTAATGTACTAGCAGAGAGAAAAAGCAAATATGTTCTTTACATGTTAGAAAACCCTCATGCTGACAGGTTTTAAACTACAGGATGCTTTTCCATTAAAGACCTCTTATTTGTTCAGAAACAGTTGCCTTTTCCAAATGAATCCACCACAGAATTTGAGCAAACCCAGGAAGGCATAAACTTTTTTATTAAGGAGTAAAATTAGTTCAGCTGTGTATGGAGTAATCCTTGTTTAATTCACTTATTTTTTGGTTTAGTCACTAAGTAGTGACTCTTTGTGGTCCATGGACTGTCTATAGGATTTCCAGACTCCTCGGTCCATGGGATTCTCCAGGCAAGAATACTGGAGTGGATTGCCATTTCCTTCTCCAAGAGATCTTTCCAACCCAGGGATCGAACCCAAATAACCTGCAGTGACAAAGGGCTTCTTTCGCACTGAGTCACCAGGGAAACCCTCTAGTTCGCTAGGCTATTATTATGACTTAAATAAAACTTAAGTAAAAATGCATTGTAAGCTACAGGGTGATGATCGTATTGCACGATGTCGATTTCTTGGTTACAGCTATTATTTTGGGGTAAGTAAATAAAACTATCCTCGCCAAAAGAAAGGTTAAGGACACATTCTTAAGTTTTGATCTGTACAGATTTTCTACATGCATCAGACCCCTGGGGATATTAGCCTGTTGCTGAAAATTGCCCCTCATATACCTATGTGCTTTCAACTGCAATAAGGAGAAAAACATTACAAACTTTATGAAAAAATAAGTACAATCAAATGTCCTTTTCATTAAATAGTCAATCAAGTGTGTTAGAACTGCCAGCAGTGATGGATGAGAAACATACCAAATCACCACAGGCTTTATTGGAAGAGTCACTGAATTTAGCTCTAGAGCAAAATGAAATGTTTTAGTGCTGAAAGAAAATACATGTATTACTGCTCATAATGTTTATAAACTGATATTTTGCTATACTCTTCACCAATCATTTTTTTCCTTTGGTTTTAAAAAAAATGAAAGATAGAATCACTGTTTAAATTTAGGAAACGCAATTATAGAAAGATATAATTCCCTGGTGTACCCTCAACAGTCTCCCGAGTGCAATTCTTGCTGAGCACTGAAGAGTTGATGCTTTCGAACTGTGATGCTGGAGAAGACTCTTGGGAGTCCCTCGAACAGTGAGGAGATCAAACCTAGAGTCCATCCTAAAGGAAATCAACCCTGAAAATTCACTGGAAGGACTCATGCTGAAGCTGAAGCTCCAATACTATGGTCACATGATGCAAAGAGCTGACTCATTGGAAAAGACCTTGATGCTGGGAAAATTGAAGGCAGGAGGAGAAGGGGACAGAGGATGAGATGGCTGGATGGTATCACTGACTCAATGGACATGAGTTTGAGCAAACTCTGGGAGATGGTAAAGGACAGGGAAGCCTGGCATGCTGCAGTCCATGGGGTTGCAAATAGTTGGACACGACTGAGTGACTGAACAACAACAAAATGCAATACAACATTTTGCAACGAATGTCACATACCCAACACAAGGATAAAAGCAAGGATAAGAAGTGATGGATTTATAACCGATAGTTCCATAATTGGGAGTGCCCCAGTCAGGGTGGCCGAATTTAGTCAATGCAAGCATATGATACCAAATTAATTCAAATTTCAGAAAAAAAAATCTAGACGTGTGTCTAAATATTGCAAATATAGCTCATGCAATGTTTGGGTTATAGTTCTACTAAAAACTTATTTGTATGTGTATCTGAAATTCAAATTTAACTGGGTCTCCTTTATTTTATCTAATAACCCTAATCCCCAGTGAATTCAAGTATTTAGTTAAATATATATGTGGTTCCACTTTGAGAAGAAATAGATGGTTCACCGAATGAGGAAAGTCTGGAATGTTTGGTCAAATGATCACAAAGCAGATGAAGCAAAACGTCATAAAATTCACTATCCACTGACATAGATGAGCATGGAACATAGTCCAGTTTTAGGAGAGACTATCAGTCCAACATTGAAGGTTTATGTTCTGTGCTCCACCACTCACTAGGGGGATAATGTGGGACAATTACATCATCTTTCTTCATTTGTTGTATCATCATTAATGTGGGAAAAATCATAATAATTAATACTTTGTCATTGTTATTACCATAAAATTGTTCAAACGCAATAGCTATGATATGTTATTGTTCTATTTCTTTTATTTTCATCTTGGTGACTGAAGGAAGGCTCTGATTATTCCAAAATATCTCTATTACTAAATTTCATTTAAATTTATGTCACTAGAAATGTTACTGCCTATAAAAGCCTTAGTCCTTTTTGAAAATGGAAGTAGTCAGTGCAATCTGATAACCCTTGGAGTTGTCTACACCTTTTTTTTTTTTTTTGGCCACACCTCAAGCAGCATGCACAATATCCCCAACCAGGGATCAAACTCATGCCCTCTGCGGTGGAACACAGTCTTAGCCACTGAACCAGCAGGAAAGTCCCTGTCTATATTTTAGTGGAGAAGAAACTTACAAGACAGTTCAGGCTGCTCTAGGAAAAGTCATCATTTTACAGAATCCTTAGGCAAGAAGGGGAGCCCAGATGGAGAGAGATGACTGGAGAAAGATAAGGTTAGGCGATCTTTCAATTCCCACCTGATCCACTCTTTCTGGGACCATTGAGGTGTCTGCCTAGACAACAAAGTGACTTCTCAGCACAATTTTCTCCTGTGAAAGTGGTAACCCATTTGAAGCAAGACCTGGATAAGAGACTCACTTCTGCCTGGCCCAGGTAACGAGCCTGAGTTTTAAAACCACGTGATGTGGTGCCCTGAACCTTTATAGCAATTCCAAGGCAGCCTAAGATTTCCTTCCATCTTATCAGAACTTTATACAATCCTTGGGCTGAGTGTCTAGCAAAGTTTTTAGGATTAGTGGTATATTAACATGCTGAGCAGCTCTTGTGACCAGGAGAACTGAGGAAAGAAGGAAAGACTTTTAAGAAATAAAGGTACAGGTTACAATATGGGTCACCTGTAATTTTCTTTCTGAGATATACATAAAATATTGTGACTCTTCTTCTTAATACTTCTGGGGGGTGTGTGTGTGTGTGAATGGAATTCTTGACACTATAGGGCCAATGGTTCCAAGTATAGAGTTACATCTGAAAGTGCAACATTCCTGCAACATCAAAAGATTTTGTTCAGACAGTATAAAGTAGCCAGAATTAGGAAAGAAAATAAAGGCTAAGGCATATGAATTTTGTTTTTCTAAAGCCGAAGAACCTAACATAAGACCCTAAAGTGTTGTGTTCTATGTGTGTGCTATGCTTAGTCTCATAGTCATGTTCAACTCTTTTTGACCCCATGGACTCTAGTTCGCCATGTTCCTCTGTCCGTGGGATTCTCCAGGCAAGAATACTGGAGAGGGTTGCCATGACCTCCTCCAGGAGATCTCCCCAACCCAGGGATAGAACCCAGGTCTCCCATGTTGCAGGCAGATTCTTTACTGTCTGAGACACCAGGGAAGCCCATGAATACTGGAGTGGGTAACCTATCCCTTCTCCAGGGGATCTTCCTGGCCCAGGAATTGAACTAGGGTCTTTTGCACCTCAGATGGATTCTTTACCAGCTGAACTACCAGGGAAGCCCCATTACATTCTACAGGTAAGATATAATGAGTGCAACTTTCACTTCTTGGTCTCTAAGGCGTGTGAGTTTTAAAAATACCTTTTCTAACCAATATCTATCTTCATACAACTTTGTAGAAAAGAAATTGAAATATGTATTCTCTACATATAAGTTGTATTGGTTTGAATATTTTGATAAGGTGTATTAATTAGCTTTGCTGTGGTAATGATTTCATAACTTCAAAACATTATGGCGTATACCTTAAATACATACAATTTAAGTTTGTCAATTACACCTCAATAAAGCCAGAAAAAAATAAATGTACTGGATTTTGAGAAGCAATTTGAATTTAAATAAATCCAATCAGGTCACAAAGAGTCAAACACGACTTAGCAACTACACAATGACATTAAATATTGGCATGACAACAGTTTGTAAGAAATGTTTTGCTAGGTATGAAGCTATACTTCAGTAAATTGTTATGTAAAATATAAAATATATGTAATCTGTTGTCATCTTGTCTATTCTAATTAGACAGTAAGAACCACACAGAACAGGACACTTAGCCCATTCCTGTGTTCACAGTGGGATATTTAAAGGATTCATTTAATCTTTAGATAATTATTCCTTTGACTTTTGAAGTAACTAATTAGGTAAAATTTTAGCAACATACACTTCATTTTACAGGCAAACAATTATGGATTCCAACTGGGATTCGCCTTTGAAAGTAAATTGTGTCTACAAGATAACTTGAATGCATGCTGTATGAGACAGATAATCTTCAGCAGTGCGTTTATGGGAAAATTACTGGAGCGTATCAGAGGTAGGCATATCCATAGTTATTCTTTTATTAAAAATTCTCTTTATGGCTTTAATAAACTAGCAAATGAGAGATGAATATTTCTTTACAAAGATGTAATTTTTAAAGTAGTGTACAAATAGAGGGTGTTATTTTGTATCTAGTGGGAAAGTCAACGTGGAAGTTGCATGATTTTGTCCCTTTCCATAAGAAATAGGACAGTTAGGATATTTCCTCCAGAAATCACACCTTTATTAGAGCATCCAGTTGATAGCTATTTGAGCTCTCTGCAAATAGAAACATACAGCAAGGCTGGAAAGTGAGTGCCTTTTTATCGACAATTCATACTGAATTTTTGTCTGCTTCCTATTTTGAAAGTAGAGTTGTATTGTCTTTTTTTCCCCATTTCCATCCCATTCTGACCCATTTATTACTAAATTATTTCTGAGAAATTCAATTTCCCTTTTCTTATCTGCTTAGACAGCCTTGGTTAGTAGGGTTAAATAAAAACTGCTTCTTTTTTCCCTCTCCCCCAGCAAAGGGCTCTGCTGTAGTAGTAGATTATATGGCAGCTGACAACTCATGCCAATGGGAAGCACTTTGCTATACCATGGTAGTATTTTTCAATAAACTTTACAGCAAAAAAAATACATTTCCAAGTATAGGACTGTAACATCATGACTGTTTTACTTTTTACTTTATTTCAATAAATTTTTGTTTTAAATTCAAGTTATATATGACTATATAATTTAAAAAGAAATCATCCAAAGGTAGATAAGATTTTGAAAAAATCACAAAATCCTAAATATACTTTGTGTTTAGTATAAAATATTTAATAACAGTTTGAAAGTGTGAAAGCGTTAGTCACTCAGTTCTGTCCAGCTTTTTGCAACCCCATGGATGATGTACTGCCATATTCCTCTGTCCATGGAATTCTCCAGGCAAAAATACTGGAGTGGGTAGCCATTCCTTTCTTCAGGGGATCTTCCCAACGCCCAGGGATAGAACTTGCATCTCCTGCACTGCAGATAGACTCTTTACCATCTGAACCACCAGGGAAGTCCTAATATACCATAGTTTAAACCATTTTTAGTATTTGCTGATAGCTAACATCCCAAATTGATGGAAGTGAAGCTGCTCAGTCATGTCCAACTCTTTGCGTCCACATGGACTGTAGCCTACCAGGCTCCTCCATCCATGGGATTTTCCAGGCAAGAGTACTGGAGTGGATTGCCATTTCCTTCTCCAAGGGATCTTCCCAACCCAGGGCTCGAAACCGGGTCTTCCGAATTGCAGGCAGAAGCTTTACCATCTGAACCACCTGATAACTGAATGTTATTACTTTTCTTTATTTTTAACAAATGTGAGCAATTTTATTTTTAAATTTTTTTGATTGATATTGGAGTGTAGTTGATTTACAATGCTGTGTTAGTTTCAGGTGTACAGAAAAGTGATTCATATATATTATATATATGCATACATATATCTATTCTTCTTCAGATTCTTTCCCCATATAGGTTATTGCAGAATATTGTATAGAGTTCCTTGGGCTCTAGAGTAGATCCTTGGTGATTATCTGTTTGATATATAGTGGTTTAGTTACTCAGTCATGTCTCTTTGCGAACCCATGGAATGTAGCCCAACAGGCTCCTCTGTCCATGGGATTTCCCAGGGAAGAATCGTGGTGTGGGCCGCCATTTCCTTCTCCAGGGAATCTTCCTGACCCAGGGATCAAACCTGGATATCCTGCATTGGCAGGAAGATTTTTACCACTGAGCCACAGTATATGTTAATCTCAAAGTCCTGGTTTATCCCCCATGGCACTTTCCCTTCAGTAATCATCAGTTTGTTTTCACATTCTGTGAGTCTGTTTCTGTTATGCGTCTGCTCTGTATCTGTTGTATCTGTATATATGCATTTGTATAATTTTTTTAGATTCCACATATAAGTGATATTATAAGACATTGTCTTTTTCTGATTTACTTCACTTGGTATGATAATCTCTACAAATGACATTATTTTGTTTTTATGGCTGAGTAATATTCCATTGTATATTTGTTATTACATTTCTAATTCTCCATTTTAGCAAACTAAAATGGACAGGAATGGGTGAGTTTAACTCAGATGACCATTGTGTGTGTGATGTTGGAGAAGACTCTTGAGAGTCCCTTGGACTGCAAGGAGATCCAACCAGTCCATTCTGAAGGAGATCAGCCCTGGGATTTCTTTGGAAGGAATGATGCTAAAGCTGAAACTCCAGTACTTTGGCCACCTCATCTGAAGAGTTGACTCATTGCAAAAGACTCTGATGCTGGGAGGGATTGGGGGCAGGAGGAGAAGGGGACAACAGAGGATGAGATGGCTGGATGGCATCACTGACTCAATGGATATGAGTTTGAGTGAACTCTGGATGATGGGGATGGACAGGGAGGCCTGGCATGCTGCGATTCATGGAGTCACAAAGAGTCAGACACGACTGAGCGACTGAACCGAACTGATGGACAAGAATCCCTTAGAAGAAATGAAGTAGCCATCATAGTCAACAAAAGAGTCCAAAGTTCAGTACTTGGATGCAGTCTCAAAAATGACAGAATGATCTCTGTTCGTTTCCAAGGCAAACCATTCAATATTGCAGTAATCCAAGTCTATACTCCTACCAATAATGCTGAAGAATCTGAAGTTGAATGGTTCTATGAAGACCTACAAGACCTTCTAGAATGAACACCCCCAAAAGATGTCCTTTTCATTATAAGGGAATTGGAATGCAAAAGTTGAAAGGCAAGAAATACCTGGAGTAATGGGAAAATTTGGCCTTGGAGTACAGAATGAAGCAGTGCAAAGGCTAATAGAGTCTTACCAAGAGAACACACTGATCATAGCAAACACCCTCTTTCAACAACAGAAGAGAGGACTCTACATAGGGACATCACCAGATGGTCAATACCAAAATCAGATTGATTATATTCTTTGCAACCAAAGAGGGAGAAGCTCTATACAGTCAGCAAAAACAAGACAGGAGCTGACTGTGGCTCAGATCGTGAACTCCTTATTGCCAAATTCAGACTGGAATTTAAGAAAGTAGGGAAAACCACTAGACCATTCAAGTATGACCTAAATCAAATTGCTTACGACTATACAGTGGAAGTGACAAATAGATTCAAGGGATTATATCTGACAGACAGAGTGCCCGAAGAACTGGGGATAGAGGTTCATGACATTGTACAAGAGGCAGGGAGCAAGACTATCCCCAAAAGGAGAAATGCAGAAAGGCAAAATGGTTGTCTGAGGAGGCTTTAAAAACAGCTGTGAAAAGAAGAGAAGCAAAAGGCAAAGGAGAAAAGGAAATATATACCCATTTGAATGCAGAGTTCCAAAGAATAGCAAGGGGAGATAAGAAAGCCTTGCTCAGTGATCGATGCAAATAAATGGAGGAAAACAATAGAATGGGAAAGACTAGAGATCTCTTCAAGAAATTTAGATACCAAGGGAAATTTTCATGCAAAGATGGGCTCAATAAAGGACAGAAATGGAACAGAAGCAGAAGATATTAAGAAGAGGTGGCAATAATAAACAGAAGAACTATACAAAAAAAGATCTTCATGACCCAGATAATCACGATGGTGTGATCACTCACCTAGAGCCAGACATTTTGGAATTCAAAGCCAAGTAGGCCTTAGGAAGCATCACTACCAACAAAGCTAGTGGAGGTGATGGGATTCCAGTCAAGCTATTTCAAATCCTAAAAGATGATGCCATCAAAGCGCTGCACTCAATATGCCAGCAAATTTGAAAAACTCAGCAGTGGCCACAGGACTGGAAAAGGTCAGTTTTCATTCCAATCCCACAGAAAGGCAATGCCAAAAAATGCTCTTGCTACCACACAATTGTACTCATCTCACACACTAGTAAAGTAATGCTCAAAATTCTCCAAGCCAGGCTTCAACAATACATGAACTGTGAACTTCCAGATGTTCAAGCTGGTTTTAGAAAAGGCAGAGGAACCAGAAATCAAATTGCCAACATCTGCTGTATCATAAAAAAAAGCAAGAGAGTTCCAGAAAAACATCTATTTCTGCTTTATTGACTATACCAAAGACTTCATCTGTGTGGATCACAATAAACTGTGGAAAATTCTGAAAGAGATGGGAATACGAAACCACCTGACCTGCCTCCTGAGAAATCTGTATGCAGGTCAGGAAGCAACAGTTAGAACTGAACATGGAACAACAGACTGGTTCCAAATAGGGAAAGGAGTAGGTCAAAGCTGTATATGCAGAGTACATCATGAGAAATGCTGGACTGAATGAAGCAAAAGCTGGATCAAGATTGCCAGGAGAAATATCAATAACCTCAGATATTAGATGACACCACCTTTATGGCAGAAAGTGAAAAAGAACTAAAAACCCTCTTGATGACAGTGAAAGAGGAGAGTGAAAAAGTTGGTTTAAGACTCAACAATCAGAACACTAAGATCGTGGCATCTGGTCCCATCACTTCATGCCAAATAAATGGGGAAACAGTGGAAACAGTGACAGAGTTTGTTTTGGGGGCTCCAAAATCACTGGAGATGGTGACTGCAGTCATGAAATTAAAAGACACTTGCTCCTTGGGAGAAAAGCAATGACCAAACTAGACAGCATATTAAAAAGCAGAGACATTACTTTGCCAACAAAAGTTCCTCTAGTCAAAGGTATGGTTTTTTCAGTAGTAGTCACATATGGATGTGAGAGATGTGAAAGTTGAGCACCAGAGAAATAATGCTTTTGAACTGTGGTGTTGGAGAAGACTCTTGAAAGTCCCTTGGACTGCAAGGAGATCCAACCAGTCAATCCTAAAGGAAATCAGTCCTAAATATTCATTGGAAGGACTGACGCTGAAGCTGAAACTCTAATACTTTGGCCACCTGATGCAAAGAACTGACTCGTTTGAAAAGACCCTGATGCTGGGAAAGATTGAAGGTGAGAGGAGAAGGGGAAGACAGAGGATGAGATGGTTGGATGGCATCACTGACTCAATGGACATGAGTTTGAATAGACTCCAGGAGTTGGTGATGGACAGGGAGGCCTGGCATGCTGCAGTCCATAGGGTCACAAAGAGTCAGACACGACTGAGCAACTGAACTGAACTGAACTGAACTGAATCCTGCATTACACCCTCTATTCTATAGTACTCCTGAAACATGTGCAACATCTCAGGGAAATAACCATCAGTGAGCTATTTTGCCAGGATTTCACATTGTCCAATCTCACTCCTCATCAGACAGCAACTGAAACTGGGAGACTCAATTTTTACTTGCGATGGTGATGTTGGTTCAGATGCCTGGGCTAAGGCTGAAACTCAGAAACACACTTTATCCAAATACACATAGACTTGATTAAGGGTTTTTAAGCACCTGCACAATATCTGACACACAACAGAGTTAGTATCTATGAATGATGAATGAGTTACTTAATAAATATGATGAAATATGAACACATATGCTTTGCATTAAAAATTCAGGATATTGATTATTAATGCATTCACCAAATGAACTTGATTGAATTCTGACTTTGTGCAAATCATTGTCTTTGGCAACAAAACCTTTTATTCTATTAAGTAAAACACATTGCTTCAGAAACTGATTCACTTATTTTTCAATTTAAGAAATTTAGTGTACATGTGCAAAACTGTTGATAAATGAGATTGAAAGATTTTATTTTGAGTGAGTTGCAAGTGCTGACATTTTTTTCCTTCTGTGTTGTTCTCAAAGCCTTCCTGGGGCTTCCCAGGTGGCTCAGTAGTAAAGAATCCGCTGCCAATGCAGGGACCATGGGTTCGATCCCTGGGTCAGGAAGATCCCCTGGAGGAGGAAACGACAACTTGCTCTAATATTCTTGCCTGGAAAACCCCATGGACAGAGGCGCCTGCCAGGCTACAGCTCATAGGATGGCAAAGGGTAGAACAAGACTGAGCGACAAAGCACACACAATTGGACATTACTAAAGTCAAGATCAGAAAATGGATTTGACTTGATTAAAATAAAACTGGAAGTTTAGGGTGGGAACAGCTCTTCTTCCCTCTAGTGTGCCCACTGTAAGTTTATAGAGAGGCAGAAAGGAACCAGGAAGTAATCTCAGGTGGAGACAATGTCTGTGTGTTTGCACTCCCCCCACAAGTCTGCCATCAATCTCAGAAGTATCACAGTTCGCTTGACCTTTCTCTCATCCCTCCCATGACACTTAGAATGTGCACTTACCACAAGATTTAAAATTGTCATCATTATTCTTCCAATAAAATTAAGTTATAATCTGGAGAGAACAGTCATTTAAAATGTAAACTATATTAATAATTGACACCAATAAAAATTAAAAATAATGATTATGTTTATTTACATAACTATTTAGGTTGTATCTTAATAGTTGGCAATTATGCCATGATTATGCTTCATTCATTTTATTCATGATAATGTCACCTTAATTCTGAACCTCACAAATCCTAACATATAGTTTGCTGCTGCTGCTGCTAAGTCACATCAGTCGTGTCCAACTCTTTGCGACCCCATAGACGGCAGCCCACCAGGCTCCGCTGTCCCTAGGATTCTCCAGGCAAGAACACTGGAGTGGGTTGCCATTTTCTTCTCCAGTGCATGAAAGTGAAAAGTGAAAGTGAAGTTGCTCAGTCATGTCTGACTCTTAGAAACCCCATGGACTATATAGCCCACCAGGCTCCTCCATCCATGGGATTCTCCAGTCAAGAATACTGGAGTGGGGTGCCAATGCCTTCTCCTAATGTATAGTTTAACGAAGCACAAAATGCATTTTTTATCTTTCAGACGGTTGATCCAGGTTCAACCCCTAGGTTGGGAAGATTCTGTGAAGACAATGGCAACCCACTCCAGTATTCTTGCCTTGGAGAATCCCATGGACAGAGGAGCCTGGTGGGCTACAGTCCATGGGGTTGCAAAGAGCTGGACGCAATTGAGTGACTAAACCACCACCATCACCAGAACAGAAGAAATAGGCATATGAAAAAAAGTTATTTAAAAGGTAAAAAATAATAAGGCACAAACTTTAGTAAAATACATTATCTAACATCCTCAGCTAACTAGATATAAATTCATTTCCACCGTGAGACACTCTTTTTATGAGTAAATGCATTAAGCTCTGACTTGGATTACCTATGGCTGCATGGTTCGGTTATAGCTCAGGTGAGTCTATGAAAGGAAAATGCAGTGGAACACTTCTGTAGCCAATATGTCCAGTTAAAAGTTTGGGTCATCTGGATAAATGTAATTTTTTAAAAAACAAGGAAAAGTACACTTTAGTTTCAAGAAGACGGATTTCGTCTGTGTCACTTCTACATTTACCTTGATTTTTTCATTTATTCTACTCTCTATAGAGCACAAAATTCCCATCCTGAAGTTTGTCAATTCAATTCCTATGATTCACGGGCTTGGAAAATGACAGAATTCAACGTGATTTATCTGATGCTTGGCTCTTAAAAATACACAGCCTTGAAACCCTGTTTCTGCCAAGGATATACAAAGACAGAGTTTCTTGCCCTTACAGTTTCTTATCCTAACTGTAAGAAATGATCATTTTTCTTGATCCTAACAGAAAGCTGAAGGAGAGCAACCAGGTCACCTGAAATTCAAGGGAAGACAGTCCCCTGCGATGAGAGAGAGGACTCATGAGAGAGAGGACTGGTGAACCGGGGCATGTGCGCATCCGTGCTTGGGAGGACGAGGAGAAAACCCACGGTGTGAAAGGACCACCTAAATTTGAATGAACTGGTACAGGCTGAGTGTAGGATAAAGGCACAGTGGAGAGACAGTGGAAAGCCCAGACATGAGGCGGGATTCCCACTCGCCCTCAGAGTACACGGATGCAGCGGGTCCCTGTGGACAGAGGGGCCGACTGGACAGGGCCTCCTGGACCCGGGCAGGGATGGGGAAGCGGGCACCACTCGTGCGAGCAGAGCCCTGGAGGTGCGGATGCCGGCGGAACAGATCCTCAACCCCCGCAGGAGGTGGGCAGCCACCGAGGAGGACAGGGTTGGGGGCGCGGAGCCCTGACAACTTCCTGACCTCGTCTTCTTCCAAGTGGGGTGCGGAGCGGGCAGAGCCTCTCTCCCAGAGACCACAGGCTTTGACTGGAGGAAGAATGTGCCTTTCTCCACCTGACATGGAGCCGGCAACTGTCTTGTGGCTGGAGTAGGAAAAACAAAATGCAAACAAACCCCCCAAGCTGCAGGAGGGTCAGATCTGGTACCTGGGATTCTGGCAGCAGGAGGAGGTGATGACCACGGGCAGTGGGGAGGACGCACTGCCCCGGGAGAGACCGAGCAGTCACCACCGTTTTGCCTCCGCAGCAAGCAGAGGCAGGGAAGAGGAGAAAGACACACACACACACACACACACACACACACACACACACACACACACACACATATACACACACGCATACGCACCACGGAGCCCGTCTTAAACCCCTGCACAGTCAGGACAATAACGAACTCTCAAACACCCCACCATCAGCCTAGAAGTCTACAGATGAGAGATGGATAAGAACTTGGAGAAAAGAAACCACTCCTTACTGGGGCCACGCAGAAAATGCTAACGGCTGCAGGGAGAAGAGAAACACTTAGACAGACAAACCCTTAGGGCCACAGCCTCCTCGCTAATCAGAGCACAGAAGCAGCGACCAGAGAGAGGACTTGGAAGATTCTGATGCCAGGAGCCTAACCGAGCAACCATAAACCTCTCATCTAGCCCAGATCCTGACCACCTTCAATGCAAATAGAAGGCATGCTCATTTCTAGGCGTAAGCACTATTCATCTCAGTCTCTGATATTCTTCATATGATATTCAATATTCAGCCAGAAATTGGGAGATACAACAAAGAAGCAAAGAGAAACAACCCATTGTCAAAACAAAACAGTGAACAGATGTGGAAATGGTCCAGATGTTGAAACTCTCGGACTGAGAAGTTAAAATTAATATGACAAATATATTGCTTAATCTAGTGAAATAGATGGACATCACAGAGGAACAGATGGCAGATTTCAGCCGAGGAGCAGACATAAGCAAAGAAGGCAAATGCTTGAGATGACGCATTCCTTTGACATCTTCATCACCAAACCTGACCCAGCTGAGATGAGAGTCAGTGAACCTGCAACTAAATCAAGAAAAAAACACCCAAACTAAGACCCAAAGAGGAACAAAAAGCATAATGAAGAATAGGGGAAGAGTGCTGGGACACTAAAGAAAGATAAATCTAGGTTCCAGAAGGAGAAGAGGGTGAGAGAATGGGCAGAAAAAATAGTGAAGAGATAATGGCAGAGATACTTCATATGTAATGACAAATGGCAAGCCACAAATCAAAAGTAGCTCAGAGACCTGCTCAAGCAGGGTAAATACCCCACAAACAGATAAATAAAAGCTAAGAATCCAAGATAAAAATGATAATGAAAAAAGGCTTTTGACCTTGTTTCTCTGGAGAACCCTGACAGCATAACACTTAAATTAGAAACAATTCAAGTCTCAAAGCATATTTTTTGGAATGATTAGAAAATACCAAATATCCAATGCCCTAGGTATTTATGCATTTAGGTTTTTTTTTTAATGAGTATATAGGACCTGACATTAGTCTTAGCTTGTGAGAGGCAGAATATCATAGTTGATAGATATGTGGGCTCTAAAAACAGATTTACCGCCTTTAATCACAGCTCCAAAATGTCCACTTCACATGTTCATGAGCAAGTTTTATGATTTCTCTGTACCACATTTTCTTCTGTGAAATGGGATAATATGAGAACTCATCTCATATGGTTGTTATATTGAATGACTCCAAATATAGAGTCCTTCAAGTAGTGCCTGGCACATAGACAACACTAAAAATTGTTAACTATAATACATATTACTTATCACATTCACTGATATTTGTTTAGCAGGTATCAATGAGTTTCCTTTATTTAAATGAATATATTATAATATATAATATTATACAATAATATTATAATAATATATAATGTTATGTAATATTTGATCAATACCACCCAGTACCTTTAGAAAAACTGATGCTCCTTTTTTTAGCAGCTTCTGATATCAGGGGGAAACATACATTTAGAAAATAAACCCTCTCTCTGAGTATTTATATCTTTCTGCAGATATTTTACTAACCCATAATGTAATTTGAGCATAAAGTCATAAAGGTGACTCTTACACTGTCTTCCAACTTTGAGTTTTGTTTTGCTTATTAACTTCAGAAGTAATTACTTTCAACAATCACTCTGATTTGATTCTATCTCACTAAAAATGTTCCAGGGTCATTTTAAAATTGTGTACAATTCTAATTTTACAATGCTTTATAACAGTGCTGAGAAATGCACTTCATCTTAGGAAATTACCAAGTTCTTTAAAAGGATACACACTTAACAATTACAAACATAACAATGCAAGGAGAATCTTCAAAGACTAATTCTACGGTAATTGTGAGGTATGGAATGATGCCCTGTATGAATTTGAGACGACCTCCAGATCCTGGCATCTATACCTGGATCTCATATATCTAGCTACCTGTCCTTCTATGAGTCCACTCCTTTACTGCCACTTTCTAATTACATAAAAAGACTTTGCTAATTTTCACAAATTTCTTCTTTCCAGCATCATGAAGGGCCAAAGCACTTCAGGGCATTTTATAACTTATAAACTATGATTCAAAAACAATACCTTATTTTGAATCACTCTATAAAACAGAGAAGCATCTATTTCTGATATGGTTTAGGCTTTTGTGATGATGGGAAAATCCCAGATGGCAAAGCCGTCTTTGAGCAAAGAACTGAGGGTTTGTCCATTTAAGGCAACCCAGAATTTCAAGTTTAAGAGTTATTTCAATAAAGCGGAAGTTCCAAGGGTTCCGGTTCTGAAGTTCTTACTTTGTCTTCATAAAGAAATCTAATGGGTTTAGCCCCAGTTGGAATATGAAAAGCTCTAAATCCATTTATTTTTACCAGTAAGTGGTGGCTCCATTTGGGGAAGTTTCAGAAGGAGCTTACATCCATCAGTCTTGTGCTGGGTACGTTCTCTGATTTGGATCCCTGCCTTCACTTGTTCTGTGCTGGGTAACAGGAAGGGAGAGAGACTGATTACAGAGTTGTAACTCAATCTGTAGATTGTGGTGATGTTTATGACATTATCAGTACCTCGAGATTAAATTGCAGTTTGCAATCTTTCTTCCTCCCTTTTGCCCATTTGTTTTCCTAACATAGGAGAATAAACCTTATAGTTTTGTTAGCACATAGTAAAATGAAAAGAATTGCCTCCTAAAGTTTCTGAACGATGTAACATTGTTACGGGTAATTAAGCCACTTTTTTTTAAGGAAGCTGATAAATTATTGGAACATAAAATAAAAACACTAGAACTGTCATGAGAGTGATTTACTCTCATTAAAATTTTAAGCTCTGTTGGAACTGTGCTAAGACATGGAGCAATGATGACTTTTAACAGCTCAGAGTAGCTTTCTCTGCACAAGTGTGTGTGTATGTGTGTGCTAAGCCACTTCAGTTGTGTCTGAGTCTTTGAGACCTCCATGGACTGTTGCCGGCCAGGCTCCTGTGTCCATAGGATTTTTCCAGCTAGAATATTGATTGGAGTGGTTTGTCATTTCCTTCTCCAGGAGATCTTCCTGACCTAGGGATTAAACCCTCATCTCTTGTGTCTCCTGCTTTGACAGGTAGGTTCCTTACCACTAGCACCAACTGAGAAGCACAAATGTAACTGCTGGCTCAGACAGTAAAGAATCTGCCTGCAATTCAGGAGACCCAGGTTCGATCCCTGGGTTGGGAAGATCCCCTGGAGAAGGGCATGGCAACCCACTCTGGTATTTTGGCCTGGAGAATCCCTGTGGACAGAGGAGCCTGGTTGGCTACAGTCCATAGGGTCGCAAACAGTTAGGCACGACTAAGCACGGCACAACAATACTCCACAGTCTCTGTAAATGTGAAGCTCTTCATTTGCACCCTGAGCATCTAGAATCCTAGAGCCTCTGTGGGGCTGTCCTTGCTCCTTGGCTTGCTCACTTGCAAATGAGGAAGCTGAGAACAAGAACCGTTGATGAGATTGTGCAAGGTGATCTTAAATCTCTTAGCTGTTTTGTTACTACATGTAGAGACTAACCGGACTGATTTCTATTTAATAGAATTGGGTAGAATGCTGCTGCTGCTGCTGCTGCTGCTGCTAAGTCGCTTCAGTCGTGTCCGACTCTGTGCAACCCCATAGACGGCAGCCCACCAGGCTCCCCCGTCCCTGGGATTCTCCCAGCAAGAACACTGGAGTGGGTTGCCATTTCCTGTAGAATACTATTCCTCAAAATCTAATGCACCTAAGAACTGACGGAAGCTCTTTTTCAAATTATACCCCACCTCAGAAGAGGGGCTCAGGTGTCTACATATTCAGCCAGCATATTAACAAGTGATCCCAACATACACATTTGGACCAACATGAGTGTAGACATATAGCATTTAATCAAAATATCACAAATGAAGGATTGAAGTAGTTCTCAAATCTCTCCCCATTAGTAACCAGAAAAAATATGATAGAGGAGGATAAAAATCTATGCCTTCTGATTCTAAGTACTGTTTTTGAAGTACTCAGTGCTATTTCTAAAAGATAAAAATCTATTTCTTTGTTGAATCAAATACATCTAAATGAATTGACTTGTTTCCCACACTCTTTGGAAATGTTTCTGCATATTCTTTTGGTATTACAACTGCTTTAATATGTGTCTTTATTTGAATTTCTTTTCATCTTTTTAAATGAAAATACTGAACCATCCATATATCCTCATATTTATCATATATACTTGTGTGTGTGTTAGTCGCTCAGTCGTGTCCTATGCTTTGTCCGACCCCATACACTGTAGCTTGCCAGGTAATTCTGTTCATAGAATTCTCCAGGCAAGAACACTGGGGTGAGTTGCCATTTCCTACTTTACTAGTAATAGAGTCTGAAAGTGAAAGTCACTCAGTTGTGTCCAACCCTTTGCGACCCCATGGACTCTACAGTTCATGGAATTCTCCAGGCCAGAACACTGGAGTGGGTAGCTGTTTCCTTCTCCACAAGATCTTCCCAACCCAGGGATCGAACCCAGGTCTCCTGCCTTGTAGGCATATTCTTTATCAGCTGAGCCACCAGGAAAGGCAATAGAGTCTGGCTTCATTTAAAATTATTTGTCAATTGGTAGCTTTCTATCAGGCTGGCTTATTAAACTGATTTCTAAATGAACTCTCAAAAACATGTATATCGAGTGTGATTATGTTCAAGTCTGTGTGTTAAATTCTGTGGGTCAGCCCCAAAAATAAATGTAAAAAATGTGTATCTGACCTTGCCTCAATTTATCTAGAAAGTAGAGAAAGACAGTGTAAACTATAGACAGATCTGAAAAGGCAAGAATAAGATACAGAAACATGGACCCAGGAAATTAATATAGAAGATAAACTAAGATTTTTTAAAAGGTCCCTTTCAGCCCTAGACTTATGACTTGTCAGGTGAGTCTCAGCAAAAAATGAATGGCACATTCAAAGGTTTAAATAAAAATCATTACAATAAAGGGAACCAACCAAGACCATGATGCACTAGCAACAGGGAAACCATCTCTCGCACCTCCCCACCATATACACACCAGGACTGAAGACATAGGAAGAACATATATTTCTTGAGGAAACCTCAGGGAGATAACACAGCAGTCAGCCTCTGACACACAGAGCAAGATCTCAAGGGACAGAGAAAGAGTCTGGGCACGGATGCAAATGGATAGTCAGCAGACGTTCTGTGACTTCATTTGGCAGAGTATGTGGCCACTTAGAGTAAATCAGCTAGTGATCACCTCAAGGGGGAATACATTTAGTCATTTTTGCAAACCCAAGGTCTACCACAAAGCTTGGCAAATGAGGAGCATCATGAATCTACCTATATAGATGACCAGCCCTGGCAGGAAGCACTATTTATGCCAAGTATAATGACTGGAAGGCGGAATAGACGTCATCTAAAATTTTGTACATTCATGATAGGATATTAGGCTTGTGGTATACAAAATGGGAATGCCAAGGAAGGAGATTTACTGCACCTGTGAGGATTACTGATGGTCCTCGTTGGTATACCAGGAAAGGTGTCTGAACGCATGGCTGAATGAATAGTTGTGCTATAAACTCCTGCAGGTGTTAGGAAAATCTCCGGTCCAATCTGAGCTGGCTCATTTGATCTGTTTAACGAATGCTCTGCATTTTCTTATGAGAACTATTTTCAGAGCACAGAGAGGCATTATGCAGGCACAGTTCTTAGAGACTCAGACTTTGAGGATCTTCATGAAATAAAATGAAACAGGCGGGAGACCCGTGAAAGGTGTAAGCTCTCATCGCACAATGCCTTCACTGCAGAAATAATTTAGCTCTATTTCCAGGCAGCATCTCCTTCCAGTTGATCAGTGAAGCAATATGTGCTCTGTAGGTTATAGGGAGAGAATGTTAATATAAGGTATCTTACATAGAATTGGAGTGGAAAATGGCATGTGAAGGGGAGTTTACAGGGAAATGAGTTAGAAAATTGGTCAAATGTTTGAAAGGAAGAAAGAAGGCAGAACTTTCACTTACTTTACCGAATCAAAACCAAACACCAAAGTCCTCAGAGGGACTCAGCTTTGACCCCTTAGCCCACTGTGTTCCAGAGAAGGGTGAAAGAATGGAAATGATTAAAGGTGGCAGCTCCCTTTCCATCAGTGGAGGGAGTTCATCACGATGAGTCCAGGAAAACCAGAGCGGAGAGTGCAGAAGAACCCCTACCCTCAATCATTTACTGGGAGCTCCTCAGTCTGTGAAAGAACACCCGAGGAGCCCTCTCACTCCCTTCCTGTGATCAGGCCATTCGTTCAGTGAGCAAACATGAGCTGAAACCGGCCAGATGCTGAGTGCCCTGTGAAGTGGGGAGAGTGAAACTGAATGCCCAGCTCCTACTCTGAAGGACTTCTAGTCTGTGAAGGAGAGACATTCAGTTCAGTTCAGTCCCTCAGTCATGTCCGACTCTGCGACCCCATGGACCGCAGCATGCCAGGCCTCCCTGTCCATCACCAGCTCCCAGAGCTTGCTCACATCATGTCCATCACACCAGTGAGGCCATCCAACCATCTCATCCTCTGCCGTCCCCTTCTTCTGCCTTCAATCTTTCGCAGCATCAGAGTCTTTTCCAATAAGTCAGTTCGCATCAGGTGGCCAAAGTATTGGAGTTTCAGCTTCAACATCAGTCCTTCCAATGAATATTCAGGATTGATTTTCTTTAGGATTGACTGGTTGGATCTCCTTGCAGTCCAAGGGACTTTCAAGAGTCTTCTCCAACACCACAGCTCAAAAGTATCAATTCTTCAGTGCTCAACTTTCTTTATGGTCCAACTCTCACATCCATACATGACTACTAGAAAAACCATAGCTTTGACTAGATGGACCTTTGTCAGCAAAGTAATGTCTCAGATTTTTAATATGTTGTCTAGTTTAGTCATAACTTTTCTTCCAAGGAGCAAGTCAGTCATGTCTGACTCTTTTGTGACCCCATGGACTGTAGCCCACCAGGCTCCTCTATCCACGGAATTCTCTAGGCAAGAACACTGGAGTGGATTGCCACTTCCTATTCCAGATCTTCCGGAGCCAAGGTTCCAGCCAACATCTCTGCGTCTCTTGCATTGGCCAGTAGATTCTTTATCAGGAGCACCACCTGGGATGTGAACCATGTAACAGAATATATGAAATAGATACGTGTCTAGCTAAAGAAATGAAACCATTTGGGGTGAAACTAAGAAATCTTATGGCAGAGGACTCTCCAGCCACAGTTTAACAGATGAAACAGAGAAGAATTGGAGGGAAGGAAAGAAATTGGAAAGCTACTGAATAACCAGAAAAGGAATGCAACAGCCTAAACTGAAACAGTTCAGTTCAGTCATTCAGTCATGTCCAACACTTTGCGACCCCATGAATCGTGGCACGCCAGGCCTCCCTGTCCATCACCAACTCCCAGAGTTCACTCAGACTCATGTCCATCGAGTCAGTGATGCCATCCAGCCATCTCACCCTCTGTAGTCCCCTTCTCCTCCTGCCCCCAATCCCTTCTGGCATCAGAGTCTTTTCCAATGAGTCAGTTCTTTGCATGAAGTGGCCAAAGTACTGGAGCTTCAGCTTTAGCATCACTCCTTCCAAAGAACACCCAGGGCTGATCTCCTTCAGAATGGACTGGTTGGATCTCCTTGCAGTCCAAGGGACTCTCAAGAGTCTTCTCCAACACCACACTTCAAAAGCATCAATTCTTCGGCGCTCTGCCTTCTTCACAGTCCAACTCTCACATCCATACATGACTACAGGAAAAACCATAGCCTTGACTAGACAGACCTTAGTCAACAAAGTAATGTCTCTGCTTTTGAATATGCTATCTAGATTGGTCAAAACTTTGCTTCCAAGGAATGTCTTTTAATTTCATGGCTGCAATCACCATCTGCAGTGATTTTGGAGCCTCCCAAAAATAAAATCTGACACTGTTTCCAGTGTTTCCCCATTTATTTCCCATAAAATGATGGGACCGGTTGCCATGATCTTCATTTTCTGAATGTTGAGCTTTAAGCCAACTTTTTCACTCTCCTCTTTCACTGTCATCAAGAGGCTTTTTAGTTCCTCTTCACTTTCTGCCATAAGGGTTGTGTCATCTGCATATCTGAGGTTATCGATATTTCTCCCGGCAATCTTGATTCCAGCTTGTGTTTCTTCCAGTCCAGCGTTTCTCATGATGTACTCTGCATAGAAGTTAAATAAGCAGGGTGACAATATACAGCCTTGACATACTCCTTTTCCTGTTTGGAACCAGTCTGTTGTTCCATGTCCAGTTCTAACTGTTGCTTCCTGACCTGCATATAGGTTTCTCAACAGGCAGGTCAGGTGGTCTGGATTCCCATCTCTTTCAGCATTTTCCACAGTTTCTTGTGATCCACACAGTCAAAGGCTTTGGCATAGTCAATAAAGCAGAAATAGATGTTTTTCTGGAACTCTCTTGCTTTTTCCATGATCCAGCGGATGTTGGCAATTGGATCTCTGGTTCCTCTGCCTTTTCTAAAACCAGCTTGAACATCTGGAAGTTCATGGTTCACGTACTGCTGAAGCCTGGCTTGGAGAATTTTGAGCATTACTTTACTAGCATGTGAGATGAGTGCAATTGTGCGGTAGTTTGAGCATTCTTTGGCATTGCCTTTCTTTGAGATTGGAATGAAAACTGACCTTTTCCCGTCCTGTGGCCACTGCTGAGTTTTCCAAATTTCCTGGCATATTGAGTGCAGCACTTTCACAGCATGGAAAGGAGGGTAGATGATGGATCTTCTGAAAGATGAGACTTCAGGTAGCAGAGTAATTTAAGGTCGCTCCACAGCCACAGCTGCTGCTGGGTCATGTCTCAAGAGTACCATTTCTGGAATCTTTAGCTCCATTGAGTTACCTCCTGCATAAACCACTAATACTCAAACTCTCTCCGTTACATCTTTGGTGTGGCTTCATCAAGACCACCTGCCCCTCTGCTGTTTCTTCAAACCCCTCTCTTCTGCAGTTCACAGAATTCTGCCTCCACTGGTTTGCACCCATGGGTCTCTCTTTAGTGCCTCCCAGCTGAGGCCTCATAGCATCCCAGTGGACTCACCTGCCTTCTCTCTTCAAACACCAAATGTGATGCTCTCTGTTGTAGGGAATGGTCGTGATACCTGTCTCCTGACTTCTGAGGTTTGCCCCTGAAAATATCTCCTGGGCACCTCACCTCCAATGCCCTGTATCCTGAAAATAACTCAGTCCTTCCATCAACACCCATGCCAAGCCTGGCTGTCACCTTGGTAAACAGCCAGCTGCCCACTGTCAGGAGGCCAGGAATCAAGGTCACTTCTCCCTTTCCCCTCATCTCCTGTACTTGCTTGGTGACCAAGTCCTGTTGAAGTGTGGAGATTAAAGGAATAGGTGCTGTACTTATTCTTTAATTTTTCTGTGAAAGTAGAATTCAAGATCAACTTCTAGGAGAAGAGAAACAGGATTAATGTAATTGGGCAGTTCATTTAAATTCAAAAGATCATTCTCTAGCTATAAAACAAGAGGATGGAAGTGAAATAATCTCTACCATTCCCTTCAGGTTAGATATGTTACAATTAATGATCCCTGAGTGCAATCACTTCAAACATACATTTTCAGGTACATTTCCCAAAACTGCATCTCTTCAGAGTTTTACACCACAGATACCTCATTACTGAAAGCTCTCCACACTTAAAATTCACTCCTACTCTCCATCATAAAGAAATTATGTTTGGATAAAAGTTTCCAAGTCCATAAATAAAAGTTAAAAAATACAGAAGAGCACAAATATAAATCTAAACACCCAAGCTAAATATGCCAAAATAAAAAGTACTTAGCCATTTGAATGAAGGGAACAAAACAAAAGTAAACTAACTGGAATTAAAACAAATGCATGAGAATCCATGTATTTGCATAAAATAAAATACAGTAACACAAAATATCAATAACCTCAGATATGCAGATGACACCACCCTTATGGCAGAAAGTGAAGAGGAACTAAAAAGCCTCTTGATCAAAGTGAAAGAGGAGAGTGAAAAAGTTGGCTTAAAGATCAACATTCAGAAAATGAAGATCATGGCATCTGGTCCCAGCACTTCATGGGAAATAGATGGGGAAACAGTGGAAACAGTATCAGACTTTATTTTGGGGGGCTCCAAAATCACTGCAGATGGTGATTGCAGCCATGAAATTAAAAGACGCTTACTCCTCGGAAGCAAAGTTATGACCAACTTAGATAGCATATTCAAAAGCAGAGACATTACTTTGCCGACAAAGGTCCATCTAGCCAAGGCTATGGTTTTTCCAGTGGTCATGTATGGATGTGAGAGTTGGACTGTGAAGAAGGCAGAGAGCCGAAGAATTGATGGTTTTGAACTGCGGTGTTGGAGAAGACTCTTGAGAGTCCCTTGGACTGCAAGGAGATCCAACCAATCCATTCTGAAGGAGATTGGCCCTGGGTGTTCTTTGGAAGGAGTGATGCTTGTTGGGACCTAACAAATGCCATTATAGGCTTCAGGGACTAAGGTAGGACTCATGGGAAAAGCTGAGTCATTGCCCAGTGAGGTCATCCCTGCGGGTGCCAGGACTTGTCTAATCAGCATACTCCCCATAACCTGATTTGAGTTTATCAGGATGTAAAAGACATCCCCCTGCAGCCAATAGCCAATTAGTAAATACCAGGAAACCCCTGCAGCCAATAAAGATTAGCCAATTAGTAAATACTAGGAAACTCCTGCAGCCAATCAGCCCTTGCCAACTCTCTGTTTTAAAACCTATAAATACTGCTGTAAATCTGGGCTTGGGGTTCCTTGCTCCACTCCACTGTGTTGAATGTGGCAGGAGCCCTAGCTCGAGCTAGAAATAAAACCCCTTCATGCTTTTGCATTGCTGTGAACGTCTTATTCTCTCAGTTTTGGGGACTCGGACTCTGGGCATAACAATGCTAAAGCTGAAACTCCAGTACTTTGGCCACTTCATGCAAAGAGTTAACTCATTGGAAAAGATTCTGATGCTGGGGAGGGGGGTTTGGGGGCAGGAGGAAAAGGGGATAACAGAGGATGAGATGGCTGGATGGCATCACCGACTCGATGGACATGAGTGTGAGTGAACTCCAGGAGTTGGTGATGGACAGGGAGGCCTGGCGTGCTGCGATTCATGGGGTCGCAAAGAGTCGGACACGACTGAGCAACTGAACTGAACTGAACACAAAATATTCCAAAAGTTATTTTTTAACTTAAATAGAATGAAGCAGACAAACTTGCACAATGAGTTTTCAATGACAAAACTGTTCTGAGATGTGATTCTACACTGAAGGATTTAAAGGTTAATCAGAATTCCTTGTTATAACCTATTCAGTGATTTCTTGGATTTCAATTATTTGTTCGTTAAATAACTTCCTTTTTTGACAAAGATATTCAAATGCACATGTTTTCTATATTGTTTAAAAATCCACGTCTTCAAAACCAAAATACAATTAGCTTTAGATATATATACAGGTATATATGTAATGAAAAAGCATCTGATGAAAATCAAGCTCCCCAATACATTCTTATTTCTCCTTACCATGTCTTTCATGTATTTTCCCCTAATTTTCAGGTTGGCTGCAAAACATTAGAAACTCAAAGTTCAGTATATATTGTTTCTGTCATCAGAGAGAAAATGGTAACTCTTTACTCTAATCTTAGCTAATTAATAAAAAGAAGTATATGATAAGTTTTGAATACGAAGAACCTCATTTATTTCAAAAGAGTTTCTATATAGTCCTGCATCATTTTCCAACTCCTTTTATTCATATATTGAAACTCTAACTGCCAACATGCTGGTGCGAGGGGTGAATTTGTTAGGATAGGATGAGGTCACCAGGGTGGGGCCCAGATGAATAGGATTAGTGCCCTTCAAGCATCTCTGGGGAGCAGGCTCTTGTGCTCACTCTCTCTCCCTTTCTCTCTCCTTCTTTCTGCAATGTGAACACACAGCAAGAAGGAGGCCTTCTACAACCAGAACTCAACCAACCTGGTGCCCTGATCTCTGACTTCACAGTCCCCAGAGCTGTGAGAGAATGAATGTGTTTTATTGAAGCCACCCAGGCTATGGCATTCTGTTATAGCAGCTGAACAGATTAAGGCAGCTTCCTAAAACCCCAGTATGCATTTCTCTTCCCTAAATTCTGCATCTTGGGGCTGTCGATGGCTTTCTCTCCTCTCTGCCTCCAGTCTTGCTGTCTCAACCTTTTGATCCTCATGCCGACCCTTCTCCCCATCACTCTTCCTCTCCTGACCCACTCCTCTTTGCATGCAATGGCTTAGACCCAGGCGAGAGGAAGGACCATGGCTTACATGTAGTATTGAGACAGAGCAGGACCCTGTGGTCCTTCCCCCCATGTCTTTTGCCTGCCATTTCTCTGTGGAAAACTTTAGTCAAAGAACAACTTTAATCAGAGAAGTGAGAACATGCAGATGCAAAGAAAATAGTTAAAGGAGACCAAATAATAATAATGTAGTCATTAAGCAAAGTCAAAGACCTGTTCCCCTGCAAGAGCTATAGATAATATTCTGAGCCGTATCCTGTGAGCTGTCTTGTAGATATTGAAACAGGTAGAGAAGTTAACCATACAATGACAAGACTGTTTCCACAAGATAAACTGCTACAATTCTGAGAACTGGCCTCAAAGAAATAGGAACAAACAAACCCAGGAATGGGTGATTAACTGTACCTAAAACAACCAAGATGACCAGGCCACCAGTGACCAATTTAAAGATGACTGAAGATGACGTGAGTTTGAGTAGGCTCCGGGAAGTGGTGATGGACGGGGAAGCCTGACATGCTGCAGGCCGTGGGGTCACAAGGAGTAGGACATGACTGAGTGACTGAACAGTCAGAGACAACTGTGCTGGTTTTCTGCACGTGGCCCCCTCCTTGTGTCTGTAAAAGCTCTTGCCCCACTGGTTGCCCGGGGTTGGCGGAGTCAGCCTTCGGACAGATGTCCATCCTCCCCCAGTTACCGGCATCTGAAATAAATCAAACTTTCCTTTCCACCAACCTAGCCTATTTATTGGCTTTTGAGTAGTGAGCAGCCAGACCCCGCACCTTTCAGTAACAGTATTGTACCTTCTTATGCCTTCAGGTACCTTCATGTATGTGAAAACATATGGACCCAGGCATTTAAATTGCAAGCTCAAACCACCTCAAGCAAAGAGGGGATTTTCTTTTTTTTCTTTTTAAGGAAAAGTCCTCTATTATTGCATGGGAAAATGAAGTGATGAGAAGAGATGGGAGCTTCTAGACTCATGGATACATATTCTGCTACGAGTCCTTCAATGTCAAAGGACATCATTCCCGTCTTCACCTTCATAGCCTAACAGGACACCACTACAGAAGGGCAAAGCATATTTATGGTGGTGCTGGTGGTGGTTTAGTAGCTAAGTCATGACTCTTGCGACCCCATGGACTGTGTAGCCCACCAGGCTCCTCTATCCAGGGGATTCTCCAGGCAAGAATACTGGAGAGGGTTGCCGTTTCCTTCTCCAGGGGATCTTTCCAACCCAGGAATTGAACCTGGGTCTCCTTCACTGCAGGCAGATTCTTTACCGACTGAGCTATGAGGGAAGCCCTCATACTTGTGGAAAAGAGCTCAAATAAATATGCATAAAAGCTATCATCAGATGCAATGGAAATAACGATGCTTACTGTTTTTCTTTAATTTCCTCATAAATTTTTATTAACATTGGACCTCTCAGATTTCATGCGTCTTTATTTCCCCATAACATTGTTTCCTTTTCTTCTCTTATTTACTTGTTTTTTCTCTTTCCCTACTTTCATTTTTCTTGTCTTTATACCAATTTTCTGTAAGAGAACTCTTGAGAAATAGTCTTTGCTGCTTCAAAATCTATCTAATTCAATAGTTGTCTGAATTATTCAAGTATGTAAAGTTTTTTGAGAAAATACACATTCTTGCTGTTGAGAGAGTACACAAAGAGTCTGATGATTTCAAAGATGTTTTGATCTCCCTGTTGATTTTCTTAAATCTCTCCTGTTTTTCCTAATTCCTCTCCTTTTATACTGGACTATTTCTATGTTTAGCTCCTATACAAAAACCCATGAAACAAGCCTGTAGAACAATCTCTTTCTGATCCTCATGTGATCACACTATCAACCAAGGCTTTTTCTCAGTTGGTGAGGGAACAATGGGGTATGTCTAATATTCCCTGGAGGATGTTTCTATCTTCCTTTCTCGTTTCCTGTAAGCAGTTTTGGTAACCTTGGAGATGCAACACTTATGAGTAATTGCCAAGCGCCAGATCTCTATTAGAAATAATATTTCATGAAAATATAACCTCCTATGAGACACTCAACAAGAGAATAAACACAAGTTGAAAATCAAGGTTAATAGTTTAAGTTGCTGTGACATACTCATTCTCAGAGAATGATTAAAATCCTGAGGTAAAAAAACTGTTTGTATAAGAAACAGCAGTCCTTAACCCATGGCATGTAGGATGCAAGCTTAAAAGCTCTGCAAAAAAATCCTCTTCTCTGCTGTTTTACTGCTGTCAGAATAAATAAACAGGATAAAGATTGATAACTTAATCACAAAACTACAATAAATAAGAAAGCATTTTATTCAATGGTGAATAGTCTGCGGGAAGAAAGCCAATGAGATGAATGTATAAATTCCCTAGTAGGGAGATACTGAAAATAACCACAGATCAATTACTGGTGCTTACATTTAACAAAATCTCTTTGAAAAAAAGTCCCAATATACACTTCTGAATATGCAAGTACAAATACAAAGGTCAATCAATTTCAGTTTCTACTAGAAAGTTAGACCCCAAAAATGTATCTTTTCTCTCCTTTTTTTCCAGCTGTCTCTTCCCAACTGTCACTTCTTCTCAGTCTATAAACATATTCAAGTCTCACTTATCCTAAAATATAAAAGTCTTCCTTTATCTCTTATTCTTTCATTTACTCATTCAGGCACTAGTTATTGAACACCCTTTGTTCCAGCCACCTTAACAGTATTTTTGTTGTTGTTATTGTTGTTTGATTACCGAGTCATCTCTGACTCTTTGCAACCCCATGGACTGCGATACACCAGGCTTCCCTGTCCTTCACTATCTCCTGGAGTTTGCTCAAGTTCATGTCCATTGAGTCAGTGATGCCATCCAACCATCTTATACTCTGTCACCCCCTTCTCCTTTTGCCTTCAATCTTTCCTAGCATCAGGGCCTTTTCCATTGAGTGGGCTCTTCACATCAGGTGGCCAAAGTATTGGAGTTTCAGCTTCAGCATCAGTCTTTCCAATGAATATTCAGGGTTGATTTCCTTTAGGATGGGCTGGTTTGATCCCCTTGTAGTCCAAGGGACTCTTCACCCAATCAAAGTGTCCAATTCATTGGTTTTTAATATATTCACAGAGCTATGCAATCGTCACCATGGCTGACAATACACATCACTGTAACTGGGTGTTTGCAAAGAACAAATTAAATAAGTACATGAGTGGAGATGGAAAATCCAGTCACAAGGCCTGACAAGAGGAAGATGATTATAGCGTGGACTTGTCTCAGACTTCTCTGGTGGGTCAGATGGTAAAGCGTCTGCCTACAGTGTGGGAGACCAGGGTTCAATCCCTGGGTCGGGAAGATCTCCTAGAGAAGGAAATGGCAATCCACTCCAGTATTCTTGCTTGGAAAATCCCATGTATGGAGGAGCCTTGTCGGCTACAGTCCGTGGGGTCACAAAGAGTCGTACACGACTGAGCAACTTTGCTTTTCACTTGTCTCAGAGACTAGAGAGACAGGACCAGGATTTGAGAGAATTAGGAGATGGAAATTAATAGTTTGATGCCAAAACTATGGGCTTCCCTGAAATATTAATGTTGCTCCAGAATTAATCTCCTCTTCCTTCTTAGTATCTTCCTCTTGTGCTTTAAGGTTGTTCTACTATAATGGTTCTCTCCCACTTTCCTGAGAGTCGTTCTTCATGGGATTCTTCACCAGGTGGATTCTGCCTTCAATCCATTGCTTTTCACACTTGTGTAAACTTCTGGCCAGTCTAACCCTCAATCATCCAGATGCCAAGGACTACGAAGCATACATCTCCATGTACACCTTGCAGTAGAGGGAGCTTTCTTGAGTAGAATGAAAAAAAAGTTTGAGGGCTGGGGGTTTTCTCTTTCTCTCCAGAGGGTGTCATCTCACATGTCAGCTACCATTTTGGAAGTCAGTTCCTAGATCTACTCTTGGTAACAAATGATGCATCATTCATGGACCCAAAAGAGAGCTGGCTAACTCAGAGGGGGTAGTTAATTGAGAGATATTTACAGAGTTATAAAAGGTTTAAAGGAACCAAAAAGGAAGAACACAGCATTCAGGGATTAGCAACAGTAGGAAGTCACTATTTCTGCAGAATCCGAAGAGATTGACAGCCATGATCCAAAAGGAGCTGTGCTCAGGAAGTAAGAGGGACTAATTCTCTGACCTCATTCTCTTTCCTCCTCCTCAAAGTCTTCTGCTACTTCCCACTGACCAAACTCAACTAGAAGCCAGAGAGTGTGGAATCTGGATGATGTAAACCCTTGAGGACATCATCTCAGATCACAAAGCAGGTGAGAAGAGGGAACAAACATAGAACAACAGGATTTCAGCTACTCCCAAACCTCTGAAGTCAGTGATTGCCTATGAACTATGCTATAGCAGAGGATGCTGTTTCCTTCTTTGAGGTAAGTCACTGAATATTCTCATTCCTCAATGATGACAGTAAACAGGGAACAAAGAAGCCATTTATCCTTGGTCTTGAGCTTCTATAGTCCATGGAGTCACGAAAGAGTAGGACACAATTAGCAACTAAGCGACAGCAGCGTGGAGCTTCTCTGATGGTAGTTATCACTCTGACTTTCAGATAAGACAAAGGGATAACACAATTGAGGGGTTTGGATTGTTGTTCAATTTGAGCTCCTTCACTTCGCATTCAGCCTGGAGGATAAATAGGAATTTTACAATAAACACAAGTAAATTAATACCTGAGCCAAAGTGCCCCTCAGGATGGTATTATTTTTTATGAGTTCTTTGCAACAGAAGAACTTATTATGGTGATTCCCTAAGTCATCAAGATAGACAAGGTTAAAATGCTTGAAACTGGTCATTTCTCCACATGCATTGGAACTCAGAGAATTAAAATACATTTCAGATAAAGTATGTGTGCTGTCTTCTTTAGTGTTAGCAATATGCCTCCCTGTAGAATACTGTGCTGTGTGCTGTGTTAAGTCACTTCAGTCGTGTCTGATTCTGTGCAACCCCATGGACTGTGGCCCACCAGGCTCCTCTGTCCATGGGATTTCCCAGGCAAGAATCCTGGAGTGGGTTGCCATTTCCTTCTCCAGGGGATCTTCCCAACCCAGGGATCAAAGCGCATATCTTACCTCGTCTGCATTTGTAGCTGGGTTCTTTACCACTAGTGCCACCTGAGAAATCCTATAAATACGATGAAATTTCTCAATTATGTCTTCAGGTGTGTCCTGGACAGGGGAGCCTCTTCTCACTCTCTCCTTCATTCACCCCCAAGCCCTTCCCCATCCATAAACCATTATGAAATCATCCCAAGAGAGAAATAAGACGGAAACATCAAACCCCCTTTTGATCAAGAGAATACTTTTGCAGCAAGACACACTACATGTTTTATTGCCTGAAGGAAGGAAAGGAAAGCAAGGACTAGGCAGAAGGACTTAAAACGCTCCCAGTCTAGTTAAAAGAATGTTCGATTGCAATTTCTTCTTTCACTGTGCTCAAAGCAGATGGCGAGGTGAACTGTTCAGAATGCCTAAGATATGCTGCAGATAACCAAGGCACGGTCACTCGAATTTTGGCTGACGACAGAAGTGTTTAATAGGAGGGCTGGCCCCAGGCCAAAATCAAGATGCCAAATTTTGGTTTTGATTTCTTGACTGTTTTCAGAATCCCATCTTTTTCAGCACTGACCCTCCACACATTTGTAACTCTTTCACTTATACAGATATCCAGGTCTCTCTATTGCCTTGGATCTTTACAATATTCCCAACCTTAAACTCATCCATAATTGATGAGCACCTAATTCATCTTGGGAGCCAGGACTCCTGAAGCCCCTGATTTATAGGACGACAAAGTAAGAAAGGCAGACAAGAATCAATAAAAATGCAAAGTGAAAGAACAGTGACAGCTATGTACAGAGAGTGTTATAAACATACCGGAGAGGAGAAAACCAGGGAACAGCTACAAAATAGGTGGTGCATGAATATGGTCTTGAAAAGTAAATAGCAGCCATGGCTCCACCATTTTTTGAATAAAAAGATACTATTGAATTTGTTTAGTATGCATGATTGTTTGTTCATCACAGCAGCCCTATGGGATAGATATTGGTACATTTATTTTATAGATGAGGAAATGGAGGGTCAGAATTCTTCAAGCATCCTGCCCAAAGTCGGAAAACTGCAATTTAAGTTGAAGGGCCATGCTAATGGAAGGATGTGTTTTAAACAAACAAACAAAAGGGAGTGTGATTGTAATAGGGTTTGAAAGAACTTTGTATGCTCCCTAGACCTAGAAGTTAATTATGAATAAGAAGAAATAAACCTGGAATTAGAACTCAGCTGAATTTTCAGTAGAGTCTAAATCTTAGAACCATTAGTCCCGGGAAGTGTGAGCTTGTCAAGAATGTAGACAAGGAAGGTACTTTTCCTTGGTCATCCTTAAACCATGACTTTAGGGCCCCCCAGGGTTCTCATTCAAGGGAAGATATTCATTGAGCTCATAATTGTACATCTCAGGCACTCTACAAGTGGTCAGTCACAAAGTCATGTCCAACTCTTTGTGACCCCATGAACTGTAGCCCCACCAGGCTCCTCTGTCCATGGGATCCTCCAGGGAATACTGAAGTGGGTAGACATCCCCTTCTCCAGCGGATCTTCCAGACCTAGGGATCAAACCTGCATCTCCTGCAAGTCTCCTGCATTGCAGGCAGATTCTTTACCTCTGAGCCACCAGAAAAGCCCACTCTACTAGATACAGAATACAAAAGTGACACCAAGCTGAAGAAACCAGAGAGACATTACACTAACTTGGACACAACAGTATTCATTTGTTAGCTGCCTGTATCTGCTCTCCTCCCGAATGTACATTTAGATTTTGGCTCCCTGAAGACGGGCCTCGCCAGTTTTGTCTAGTCATAAAAGTGACTTTGGTGGGGATAAAGATCAGACAAGGACAACAGTGACAATTTTATTATAATGAGCCGGGGCGGGGGTTAAAGGCAGCTGAGGCCAACTGGAGTCCTTCAGTCACATCTGAGACGCACTCTCTGTTCCCTGTTGCTCCCTGCACCGTCTTCCTAGGGGCTGCTGTACAAAATGCCAAACAAGGTGGCTCAGAACAACAAAAATTATTTGTCTCACAGTTTTCAAGGCAAGAAGTCCAGAACAGAGTGCACAGGACCACGTTCCTTCCGAAGGCTCCCTCGCCTCCCTGGCCTCTTCCTGTTCCTGGTGGTTTCCAGCAATCCTGGGTCTTCCTTGACCTGTAGGGTCGTCATTTCTGTCTCTGCCTCCATTGCCATGTGGCCTTCTCTCTACGTGTCACTGCCTCCATAAACCTGTCTTCTTATAAAGACATCAGTCATGTTGGATTAGGGGCCCGCCCTAATCCACTAATACGAGCTCATCTTAACTAATTACATCTGTGATAACTCTACTTCTAAATAAGGGCATATTCTGAGTACTAGGGTTTAGGACTTCAAATGTCAGCATCCACCAGCTACTTGGTAAATGTTTCTTAACGGACTAAACGTGATGAGGTATAATCATGTTTCCTTAAGAAAGTTTCTCTTTTTTTAAGGTGTTCTCTTTCCACCTTGTATTTTCCTAATTGTAATTCAATTATTCCTATCTCATACTGGGCACTGGAATTACAGCAACGAATATTGTCTTAAGACACAGAACAATTACTATAAATAATTAGGTGTAAATGATTTGGAAGCATTTTCTTCAGCCACTTTGAATGAGTTGTACATTTTTTAGAGAATTGCAAAGTCTACTTTCTGTCTATAAAATGTACGTTGTGAGTGTGCATTTTCAGTTGCTTCAGTCCAGTCCTACTCTTTGCAACCCCATGGACTGTAGCCTGCCAGGCTCATCTGTCCATGGGATTTCCCCAGCAAGTATACGGGAGTCGGTTGCCATGATCTCTTCCAGGGGATCTTTGCAACCCAGGGATTGAACCCAAGTCCCCTGTGTCTCCTGCATTGCAGGCAGATTTTTTACCTGTTGAGCCACCTGGGAAACACAAATTGCACACTACATAACCAAAATATTAAAAGTTAAATAATGGAGAAAGAATACAAAATTTAAAAACCTTGTAATTAGATTTCACTTGTTTATTTTTGCTTTTATTTCCAAAATTCTGGGGGGTGGATCATAGAGGATCCTGCTGTGATTTATGTCGGAGAGTGTTTTGCCTATGTTCTCCTCTAGGAGTTTTATAGTTTCTGGTCTTAAATTTAGATCTTTAATCCATTTTGAGTTTATTTTTGTGTGCGGTGTTAGAAAGTGATCTAGTTTCATTCTTTTACAAGTGGTTGACCAGTTTTCCCAGCACCACTTGTTGAAGAGATTGTCTTTACTCCATTGTATATTCTTGCCTCCTTTGTCAAAGATAAGATGTCCATATGTGTGTGGATTTATCTCTGGGCTTTCTATTTTGTTCCATTGATCTATATTTCTGTCTTTGTGCCAGTACCATACTGTCTTGATCACTGTGGCTTTGTAGTAGAGCCTGAAGTCAGGCAAGTTGATCCCTCCAGTTCCATTCTTCTTTCTCAAGATTGCTTTGGCTATTCGAGGTTTTTTGTATTTCCATACAAATTTTGAAATTATTTGTTCTAGTTCTGTGAAAAATATGGCTGGTAGCTTGATAGGGATTGCACTGAATTTGATTAAAAGCTTCTGCACAACAAAGGAAAATATAAGCAAGGTGAAAAGACAGCCTTCGGAATGGGAGAAAATAATAGCAAATGAAGCAACTGACAAACAACTAATCTCAAAAATATACAAGCAACTTATGCAGCTCAATTCCAGAAAAATAAATGACCCAATCAAAAAATGGGCAAAAGAACTAAATAGACATTTCTCCAAAGAAGACATATGGATGGCTAACAAACACATGAAAAGATGCTCAACATCACTCATTATTAGAGAAATGCAAATCAAAACCACAATGAGGTACCACTTCACACCAGTCAGAATGGCTGTGACCCAAAAGTCTACAAGCAATAAATGCTGGAGAGGGTGTGGATAAAAGGACACCCTCCTACACTGTTGGTGGGAATGCAAACTAGTACAGCCACTATGGAGAACAGTGTGGAGATTCCTTTAAAAATTGCAAATAGAACTGCCTTATGACCCAGCAATCCCACTGCTGGGCATACACACCAAGGAAACCAGAATTGAAAGAGACACATGTACCCCAATGTTCATTGCAGCACTGTTTATAATAGCCAGGACATGGAAACAACCTAGATGTCCATCAGCAGATGAATGGATAAGAGAGCTGTGGTACATATACACAATGGAGTATTACTCAGCCGTTAAAAAGAATACATTTGAATCAGTTCTGATGAGATGGATGAAACTGGAGCCAATTATACAGAGTGAAGTGAAGTGAAAAAATACCAACACAGTATTCTAACACATATATATGGAATTTAGAAAGATGGCAATGATGACCCTGTATGCGAGACAGTAAAAGAGACACAGATGTGTATAGCGGACTTTTGGACTATGTGGGAGAGGGAGAGGGTGGGATGATTTGGGAGAATGGCATTGAAATATGTATGGTATTATGTAAGAAACAAATCACCAGTCTATGTCCGATGAAGGATACAGGATGCTTGGGGCTGGTGCACGGGGATGACCCAGAGAGATGTTATGGGGAGGGAGGTGGGAGGGGGGTTGATATTTGGGAACACACGTACACCCATGGTGGATTCATGTCAATGTATGGCAAAACCAATACAGTATTATAAAGTAAAATAAAGTAAAAATAAAAATTTAATAAAAAATAAAAATAAAAAAACCTTATAAATATTCTTATGAAAGTGTATTAATGCATTTGTTTTTAGACTTTTTATACATGTGTGTATGTGAATATGTGTATTTTTTTCCAAAGAGAATCAATCTCCTTTATTTCTTTTTTATGGTTATAGTTGGCAAACAAACAAAAAGTAAACAAAAAATTCCATGCTTTGGGTGGGATTTTTACTTGTAACTTCTTTATGAAGTAATGCTTCTCTTTATTCTATGCCTTATAGTCAAATACAATGTATGAATTATATATGTTGGTAAAGACAATAAGCGGGTGTCCCTGGTGGCACAGCCGTAAAGAATCTGCTTGCCAAGAAGGAGAGGCAGAATCCATCCCTGGTTTGGGAAGATTCCCTGGAGGAGGAAATGGCAACCCACTCCAGGCTTCTTGCTGGGGAAATCCCAGGGACAGAGGAGCCTGGCGGGCTACAGTCCATGGGGTCACAAAGAGACACAACTTACATGCACACACACACACACACACACACACAATAAAGACAATAATCACAAATCAGAGGTACAAAGGGCAATATTTCTGATACTGAATATAGGACCCCTTACAAACATGTTAAACAACAGTTTTACAGGATTAGCAAATTAAGTGATAATATTTTCAACCTCAGGAGCTTGTTATCTCAGGATTCTAATTAAAATGAACTCAGCAGTCCAATAAAGGGACAAGGTACAATAAAACTATGGCTGGAGTTTTATGTGAAAAAATTTTTGTAAAGGGTGATACTAAGACACCTTTTGTAGTGCTGAAAAAGTAATTAAAAATAATATTCTGTGCATGTGAAGTGGCTTCTTGAACTGAACAGCACTAGTGCCCAAACATTTCAGATCAACTCCTAAAGTTGCCATACTCCACTCTTAAGATAATTAAAATAGAAGAATATTTTTTTAAAAAAAGATGGAAGAGTCCACCTCCATGTACAAAATGCTATGACTCTGAATGTAACTCTGAAACTAAGATATTAAATGTAATAAAGTAAGTGATCAGAAAGTGTGGCAAAAGCAAATACAGGTGAGAAGGTTAACTCCGGGTCAATACTCTAGAAAATGAAAAGCAACACAGAAGGACATGAGGCTGAGGAAATTCTTATGAAGCTGCTGATCAAAGCATTGTGACTAAGAGAATGACTTCAACTAAAGAACTCCGTTGCTTGTAGGAATGATCACTTTATTATTTAATGGACAGTGATGGGTCATCAAAAAAGCAAGAGAGTTCCAGAAAAACATCTATTTCTGCTTTATTGACTATTCCAAAGCCTTTGACTGTGTGGATCACAATAAAACTATGGAAAATTCTGAAAGAGATGGGAATACCAGACCACCTGACCTGCCTCTTGAGAAACCTGTATGCAGGTCAGGAAGCAACAGTTAGAACTGGACATGGAACAATAGACTGGTTCCAAATAGGAAAAGGAGTACATCAAGGCAGTATATTGTCACCCTGCTTATTTAACATATGCAGAGTACATCATGAGAAACGCTGGGCTGGAAGAAGCACAAGCTGGAATCAAGATCGCTGGAAGAAATATCAATAACCTCAGATATGCAGATGACACCACCCTTATGGCCGAAAGTGAAGAGGAACTAAAAAGCCTCTTGATCAAAGTGAAAGAGGAGAGTGAAAAAGTTGGCTTAAAGCTCAACATTCAGAAAACAAAGATCATGGCATCTGGCCCCATCACTTCATGGGAAATAGATGGGGAAACAGTGGAAACAGTGTCAGACTTTATTTTGGGGGGCTCCAAAATCACTGCAGATGGTGATTGCAGCCATGAAATTAAAAGATACTTACTCCTTGGAAGGAAAGTTATTACCAACCTAGATAGCATATTCAAAAGCAGAGACATTACTTTGCCAACAAAGGTCCGTCTAGTCAAGACTATTGTTTTTCCAGCAGTCATGTATGGAAGTGATAGTTGGAATGTGAAGAAAGCTGAGCACCAAAGAATTGATGCTTCTGAACTGTGGTATTGGAGAAGACTCTTGAGAGTCTCTTGGACTGCAAGGAGATCCAACCAGTCCATTCTGAAGGAGATCAGCCCTGGGTGTTCTTTGGAAGGAATGATGCTAAAGCTGAAACTCCAGTATTTTGGCCACCTCGTGCAAAGAGTTGACTCATTGGAAAAGACTCTGATGCTGGGAGGGATTGGGGGCAGGAGAAGAAGGGGACAACAGAGGATGAGATGGCTGGATGGCATCACCGACCCAATGGATGTGAGTTTGAGTGAACTCCGGGAGTTGGTGATGAACATGGAGGCCTGGTGTGCTGCGATTCATAGGCTCAGAAAGAGTCGGACACGACTGAGCAACTAAACTGAACTGAACTGATGTGATTTTCAAATAAAATCGGCCTCAGTTATAAAAATATTTTCAAATTGACCAACTTTGTTTTTCACTCCAGTGTGTCTTTGTATACCCACCCGAACTTACCTAAACGATATTCAAAGCCATCTTTATTTAATATACATGTTTATAAAATTATTTTAGTTTAGCAAAATCATAGCTAGCAGGGCTAAAGAATTGGACATCTGGTTAATGAATGTTTTTCAAGAAAACTGCCTGTATCACATGATCACAGAACTTTCTAGTAGTTCCCTCATTTACTTACTATAAGATATTTAGAAGCTTAGTTATAGCAAATTTCTGACCTAGAAGCTAATTATTAGCAAAATATTAAAATTTGGAGATGCTTACCAAATACTAAGGGTGATTTTTTTCTTTAAAATAAATGCAGAAGAAAAACCCATGAAGCATTTTATCACCTAACTCAATACTGTGTTTTTGATCGGTTGTGTTGCTACAGGAATATTGATTTGCCAGTGTCATTTTTTCCCAGTTTCTCACCTGCAGACTTCATGTTTTGTATTAGGTACTGGCTGTGGAGGAACAATCTCCATGGAATGCATCTGAGGTTTACACTAGAATTGTATCTAGCATCAGACATGCTTCCTTTATCTGATTGAAGCAAAAATAAACCACGCTAGGATTCATGCATTGTGTATTAAGATAAATAAATAATATCCCTTCTGAATGAGCCCTTCTTGTTGATCAGGCAGCAAGGTAAACAGGAAAGGTGTCAGGATTCCAACTGACATATCAGTCACTTTATTTATACACGGAAGGGAAATGAAGTGTACTGCCTTCAACAGTCAATGTCAAAATTTGATCTCTACTGCCTCCAGCTCAAGACTGAGTATCAGATAAGTCACATCACTGAATGTTTGTACAAGAAGAGTTTATCTGAGCAAAATACACAAATGCTAGGATTAGTAAGGATGCATATGTCACATTTGGAAAGGGAAAATACACGACATTCTTGTTTCAAACAAAGGATACGTTGATCCTCTGGGGTTGAGATGGAAAGCTTCATTGCAATAACTGCATTCTAGATTTCTATATTCATGGTGAAATAGAAATGATAGCAAATTCTTTCTTCCGCCTGTGAAGAAGTGAGGTCTCCTTGCTCGCTTGTAGGCAGGCAGATCCCCTGGCCTGCTTTGACTAAGAGAATGCAGCAGAAGTGACTGACGTTGTGTGACTTTGCTGTGTTGACTTCAGAAGGTCGTTCAGCTTACTTTCTCACCCTCTTGGAACATTCCTCCCGCCACTTCATGAACAAGTCTGGGCTAGTCTCAACGAAGATGAGACATCAAGTGGAGAGAAAGGTCCTTTTGGGGAGCAGTCCAGCAGTCCAAGCCACTCTAGACATGGACAGAAGGTCCCAGAACCTCTGAGAAGGACCAGCCATTCCTTGTCTACACACTGGCTGACTGCAAGCACAAGAGTGAGCTGGCCGATGCCACCCACAGCAGTAAAGGTACCCACTGGAGTCTAGACCAGACTGTCGGCTCAGCATCTTGGACAAGCAAATGGTGGCATCTTTAAGCCAGATTTTGAAGTGGTTTGTCCCATAGTTACAGATAATTGATAGACTATGAGTTAGATGTTCATAACTATGAGTTATGTGAATTATATGTTTCATAATTTCAATGAGAACCGGTTTATAAAATGCTTCAAACTTCCAGATAAATATTTGTCATCTTAAATGAAGCTCAACGAAGCCAATAAATTATGCACACACATGCACACACACCACCACAACCACTGCCATCACTAAAAAAAACAACTTGGAATTTAACAGCAATTCATGCTTTTAATATGTAGTCGGCATCCCTTAGTTTAGATTTTAAATGAAGGAATTCAAGTGTCAGAGACTCAGAGCCACAAGGAGCAAGCTTATAAAAAATAATAACAACCAGGAGGCAGTGAAATCAGAATCAACTGCTTCCTAAGCAGATGGGTGAAAGGTGATGCCTTTGCACAGTGAAAAGTCTCAGACTTGGAAATAAACTCAACCCGTTTCAAATGCCAGCATTGCCCTCGCCTTCCTTAGACAGTCTGCTTCTACTGGGTGTGCTACTTAGTATCTCTGCCCCACCATTTATAAAAATAAAGATTAAAGTGCCTACTTTAGAGAGTTAGTGTAAGATTTAAAGGTGCAATCTATACAGAGTGCCTAACACTACATCACACATGGAACAAATATTAGTTTCTGTTCATGGCTCTGCTATTTATCCAAAGTGCTAAAAAGTAGCAGAAGCTCTCTCTACATAACCCATTATAAATATACACTGCACGGATTAGAAGAAAGGAAGTAAAAAATGTATAATGAATGCATAGTGTAACACAAAATCTAAATATATAAACAAATGAAAACATACAAGCGTAAAATTGATAGTACAATAGACGCCAACTTTAGCAATGTCCTATAAATAATAAATATGTTAGAATAGCAAGAGTTGTGAAGGCTGACAACAGCTCAGAGCAGCAGGTGAGATGACCAAAGTTTGGACGGTAGCCCCAGAACTTCCAAGCCAGGAATCAGGTAAATCAACTGCCTTGTAGTTCATGAAGACAAGAGGATGGGAGGAAATGAAAGTCCCACCACACAAGTGTAAATTCTAGACCAGCTGATAGATCTAGCTAGTGTGTTCTTACAGTTTCTTGTTGTTATTCAGTCACTAAATTGTGTCTGACTCTTTGCGACGCTAAGAACTGCAACACTCCAGGCTTCCCTGTCCTTCACTATCTCTCGAAGTTTGCTCAAACTCATGTCCGTAAGATGCCATCCAACCGTTTCATCCTATGCTGTCCCCTTCTCCTCCTGCTGTTGGTCGTTCTCAGCATCAGGGTCTTTTGCAATCACTTGCTTCTTCGCATCCAGTGACCAAAGGATTGGAGCTTCAGCATCAGTCCTTCCAGTGAATATCCAGGACTGACTTCCTTTCGGACTGACAGGTTTGATTTCCTTGCAGTCCAAGGGACTCTCAAGAGTCTTCTCCAACACCACAGTTCAAAAGCATCAATTCTTCAGCACTCAGCCTTCTTTATAGTCCAACTCACACATCCATTCATGACTACTGGAAAAACCAAAGCTTTGACTAGATAGACCTTTTTCAGCAAAGTGATATCTCTGCTTTTTAATATGCTGTCTAGGTTTATCATTGCTTTTCATCCAAGGAGAAAGCGTCTTTTAATTTCACGGCTGCAGTCACCATCCAGAGTGATTTTGAGGTCAAGAAAAATAAAGTCTGTCACTGTTTCCGTTTTTTTCCCCCTACTTTTGCTCCTAGTTATCTCTCACTAAAGCTCAGAAATCCCTTGGTTATCTCTCCAAGAAAAAAACAATATTCCCTGTGGTAAAGCGAAGTTCTTCAGTGTAATGATCTGCTTTAAATATCAAACACCCAGGAAACATATACAGATCCTGTGTGAATAACATAGAGCCTTATCTTGGACTCTACACACTATATTCCTAAGTGGTTATGTCAACTGTTCAATTTTTCTTGAACATCTTGCACTCACTTTAGAATCTAGACATGTCTTTTCTTCACAGAACTATGCAAACATGGAGGTCTGGATTTTTTATATTGTTTTGCATCCAAATATATGTCAGATGCTACAGGAATATCCAGGTATCCTGCTAATTACATTGTACTCAAATCTCTAACCAGGCTATTTTAAGTTTTTCCTATATAGACAATCATAATCTTACACTGAGGTTTCACTGGTGGCTCAGTGGTAAAGAATCTGCCTGCATTGCAGGAGATGAGGGTTCAATCCCTGGATAGGGAAGATCCCTTGGAAAAGGAAATAGCAACCCACTCATTTTCTTGCCTGGAGAATCCCATGGACAGAGGAGCCTGGTGGGCTACAGTCCATGGGGTCACACAGAGTAGGACACAACTGAGCAACTAAGTATGCACAGCACATTAGTTTACAGAAGAATCAAAATTGCAAAGATTTTCCTTTTTAATCAGTTTTTTTGGGTTATTCATAAACACCATTAATAAACTGCACATAACTGTAGCCAGCAGTTTATTAAACAAATGTTATTTATATAATAAAATCTTATTGCAGCCATAATATATTTACAAATGTTAAACAGTGGTTTTTACCTCATACTAAACTCTGCAAATTATCTGTAGCTTTTAAAGCATTTTCACATATAGTCTAGACATATAGCCAGACATTTATGCTAATTTATTTGTATTGTGGAAATGCAAAAGTACTAATTAGCATGAAAATTGCCGTGAATGGAGATGGGAAATATATTTTATAAAAGAAATTTAGATGTATCACAAGTTGATAAATATGTTACCTATTTGAACATCCCATTTGAGAGCAGAAAGGCATGCATACACATTGCACAATTTACATCATTAACAGTTTATCCAAAATACTGGTTTGTACTTTATAAATTATCACTTACAAAGGAAGTATATATTTTTCCCTACTGAGTTTTCAACATATCTGCACTAAATACTTTATTGACAGTCAGATAGTCATTTATTTCAACTTAGCCATTAAAATATTCCTTTTTACATTTTTTGTTACCTTTGACATCTGAGAGAAAATTAAATAGAACTTACTGCATTATTCTTATAAGGATATTGTATTTTAAGGTCTGCTCACTGTAGAAAATTAGATAATAGCATTTGAAGCAGCAAAGTTTATTTGCAAGGTTTCTGTTTTGGTTTTTGTAGCTCTAAGAAAGCATCTGTCTTGGTTTTTTGAAATCAGTAGTTGCCTACTTAGTGTAAAGTACTTACAACATTTGAAACACACTTAAGTTTAAAAAAAATGACACAACATCATCTCCATTTAAAATGCTTGCTTAGTCTGTTGCAGATTTTTAGTTTCAATGCATGTCTTTCATTGCTCCAGGCTATCTAAAGAAATGATGCTGAATTGCTTATTGCAGAAATATATCAACAGCAAAAGGAAAACGTCTAGATTCTCTGGCCCTCCTTGGATGTGGTTTCAATGATCTCTCTAGCTCTCTCAGATATTCCTGTGAAATGTTTTCTTTTTATGCCTTTGATACCCCTCTCTTCCTAGTTTCAAAACAATGAGATTTATTTGACTGATCCAGTGTCTTTATCTCCAGAGCACGGTGGTCTCCAGAGTGTGAAGGCTGTTTGTACAGTTGAGGGAGAGCCCAAAGTGCCCCAGGTGATATACAGGAAGGACATGTTAAACCTCAACCTATTTTATTTCATCTGAAATAAGAGACACACATTGGACATGTGCATGAAGCATGGGCTGACATTGGCATATACACTTGGCATAAGGATCAGATAAATTCATAATCTGCCTGCCAATGAAGGAGACATGGGTTCGATCCCTGGATCAGGAAGATCCCCTAAAGAAGGAAATGGCAACCTACTCCTTTATTCTTGTCTGGAGAATCCCATGGACAGAGGAGCCTGGTGTGCTGCAGTCCATGGGGCTGCAAAGAATTAAAAATGACTAAGCAACTGAGAACCCACAAAGGGGTTTCTTTTACCATTCGTCTAGTGAAAGTCATACAAGTAAGAACAGAATGTACTTAAAGTAAGATGAAGAAGGAAGTTCTGGCACAAATCTCACTAGGGTGACTGGAATGGGAGAAACACTACAAACAAGGCTTCGAGAGGAATCTCTTCCAAGACTCCAAGTACTCTGCAGACTATTCACAAACACTGATTAAGAATATCCTATGGGTAAATAATAGACCATTTTCACACATGAGCATATAGCATAACCCAGTTGGCTGCTTTTGACTGGAAGAAGTTTTGAAAATGACTGCTTCCTTTCAATGTGTATTAGAAAATACTTAAGTGGCATAGGTTCTGTTTGTCTGTGTGTGTGTAAGTGGCAGCACCATGCAGCTTGTAGGGTTTTATTAATAATTCCTGACCGGGAATAGAACCCAGGGCCTTGGCAGTGAAATCACAGAGTCTTAACTTCTTAACCACAGGACCGCCAGGGAATTCCCAGGTATGGTTATCAAAGATATTTATTATTAAAATAACATTGAGGATACTGAGAAGATGGCGGAGAAATAGGACGGGGAGACCACTTTCTCCCTCACAAATTCCTCAAAAGAACATTTCAACGCTGAGAAAACTCCACAAAACAACTTCTGAATGCTGGCAGAGGACATCAGGCACCCAGAAAAGCAGAGCATTGTCTTCAAAAACAGGTAGGAAAAAATATAAAAGATGGAAAAAGAGACAAAGGAGGTGGGGAGGGAGCTCCGTCCTGGGAAGGGAAGCCCATCCCAGGAAGGGAATTTTAAGAAGAGAGGTTTCCAAACACCAGGAAACACTCTCCCTGCCGAGTCTGTAGCGAGCCTTGGAAACACAGAGGGCAACATAACAGAAAGGAAAAATAATTAAATAATTAAAACCAACAGATTACAAGCCCAACAGTAACTCCCCCAGCGGAAAAGCAGCACAGACGCCTGCATCCGCCACTAGCAAGTGGGGGCAGGGCAGGGAAGCGTGGGAGGCGCGGGCTGCAGTGCTTTGTAAGAATCGGGCAGGAACGCCCCACACATAACCAGAACGAACTAACTTGGGCTAGCAAACCAGACTGTGGGATAGGTACTGCATGAAAAACTCGAACATAAGACACCACCAGGACTGCACACAGAACAAAGGACGGAATGGAAAAAGCCGGCTGCAAACCATCCCCCACAAGGGACAGGCAGCCAGAGCTGTAAGGGCTGGAAAGGGGCAATCACAGCCCCGGAGAGACTTTACCTACAAAACTGCAAGCAGGCTTCTTTGCTAAGACTTCTGGGGGTGCTGGACAGTCAACATCTGCCTCACAAGGGGCACCAGCGGTATACCCAGAAAACTGAGCAGCAGAGACAGAAAAGGCGACAAGTCGCAGTGACCGCACTCGCAAAACTCCTGAGCTACTCAGACCTGGGAAGGGCACAAAGCGCAGTCCCAAGCGAATCTGAGCCTCTGAGGGCTACGTGAGCACCGAACCTGAGCAGCTTAGACCGGGGAGGTGCACACAGCCTAGGGCTGGCCTCAGACGGTTCCCAGCTGAGCATCGTAGAGCCGGAGCGGTTTGTGCACCTGAGAAGGGACAGGTCCAACGGGGCTGAGACACTGTGTGCACACGACAGTGCTATTTGTTTGCAGCATCCCCCCTCCCCACAGCGCAACTGAAATAGTGAGCCTAAAAAAAGAAAAGTGCCCACCACCACCCCCCTGTGTCAGGAAGGAAATCAGACACTGAAGAGATCAGCAAACAGAAGTTAAACAGAGGGAACCGCCTTGGAAGTGACCCCACACTGCCCACAACACCAGAGAAAGGGCCGGAAATATCTCTACTATTTTTACAATCATTCCTTTTTTTCGCTCTCTCTCTTTTTTTATTTTTCTTTTCTTTTTTTTTTTGTTTTTTTTTTTTTATTTTGTTTGTTTGTTGGTTTGTTTTTGTTTGTTTTTTGTTGACGCTGATGTGGGGTTGTTTTTTCTTGTTCTTTTTTTTCTTCTTTTTTTCCTAACTTTTTTAAAATTGTAAAGTCTTCTATTTCTCCTCTAATTTTTATTTCTATAACCTATTTTTTAAGGCAAACAACATATATAGTCCTTGTGTGGCTGTTGGTGGTGTTTTTTAATAATTCTTGTGGCGTTTTTTTTTCTTTGTTTTGGTTTTCTTGTTTTGTTTTGTTTTTTTCTTTTTCCCTTCTGCTTCTTTTCTTTAATATTGTATTTTTGAAAATCCAACCTCTACTCTAGATTTTTCATCTTTGCTTTTTGTTTTTTCTTGTCAATTTTGTACTTTTTTTTTGCATTTATTTTTTTTATTTTTTTTTTTTAATTTTAAAATCTTTAATTCTTACATGCATTCCCAAACATGAACCCCCCTCCCACCTCCCTCCCCATAACATCTTTCTGGGTCATCCCCATGCACCCGCCCCCAGCATGCTGCATCCTGCGTCAGACATAGACTGGCGATTCAATTCACATGATAGTATACATGTTAGAATGGCATTCTCCCAAATCATCCCACCCTCTCCCTCTCCCTCTGAGTCCAAAAGTCCGTTATACACATCTGTGTCTCTTTCCCTGTCTTGCATACAGGGTCGTCATTGCCATCTTCCTAAATTCCATATATATGTGTTAGTATACTGTATTGGTGTTTTTCTTTCTGGCTTACTTCACTCTGTATAATCGGCTCCAGTTTCATCCATCTCAACAGAACTGATTCAAATGAATTCTTTTTAACGGCTGAGTAATACTCCATTGTGTATATGTACCACAGCTTTCTTATCCATTCATCTGCTGATGGACATCTAGGTTGTTTCCATGTCCTGGCTATTATAAACAGTGCTGCGATGAACATTGGGGTACATGCGTCTCTTTCAATTCTGGTTTCCTCGGTGTGTATGCCCTGAAGTGGGATTGCTGGGTCATAAGGTAGTTCTATTTGCAATTTTTTAAGGAATCTCCACACTGTTCTCCATAGTGGCTGTACGGAATCCACATTGGAAAAGAAGAAGTAAAACTCTCACTGTTTGCAGATGACATGATCCTCTACATGGAAAACCCTAAAGACTCCACCAGAAAATTACTAGAGCTCATCAATGAATATAGTAAAGTTGCAGGATATAAAATCAACACACAGAAATCCCTTGCATTCCTATACACTAATAATGAGAAAGTAGAAAAAGAAATTAAGGAAACAATTCCATTCACCATTGCAACGAAAAGAATAAAATACTTAGGAATATATCTTCCTAAAGAAACTAAAGACCTATATATAGAAAACTATAAAACACTGATGAAAGAAATCAAAGAGGACACTAATAGATGGAGAAATATACCATGTTCATGGATTGGAAGAATCAATATAGTGAAAATGAGTATACTACCCAAAGCAATTTACAAATTCAATGCAATCCCTATCAAGCTACCAGCCATATTTTTCACAGAACTAGAACAAATAATTTCAAGATTTGTATGGAAATACAAAAAACCTCGAATAGCCAAAGCAATCTTGAGAAAGAAGAATGGAACTGGAGGAATCAACTTGCCTGACTTCAGGCTCTACTACAAAGCCACAGTCATCAAGACAGTATGGTACTGGCACAAAGACAGAAATATAGATCAATGGAACAAAATAGAAAGCCCAGAGATAAATCCACACACATATGGACACCTTATCTTTGACAAAGGAGGCAAGAATATACAATGGAGTAAAGACAATCTCTTTAACAAGTGGTGCTGGGAAAACTGGTCAACCACTTGTAAAAGAATGAAACTAGATCACTTTCTAACACCGCACACAAAAATAAACTCAAAATGGATTAAAGATCTAAATGTAAGATCAGAAACTATAAAACTCCTAGAGGAGAACATAGGCAAAACACTCTCAGACATAAATCACAGCAGGATCCTCTATGATCCACCTCCCAGAATTCTGGAAATAAAAGCAAAAATAAACAAATGGGATCTAATTAAAATTAAAAGCTTCTGCACAACAAAGGAAAATATAAGCAAGGTGAAAAGACAGCCTTCTGAATGGGAGAAAATAATAGCAAATGAAGCAACTGACAAACAACTAATCTCAAAAATATACAAGCAACTTATGCAGCTCAACTCCAGAAAAATAAACGACCCAATCAAAAAATGGGCCAAAGAACTAAATAGACATTTCTCCAAAGAAGACATACGGATGGCTAACAAACACATGAAAAGATGCTCAACATCACTCATTATTAGAGAAATGCAAATCAAAACCACAATGAGGTACCACTTCACACCAGTCAGAATGGCTGCGATCCAAAAATCTGCAAGCAATAAATGCTGGAGAGGGTGTGGAGAAAAGGGAACCCTCCTACACTGTTGGTGGGAATTTTGTACATTTTAAAACACAAACTTCACTAACCAATTTTACCTGAGAGCAAGATTACTGGCTTGACCACTCTCTCCTCCTTTGGACTCTCCTTTTTCTCCACCAGGTGGCCTCTGTCTCTTCCCTCCCCCTTCTCTTCTCTATCCAACTCTGTGACTCTCTGTGTGTTCCAGACGGTGGAGAACACCTAAGGAACTGGTTACTGGCTGGATTTGTCTCTCTCCTTTTCATTCCCCTCTTTTATCCTCCTGGCCACCTCTGTCTACTTCCTCACTCTTCCCTGTATAACCCCATGAATACCTCTGAGCGGTCTAGATGGTGGAGCACACATAAGGAAGTGATTACTGGCTAGCTAGCTCTCTCCTCTTTTGACCTCACCGCATCTCATTCCAGTCACGTCTAACTACCCCCTCCCTCTTCTCTTCTCCATGTAACTCAGTGAACCTCTCTGGGTGTCCCTCAATGTGGAGAAACTTTTCATCTTTAACCTAGATGTTTTATCATCAGTGCTGTATAGATGGAGAAGTCTAGAGCCTACTGTAAAAATAAAACTGAAAGCCAGAAGCAGGAGGCTTAAGTCCAAAGCCTGAGAACATCAGAGGACTCCTGAATTCAGGGAATATAAAGCAATAGGAGCTCATCAAATGCCTCCATATCTACACTGAAACCAAGCTCCACCCAAGGGCCAACAAGTTCCAGAGCAAGACATACAACGCAAATTCTCCAGCAACACAGGAACACACCCTTGAGCTTCAATATACAGGCAGCTCAAAGTTACTCCAAAACCTTTGACATCTCATAACCCATTACTGGTCACTCCATTGCACTCCAGAGAGAAGAAACCCAGCTACACCCACCAGAACTCCAACACAAGCCTCCCTAACCAGGAAACCTTGACAAGCCACTGATACAATCCTACCCAGAGTGAGGAAGCTCCATAATAAAGAGAACTCCACAAATTCCCAGAATATAGAAAGGCCATCCCAAAAGCAGCAATATAACCAAATTGAAGAGGCAGAGGAATACCCAGCAGGTAAAGGAACAGGATAAATGCTCACCAAACCAAACAAAAGAGGAAGACATAGGGAATCTACCTGAGAAAGAATTCCGAATATTGATAGTGAAGATGATCCAAAATCTTGAAATCAAAATGGAATCACAGATAAATAGCCTGGAGACAAGGATTGAGAAGATGCAAGAAAGGTTTAACAAGGACCTAGAAGAAATAAAAAAGAGTCAATATATAATGAATAACGCAATAAATGAGATCAGAAACACTCTGGAGGCAACAAATAGTAGAATAATGGAGGCAGAAGATAGGATTAGTGAAATAGAAGATAGAATGGTAGAAATAAATGAATCAGAGAGGAAAAAAGAAAAACGAATTGAAAGAAATGAGGACAATCTCAGAGACCTTCAGGACAATATGAAACACTCTAACATTCGAATTATAGTAGTCCCAGATGAAGAAGACAAAAAGAAAGACCATGAGAAAATCCTTGAGGAGATAATAGTTGAAAACTTCCCTAAAATGGGGAAGGAAATAATCACCTAAGTCCAAGAAACCCAGAGAGTTCCAAATAGGATAAACCCAAGGCGAAACTCCCCAAGACATATATTAATCAAATTAACAAAGATCAAACACAAAGAACAAATATTAAAAGCAGCAAGGGGAAAACAACAAATAACACACAAGGGGATTCCCATAAGGATAATAGCTGATGTTTCAATAGAAACTCTTCAGGCCAGGAGGGAATGGCAAGACATACTTAAAGTGATGAAAGAAAATAACCTACAGCCCAAATTACTGTACCCAGCAAGGATCTTATTCAAATACGAAGGAGAAATCAAAAGCTTTACAGACAAGCAAAAGCTGAGAGAATTCAGCACCACCAAACCAGCCCTCCAACAAATTCCAAAGGATATTCTCTAGACAGGAAACACAAAAAGGGTGTATAAACCCGAACCCAAAACAATAAAGTAAATGGTAATGGGATCATATTTATCAATAATTACCTTAAACGTAAATGGGTTGAATGCCCCAACCAAAAGGCAAAGACTGGCCAAATGGATACAAAAACAAGACCCCTCTATATGCTGTTTACAAGAGACCCACCTCAAAACAAGGGACACATACAGACTGAAAGTGAAGGGCTGGAAAAAGATATTCCACACAAATAGAGACCAAAAGAAAGCAGGAGTGGCAATACTCATATCCGATAAAATAGACTTTAAAACAAGGCTGTGAAAAGAGACAAAGAAGGCCAATACATAAGATCATAGGATCAATCCAAGAAGAAGATATAACAATTATAAATATATATGTACCCAATTAAGGAGCACCGCAATATGTAAGACAAATGTTAACAAGTATGAAAGGGGAAGTTAACAACACAAGAATAGTGGGAGACTTTAATACCCCACTCACATCTATGGACAGATCAACTAAACAGAAAATTAACAAAGAAACGCAAACTTTAAATGATACATTAGATCAGTTAGACCTAATTGATATCTATAGGACATTTCACCCCAAAACAATGAATTTCACCTTTTTCTCAACTGCTCATGGAACCTTCTCCAGGATAGATCACATCCTGGGCCATAAATCTAACCTTGATAAATTCAAAAAAATTGAAATCATTCCAAGCATCTTTTCTGACCATAATGCATTAAGATTAGATCTCAATTACAGGAGAAAAACTATTAAAAATTCCAACATATGGAGGCCGAACAACACGCTTCTGAATAACCAACAAATCACAAAAGAAGAAGAAGAAATCAAAAAAGAAATCAAAATATGCATAGAAACTAATGAAAATGAAAACACAACAACCCAAAACCTGTGGGACACTATAAAAGCAGTGCTAAGGGGAAAGTTCATAGCAATACAGGCATACCTCAAGAAACAAGAAAAAAGTCAAATAAATAACCTAACTCTACACCTAAAGCAACTAGAAAATGAAGAAATGGAGAACCCCAGAGTTAGTAGAAGGATAGAAATCTTAAAAATTAGGGCAGAAATAAATGCAAAAGAAACAAAAGAGACCATAGCAAAAATCAACAAAGCCAAAAGATGGTTCTTTAAAAGGATAAATAAAATTGACAAACCATTAGCCAGACTCATCAAGAAACAAAGAGAGAAAAATCAAATCAATAAAGTTAGAAATGAAAATGGAGAGATCACAACTGACAACACAGAAATACAAAGGATCATAAGAGACTACTATCAGCAACTATATGCCAATAAAATGGACAACATGGAAGAAATGGACAAATTCTTAGAAAAGTACAACTTTCCAAAACTGAACCAGGAAGAAATAGAAAATCTTAACAGACCCATCACAAGCATGGAAATTGAACTGTAATCAGAAATATTCCAGCAAACAAAAGCCCAGGTCCAGACGGCTTCACAGCTGAATTCTACACAAAATTTAGAGAAGAGCTAACACCTATCCTACTCAAACTCTTCCAGAAAATTGCAGAGGAAGGTAAACTTCCAAACTCATTCTATGAGGCCACCATCACCCTGATACCAAAACCTGACAAAGATACTACAAAAAAAGAAAACTACAGGCCAATATCACTGATGAACATAGACACAAAAATCCTTAACAAAATTCTAGCAATCAGAATCCAACAACACATTAAAAAGACCATACACCGTGACCAAGTGGGCTTTATCCCAGGATGCAAGGATTCTTCAATATCTGCAAATCAATCAATGTAATTCACCACATTAACAAATTGAAAAATAAAAGCCATATGATTATCTCAATAGATGCAGAGAAGGCCTTTGACAAAATTCAACATCCATTTATGATAAAAACTCTCCAGAAAGCAGAAATAGAAGGAACATACCTCAACATAATAAAAAGCTATATATGACAAACCCACAGCAAACATTATCCTCAATGGTGAAAAATTGAAAGCATTTCCCCTAAAGTCAGGAACAAGACAAGGGTGCCCACTTTCACCGCTACTATTCAACATAGTTCTGGAAGTTTTGGCCACAGCAATCAGAGCAGAAAAAGAAATAAAAGGAATCCAAATTGGAAAAGAAGTAAAACACTCACTGTTTGCAGATGACATGATCCTCTACATGGAAAACCCTAAAGACTCCACCAGAAAATTTCTAGAGCTAATCAATGAATATAGTAAAGTTGCAGGATATAAAACCAATACACAGAAATCCCTTGCATTCCTATACACTAACAATGAGAAAGTAGAAAAAGGAATTAAGGAAACAATTCCATTCACCATTGCAACAAAAAGAATAAAATACTTAGGAATATATCTACCTAAAGAAACTAAAGACCTATATATAGAAAACTATAAAACACTGATGAAAGAAATCAAAGAGGACACTAATAGATGGAGAAATACACCATGTTCATGGATTGGAAGAATCAATATAGTGAAAATGAGTATTCTACCCAAAGCAATTTACAAATTCAAAGCAATCCCTATCAAGCTACCAGCCATATTTTTCACAGAACTAGAACAAATAATTTCAAGATTTGTATGGAAATACAAAAAACCTCGAATAGCCAAAGCAATCTTGAGAAAGAAGGATGGAACTGGAGGAATCAACTTGCCTGACTTCAGGCTCTACTACAAAGCCACAGTCATCAAGACAGTATGGTACTGGCACAAAGACAGACATATAGATCAATGGAACAAAATAGAAAACCCAGAGATAAATCCACACACCTATGGACACCCTATCTTTGACAAAGGAGCAAGAATATACAATGGAGTAAAGACAATCTCTTTAACAAGTGGTGCTGGGAAAACTGGTCAACCACTTGTAAAAGAATGAAACTAGATCACTTTCTAACACCGCACACAAAAATAAACTCAAAATGGATTAAAGATCTAAATGTAAGACCAGAAACTATAAAACTCCTAGAGGAGAACATAGGCAAAACACTCTCAGACATGAATCACAGCAGGATCCTCTATAATCCACCCCCCCCCCCCAGAATACTGGAAATAAAAGCAAAAATAAACAAATGGGATCTAATTAAAATTAAAAGCTTCTGCACAACAAAGGAAACTATAAGCAAGGTGAAAAGACAGCCTTCGGAATGGGAGAAAATAATAACAAATGAAGCAACTGACAAACAACTAATCTCAAAAATATACAAGCAACTTATGCAGCTCAATTCCAGAAAAATAAATGACCCAATCAAAAAATGGGCCAAAGAACTAAATAGACATGTCTCCAAAGAAGACATATGGATGGCTAACAAGCACATGAAAAGATGTTCAACATCACTCATTATTAGAGAAATGGAAATCAAAACCACAGTGAGGTACCACTTCACACCAGTCAGAATGGCTGCAATCCAAAAGTCTACAAGCAATAAATGCTGGACAGGGTGTGGAGAAAAGGGCACCCTCCTACACTGTTGGTGGGAATGCAAACTAGTACAGCCACTATGGAGAACAGTGTGGAGATTCCTTTAAAAATTGCAAATAGAACTGCCATATGACCCAGCAATCCCACTGCTGGGCATACACACTGAGGAAATCAGAATTGAAAGAGACACATGTATCCCAATGTTCATCGCAGCACTGTTTATAATAGCCAGGACATGGAAACAACCTAGATGTCCATCAGCAGATGAATGGATAAGAAAGCTGTATACACAATGGAGTATTACTCAGCCATTAAGAAGAATACATTTGAATCAGTTCTAACGAGATGGATGAAACTGGAGCTGATTATACAGAGTGAAGTAAGCCAGAAAGAAAAACACCAATTCAGTATACTAACACATATATATGGAATTTAGAAAGATGGCAATGACGACCCTGTATGCAAGACAGCAAAAGAGACACAGATGTGTATAGCAGACTTTTGGACTCAGAGGGAGAGGGAGAGGGTGGGATGATTTGGGAGAATGACATTGAAACATGTATACTATCATGTAAGAATCGAATCGCCAGTCTATGTCCGATGCAGGATACAGCATGCTTGGTGCTGGTGCACGGGGATGACCCAGAGAGATGTTATGGGGAGGGAGGTGGGAAGGGGGTTCATGTTTGGGAACGCATGTACACCAGTGGTGGATTCATGTCAATGTATGGCAAAACCAATACAATATTGTAAAGTAAAATAAAGTAAAAATAAAAATTTAATAAAAGAAAAAAAATAATAAAATAACATTGAGAGCCATTACTGTGATATTGAAGAGTCTGACCCATTTAATGTCCCATGTTTGCTTTTAATAAAGTCTCACTGAAAAAAATGTCTCATCATCCAATTCTGACTTACACACATCTTGCTACCAGGGTTGCTATGAAGTTTGCAATGTAAAGGCAAGCACACATCTCCCTGCAGTAACAGTAACACACAGCCCACGCCCAGCACAGTCATGGGAGGAGGATGGGCAGGGAGTCCTTACCCCACCGTTCAAGTGCTTTGTCACTATTCACAGAAAGAGGAAAGATGGCCGCTGATGCCATATTGTTTGAGCCTGAAAAGGAAGCCACTACCAAGGAGTGCTAGAATCTAAGCCCCTGCTTGTCACACTGCTTTCTCTTCAGTTTTTTAATATTTATTTTTATTTGTTAATATTTATTTGGCTGTGCTGGGTCTTAGTTGCAGCATCCAGGATCTAGTTCCTTGACCAGAGATCAAACCCATGGCCTCTGCGTTGGGAATATGGAGTCCAAGTCACTGGACCACCAGGAAAGTCCCTGTCTTCAATTTTTGTTTTTAAAATCATGTTCTTTTGTGAAGGCAATCTCCCTTTTGTTTTGATCAACACATTTTTAGACCACTCAGTTTATTTAGTGTGTAGTTAAATGATGCATAGGTATAGGAGCTTTCTTTCTTGTTTTTAGCAGCAGTGTACGTCTGGCAAAACAGTTGTCTGTTGCTTATTATATTTTATTTATGGACCAAAAAAGCCTTTGGAGGAGTTGTAGCAGTGTCCAATTTGTAAATTGCATTAGCATTGGTTCAAAAAGAGAACTGCAGTTTCAGAGACCAATATTCTATGATGCTAAAATTAGTATCATTTGAGATAAGAAAAAAAAATACTGTGAAACATCCTTACATCATAAATAATGTATATGACAACCAGCTCATTGCTGTCATATACATTATGACACACAAGCCAGTGGAGCTAAAAGTATAAAAGTCAGGAGCTTGGAGACAGAAGGGACCCTGTAGGAGTTCAGGAGGAAAGAAATCTTCAGTTAAAGGAGCAGGAAGGTTAATCACTTCTCTGTGGACCAATAATAGGAAAATGAAGAAAATCACAAAAAACTGGAGTCGGACCTAATGGGCCATCCAGGAAGCAGCTGTAGTGCCCGCCTCTCTAAAGAGCATCCGCAGCCAGATGCCACTCTCAGTGCAAGATGGAAGCTCATTTATTGTGCTATGATCAGCAGTTGCTTCCATTAACTAATGAAAAATAAACAGAAAACCCCAAAGAGAGTCAAGTTGCTCCATGAACTAAACCCTTCTTCTGGGTCTTCAAGGTGAGTTAAAATTTCTCTTCACTGAAATCACCCACCCATTGTGTGTTTGCTTCAAGCCAAGAGCACTGCTGTTCTGTGTATTTATTTTGGATTTTGCTAAATCAGTGGCTCGGCTCTCACTCTGTCTCGAAAACTAAGACGTGATGCATGTGGATGGGTCCTGCTGGGTCCACACTGCGAGGCCAGATGTGGCTTGGCTTTGGCTTCAAGGACCAGAGGTCTGGGGCTCTTTCCCCCTGAATTTCCCGGATCCTGCCCCCCAACCCCCGCCCCACTTTTCTAGATCCAACCATCCACACCTAAACACGGCAGCGTGAAGCCATGCTGTAAAGCACCCCAAAGCCTCTCTCATGTCACATTTGCAGCAGGTGCATGATATTAACCTCTCTCCACTTCTAATGTGAGAAATCTCCTTTCGGTGCAGTGCGCAAAGCTCACCCCAACACACTGTCTTTGCTCACCCCCAGGTCCCCAAACTAGCTGTGCTATTTGAACCTCAGCACATTTTAAAGCGGAAATGAATTTGCAGTTTTATACTGTGTCCTTAATCGTTTCCCTGGGCCTTCCTCTACTTGCTTCTTCTCTATTTATTATCACATCAGTCAGACACTTGGATGACACACCTACAATTTTCATCACTTTCTTCTGCCCGGGATGTGAATCATGATGAAAAGTCCCTGGATATCATGCCAATACTTAAATTATTGATGCCATCACAAGAGCATCTTTAAAGTCTTTGTCTATTTCTCCTTAACAGATTTTCAGAGTAGAGGAAAATTGCTCCAGCTCTCTTCCTGAATGACTCGATCGAGAAAGTTGTTTTTGTTGGGACTGTCTCACCTTCAGGTGCTTAAACACACGGAATAAATTAGTACCAAGTACAGTGGTCAGATGGGCTTCCCTGGTGGCTCAGTGGTAAAGACTCCTCCTGCCAGTGCAGGAGACACATGGGTTCAAACCCTGGGTCAGGAAGATCCCCTAGAGAAGGGAATGGCACCCACTCCAGTATCCTCATGTGGGAAATCCCTGGACAGAGGAGCCTGGTGGGCTACAGTCCATGGGGTTGCAAAGAGTAGGACATGACTGAGTAACTAAGCATGCACACAGGGAATCCAGATGGTGTTGCAGGGCTGGTTTATTGGAGGAGGATGGCCTGTATTTATCCAGGACCCCAGAAGCAGTGCAAGGAAACAAGGACTCCAAGCTTCCTGACTCCCAGCCTCCCAACATACTCAAAGGATGTGCCCTGTGTCCCCCAAAAGGCACACACTTCAAAAATAACAGGCAAAAAGTTGTGGTTCTTTGCCTAAAATGGCCTGGTCAATTATTCAAGTCATTCCAGGGCCCCGGTATCCAGTCAACCAGGATTGTCGCTAGCATCCTTTCTGGAGGGAACATATCAGAGATGGTTTTGACACTAGTGACCAGCACCTCAGGCCAGATCGGGGCCCCTGCAGCTCAGAGGGTCGGGCTCATAGAGGGCACCGGTGCCTGAGGAGCATGGGGAATCCCTGGGCTCACAGGCCGGTGCTCAGATTGAGCACAGAAGGAGAACCTGGAAAAGTCAAAGTGAAATTCATTCAGCCCATTCTTACTACACACCGTCCTCAGCATCTCTCTTTTGAAATGTTATCCTGGAATGAACACTGAACGTGAGCTCTATCCTCTTTTTTTTTTTTAAATTGAAGCATAGTTGATTTACAATATTGTGTTAGTTTCCGCTGTACGGTAAAGAAATTCAGTTGTACATATTTATATATCCATATAAGGGATTCCAGGTGGCTCAGTGGTAAAGAATCTGCTTGTCAATGCAGGAGACGTGTACTCAAGCCCTGGGTTAGGAAGATCCCCTGAAGGAGGAAATGGCAACCCCCTCCAGTATTCTCGCCTGGGAAATCCCATGGACAGAGGAGCCTGGCGGGCTACAGTCCATGGGGTCAACTTAGCAGCTAAACAACAATACACACACATGTGTGTGAAAGTGAAAGTGTTAGTTGCTCAGTCGTGTCCAACTCTTTGTGACCCCATGGAATCAGCCCGCCAGGCTCCTTTGTCCATGGGATTCTCCAGGCAAGAATCTCTGAGCTCCACCCTCTTAACAAAAGTCAAAGTGCGCCATGGAGCTCTGTTGACTCCAGGCACTGTGGTGGACCTGATCTCTCAAGCTTACTCATCTTGCTTGGATGAAACTTTATGCCCTTTGATTCCTGGCTGTTTGCTAATGGATTTGGGTGATGTGTTTTAGCCTATGTCCTTAATTTAGAGCTGAAGAAAATGAGGCTCAAAGCGGAGAAATAATTTGCCAATCAGTTCATTGGCAGAAATGGGACTAACACACAAATATGAATCCCCCCTCCCAGCTCCAGGCTTTCTCCAGTGCCCAGAGTAAGGTGGTCCAGGCCCACATGTATCAGCAGGTGAGCTTTCTTATATGTGGAAAGAAATGAGATTCTATTAGATTCAAGATGATTTATTAAGCACTAAGGGGAGTGCCTACCAAACTCTCTTTGAAATTGTTGCCTCTTATTTAGGAAAAAAGGCATGCTGTTTTAATGGTAACAAGTCCAGTGTAACTCATAGGGTACTTGTAAAAACACCTGTCAGTTTTGATATAAGAAATAGAAGGAACAAAATTTCTGCATTTCTCCATGGTGGCGGTGGTGATTTAGTCTCTTAAGCTGTACACCCACCAGGCTCCTCTGTCCATGGGATTCTCCAGGCAAGAATACTGGTGCATGTTGCCATTCCTTTCCCTAGGGGATCTACCCAATCCAAGGGTGGAACTCACATCTGCTCCACTGCCGGTGGATTCTTTACCACTGACCCACCAGAGAAGCCCCCTTTTTCTACATATGTATATGTTCAAATTGGTATTTGGTATTTTTTTATCGATATGTTCATGAAAAAAGTCAGGGTAATAAATTCTGGTAATCAAGTAACATGAAACTGGGGGATGGCTTTTTGTCTTCATTTAGCCTTATATAATTTCCATTTTAAGAGTTACTCACTGTCTTTAAAATTTTAAAAAAAAATCATTTTGAACCAGACAAAAACTATTCTTTTTTCTGCCTAAGTTATAAATATGTCAATCTGTTTTTACTACAACTTATTGCAAAAGAGCTGACTATATTAACAAACATGTAAATCTAATATTATTTCTTTTTTTCAGTGGTGGCACACTGGTTTAGTTGCACTGTGGCATATGGAATCTTCCCAGATGTGGAATCGAACCTGTGTCCCATGCATTGGCAGGCAGATTCTATACCCCTGGACCACCAGGAGCTGGCAGATGCTCTGGCCTACTGCCATGAAAAGAAGGTGATTCACTGCTGCTGGGGCTCTTGGGTGAGGTGAAGATGCAGACTTTGGCTTGTGCACACACCCTCTCTAAGGAAAAAGACAATGTGTGGGACGCTGGACTACTTGCCCCCGGAAATGGTTGAGGGGAAAACAATGAGAAGGTGGACCTATGGTGCCTAGGGGTGCTCTGCTATGAGCCTCTGGTGGGAAATCCCCCCTTTGAGGGCACTTCCCATAGTGAGACCTACAGACGCATCCTCAAGGTGGATGTAAGATTTCCTGCATCAATACCTTTGGGGACTCGGGACCTGGTCTCCAGGCTTCTCAGATACCAGCCCTAGGACTGGCTGCCCTTGACCCAGGTCTTGGAGCAGCCATGGGTCCGGGCTCACTCTCAGAGTGTGTTGCCCCAGCTGCTCAAATGGCTTCCTTAGCCCTGCCCACCCCTATTCCTTGGTGATTGCTTGTGGAACACCTTGGCTCTGGTATAGCATCTGTCTTTTGTTTCTTTGCCTGTGAGATGCATCATGCTAGTTAATAAGGGTTTCCCTTGTGGCTCAGTTGGTAAAGAATTCACCTGCAATGTGAGAGACCTGGGTTCAATCCCTGGGTTGGGAAGATCCCCTGGAGAAGAGAAGGGCTTCTCACTCCAGTATTCTGGCCTGGAGAATTCCATGGACTGTATAGTCCATGGGGTCACAAAGAGTCAGACACAACTGAACAACTTTTAGATTACTTCTTTTCAGGTAGAGACACATCAACTAGATTGATTACTTTTGTGTCTATCACACACTGCAAAATCTGATACTTAGCCTTCAAAGCAGGAGCACCAGAAGAGAGAAACTGTCTGGACCAGGCTGCTTCCTCTGCATTAAAATCTTCCTTTTCAGTAACCCATGTGATGTACCCATTGACTCCAGATGGTCTGCCTACAGAATGCCGTTGATCTCCCGAGCATTAGCAAACAGGTGACAACACTGAATAAGCAGAAATTTCTAGATTTCAGATGAAAAGAATGTCATCAGAAGTACGGTGTGCAAGACAGATGTGACATGGGTTTTGAAAAATAAACATCTGACAAGTACTCATGCATGAAAAATCTGTAAATAAAAGAACCTCACATATCCTCAGCTTAAATAGTCATTGTAACAGCTGTTTTTTAAAAACATCTTGGTGAATTAGAAATGCAGAATCCTCTTTACTTGGCAAGAACTGTTTGCAACAACTCTTCTTTGAGGACAGAGCCTAAGATTTTAACAGTCTTCGTGTTAGGAGGTCAACTATCATTGTGGGGTTAGCAAAGGACTTCTGGTATTTTGAATATATTGGCTTAATTTGGAAGAACGGTTATGTCAGCATTTTCTCTAAGTGGTTTTGAAGGTTTAGCTTAGAGAGTCTATACTCAATTTTGCCCAGCAATGGGGTTATAGTGGAAAAATGTTACCCTCAATATATTTTTAAAGTCAACATTTGTTATTAAGACTAACACTTTCCAAGTTATAATAATGTTCAAAGGCATTATTTCTTTATTCCTTGGGTGATGATGGAGCAACTTCTATATGTCATGTGCTGGCCAGTGAGTAGCCTGTAGAGATGGGAAAGATGTGGCTGCTTGCCCTCAAGGAACTCAGAATCTAATGGCAAAAACAGACCTTGAATGAATGATGCCCCTGCTATAGTGGAGTCCAAGCATCAAAGGGCTCAGAGAAGAGAGCTGTTTATGTGGGAGAATTAGGAAATACAAGTATCTATATATAACATCTTTTAGAACGTTATCAGTCAGGGAAAGCACAGTTTGGATGGTCCCCTGAAAATCAAGCAGCAGTGTGTGGAGGTGGAGCGGCTTCAGCATAGTCATAGGCAGAGAAGTGAATAAAAGACAAGAAAAAGCAAAAGCTTGGAGGAAACGGACACACTGTGGGACACCCCAGAGAGGACAGAGAGTGGTGAGGCCCAGGGAGAGCCAGAATGTGGAGAGACTCACGCAGAAGGCTGGAGCTGGGCAGAGGGGAGCTGGTCAGTCTGTGCCCATGCTTCTATTTCTTCGGAAAGAAGGCAGTGGGCCTGCCCTCAGCTGGGAACGGGAGATCAGTAGAGGGATAATTGTACAGAAAAGCGAGTCTGGGGAGCGGGTGAGAAAAGCACTCTGAGAGATACAGGGTAGCAGAGACCCTGGGAGGTCATGTCGTATAGAGAAAATGTAAAGTGAGACCACCTGTGGGACGGTCACAGTGACATCCATGTTCTGCTCAGTGGACATGGTTCCTGTCTTTCCTATCAGAAGCATTCAACATGTCTGACTCTGCCTTTCTTGAAATGTTTCTCCTTTCATGGAAGAGTACTCTGAACTCGTGGCCCACTCCTTCTCTGAAATACTGAAGTTCCTTAGAGTTTGGTACTTTCTAGTAGTGTGCGCTTAGCTTACTAAGTCACTTCAGTCATGTCGGACTCTTTGCGACCCTGTGGACTATCACTCGTGAGACACCTCTGCCCACGGGACTCTCCGGGCAAGAATACTGGAGTGGTTGCTGTGCCCTCCGGGGGATCTTCCCGACCCAGGGGTGAAACCCGAGTCTCTTAAGTCTCCTGCATAGGCCAGCGGGTTCTTTACCACTAGCACCACCTGGGAAGCCCATAGACTCCCTATTCCACAAGCAATTCTCTGAAAGCTACAGCTTCAGGCAAAAAGCCTCCTGGATGGCCTTCCTGACTTATCTCATTCAAACCAAGTTATGTCACTCCTCTGCTAGATAAGAAAACCAACACCCATGACTTCCCAATGTGTAGAAAACCCCTGATCTTTTCCTGGGCTTTCAACCTCCTACATCTCTCCCAAAACCGCCTTTTCAGGATCATCTCAGAAAATACCCCCACCCTCCAGTACCTTTTGACCCCAGAGGCCTTTAAAGTCTTCCAATCACTGCCACCAAGATCTTGGCTTTCTGTGCCCACTGAAGTGACATGAAAAACATGGAGACAGAGTTTGGAGGAAATAGGAAGGTGGCTTTAATCCTCAGCCGGCAGAGAGGGGAACATAGCAGTTTCGTGCCTCAAGAGCTGTGCACCGTCCTCCATGAAAAGTCTCAGGCCTTATATAAGATGAGGGCTTGCAGTCTAGGTCCGTGATGAGGATCAAAGGTGCTAGCATCTTCATTTCTTCCTCTTGCACTCTTTCAAAAACAGTCACAAACTGGCATCACTAGCCCAGTAGTTGGGCCCGTTGTCTTTTGTGCCTTGTACTGAGTGAGGCCTTCCTTCTGTAATGTAAAAGAAAAAATCTAGGAAGAGCGGTCTTCGAAGAGAGTGCTGTCAAGGTGAGCAGCAAATACAGGATGCAATTAGCACAGAGTCAAAGGATAATAGGTCCAACTTGTAGCTTATGCAGAGTTAGGCAAGTTTAGTTACAGACTCTGCTGCTACTGCTGCTAAGTCGCTTCAGTCGTGTCCAACTCTGTGCGACCCCATAGACAGCAGCCCATCAGACTCCACCGTCCCTGGGATTCTCCAGGCAAGAACACTGAAGTGGGTTGCCATTTCCTTCTCCAATGCATGAAAGTGAAAAGTGAAAGTGAAGTCACTGAGTCGTGTCCAACTCTCAGCGACCCCATGGACTGCAGCCCACCAGCCTCCTCCGTCCATGGGATTTTCCAGGCAAGAGTACTAGAGTGGGGTGCCATCGCCTTCTCCGTTAGTTACAGACTACAGATTAGGAAAAGTGAAAGTGAAAAATCCAGGAAGAATCAGGCCTGCTCACTGTTCTCTTTATCTTCTTCATTCTCAGGAAAGAAAAGGAAAACTCATTGTTCTATTTTTCCTTTTCACTGCAACACAAGGTACATTTTAGTAGCCACCCAAGAGCCTTTCCACACCTGAGCTTTCCGCCTAGGATGCTCTTCCTCTGCCTGCCTGCCTCACTTCTGTGCAATACAGATGATGCCGCTCTCAACTCACGGTGTCCTCTTGGCAGCATCTTCTCTAACATGAACTCTATAAGCGAGACCTTTCCTTTATTTTTCCTATGATTATTTCTCATCTGTGTGCTGATGTGCTTCTCTCTCCCAAGAGGTTGTCAGAAACATATGTTTGTTCACCACTGAAGCTCCCGTCGCAGCACACAATTCCTGGCGCTCACAGAGTGAGTGCCCAGGCATATCTTAAAGGAGAAAAAGAGGGAGAGAAAGAGAGATGGGAAAAGGAAAGATGAGAAGAAAGAACAAGACAAATATTTTAGGTCAGAAAAGTTCAGCTCTGATCAAACAAGATGAGGGACTAGGGAGCCCCGATGAGTCAAAGCTGTCTGCTAAGTCGCTGAGTCGTGTCCGACTCTGTGTGACCCCACGCATGGACTGTGGCCCACCAGGCTCCTCTGTCCATGATTCTCCAGGCAAGAGTACTGGAGTGGGTTGCCCTGCCCTCTTCCAGGGGATCTTCCTGACCCAGGGATCGAACTTGGGTCTCCTGCATCGCAGGCAGTTTCTTTACCGCTGAGCCATCTTGGGAAGCCCAATGAGCCAAAGTTGGGAGGAGATTAAAGTAAGTAAAAGAAAGGATGAGGGGACTTACAGGAGCCAGAGATATTTTCCTTCATGGATGGGGGTTCTTCATTATTCACTAGACTTGATTATTCGAGGATCTCGCAGAGTTCCTGGTTAATCTGGTAAACAATTGACTTCCAGAAAGGTAGGGAACTGAAATTAAATGATGTGCACATTTTATTTATCCTGGTATATAGGGAACAAGATTATTTTAGTTTTACATTTCCCTGAGGGATGTTTCTAAGTCACCAAGCATTGAACAACGGGACTGTAGAGACAGAGCAAGTTTGTTCATGATGCTGAAGTGTGCGGCCCAGAAAAGAGTATCCCAGTTTGCTTGATGAAGATTCTCAGATGAGTCTTCTGGGCCAGGTTGATAGCTGCACCCTGCAGTCCGAACCCAGACAGCATCACCTCTTGGAATAATTCTCTAAGCTTATCTGCCATCTAATCTGGCAGTTTATTAGAGATGGAATTCAAGAGACTTCAACAGCTCTGAAGATAAGAGAAAGGAAGAAAAGAAGCAAGTGAGAGTGAGTAGGGTCAGTTCAAGGCTTTAATGATGTCTAATGTCTGTTTCAGGGTTTCCCCAGTGGCTCAGTGGTAAAGAGCCAGCCTGTCAATGCAGGGGATGTGTGCTTGATCCCTGGTTCAGGAAGATCCCCTGGAGAAGGGAATGGTTACCCACTCCAGTATCCTTGCCTAGGAAATTCCACGGACAGAGGAGCCTGATGAGCTACAGTGCATGGGGTCTCAAAGAGTCAAACATGACTTAGAAAGTAAACAACAACAACAATTTCTGTTTCACCATGAAAATGATGGAAAAACAAGATTTGACACCCTGTGATCAGACAGTGGATAGTGCTTAGCCTAAAGTTTTTCTTATTTCTACAAGATGGAATATGTGATTTCTCACTTTATCTGTCTCTTCTTTCCATCATGGACTAGATTCTCTAACACGATTTTCTTCCTTATTGACTCACCTATGGGAGGGCTGTCATTCAGAGTGACAGCCACAAAGCGTGTGCTGTTCCATCCCAATTCTAATGTCATATTAGCATTTAGCTATTATTAATGCAGCCACATCTATTTTCTCCCTCCCACTTTAAGGAAGTCTGAAAGTCAGGTAAAGGCTGACATTTCAGGCAGATGTGTTGCCCAAAATAAAGTCTGATTCTCTGAGAGTCAAATTATCAGATTGGGTTCATTAAGACCTCTCTGTTACCAAGAAGGAGGGAGGGAATAAGGAGGCGGGGGGGGGGATATGACAACATCTCATGCAATTTCTTCTCAAACTTGGGATTTGGGGAGCAGGAAGCTCTTGTCATGTTAAATAACAGATATCTTCAAGTCAAAAAAAAGGAGAGAAAAATAAAGATGAAATAATTTTGGAATCAAGCTTATCTTCACATCTTAAATAAGCTTTTAAACTCACTAGCACACCACAGTTTACACCCACTGACATGTCACTGCCCACATTTCTCTGCATTTTTTATTTTTAAGAGCAGATTTAAGAAGCCACAACTTACAAAAGTAGCAACTAAAGAGTTCATTATATTTTTAATTCTGTGTCAGTGATGATGTTTTATTTTTAAGACCAATAGATCGTTTAAAAATAGAAACTTAGAATTAACCTGTATAGGTATGGAATAGTTTGGGCATGGTTTTGCCTAAGTTTTTCTGTATGTCTGTGTGCTTGAAAGAGAAATAGAGACGGAGACTGAGGTTAGATGAACTTTCACTTTTAGTCAGTCAGTCATGTCTGGCTCTTTGCAACCCCATGGGCTGCAGCACGCCAAGGTTCCCTGCCCTTCACTCTCTCCCAGAGTTTGCTCAAACTCATGCCCATTGAGTCAGTGATGCCATCCAACCATCTCATCCTCTATTGCCCCCTTTTCCTCCTGCCCTCATTCTTTCCCAGCATCAGGGTACTTTCCAATGAGTTGGCTCTTTGTATTACGTGACCAAAGTATTGGAGCTTCAGATTCAGCATCAGTCCTTTAAATGAATACTCAGGGTTGATTTCTTTTAGAATTGACTGGTTTGATCTTGCTGTCCAAGGGTCTCTCAAGATTGATGCCAAAACTATGCTCAGAGGTCTTGACTATATAGCACTGGCACAGAATAAGATTTCACAGAATATTATTTTTTTTATTTTAAAAATTTTTTCTGGCATTACTAAAAATAACTATTCTTTAGTAATCCAGAAAAAGTACTTTTCTCCTTAAAGTGTTTTTCTTTGTTACTTTATTATTTAGACTAATAGTCGGTCCAATATTTGGGTTCTTATCATGTTAACAGACACTCTGCTAAACTGAGGGGATAAAAAGAGAAACAAGCAGCTCTGATCCCTCGGCGCCAACTGGGTGACAGAGAAGCGGGTTTCAGCGAGGACAACGAGGGGTGGTGAAGCCGCTCCCATGACATCTGGTGGGCTGAAGAAGGATCATGGAAAAAGGACCTTGAGTTGGACTTGAAAAGTGGATAGGCGCTTTCCAGGGAGGCAGGAAGAGGAGTGTGTTCCATTCAGAAGACCCAACTTGTGGAAAAGCCCAAGTGGAGAAAAGTGTGGTGCTCACAGAGAATCAGGCTTCAAGCTCAAGAAGCACTGGGAAAATTGCAGACAAAGAGGCTAAAGGATGTTTATCCTATGCTAAAGTGTCTTGTGCCCCTGGTGGCTCAGTGGTAAAGAATCTGCCTGGACACGTGGGTTTGATCCCTGGGTCAGGAAGATCCCCTGAAGGAGGAAATGTCAACCCAGTCCAATATTCCTGCTGGGACCATCCCAAGGACAGAGGAGCCTAGTGGGTTACAGTTCATAGGGTCCCAAAGAATTGGAAACGACTGAGCAAGCAGTACTGAAACAGTCCAGCGAGAATGGGGATGGCTTGATCCCATTCCTTGTCAAGAAAATGAGCGATTAGAAATGAAACTGCAGTGGGAAAAAGACTGAAAACAAGAAATTAGAGAAAGACATGGACTTCTGATTCAAAATGGAATTACTCCATTCTCCCCAATGCTGACAAAGTGGCAAAAAGATAAAAACTTCCATAAATATATAGCAGCACTGGGAATTTTGCAGTGATTCTAGTCAGAATATCAGCATATGTTTTAACTTCTGAATCTTTGAAGTGTGACATATATGGTTAAGTACCTGCCTAAGATTCAGCTGGGCTTACCCGGGTTCCTCAGTGATAAAGAATGTACTTGCAATGCAGGAGACACAAGTTCGATCTCTGGGTCAGGGGCATCCCCTGGAAGAGGAAATGTCAACATCTAGTATTCTTGCCTGGAAAATTCCAAGAATAGAGGGGCCTGGGGCCTGTAGACCATGGTGTCACAAGAGAATCAGACTCAGCCTAGCAACTAAACAACAAAATCAGAGTCTAAGCGAGGAAATGGGACTAGTGTTGTTTTTTTTTCTATGTTTCAACAAAGAGAGTTTAATAGAAAAAAAGGGAATTAGACACACATAGATGATGTGACCACAGAGAGAGGAGTTTGATGGCACCCTGCAGTGAGCCAGCTGCTGCTGGGCATGTGGACAGAAATGAGAACCCAAACGCACCTCCCCAGGGGAGCTGGAGATACAGAGCATGCAACCAGGTGGAATTGACACAAGAGGTTAAGATTGAGGGGTCGCTCACTCCCACTGCCCCCCTCCAGCACCTTAGAAAGGATTTGGGCTTCTCACTATGTCCTCCTGTGACTTTTTCTCAGTGCCTGGGCATAGGGGTTGGGTAGACGGGACATGGAAACAGAGAGATGCAAATTCTCTGGGGTCTCTTCTTACAAAGACCCTAATTCTGCGGGATCCAGGCATCACCCTCTTGACCTCCTCTAATGTCACAGACTTCCTCAGGGGCCCCGTCTCCAAATACAGCCACACTGGGTATTAATGCCCTATGTATTCTGGGGAGACACAAACATTCAACACGCAACACAGTTAAAGGAAAAGCAGTGTTCCCCAAGGAATTCAGAAGATATCTAACTTAGAAAGTCAGATGCCAAAAGTAATTTCAGTTTTGCCTTGTTGAACTTTACCATTTGATATTGGAACACATTCTTAAATAAATGTGGTTATGATATTAAAAAGAAAAGAAATTCAGATACCCAAATCATCCAATTAATTAGAGCACAGTAACCTCAGTATTACAATAAAAGATTACTGCACGAAAGTTTATCTCAGCATTGTTCAGCATTAGGAACTTTACAACTCTAAGCTGTGATAAAATCATGCTTGTGTTTCCTCAAATAGAAATGTTCTTAGTCTTTAGACAATGACAGAGATACGGATTTGCAGATAAACAAGGGAAGTAAGGCTTCTCGCCACCTTGATGACCGCACTGCATTTGCCTTGGAGTTGCCAAGTTGTTTAAGGTGAGTGTCCTAGGTAAATGGTGCTTCACTGCAGGCATTTGTCCCCTCAGTCAAGACACTTCATTTCTGCTGACGTTACTCATGGGTAAATGCTTTAATCTGTTATCAGCTCTTGGTGAATATTGTTCCACTTAAATTGCACTTATTCGTATAAGTAATGGATTTGGTGGCTTGGCACATTAGCTATTAGGAAGAATCTGCAATTTCTAATAAAAGAAGGTAAAGGCCAGTTAATTACAGATTAAATAATCTAGCAGCAAATCATTTTACGTGGAATTTGGGATTTCTGTGTTAAAAAGGGGACTTAGTATTATACAGAAACAGTCATTCTCAAGGTGATTGGGTTTTTTCTAAAATAATTTTTTTTCCTCTTAAAGGTCAGAGATCTTCATTTATTCTTTCTTTATCCCTGCAGGCAAATCCCTGATCCAGGCTTTAGTCATCTCTAGCCTGGATTACTTTAGAACCTTCTGTATCACAAAACTAGCACTGGCTCTCAGTATTTTTTTTTTTAATCACTGTTAAATGCTGCCTGTTTATTTTTTTTCCAGTTAAATGTATTATTCAACTTTAAAACCCGTGTCCCTTTTCCATGACAAATGCTACCTAAATCTGCTTGTTCACACTAATATTATTTTTCTAAAAAGTGAACAAGAATTTTAATCTACCCATAAAATGTTCAATTTTTTTTTCCTTTACCATCTTTTCATCCAAAATAAAATAGCATTTGGAAAACTAGAGAACACATAGATTCATTCATCTGTCTGTTAATTTATCCACTCAATACATCTTTATTAAGTGCTCACTAAGCTTCTGCACAGTGTTACAGGAAGGAAAAGTAGGAAGCTGAACAAGACAGACATGAATCCTGTGCTCAGGGAAAGTACCATCTCCTCGGGAAGAACAGCTTCACAAATCATTGCAAGTGTATTGAGTGCGTAATAGAAAATGTTATGGGTATTTTGGGAGGATATCACGGACAAACCTAACCTTCTTTAAGGTCTCTGCCTTGTCATCTAATGTGCATGAGTCAGGATGAATTATTTACACTTTCTAATGTTTAATTTTCTAATCTATAAATGAGATTAATGTTTTACAGTGTCCTAATGAGAAGTAAGTCATATATCCTGTGAAATCACCCATCTATGACTTGATAGACGGTAATAAAAATAACTAATATTGATTAAGTGAGCATTATATATCTGGCATAATGTTCTATGTATTGAGTCATTTAATCCACAAAACAACCCTCTGAGTTTGGGTTACATACTGTCCTTTTCCCCTTCTATAAATCCAGAAGTTTACAGATGAGCAAACTTGGACACAGAGAGTTAAGGTGTTTATCTGAGTCCTCAGATAGAGCAAGTGGCGGACGTGGGAATCATCGGTAGGCAGCCGACCCCCACCCACACTGACGACCCTGCTCTCTGTCACCAGTGGCACTTGAATTCTTGGGGAGGCAGACTGCCGCCCCCAGGGCAGCTCTACTCAAGAAGCTGGACAGATTCAGTGATGATCAAGGTCAATGTGGGTCCTCAAGGGGTCCCCACCTATCCAGGAGTAAGCAATGTGCTGGTTTAGTTGCCTGTCTATAAGAGATACTCAGTGAAGTTTAGGTTTTTGGTCCCTTAATTCCTGGAAGCTGAGACAGTAAGTTTATGGCTTTCTCTAGTGGAAATGAGAATCTGTTTATGCTGTAGACATCTTTTCATTCTGGAAGTGATATTCAAGATGAGGCTGAAATAGTACAAAGGCAGACATTTCAGCCTGAGGTGGTGTTTGGACTGGACAAAGAAGAGCTATCACTGACGGTCTTCGATTGGCAAGTAAGGGCAGGAAGCCAGGCTGCTTCCATGCTTAAGAACATTTTGGGCTGAAACTTTCATGGGACAGGTAAGAGCGTGTGTATAGGCATCCTCTTATGGCAGAATCACTGGCCCCATGGGATGCAGACTGCTTTGTGGGCACTGTCTGTCGGCAGGGGCCCTGCAAAGTGGACTTGCTCCGGGGAAGGGAACGCTCTCCATCTGCGCTGTTTACTGTGTAACCGCTTGTCAGATGTGGCCATTGAGCAGCTGAAACGTGGCCAGTGGGATCAAAGAACTGATGACTTAAGCTGTATGTGTTTATTAATTTAAATAGACACGTGTAGTAAGTGGCTTCTGAACCACACAATGCAGTTCTAGACCAGAGGTTCCCAAGTTTCACACTTTTCTGTGCTGGGAGACAGATGAAGAGAAGGAGTTTGAGGGAGAACACCTTGGCCCCAGGAGCTGGAACCCAGCATCTGAAGGTGAAATAATATCAAGGCCAGCCTTCTCAAGCTTGCTCAGCTACAGTGTCCTTCGCATCTTGGTTTTTTGGTTTGGGGTTTTTTTTTTTTTTTCTCTTTTCACTGCAGCCCTAAGCCAAGAGAAGTCCTAACCATCCCACAGGTCCCATAGTTAGGTCCAAACAGTGAAGTTATGTTCACAGGACACTCAACAAATGTTCCTGTGTTTCCTTCAAATATGTATCCTCTGCCAAGGTGCCCTGGAGAGTGGGCTATAATGTCTGGAGAGAACTGTAAAGCTTTGCCAGGAGGTCCCCAAGCAGATGTTAACAGTTTCACAGAATATGAACATCAGATGCATTCACTCCAGGAGCATGCTGGGAAAAGCTAAAACTAGGACACCCTGCTCCCACTTAAGTGAACAAGCATCTCTCCGTCATGACTGCACAAGCACTACTACCTTGACACTGCCACTTCATTGCTCTTGTGTGCACACTCAGCCAGTCACTTCAGTTGTGTCTGATTCTTTGCGACCCCACGGACTGTAGCCCACCAGGCCTCTCTGGCCATAGGGACTCTCCCGGCAAGAATACTGAAGTGGGTTGCCATGCCCTCCCACAGGGAATCTTCCCAACCCAGGGATCGAATCTGTATCTCCTGCATCTCCAGCATTAGCAGGTGGGTTCTTTACCATTACTGCCTCTTCTTCCTACATAAAAACTGTTAAGATGCTCAACCATTAGATCACCCCTGCTTTCTAGCAGCATCCAGTTAAAAATTAAATTAATTTCCTGACATTGTCTCCCAAAATCAAAACTTCAAACCAAGTGACAAACCACCCCCACATGCTTCTTGAGCCACCCAGTGGTTGCTCATGGTGTGGGGGCAAGTTAACAGACTTAACACTGGCTGCAAGTGTATTCTTGGTTATCTCTGGACATGGATATATCAGGATGGATTCTAAAATTTCATGTATCATGACTGTGGCCCACCTTGCCATGCAATGCAATGGTGTCCTGCAGCCTATAAGGATAAGTAGGAAGCCCTAGACATCATCCGAGGCATTAACCATTCACTATACCCCCACGTGATCTTGATTGATTCTCCAAGGAGACAGGATGGAGCAAATGCAACAAGGAATTAATCTAAGGGTGATTTAACTCAGGAAATTATGGAGAATACAAAATGCTATAGAATGAGACTCTTTTCAGTTTGCAAACTTGCAACCTTGTGAAGTGGATTATCATTTCACTTTATGGTTTCAATTAAATAAAGGAAGTTTTCCTCTTTTGGATTCTGCTGGTCCCCAGTGATGTGTACCATTCTTATCTACACATGCTGGGTGAGTTTCAGAACCTTGGCACTAACGGGATTTTAGATCCCAGTTTTAAAAGAGATTGAACCACAAACAGGGTGTCAAATCTTGTGCTTTTGATCTTATTTTGGATAGTATAACTTTTCCTCCCTTTCCTCCTTTCCTTTTCCTCCTTTTCCTCCCCTTTGGGAAGATTCTCTTTGCAATGCTCCATTTTTATATACATTAAGAGAGAGGGTTTGGGGGGAGAATGGATACATGTATATGTATGGCTGAGTCCCTTCACTGTTTACCTAAAAATAGCACAGCATTGTTAGGTGGCTATATCCCAATATAAAATAAAAAGTTTAAAGTTTGAAATTTAAAAAAAAAGGATATTCCGAGTCTTCTTTCTAGAAGGCCAGAACTTTTTCACAAATAGAGTTAGGGTGAAACTGTTGTCTGAAGGAAGCAAATGGAACAGTAAACCTGGCTCATTAAAATGTGAAAAATTCCATCTAAATGGACAGCAGGAAAGAAATACAGACCATGTGAACACATAAGCCACAACTGTAAAGAGAGAAAGTGATGTTTTGCCTGCAGTGGTACACTGCAAATTCAAATTGATTAGCCATATCCTGTCAAGAAAATGGATTGAATGAATCAATAAATTTTACGCATAGAATTGACTCAACTGGCATCATAGTGAAGACACAGTTTGTTGCAGAAACTTGCAAATGCCTGGGCCTCACAACAGAACAATCGGTGGGACCCTAGATAAAGTGTTAGTTGCTCAGCCATGTCCGACTCTTTGCGACCCCATGGACTGCAGCCCACCAGGTTCCTCTGTCCATGGGATTCTCCAGGCAAGAATACTGGAGTGGATTGCCTTTCCCTTCTCCAGGGGATCTTCTCAACCCAAGGTCTGAACCCAGGTCTCCCACATTGCAGACAGATTCTTTACCAGCTGAGCCACCAGGGAAGCCTACATCCACTTATAATTCTCTCTGGTCACAGGGATCTTTTGCTAAAACCGTATCAGAAAAGTAGATAATTCACTTCAGGCTAATGAGAAGTTAACTGTCATTCCATTAAGACATACCCAAATTAATTAGCAAAAAAAAAAAAATCACTTTCAACATTATAGTCATTTAAACCATCAAAACAAAAGGAACTATAAGCTTAGTCAAACAAACAAAAAGTCATTTCTGACTGAATTCTCCAGAGTTTCTGATCATTCCTTCCACTGCCGCTGAGTCACAGAGATCATGCGGAGATCTCTCATCCAGCTAAAGATGCTGAAAAGCTCAAATAACACTTTGAGACCCAGGTGGACACATTTCTAAAGGGATTTAGAAGAAGGTAAGTTTTACTAGTTAAGGTCCATAGGAATTCACGCTCAGCTAGAGAACTGAGTCAGAGTTTCATGCCATTGGGCAAAGGGAAAGCTTGATTTGAGGAAGAAACACGAGTTAGTTTCCTCTAGGAGGCACCATTGAATGGTTTTCCGTGGACTCAGTGCTGCCTCTAATGGAGCCATGGTGAAGAACAAGCAACACTTCACAGTTATCTCGGCGTCAGTGCTCGGCATTTTTTAACGCATGCACTAAAGGCCTGGTGTGCTGCAGTCCATGGGGTGGCAAAGAGTTGGACATGACTGAGCAACTGAACTGAACTGAATAAGTGATGGGCCTCCCTGGTGGTAAAGATTCTGCCTGGCAATGCAAGAGACATGGGTTCAGTCCCTGGGTGGGGAAGATCCCCTGGGGAACAAAAAGGCAACCCACTCCAATATTCTTGCCTGGGAAATCCCATGAACAAAGGAGCCTGGTGGGCTACAGTCCATGGAGTCACAAAGAGTAGGTTAGTGACTAAACAACAACAGAGAAGTTAAGTTGAGTCTATTTTTCCCTAGCTACAATAGCCAACCTTCCTATTTGCAATTGGCTCAAAGGTTAAAGTGTCTGCCAGCATCTGCCTGCAATGCAGGAGACCTGGGTTCAATCCCTGGGTTGGGAAGATCCCCTGGAGAAGGAAACGGCAACCCACTCCAGTATTCTTGCCTGGAGAATCCCATGGAAGGAGGAGACTGGTGGGCTACAGTCCATGGGGTCACAAAGAGTCAGACACGACTGAGCGACTTCACTTTCACTTTCACTTTACACAAATAGAAGCTTCCTAATTAAAAAAAATTAACTCTGTTAAAATGTTTTGGAAAGTGCTAAGAAAAATTGTATGACCATCGCTGGAAATTGATTCTAAGAAAATAATTAATAATCAGAAATGTCTTTCTCTCAACATTCCAGAGCTGCCCCACAGATCCAAGGAGGACAGCAGTCTGTCCCATCTCAGGAGTAAAGATGGGTCAAAATGAATGTTACTTGTACTTAAGTTATTTATTTGGGAGGCAGGAACATAGATAAAAAGCCTCTTGATGAAAGTGAAAGAGGAGAGTGAAAAAGTTGGCTTAAAGCTCAACATTCAGAAAACAAAGATCATGGCATCCGGTCCGATCGCTTCATGGCAAATAGATGGGGAAACAGTGGAAACAGTGTCAGACTTTATTTGGGGGGGGCTCCAAAATCACTGCAGATGGTGATTGCAGCCATGAAATTAAAAGATGCTTACTCCTTGGAAGAAAAGTTATGACCAACCTAGATAGCATATTCAAAAGCAGAGACATTACTTTGCCAACTAAGGTCTGTCTAGTCCAGGCTATGGTTTTTCCTGTGGTCATGTATGGATGTGAGAGTTGGACTGTGAAGAAAGCTGAGCGCTGAAGAATTGATGCTTTTGAACTGTGGTGTTGGAGAAGACTCTTGAGAGTCCCTTGGACTGCAAGGAGATCCAACCAGTCCATTCTGAAGGTGATCAGCCCTGGATTTCTTTGGAAGGAATGATGCTAAAACTGAAATTCCAGTACTTTGGCCACCTCATGCGAAGAGTTGACTCATTGGAAAAGACTGATGCTGGGAGGGATGGGGGCAGGAGGAGAAGGGGACGACAGAGGATGAGATGGCTGGATGGCATCACTGACTCGATGGACGTGAGTCTGAGTGAACTCCGGGTGTTGGTGATAGACAAGGGAGGCCTGGGGTGCTGCGATTCATGGGGTTGCAAAGAGTCGGACACGACTGAGCGACTGAACTGAACTGAACTGAACTAAACATAGATGAAGTATAAACAAAGCAAACTATTTGAAGAGACTCTTTAAACAAGGTTACGAAGACAGGCTGGTTAAAGAAAAATCTCACATACTGCCCAAAATAAGCCAAAAAATGATTCAGCAAGTTTGATGCCAAGACTGTAAGTGACTTTATATAATTTAATGAAATTTAAATACAGTGGAAGGGTAAAGCTTTGTTACTCAACTGCCTATTTCAACATTTTAAAGTACTGAGTGAGGAAAAAAAATGTCCACAATGACCTTGCTTAGGTGTTAACCTTGAGTTTCCTATTAAATTAATGGGTGACTATTATTTATTTGCATTTGTAAAATAAATCCAACTCTGGAAAGGATTTGATATCTTCATACCTTCCTCAGTGAAGTGAAGAAAAAGTGTATATGTTAATCAAAAGACTGATTCTCACCAATCTGAATATTGTAGTCTTTTCTCTCCTTTCTGCTTTTCAAAGTCTGCCTATGTGAAGAAAGTGAGGGAGCCAATGAACTGTATTCTTTTAAAATAATAATGGTGCTTCCCAGATGGCAGAGTGGTAAAGAATTTTTTCACCAAGCAGGAGACCTGGGTTCTATCTCTTGGTAGAGAAGATCCCCTGGAGAAGGACATGGCAACCTACTTCAGTATTCTTGCTGGAGAAGCCCATGGACAGAGGAGTCCAGCAGGCTACAGTCCACGGGGTCAAAAAGAGTTGGACACAGTTTAGCTACTGAGTACCAGTACATTTTTAAAAAACTAATAATAGTAGGGACTTCCCTAATGGTCCAGTGGCTAAGACTGCCTGGTCCCCATACAGGAGTTTGATCCATGGTCGGGGAACTGATTCTGCATTCCACAACCAAGGGCTGCTGTAGCCAAATAAATAATAGTAACAGACAAACCGCACTGGCAAGAACTTCCTTCCCCAAGCAGCTTGGCTGGTGGGCTGTCCCTGGAAGGAACTGGGGAGAGGAAAGAGACATCATATAAAGAGGTTATTTTAAAACATTTATTCAACTAATATCTTAGTTTTTACTAAGTAATGTGTTTATTGTTTAAAAAATAAAATTTAGATACACAAAGAGAAAAAGAGCAGGAAAGAAAGAGGGAAACACTCAGCAGCCATCCACCCAGAGAAAATCACTTCCATATGTGAAGATTTTTAAACACTGCCCGATTCTTGCCTTGAGAATCCCATAGACCGAGGAGCCTGGAAGGCTATAGTCCATGGGGTCACGGAGTCGGACACGACAGAAGCGACTTAGCAAGCGTGCATGTGAGTATATTGCCAAGTTAGAAAATTGATTTCTCTCCTTGCATGTTAATGAGCACCCTGTGCAACTAGGCCATGATTTCTTCAATTCTCCATCTACTATTAAACCTTAGATTATTCCCATTTGGGGCTGTTGTAGAAAGACTGCATTGCTTGCTCTGTAGCTGCTTTATTGTATGAACATGCTCAATTATTTCCTTGGGAGAGTATCCTAAAAGTAAAGTTTCTGAGTCGAGGGGTAGAGTGTTTTGATGAATATTGACAAATGACTTTCAGAAATTTTATGCAAATTTATATACTTACCAGGAGCATAGAGGTTTCCTGTATCTCCGAGGTTTCCTATATCTTCATAGGCTGGTTGACATGTTTAGTATTCTTACTAATCTTCCCCATTTTGTAGGTAAAATTCATCTCTTACATTTCATTTGCATTTCTTAAAGGTCAGTTGGAACAATTGTATGTATTTATTAGCCACTGAAAAGAATCCTATAGCATATATCTGGCGACTGCCCTCTAATTGCAGGTAAACACACTAGTTCAGTTGGTAAAGAATCTGCTGCAATGCAGAAGACTCAGGTTCAATTCCTGGGTCGGGAAGATCCTCTGGAGAAGCAAGTGGCAACCCACTCCAATAATCTTGCCTTGAGAATCCCATGAACAGAGGAGCCTGGCGGGCTACAGTCCACGTGATCGCAGGAGTTGGGCATGACTTAGCAACTAAACCTCCACCACCACCTCCACACTGAGGGTAATCTATTTCCCACGAAAGAAAAGGAGAATAAAGAGTCTGCCAATTTATTTGGCTTTCCTGTTGCTCAGGTGATAAAGAGTTTGCCCACAGCACGGAAAACATGGGTTGGGAAGAATCCCTGGAGAATGGAAGGACTACCCACTCGAGTATTCTTGTCTGGAGAATCCCACGGACAGAGAAGCCTGGCAGGCTATACTCCATGGTATTACAGAGTTGGACATGACTGACTGGCACCATTTTATTAGGTGACGAAATGATATTTCATTTTGGCAACAGAAACATAGAACCCTGCACAAATATTTAGCAGTTTAAAGGGTGTATGAACAGATGAGGAAAACACAATCATTCTCTTGTATATATGTACCACCTCCTCTTTATATGCTGGTGGACATTAAGGCCACTTCCATGTCTTGACTATTCCAAACTGTGCTGCAGTGAACACTGGGGTGCTTTTATCTTTTGGAATTATGGGTTTTAGGGTATATGCCCAGGAGTGGCACAGCTGCATCATGTGGTAGTTCTGATGCTGAGGTGCCAGTCCTTGGGCCACATGAGGGGAAGAGGCCACACTGGAAAAGACTGAAGGCAAAGTGAGAGGGGCGGCAGAGGTTGAAATGGTTGGATGGTCACCAACTCAATGGACATGAATCTCAGCAAACTCCGGAAGATAGCAGAGGTCAGAGCAGCCTGGCATGTTGCTGTCTATGGGATCGCAAAGAGCCAGACACAACTTAGTGACTGAAAGACAACCAGGGTATTTCTGTTTAGTTTTTGAAGGAATCACCATACTGTTCTCCATAAAGGCTGTTTCAATGTGCACAGCAGAAACTATCTCAACATTGTAAAGCGACTATAATCCACCCAAATTTTTTTTAAAAAATACAATCATTCTCCCTATTAAGTGGGCTTACAAATTGAAAGTCAGTGAAATACTGATCCAACCAGGACAGCAGCTGACAGACTGGGTCTTTCCAGCCTAGTGATACTGCAGGTGCACCTGCTGAATATCTGGAGAAGCTGAATTATTCTCTCAGGCTTCCCCCGTGACTCAGCGGGAACCAGTACCTCCTTGTAGGATTCTTGGCCAGTTCTTAAACAAGCAAGGAAGAGTGGCAAATTAAGAGCAAAATACCACATCTTCTGTGCTACGGAGACTGGAACGTGGGTGCTGCTTGCAGGACCCAGTGCCTGACATGCCTGAATCCTGAGGAAGTTAAGCAGAGAGCAAACGCCTGGCTAGGGGAGGCTCACCCCAGCAGGTCCTGCATAAAGAGCTTCAAGGCCACCCCAGTCCCTCAAGGTGCAGGACAGGCAGGGGCTGCCAGCTGGGATGAAATCAGATGACTAGAAAAAAAATAAAACAGACCAAATAAATTGTCCCCCAAATAAACAGGGGGCTAAAGTCATAATTGTTCCTTTAAAGTTTGACCTATAAAATTTTTGTACATCTAGAAATTATTCAACTGGGCAAAAATAAACACATTCTTTCCTAAGCATCTCCTAGCAGATGTTTGGGCTTTCCAGGTGGTGCTAGAGGTAAAGAACCCGCCTGCCAATGCAAGAGACATAAGAGATGCAGGTTCGATCCCTGGGTTGGGAAGATTCCCCAGGAGGAGGGCATGGCAATCCACTTCAGTAATCTTTCCTAGAGGATCCCATGGAGAGGAGCCTTGTTGACATTGTCAGCAGCACGAGTATCCAGGAGGTCCTTTTAATCACTCTCTGGGTTCCCCCAGGATACAAAAATGGAAGGTTTCCCATATCAAGAAGCTTTAAAAATGTTGAGCTTGAGTGGAACTAAATCTGATTCTCTGATAGCTTGGAAATCTATGGACTTTTGAAAAGGATGGTAGCTTGCACTTTTATAACACTGTAAGGACACAAATACTTTCACATGCATGAATTGCTGGAGGTACTGGGCTTTCTGAGTTGAAGAAATGTTGAGTCATGGTGTTGCTACATGATTCAGCAAACCCAAGGATTTATGGAAGAGTTAGGACTCAAACTTACACATTTTGATTCCTTCAGTCCAATTTTATTTTCTTTACATATTAGCCAATTCACACTCAAGTTGAAACACATTGTGTAATAGCTTTCAGTGTTTTCCCTTTCTCCTTCTACCCTCAACCATTTTAAAAACCTATCACGGTGTTTGTTGAATACCCTAATTTTCTGACTGCTTAAAAGGTAACAATTTGCTTTTATCTAACCCCATTATTTGGAGGCAAAGAAACGAAATCTGACCTTCAGGAATTTTCTAAGATGACAAGTATAAAAGCTCCAAACTGCTACCTTTTTCCTTTGCCTTTTTTCTTTTTTTTGGCATCCTTCTCAGAGGTAGCAGTAAAATTACTGCGACTGTTGACTATATCAGGTGGCTAATGGAAGGAATGCATTTCCAAGTAAGATTTACCTTATTGATGAATTCCAAAGATAAGAACATAGTCTTTATGATTAATATTTGCTGGGCACAATGTATCATTTTCTAAATAACATACATTGCATTTGATTGGACTGAAATGAAATCCCTATCATTTAGCATCTCAGTAAAACATAAGGACAGCCAGATTTGGAGAAGGAAAGATTTTATTTCTGTTTTAATAGAAATTGAATTCAATTTCTACTTTATAGACATCTCCTGGGACTTCATAAGAATGTAATAGTTGCTATGAATCAATCTGAGGCAAACTTTTTAACTAATACAATTTGATGGATGATGGATAAGGAAACAATCTTGGAGGGTCTTTTTGGCCTTGGTGATGGACAGGGAAGCCTGGTGTGCTACAGCCCGTGGGGTCACAAAGAGCTGGACACGACTGAGTGAATGAACTGAACTGAAGCGTGTTGGTAATATTATGAGGTCAGTTTTAGGATGGGGATGATTCTAGAACATCCATGGGGAATTCTACATAGGTATTGAAAATATTGATCCAGCATTCAAAATACAGATTTCAGAACTTCTCTGGAGGTCCAATGGTTAAGACTCCAGGCTTCCAATATAGAGTGCGTGGTTTTGAACCCTGGTCTGGGAACTAAGATCCCACATAAGCATAGTGTGGCAAAAAAAAAAAAAAGAAAAAAAGAAATCTCAAGAGGAGAATAAAGTAGAAAATATTCTGTATTTCTGTCATTGAGATGATAGATGTATGTGAGGTTTCCTAAGAATACAGTAAAATAAGAAAAGGTAGCTAAGAATTGAATCTGGAAAAACATCAATGCTTAGAGACTGGAGGGAGATACAGCACCTGGTAATCAGGGAGAGGGAGGGAGAATGCAGTGGGAACAGTCACAAAAGCCAAGGGAGAAGGAAGCGAGCCCGGGTGTTGAAGATGATGGAAAAGCCGAGGCCACAGTGAGCAAGCCTCACCCACCGGCTTGGTGGAAGTCTGTATTACTGGGTCCCCGAGAAATGTCAGGATCCGCTGAGCAGTGGGACAGAGCCAGACAGCTGACATTGAAGAGTGAGTGGGAAGCAAAGAAAATTAGCTGCTGTAGAAAGCTGCTTCTTTCCAAAAGTTTAGCTATGATTAGATGGAGATGAGGTGATCGTATGACATCCAGGAAGAGTTATTTCTGTTTCATCTCGCTTTTAAAATAGAGCCTAAGCCATACTTCAATACTGATGGGAGGATCAAGAAGAGAGAGGAAAAAAGCTGAAGACAGGGAGGAAAGATAATCAACAAGGTAGGTTTATCTAAAAAGCATGAAGGGAGTCATTCCTAGAGCAAGGATTGGCCTCTCCCATCTACCATGGAAGAGAGAAAGATGAATGCTGGGACTTCCCTTGTGGACTAGTGGTTAAGACCGCACTTCCAATGTAGGGGGCACAGGCTCGATCCCTGGTCAGGGAACTTAGATCCCACATGCTGTGTGGCATGACCGAAACAAAAATTATTTAAAGACGAGTGCCAAAAGGTTTATATTTATCTGCAGATACAGGAAAGCTGATGAAGTTCTTCTGGTAACTTCTATTCGCAAGGTTAAATGGCAAGAATGGTTATCTGCTGGGAGTCAGAGTGTAGCAGGGAGACTTGAAATAGACTTGGCAAAATTTGAAATGACTGTTTCAGGGAGAGGGGTAAAGCAGGCCAACCCAGGGAAGACAGGAGGAAGGCCAGGCAGTTCTGAGAGGATCCCTTGAGTTTAGCGGCTATGAGTCACAGTAGTGTCAACTTGCCAAACAGTGTAAATATAAACCCAATGTTCCCTAAGTGAAGGATTTTGATTACTAAGGACTGTAGAAGTTAGCAAGAGTTCATGACCTGGTGTTCAAGTGTTCAAGGAGGGATTTCTGAATTTGACAACGCTGGCCAAAAAAAAAAAAAAAAAAAAACCTGACAAATTGCAAGAGGTTCAAAGTTAACTCATTTTTGCATTGCTGACAAAATAACATAAATGAAAATAAGGGCCAGTGCTCAAGTTTCGAGAAACCTCCAGAACAAAAGAAAACAGTACTTCCTCATACCACAGGGGACCTAGTTCAAATGATGGCATAAAAGCAGAACCATCATTACACAGACAAGTTGTGGTGGCTTAGTTGCTAAGTCGTGTCTGATACTTTCGACCCTATGAAGTGCAGGCTCCTCTGTCCATGGGCTTTCCCAGGCAAAAACATTGGAGTGGGTTGCCATTCCCTTCTCCAGGGAATCTTCCCGACACAGGGATCAAACCCAAGTCTCCTGAATTGCAGACAGATTCTTTACAATCTGAGCCATATAAGGAATGTCTACGTAGACAGGTAAAAATAGAAAATAAGACTTCTCTCTCCAAATGCAAGTGGGGCCATATGCTTTTCCTCCACTTCACATTAACCTGCATCCTCTCTCCATTACATGATTTCTCCAGGTTGTGACCTTTAAGAGCTCTGGCTGGGTAGGTGTGCAAAGCTATCAGCACAATTCTTCCGTCCCACAAAATACACTCCCCCCACACTACTCTGCCTCTCCCCCCAGTTACTTTGAACATAATTTTAGACAACATATCATTTCACCCTTAAATACTATAGCTGCACTCCAAAAGATAACTCCAAAATAACTGCAAGATTATTATCTTCTCATAATTAATATTAACTACCTCCATACTATCCTTAAATATCTATGCAGTATTCAAATTTTCCCAACAGCAAAAAATAAATACATAAAAGAATTTACATTGTTTCACTTCATTGTTTGATATGTCTACTTTCAGTCTATATTATTCCCTTCTTGTTTGTGCTGGTTTATTACATTTGGTTTTGTTTTTGTTTGCAAATTATTGTTGAAGATGCCAGATTGCTTGTTTTATAGAATTTCCTCCAGCCAAATTCTCTAGAATTTTTATCACTGTGGTTTTATTTAACATATTCCTCTGCTCTGTGTTTCCATTATATTGGTAGATTAGGACAGGCAATTGGCCAGACTGGGTTTGATTTGGGGTGGGGAGCAGTAATATTTCATAGGGGCCTCCCAGGTGGCTCAGTGGTAAAAAATCCACCTGCAATGCAGGAGCCACAGGAGACATATGCTCAATCCCTGGGTCAGGAAGATCCCCTGGAAGAGGAAAGGGCAACCCACTCCAGTATTCTTGCCTGGAGAATCCCATAGAGAGAGGAGCCTGGAGGGCTACAGTCCATGGAGTCACAGAGTCAGACACGGCTGAGCAAACACACACCCATACACATACTCACTCCATAGACAACGTAGGATATACCCTTTGGGGGTCACAAAATGTGTGGCTGTTTTGCTTTTCATGAGATTTATAGCTATTTACCATCATTACGCAGATTCATTACTTCTGAGTTAAGTAAGAGTTGGAAAAGTGTGGTGTTCTACGTCTGTCATTTCTCCTTATTTTATTATGTAAATTCCATAAAAGAGAAAGCTTTGCTCATCAACCAACTATTGGCTTGCTCTGAAAAAAGATTCATCTAGAAAAGAACACATTTAATGTTCTTCAATCTACTGCAATAATCATCTTTACTGTCGGTCACTTCCAGTTGACACAAGTGTAGTAGCGTTTGATAACCACCTTGACTTCCGATATAACAAGCTGTTCAGCCTCATTGTCAATTTGGACTTAGAATTTGTCGATTTTCTCAGAACTTCTCCCTTTAAATTAAGAATGACAGAGGCGACCACGTGGGTCTTAGGAGTTAATAAACCTTTGACCACTGCTCTAACTTAATCGATTTTCTTTTTTTTAACTGATTCTTTTCTAAACATTTTAGCCACATTTGATTTTTTCCCCTCCTTTTAGCCCTTCCTTGCAACAGTACGATAGCTCTTCCCAAAGTACACAGACATCCCCTTCCTACTGAGAACGAGCGATGCAGTCAGGCCGATCCTGCTGAGAAGGTTCGGGAAAAACACTCAAGACAGGGAGCCAGTGACATAGCTTCTCAAAATAAACTTCTCCAGCTGTGCTCAAGAGTACATCATCCTTTTCAGTCATCTGCTTTGCAGATGAAGTTTGGGGGTTACATCTTGGTATCTAGTTAAACTATTATTTTTCTCACGCCTCTCACCCACCTCTTTATGAAACTGTAGTCTCATCTGCAAACCACTAGGAAGCCCCACTGTGGAACTCTGCTCCACAGCCCCCAAGGGAGCCCGGGGCCCAGTTGCTTAATGAAATGGAAAAGAATCAGCCAATCAAGAATTCTAAAACAACTTAAAAAGGTTTGACTTGCTGTTCCTTAGGCTGCATTTGTCTATAACATCTAAACGTTTTGTTGTGACTTGTGTGAGACTCTGAACGTGCCAGGAAAACTAGAAATGCTTTCACTCTCTAAAGGCTTGCATGTACACAGAAGACAACACATAGGCTTAAAATAATAACAACTGTTTTAAAGGAGCAGTGATGACAATCCATCCTCTCTGGATCAATGAAACAAGGCTCCCTTCCCTGAGTTATTTCCTGCAGGTTCTGTCGTCCTGATGAGTATGTTTCCTGACACTACATAAGGACAGAAGTTTGTCTGAGAGATAATGGGTGATTAAGTCCTGAGAGTTATTTACTTGTTTAAATATAAAGTTAAACATTTTAATTAGAAGACAGCCTTATCAAGAACCTATTTCTCAGTCATTAAAACCCGCAGAGATCTTATGTCTCTATCAAAACTTTCTCTGATCACTTCTGACATACAAATTCCCCATCCACTGGCAATCACCACTTGGTCTTTATTTTGCTCACCTTCTGTGTGACTTTTAAACTTTCACCCTTCCTGAAGGTCCTTTAGAATTAGCAGCACCACAGTTTCCTGAGTTTCTTTGTCCATCACCTACATAACAATCTCCTCCGCTTTGGTCCCCATGTCTGCCCCTCAAGCGGTTCATGCTCACTCAGGTCCCCATCTCGGTCTCTCTGCTTCTTCATCTTGCAGGTTGTGGGTCCTTTTTGACCCACACTGCTCTCCTTCCTCATTCCCTGTGTCACTGAGTGATGCCCAATGTATCAGGCTGCTCACCCAGGAAGTAGTAGTCGCCTGGATCTCTCCCTCTCCCTCACAGTCCCTTTCGCACATGTTTCCACCTTTACTTCCACAGCCGTTGGCTGAGAGCATCCCCCGGGGCTGGCCTGCTACAGCAGCTTCTTTCTTAGCGTCTCATGGCTCTTGGTCTGACAGCCTCCAACCCAACACTGCCCAATCGAGTGATCACAAGTCAGCTCTAATTAAATAAAATTAAAAATTCAGCTCCTCACACACCCTGGCCACAGGTGGCAAATGGTTCCTGTATTAGATAGCAATTACATAAGATATTTCCATTAACAGAGAACTTCCTGTTAGATGGCAGTTATGCTGTATCAATTATCCAGCCGGTACATGCTTCGTGGATCACTAAACCAAACCCTCCTCCAATCACCTAACACAAAGTGATCTCAGCATCCAGGAAGTGTTTTCTAACCCTCAGAGGGCATATGGGATGCTCCATCTCTGAGCATTTGTGACATTCTGAGCTTCTTTTGATTACAAAGAGCAATAGTTGTGTGTTTTCTTCCCCTGGGATGTAACCCTGAGGACAGGAATTAAGTCTGTATCTGAAGATGCTGATGGGCACACTTAATTTTCCACACAGTAAGTGGAGATAGTAGTAAAGAGCAAACCTGCCAACGCAGGAGATGTAAGAGATGCAGGTTTGATCCCTGGGTCGAAAAGGTCCCCTGGAGAAGGAAATGACAACCCACTTCAATATCCTTGCCTAGAGAATTCCATGGACAGAGGAGCTGGGGAGGCTGTAGTCCATCGCATTGCACAGAATTAGACATGACTGAAGCGACTTAGCATGCACACACTAGGGACTTTACAAAACAATTTAAAACATTTTAATATATTTATACTCTAGGTGTTCAAAAAGTGTTTGTTGACTGAATAAGCAACCTTGACTGTGATTCTAGATGATGGATACTGTACAAATCAACTGATACCTTTTATTGGCACGGTATATTTGGCATTACTATCATAAATAGACCACTGGGTTATACAAAGGGCTTCCCTGATAGCTCAGCTGATAAAAAAAATCCACCTGCAATGCAGGAGAACCTGGTTCGATTCCTGGGTCAGGAAGTTCCCCTGGAGAAGGGATAGGCTACCCACTCCAGTATTCTTGGGCTTCCCTGGCAGCTCAGCGGGTCAAGAATCCACCTGCGATACGGGAGACTTGGGTTTGATCCCTGGGTCAAGAAGGTCCTCTGGAGGAGAGCATGGTAATCCACTCCAGTATTCTTGCCTGGAGAATTTCCAAGAACAGAGAAGCCTGGTGGGTTACAGTCTGTGGGGTCACAAACAGTCAGACACAACTGAGCAACTGAACAATAACAACAAAGGTTATACACACTAAGAGTCTGCCAGATAAAGATGTCTTTGTTTTCATTCTATGAGAGTACAGATTTTAGGAGGAGACTATAATCTTCACAGAAGCATAATCTCTCTCTTTTGCTCAAAATTTTATCCTACACCTAGCCAAAAATATAGCAAGGCCTCAACAGATATTTGTTGGGTAAATGTTGAGTCAACACAGATATCAATTAGTTTCTTGACCTCTTTAATCTTAAATCAAAAATATTCTTGAAAGATCCTCCCCTAAAACAAGCCAAGTATCTTAAAAGGTCTGTTTTGGGAATTAAATCATTTTTAAATATTCTAAAAACACAAGAAACTTTTGGAAAAAATTAAAAGAGAAGTTGTATAATAGTAAAGTCAAAACAAAATGAAAATTTTATTTGTTAAATATTTTAGAATCACTATGCTGGAAAAAGTGCCAACCACATTATCCATTTCATTAAGTTGTATAGTTTTCACCATAAGATTCCTCTTTTGTTATGTGTCCCTAGAGAGGAGAACAAACTATAATAATGTAGATATTATAATAGTGTGGTGAAGATGATGAAACAGTGACAAGTGTATAATGCCTATTCCTAGAACAATTTGAGGAACATATATACACTGCCATCAGTTGAAAAGTTTTCAAGGGATAAAACTATGATAGAAAATTATGGATCAAGTGTCTCACATCATTGCTCTAAGTAGCAATTCTCATAAAACAGTTGAAAGCATATGCTTAAAATGGAAAAGCATCACTGGCCACTACCAGCTGAATATATTGTCAGAGCTAGTTCACGGAGACATAGAAAACTCAGTTTTTGCTGTGGAGCTTACCAACTTCAAGTTGTTATATAATTTAAAGTAATCTAGAAACAAATGTTCTCTCATTTGATAGACTAACCCAATCATTATAACACATATTGCATTGCATATTATTCACTTCAGTTCAGTTCACTTCAGTCACTCAGTCATGTCCAACTCTTTGTGACGCCATGGATGGCAGGACACCAGGCTTCCCTGTCCATCACCAACTCCTGGAGTTTACTGAAACTCATATCCATTGAGTCAGTGATGCCATCCAACCATCTCATCTATTGACCCCTTCTCCTCCCACCTTCAATCTTTCCCAGTATCAGGGCCTTTTGAAATGAGTCAGCCCTTCGCATCAGGTGGCCAAAGTATTGGAGTTTCAGCTTCAGCATCAGTCCTTCCATTGAATATTCAGGACTGATTTCCTTTAGGATTGACTGGTTGGATCTCTTTGCAATCCAAGGGACTCTCAAGAGTCTTCCAACACCACAGTTCAAAAGTTCCTATTCTTCAGTGCACAGCTTTCTTTATAGTCCAACTCTCACATCCATACACGACTACTGGAAAAACCATAGCCTTGACTGGACTGACCTTTGTTGGCAAAGTAATGTCTCTGTTTTTTAGTGCGCTATCTACGTTTGTCATACCTTTTCTTCCAAGACCAAGCATCTTTTAATTTCATGGCTGCAGCTACCATCTGCAGTGATTTTGGAGCCCAGAAAATTGTGAGCAAAACCACAAGTTGTCGGCAAGGGATTGATATGGCAAACTCAAAATATTAGTGAGATACAACAGCCTAAGTTATCGAGATTGATCTGCAGTCTCTATATGGCCTCAACTATTCTTTTTCTATACTGTGTTGATTTCAAATGATCTAACTCACCTACTTTCTGTCATTGTTCAGTGTTTAGACCAAACATATTTCCTTGGCAACTTTCATGATGTTTTGAAATCCCCAAACTAGGTGAGTCAATGAGAATATGACAAATGTATCACTATTTGGCCTTTATCCAAATCCTTCTAGTCTGTTCTGCTTAAGTCCGGCCTGCTGTGTTAGCAGATCTGAACTCAGAAAACACCTTCATGTGTGCGTATGGCTTCCATTAACTCAGTTCCTAAATGGCATCTGTATATTCATCTTAAAATAAAAGATATTATAGATATAAGCCCAGTAAAATTTCCTTCTTTAAATTAAATAAATGAAAATTAAAAGGAAAAGAATCTGTTAAAATATTTGGTTCTATGTATGGTCATCAAATAGAGAAGGAAATGGCAAGGCACTCCAGTATTCTTGCCTGGAGAATTCCATGGACAGAGGAGCCTGGCAGGCTGAAGTCCATGAAGTCGCAAAAAGTCAAACACAACTGAGCAATTTTCAATTATGATCATCAAAATCTATGATCAATTTGCTTTTAGTCAAATCTACATTCAGATATAGACATAAATGCAGGTAAATGCGCACACACACACATTCTGATCAATGTTTAAGATATTAGGAACATCAAAATACATCTGTGTCTGCTTCTGTAGGCTTCCTATCACCTTGGAATGCAGTGCTGCATCATTCTATAGTGGATAAATTAATGCACTATTTACATTACTACAGAGTTATTATGGAATAAAATGCAAATTTTGCACAAACTTCCTACCATTCAGAAATACTCTAAAAAACTCTTAAGGAGTTCACTAATAAATGAATTAGGTTTCAAGGTCAGGTATTTTGAACTTGTTGCTGCAAGCCAGGTTCTGTCTTCGATATCCAGACATTCATTCTCATCTGCCTTTAAAAATGCTTTTAGATAATATGAGAGGTTCGCCTATCAAATGATATGGCATAAAACTAAAATCCCACATAACAGAATGATAATCATTCATGTATATCATCAGAACTACAAATGAAAAGGTTAATACATCACAGGTAGATCAGCACCTCATTACCAACAAGCCAAATTACTCTCAAACTAACCCAAATAAGTGACTAGAAGTATAAATATAACTCAAGTAAATGTATTACATAAAAGAAAAATATGACACAGCCAAGTAAAATGAAGGCTCAGTGTTTGGTATAAGGGAATAAATTACTCATGATGATTCAAGATAGGTCAGTTACTGCTAAAATACTTGCCAGAATTTAATAACTAACTTTTGTATAGAGATCACCATGTGTTAGCCCTCTTTAACCACTTTGCATCTATCAACTTACTTCAGCCTCATCTTAATCCTTTTACTTACTTACCATTATTATCCCATTGTACAGAAAAGAGAAACTAGGTCCAAAATGTAGAGTGACCTTTGTAAAGATCAACAGCTGAGCTGGGCTATAAATTCAATAAGTGTTGGACCAGAATCTGGGTCCTAATCTTTATACTATTCATCTTCTCTCTACATCAGCAAGAAAAATCTACCGACATAATAAAATACACTGCTAACCCAGTTGTATGTCACAGATATTTGTTTAAATTATTTTAATCATTACACTCACATTGAGATTCTTCTTAATGTGAAGAATTTAATTACACTCACATTAAGATTCTTCTTAACACATGGTGTTATGTTTATCTGTGTGCTAACCATTTATTAAACAGAGTGACACATAAAGTCAATAGTGATTTATGATTCAACTTCTATACTTAAGGAAGCAAAGAGATAAACACAATTGTATGATCTGACTAAGGTCATTATGAAATGGCATTAGGAACAGGACTCAAATCTCCTGGTAACCAATCCATATGTCCGCATAATTTTTCTTTGTGAACACTTAACAGAGACCTTCAGTGTCCTTCTGATATTCCACTGGCTGATTTAGGATTGTCTTATTTTTCCCACGAGGTTTGTCATAAATAAATTGAAAAGATACATGTGTAGGTATAAAAGATCACATTGTAACTGTGAGGAGCACGGTTGTTTTCATTATTGCTGTTAAGAAGGAAAACAGGGCAGTTTACAAAAGGGGAGAGTCTGTCTCTTACCTTGTTAATTTGCAGTGATGCTGCTGTGCAAAGAACAGGGCTATTTTCCTGAACATTTAAATATGAGAAGATAGTGTTAACAACCCACACAAGTGTTTTGGCTTAGTGCCTTCAACAAGCCCCTCTTCCAGCTCAGCAGTAATTGATGCATGCATACCAGTACATCCTGATTCACTCCTTTCAATATACCTCAACATTTTTAAACAACTATCTTGTGTTTTGTAAATATCCTTAATTCTACCTCTCTGATCTAAGGTGAAACTTAGGGAAGTGTCAGCTGTGTCAGTTCTTCTTGCTGTGAACAATGACACTGGCTCAAAGGAAACCACAAAGCCATATGGGATACGATGTCTCTTCTTCACCCAGCTGCTGCTTCTTGGAAAATGGTTAATCAACATGAATGTTTTACTCATCACTGGGCGCTTCTACATGCCTTCCCAGGTGGCTCAGTGGTAAAGAATCCGCCTGCCAATGCAGGAAACATGGGTTCGATCCCTGGGTTGGTAAGATCCCCTGGAGAAGAAAACGCCTACCCACTCCAGTATTCTTGCCTGAGAAATCCCATGGGCAGAGGAACCTGGCGGGCTACAGTCCATGGGGCCGCAGAAGAGTCAGACATGACTTAGTGACCAAACACCACCACCACCAATTCTACACCTGGTCTCAATGAGGGATTTACTAGGGAAAGTATTAATAAAATTATATACGTATTTGCTGAAGACTAGCACCATTCATCGAATTCAAAAAGGAAATATATGCAACTACATCTTATCTCCGGGAGATAATTATCCACCATTTGTGATATTCCTGCTCATTTTTCTTGTGGCTTATCTTCCTGTCTCTCTCCTCCATGGGCCAGATGTCAAGTTGCTGCTCCTTCAAGTGAGGCAGACTTTCTTTGCTGACTTGTGTTTGATGGAGTTGTTCTTTGCTCACTTCACACTCATTGTACACATGAAAAGATGCACCTGCAGAGAGGCTGCGAGCACTCAGTGACTCTGCTGCGGGGACTAAGCTGGTGCAGATCGGAAGCTCTACGTAAACCTGATAAATTAATAGTGAGACACTTGCTTTGGAGACTGAAACATGAAAATAAATCATCTCATGGTAATATAGAAAAAAAACTTTAATTCATTTATCATCAATTACTAATTGTCACTACAATTCAATGAATACAAATGTTCACTTCTAGATGAATGCTTAACAGTTGGATATGTGCAAGCAAGACTTCGCAGGTGATGCAGTGGTAAAGAATCCACCTGCCAATGCAGGAGGCTCAAGAGACTTAGGTTGAATCCCTAGGTTGGGAAGATCCCCCGGAGAAGGATCTGGAAGTGGGGATCCACCCACTCCAGTATTCTTGCTTAGGAATTCCAACAGGCAGAGGAGCCTAGTGGGCTACAGTCCTTGGGGTCACAAAGAGTTGGACATGACTGAGATCTCAACACATACACACATATGCTCCCATGCTCAAGTACTATTCATTTGACTATTACATATTTTAATGCTATATACATGCACAGAATATAAATTGTTTAATATAATATTTATCAGGAGCTTCAATTTATTCATTTTAGGTACTCAACAGCTAAAATGTTTTCACATCTGCTTCTCAGACTCTACCTAGCTCCACTGCTCCCCAAACACACCGTTTTTCCTAGATGTGGCCACTACCTTCTCAGGGCACATCACAAATCAACTTGATTCTTGTCAACAAATTAGCAAATGATTCTTGCCAACCAATTGGGAATCCTCCAATCTTCAGATCAAGTCCAGGCAATGAGAAGGACACTTGTATCTGTGAAGGGAACTCAAAACAGATTTCACTAAATCTATCATGAATATGCAGAGACATCTGGAAAATGGAATGTTTTCCTCTACATCTTAATGGTCTGCCATTACACACAAGTACAGTGCTTTTCGTGAGATTTAATATCAAGCCAAACTTGTTTAAATTCGAGAGTGATAGCACACAGGCCAGAAAAATTAAAGCTAACTTTCTTTCCCTTCTTGTAACTCTAATAGATGCCTTAGAAGAAGAAGATTCACTTTGCAGTGTTTAATTAGTAGATTCATGCTAATTGATTATATTGAGCCATTGGAGTGTTGACTTCAGAATACTTTTAAAAAAAATCTCTCCACCTATTTGAGTAATATGAACTTGTTACTGGTATTCATTTAACAAATGTATGTAGGAAAGAATGAGGTTGAAGTAAATTTATGAAATCCATGTCATGGAGGAATTAATGGGATTTATTTCCCATAGGAATTTTTAATTGAAAAATAATTGACTTTTTATTGAAATATAGTGGATCTACAATGCTATGTGAATTTCTGCTGTACTGCATGATGAGTCAGTTCTATCTACAGCTATCTCTCTGCCATCTGTCTGGGCTTCCCAGGTGGCGCTAGTGTTCAGCTGCCAACGCAGGAGTCATAAGAGGCTCAATCCCTGGGTCAGGAAGATTCCCTGGGGGAGGGCATGGCAGCCCGCTCCAGTATTCTAGCCTGTAGAACCCCACTGACAGAGGAAACTGGAGGGTTATGATCCATAGGATCACCAGGAGTCAGACATGACTGAAGCAACTTAGCACCACATACACACGTGTATTTCCATATTTTTTCTGTATATTCCATTTCCTTACAGTTTATCATAAGATATGGACTCTAGTTCCCTGTGCTACATGTATAACCTTGCTGTTTACCCATCCTGCATGTCAGAGTTTGCATCTCCTGACCCCAAGCCTCCAAGCCACCCCATTCCCGCCCTCCGTCTCCTTGCGCAAGCACAAGTCTGTTCTCTAGGGCTTCCGCAGGAATTTTTTGATGCATATATCAGAGGATTGATTTTTAGCTCTTGGCTTATAAACACTGTAACATAAAAGAACATGCAGACATGGTGTTGATTCTTTCACAAGGTAAATATGGCAGGCAAACAAGTCTGTGAATCATCCTGGAAATCTTGCAAAAAGAGACTTCCTTTTTCTTTAAATATCTGAGCTGACTTGCAGTTCATTTTCAGGCAGCATGTAAAAACTTTTGAGTTGTGTTCCCCTCACAAGTACAAATTTTGAAATACAGGCCAATTAACTGCAAGCTTCTACTGCAACTTGATAATGAGAGGTCAGGAGGAAAAAGAAGGTTAGAGAAGGATTCGTTGGAATTAGCCTATTTTACCAAATAGTGCACTTCCCAGGTGGCTGCTGCTGCTAAGTCACTTCAGTCGTGTCCGACTCTGTGCGACCCCAGAGACGGCAGCCCACCAGGCTCCCCTGTCCCTGGGATTCTCCAGGCAAGCACACTGGAGTGGGTTGCCATTTTCTTCTCCAACATATGAAAGTGAATAGTGAAAGTGTCTGACTGTTCGCGACCCCATGGACTGCAGTGAGAGATACAGGCTGGATCCCTGGGTTGGAAAGATTCCCTGGAGAAGGAAATGGCAACCCACTTCGGTACTCTTGCCTGGAGAATCTTGCCTGGCGGGCTATAGTCCATGGGGTCACAAAGAGTCAAACACAACTGAAGTGACTTAGCACACACACCACAATGGTATATCTCCTTTTCCCTAAGGAAAGAGCACCAGCTTTCATAATTATCCTTAACAGCGAGTATCTATATGGAAAGAAAAGGACGATTAAAAGTTGGTTAGTACCTGAAATCTACTAACTCCGAGTTACCAGGCTTGTGACCTTTCCCCAAGCACTTTGCAATCAATGGTACTGTGAATCCTCTTGTTGGTGGTGGCACTATTATTATTATTATTATCAGCATTACTTCCTTTTTTTAGACAGTGAATCAAAGTGATGACAGAGAATTTTAAACCCTCAAACTCTGAAAATGTACTTAATTGTTCTCATTGTATGGAATTCATTCCCCAAAGGAGATATAGCCCTAAAACAGCAATGGTAAACAACAAAAAATAAAAATAAAAAAAGCAAGGGAAAATGTGTTGTTAACAGGGGTGCATTCACAGCCTTGTTTATGCTCCTGATGAGTGTGAGATCAAATTTGCGCTCATGTTTACCGACCTTGAGGTCCCTGGGATGGGGAAACGGAGCCTAAATGGAACAGAATCCCACAGAGGAAGGAAGCCTGCAGGCCATCGTGACTCACAAAACTGGCTGCGGTGGGAAGGAGAATTAGCAAGGCCTGTGATGACAAAAGTGAATGCTGATGCAAGGAAATGCAGACAGCCACTGAGTCCTAAAATTAAGTCTAGAAGAGCTTCATTAGTTCTTAATAAGATGTGACAGAAGGGAACATTATCCATATACATTAATGAAGTAAAGTTTGAGAGTTGAATAAAGGTGATGAAATGTGTGCAGAAGCTGGAAATCACTGGAAGTTTTTACTCTTTGAGACTCAAAGTGAAGCATTATCCAAAAGGATTCTGAAATAGCTGCAGTTACATAGCAAAGGTTGATACATTTGTCAACCGATTCAGAGAATAACTTCATGATAAGGCTGCCGAACCATTCAAAATCATTGAAAATCCTCTTTCATAGAGTTTGCAAGGATGTGAAACTTGGCTACCCATAACATATAGAGGGGGAGTGTCTGGCTTCCTTGGTCTCTGAGTCAGGAGGAAGGGATACCAGCCTTGAAGAGGTTCCCTTGCTTGGTGTCCGGCACTGTGTTTCATTCTGGAGATACACTTCAAAACAAAATTTCATATGCCCTCAAAGAGCTTCCTGGGTGGCGCTAGTGGTAAAGAACCTGCCTGCCAATGCTGGAGATGCAGGAGACAGAGGTTCAAACCCTGGGTTGGGAAGATCTCTTTGTGGAGGAAATGGCAACCCACTCCAGTATTCTTGCCTGGAAAATCCCATGGACGGAGGAGCCTGGTGGGCTACAGTCCATGGGGTCGCAGAGTCAGACACGACTGAACACACACACACACACGAGGGTTAACTGGGAAAACATTCACCTATAAGGCGGCTACAAGAGCCCAGCAATGCTAAGCCAGCACCCAGTGTGACTGGAGATCAGGGGTCTGTGTGTAGCCTTTCGCTTCCAGCCCCTTGTCCGGTGAGGACGTGCGTCTGTGACTCAGTCCTACCTGAAGGGCCCTGGGGAGGTCTCAGCAGAAATGTAAGTGAATAAGGAAGAAAACACCCCTCTTCTTCATAGGATGTCACCCTGTCTGCCCCAGAGGGCTGCATCCGTTGCAGCCAGACCAGGAACTGAGGGGTCAGTGTGGCAGAGACACAAAGAAAAAGACAAAGACAAACAACAGAAGCCCTGAGACCTCAGTGAGGTTGCTGAGCTGTTGCTCTGACTCTGTACCACCCTGTTTCAGGGCCTTGGAGAATAGAGAAGATCATGTTAGTGTTGATGAAGCCCCTGACGGATCCAGGAACAAGCCACAGGACCCAGAGGCCAGCTCAGCCCACGCCCGTCGGCTGCACAGACACGGCAAACGCTCTGAGTTGGCCAGGGTGTAAAATGCGCCCACCAGGCAAGGCCCTGTCAGAAGCCCCCTGAAGCTGCAGGAGCTTGTCAGGCACCCACACATGGTCGAATCCTAGTGAATGCCAACAATTCACAGTGCCCAGTGTGTGTCATCCAGCCGGAGTGAGAGAGTGTGGCCTGGGGCGAAGCAGAATGCATAAAATACAGAATATTTATAATTTAATGTTTATATCATGACTTTGCTTCTACCATCTCAAGTGCAAGTATGGAAATCGATATTTGGGGGCTCAGAGTTTGATGTCAATACCTTAAATCCTATGGGGCTGTAAAAGAGACTCCTGATGAAAGATAACAAGGTATGTGCTCAGTCGCTCAGTCGTGTCGGACTCTCTGTGACCCCATGGATTGCAGCCCGCCAGGGTCCTCTGTCCATGGGATTCTCCAGGCAAGAACACTGGAGTGGGCTGCCATGCCCTCCTCCAGGGGACCTTCCCAACCCAGGGATCTACATGCAACTGATTCACTTCATTGTACAGCAGAAACTAACACAACACTGTAAAGCAACTATACCTCAATTAAAATAAAATATGAAATCTTATTCACAGCTGAAGAAAAGAACAAGCAACACCTATTTCTATATGTAAGCAGTATTCTAAGCTCATCACACTTATTAATACCTCTGAGTATATTATTATTATTTTATTCTGATTTATAGATGTTAAAACTGAGTGACAGAGAGGTTAAGTAACTTGACCAAGGTCACACAGCTAGTAATAGACCAAGTGGTAGTTCAAATTCAGGTCATCGGGATCTAGAGTATGTATGATCAAGTGCTCTGCCATCTTTCCTAAAAAAATCCAAACAATAAAAGAACAAGCTTATGACTGAGCTGCATAATTAATATTCTAGAAAAAAAGATTGACTTAAACTCTCTCTTTCCAAACATCTGTAAATGACCAAGTGCCGTATAGTTTTTGGATAGTTTTTGGATATATGAGGCTGATCAGATAAGTCAGAAACATGCCTGAGTATAATTATGATGAAAAGTGCAATGAACAACACCAAAGGGAATTCTTCGCATTCTTGAAAGGTGCTGTCTAACTTCAGTGTGTAAATAAAGCATCTCCTACTGACATCATCACACAGAGAAGAGCGCTGCCTCCCATGGAACATTCCTTAGCAGGCACCAGGCTCTGTGCCGGATGGAGCTGGAACTTGCCATGTTTGCTGTCATGCAGACATTGTCTCAGAATGGATTCGGAAAAATGCACTTTTGAAATTAAGATTCCAAAAGAACACTGAAGCCACAGAAGGGTCAGTCGTCAACCTGTTTGGAAAATACGCTGAAAACGGCAGCTAAGAAAGCTCATCCGTCATAGCCCAGGGCTGGTCGTCCAGGAGAACCGAGTGGAGCAGCCCAGACTGTGACTGCACTTGCCGTGGACCCAATGTCTTGCTATTGTGGGGTCTCTGCCACTTACAGCATCAAACCCTGAATCTGAATGATGATAGAATCCCACTTTCTTTTCAAACACTCTTAGGCTATGAAAGGGGCTTCCCAGGTGACGCTAGTGGTAAAGAAACTGCCTGCCAATGCAAAAGATGTAAGAGACACAAGTTCAATCCTTGGGTCGGGAAGGTCCCCTGGAGGAGGGCATGGCAACCCACTCCAGTATTCTTGCCTGGAGAATCCCATGGACAGAGGAGCCTGGTGGACTATAGTCCATAAGGTCTCATAGAGTTGGACATGACTGAAGTGATTTAGCACAGAAGTGACTTAGCACACAAGCTCATGTAGGCTATGTAAAGAATAAACTATAAAAATGTAGTCAAACTGCCCTGAATTTAAACAATTCTTTAGACTTTTAAATGCACATTCATGATCATTGCTTATTCATTTATTGGAGACACACTTAACTGAACTCCTTGCAGCTGCTATGGACTGTTTGAAACTCAACAGCAGTGGCCACAACAGACAAAATCCTTAACCTCAAGGAGCTTAATTCTAGCAGGAGTCCGACAGATGACAACCACCAGTGGGACTGTGGACGATGCAATTGCCTGGGACCGTGGGTTGCTGGACTCACCATTGCACGAGTCACAGAGTCACGTGACTGTGGACAGAGACTGTGAGCTACTGCCTTCCATGGGGCGGGGGGAGAGACTCTCCAGTCCCTATCATCAGGCACCATTGAAGATGGTATCTGAGTTGAGACTTGGAGGATGAAAACGCATGTCAGGCAGAAAAAACAGCAAGCGCGAAGTGTGGTCACAGCAACGGGTGTGGGCGGACAGCTGGGGGAGGGACCCAGCTATAGGCAGAACAAGCAATCCGTAGGCTTGGGGAGGGGCCAGTATCAAGAAATTACACTGAAGAGGTTGGAAAGGAACCAGATTACATAGGTAGACAGGCAGGCATCAGAATTTTTTTTAATTTATTTACTTTTAATCGAAGGATAACTACTTTACAATATTGTGTTGGTTTCTGCTGATGCTGGCATGGGTAGCCATTCCCTTCTCCAGGGGATCTCCCCAACCCAAGGATCGAACCCAGCTGTCCCGCATTGCAGGTGGATTCTTTATCAGCTGAGCCTCCGGGGAAGCCCAAGAATACTGGAGTGGTTAGTCTATACCTTCTCCAGCAGATCTTCCCAACCCAGGAATCAAACTGGGGTCTTCTACACTGCAGGCAGATTCTTTACCAGCTGAGCCATCAGGGAAGCCCAAAGGATGACTATTTTGCCATATTGTGCTGGTTTCTGCTGTACATCGACATGAATCAGTCACAGGTGTACGTATGGCCCCTCCCTCTCAACCCTCCCTCCCACCTTCCATCCCATTGTACCCCTCTAGGTTGTCACAGAGCCTGGGTTTGAGTTCTGGTAGTCAAACAGCAACTTCCCACCAGCTACCCGTCCTTCATATGGTTGTGTATATGCATCCGGGCTACTCTTCCCATTCTTCCCACCCTCTCCTTCCCACCCTGTATCTACAATCTGTTCTCTATGTCTGCATCTCCACTGCGGGGTATCCGACTTTATTCCAAGTAAAATGACAAGACATGAAAGGCCCTCAAGCAGGACAGTGAAATGAACTGGTTCAAAATTTAAAGCATCATTTTTGCATCGCATTTTCATAAGTTTTATTCCCATCAGAACTACAGGAGAAAATTCATTGCTGCCTCTATTCAACACATGAGGAAACTGAGGCTCAGAGAGAGTTGTGTCTTGTCTGTGAAATTCAATGAGTCAGAATGAGAGAACTGAGTCTGAGTCCTCTCATCCTGGGTTTCTCAATACTTTCTCTTTGCCAAGGTTGCCTCCTCCATGTCTGACTGTAACCAACGTGCAACAAAACCAAATACCAAATAGGAATGTTTTCTTTAAATGTCCACATAGCTTAAATTATTTCAGATTATATTTGTGGCATTAGGTGGAGAGGACGAGAAACAAAAGCGTGGCCAAAAATGCACTCAAAGATTTACTCTGCAATAAGAATAAAGAAATAGTTTGAAATAAAAAGATTTACTCAAATTGACTGAAATAAACCGAATGAGGCTAGGCTAACGAGGCTATATTTAAACACTTCGCTGTAAACTGTCACTCCCCTTTCTCTTCGTGGGTGAAGACATCTGTCTGAGCACCCACCCCACCGCCTGCAGCCTTCTTCCTGGGCTCCTCCATCCCCAACCAATGGCCACTCCCCCCATTACGCCCCTCTCATGTTCTGCATATTACCTCCAGCATCTACCACGGCCCCTAACACAAAGGAAAACATGCAGTAAGTATTTTATAATTAATGTCATCTCTCTAAACACAGGAAAAACACAAGGATCTAAGCAGCCAACCTATTGAAACAGAGATAGCAATGGGTAGGATATTGTCCAGAAAAAAAGAAATAATTGGGGAAATAAAATTTAGAGCAGGATTCCCTGTTGGTTCAGTGGTTCAGGCTCCACCCTTCCACTGTGGGGGCCACAGGTTCGATCCCTGGTTGAGGAACTAAGATTCAGAATGCCACACAGCATGGCCAGAAATTAGAGAAGAACTTAATAAATCTTCAGAATTAAGATTTTAAGAGTTTAAGGAATCTTACGATTAAGAGAGAAAGAAACTTTGATTTCCAGTAGCATGGCTATCTAGATATACCTTGACCATCCTTTGGTTAAAAACCAAGTCAGGACACCTAAACAAAGTGAGAGTAGGGCTCCACGGAGGTAGACAGCCTCGAAACCCAGCTTCCCCTTGAAGATATCCACAGCACTGAACACCTTGAAACTTTGGGTTTGGCAGCCTGGGGATTGTGGGGTCAGGGGACAAGCCAAGGTTTGTTTGGGGTAGGGAATGATAGACGATCTCTCTGCAAGTAAAGCAAAGTCTGAAGGGGTCAGTCTTGCCTGAGAGAAGACTGTAAGAACACAGGTCTCTCTTGAACCTTGACAGGGTGGAAACTAGAGACTCAAAAAGAATTAGAACCCAGACACATATATATCTTACTATGTATAACATAGGTAACCAGCGAGAATCTCCTGTATAGCACAAGGATATCCGCTCAACGATCTGTGGCAACAAAGAGAGGATATATGTATATGTACATGTATAAATGATTCACTTCGCTGTACAGCAGAAACTAACACAACATTGTTAAGCAACTAAACTCCAGTAAATTAAAAAAAATAATAAAAAGTCCCAAACAGTCCCACAATCCCTATCAGATCCTTTTCAAAGATTTTCCTCCAAAAAACACCAAGAGATCATCACAAGTTTCATCAAATATTCAAGGATCAAATGCCTCTTGCATAAACCATTTCAGTTCCAGAAAAAGACTCCACAAGTGTGGTCCGTATGGCATTAGAATACTGACCCCAACAGGCTCGATGCAAGAAAGATAATGTAAGGCCAGCTTCGCTCATGGACACTGATATAAGAGACTGCAAACCAAGTCCAACAATGTGTGAAAGGATAAAGCAGCAGGAAAGTTTTAACAGAAAAGTTAATAGTCAAATCAATTAAGGAATTCTATCACATGAATATATCAACGGGGTTAAATTTCATGATCATCTCATTAGATGCAGAAAAGTGTTTGATAAAATTTAATAGCCTTTCATAATGAAAATTTATACAAAATCAGAAAAGAAAAAAATGACTCTCAAGGTAATAATCCTCAAACAAAAATATATAGCAGGTTTCATGCTTAATGATTCAGTGATTGCGATCAGGAACAAGTCAGGAATCTCCTCCTCATAGCAACGCTATTCAACCTTGTCCTGAAGCATATTGCCAGTGTGGTGGGATAATAAAAAAAGATGAAAATATAAATAATTGAAAGAAAAATTATCACTATTACATATATAGAAGTAGATGCTAGCTATATAATTGTTATTTAGCCTTAATGCATAATCTAATTTTTAAATTGTAAATAGACAATAATTTGAAACAGTTGTGTGGGTGTGCGTGCCTGATCAGTCACAAAGTCATGTCCAACTCTTTGAAATCCCATGGACTGTAGCCCTCTAGGCTCCTCTGCCCATGGGATTCTCCAGGCAAGAATACTGGAGTGGGGTGCCATTTCTTCCTCCAGGGGATCTTCTCAACCCAGGGATCAAGCCCAAGTCTCTTGTGCCTGCTGCATTGGCAGGCCAATTCTTTACCACTGGGCCACCAGGGAAGCCCATACGTATTAACAGGTTCTCTTTTATTTAATCCAAATAACAAAAGTCCGGCAAATCATTACGTTTGTTCCCATTAGTACAGATTCTGCAGCTCTTGCGCCCCCAGGGACCAGGGCTGGAAGAGGAGGCTGCTCAGATACTCCGGCTTCAAGGCTTCTGCTGGTGGGCAGCCCCTCCGAGGGCCCTAGATGTGGACAGAGTACACAGCTCACCTGATACTGAAGCACAACCGTGAAAGCAAACTAGCGCCATGCCTCATCGGACTTCCCACGCTCTTTTCATTTAAACCTGTTCTATCCAAGGCAGTGTTAACTGAGGGGAGGCAGAGAGAGATTTCCAGTGTCTTGATTGCTTTTTGAAACACAGCTGATGGCTGATTTAGTTCATCCACAAAGGGGAATGTAATTGGCCTTCCTTCTCTCTCTAGAAAGACATCATCAACAGAGATGTGTCAAGAGACTGGGAAAGAAAATACATATACCTGCAGCAAAGATATAAAATGTTCAAAGATTCAACAAATGAAGCAAATCATCTCTGAATATCCAATATTCCAAGTAGGTTGCATAATTTGCTTTGCTCAATCAGACCTTTAAGCTAAGTCTCTTTAAAATGGCTTAATGCCGCATCCTCCACCCCAACACCACCAGCCTCACGTCCTCCTGAATTTGCTCATCTCTTCAATAAGCATCAGGGCATTGTTCCTTCTCTTCTGAGGACGTTCTTGTCTCATCACGGAGTAAGCACTTTTTCAGAACTAATTACTTCATTTGTCAATAGCTCAGGAAGTATGACCTTAAACTATTACTTTCGATAACTGTTTTTGAAAATCCATAAGCCAATAAAGAGAGTCTTAAGAAAAGAAAGTCTGTGCTTTTTGAGGCAGTATTCTAACCATCCTGGTTTATCTGTTTATACTGAAAACCTGATGGGGACCAGAGGCCCCTGCTAGGGGACTCTTAGATTTCCAACGCCTCTTCAACAAGGTCAAATGAGTCATGGAGGCAGGCAGGCTTTGTTTTGCCCCAGCAGTCCTGATTGTCAGGGGAAGACACTCAATTTGGAATCAGAAAGCCTGGAATTCAAGTCAAGCTCTCTTGTTTAGGAGCTTAGAAAATTACCTAGAATTTCTGTTTCATACGTGTAAGCGTGGGGATCAAAATATCTACTTAACAAGGTTTCCTGAGATTTAAGTGATGCATTTTACCCGAGTGCCCACTGAAATGGAAAAGCTACCTAGGAAATATTAATATAAGGCATCACCGGGGCAAGATGGTAGCCCAGATGAGTGGAAGGGAAAACAGAAAGGCATTACCTTTGACCTATACGGTGGTTATGTGTGCTAAGGCGCTTCAGTCCTGTCCGACTCTTTGGTACCCCATGGACTATAGCTCACCAGGCTCCTCTGTCCATGGGATTCTGCAGGTGAGAATACTGGAGTGGGTTGCCATTTCCTCTCCCAGAGGATCTTCAAGACCCAGGGATCAAAACTTAATCTTCCATGTCTCCTGCATTGGCAGGCGGGTTCTTCCTATTACTGAGCCACCTGGGAAACCCATACAGTGGTCAAGAAACTGTAGAAAACAATGAAAACAAAAGCTGAAGTTTCAAACATGGCTCATCAAGAAATTGTAGCCTTGCTTAATTACAGATGTGTAGGATTTGCAAGGGTGTTTCAGTGAGTAAGAAAATCCAGACGCCACCTGTCAACTTCAGCCAAGAGAGATCAGGCAGGCTCAGTGTGATCCTGACAAAAATAACCAAGTGGGAACCCCAGTTCGCCAAGCTACAGTCAGTTGTTTTGTACAACGGAGGTGGGGTAGTGGTTCAGATAAGAGGTTATTTCAAAAACAATCTCAGACAGAATAATAATACTAAGCTGATTTGGGTCCACATTAAATGTGCATTAAAAAAAATTACAAGCAATTTAAAATCTCCAGATTTCACAGCAGCAGAGAGAACTGACCCTGTGCCGTAGCTGTTGGTAAGTGGCAAGGCCCTTTTCTGTATCCAGAGGAAGCAAGCAAGCGGATGACTGCCGCTGCCATCATTAACGTGTGTGCAACACATGCTTAGATTTTGATGGGGAACAAAATGACCACCTCTCTATTTCTTCAGGTGCTAAGAAGGAAATGAACTTCTTTTAATTGAAAATTTTATTGAGATCATTATGTGTTTACATGCAGTAAAAGAAGTCATATAAAAGATTCTGTCTACATTTTATGCATTTCCCCCAATATCAACAGTTTGCTAAAAAGAAAAAAAAGCTAGACTACTGTTAAAAACTAAGATATTTACATTGATAAAATTTACCACTTCTATTCAGATTTCCCTAGTTTACTTGAACGTATAGTGTGGGGATGTGTGTGTCTTTAGTTCTGTTCAATTTTAACATCTGTGCAGGCTTCTGTATTTACCATCAGAGTCAAGATACAAAATATTTTGTTACTCCAAGGATCTCTCCTATTGATTTTTTTTTTTTAATAACCACACTGATCACCCATCTTCAGTCTAATCCTTGGTAACTACTAATTTTACCATCATTTCTAAAATTTTGTCATCTCAAGAATGTGATTTATTTAAGTGGAATGTAACCTTTGGGACTGAATTTTCACACAGCATGATTACTGAAGGTTCATCCAGGTTGTTAGCTTTTTTGGAAGGGTGGGGTGGTAATAGCCATTTTGACAGGTGATATTTGTGAGGTGATATCTCATGGTGGCTTTGAATTGCATTTCTTTGATGATTAATGATGTTGAGCACCATTTTGCACACTGCTGGCCATCTGTATGTTTTCTTTGGGGGATGTCTATTCAGATTCCCTGCCCCCTTTTGATTGGATTGCTTTTTGTTATTGAGTTTTATGAATTCCTTATATGTTTTGGCTATTAATCCCTTAACAGATAAATAATTTGCAAATATTTTCTCCCTTCTCCCAGGTTGCCTTCTGATTTTGTTGATGATTTCCTTGTGGTATTGTATTTTTCATTTTGATTTTCATGTGTTTAGTGCTAATATATAAAAATATGATTAATTTTTGTCTCTTGATCTTATACCTTGCAACCTTAATAACTCTCTTACTAGTTCCAAGGTTTCCTTTTTGTAGAGTCTTGGAATTTTCTACATAGACAATCATGGTCTATGTAAATAAAGATTTGTCTCTCTGAAGTATTTGGTTATGTGAAATTAGATGAAAAAAGAAAAAGTGGAAAACTTTATACTGAGTATAGACTGATGAGATGACAGAATAAGAAAAAATCAACAGTTTTCATGAATAGCTGTTCTGTGAAATACTAGAATTTTTATATGCCTAAAATTAATGAGAGAGGGGAGGATTTTTATAATTTTAACATCACAGTGTATCTCTAAGTGACATAAGACAGACCCAGGGTTTAATTCTTGTACATGGAGTTACATGCTACTGATGATAATAGCTACAGCATCTTAATAATTTCCATTTAGCACCTACTATAAGCCAAGAGAGGTTTGATCCCTGGGTATTGTTACCTGGAGAATCCCATGGACAGAGGAGAGTTGCAAAGAGTCAAAGGCAACTACGGGACTGAGCACTTCACTCTACACATGCCAAGAGCTCAGTCAATTTTCATTAAGGTTCTGATCATATTTGTTGTCTCTAATCCTTATTTTCCTTTCTTTTTTAAAATTGAAATATAACTGATTTATAGTATTTTGTTATTAATAGTTTCAGGTGTATAGCAAAGTGATACATACATATATATATATATATATATATATATATATATATATGTTCCTTTTCAGATTCTTTTCCATCATAGGTTTTTATTAACAAAGATGTTATGCAGCAAGTCCTTGTTGCTTATCAATCCTCACTTTTCTCCTTATTGGGCTCTACCTTTCCCCCTGGCCACACCACCAGGATAACTCCGACAGTAGTTAGCAGTGATGTGTGTGTATAAAATTCAAGGCACGTTGTTCTCTGCAGTGCCCCTCTGCTGCTCTGGTATTGATGTCTTTCTGGAATGTTCTCCCTCCCTTGGCTCCTGGTCTCCTCCTAGCCAGTGTCTGTACCTCGGTCTCTTGGCACATTCTTCGACGGTCCTTGCTTCTTTGCTGGTGGCGTTTCTGAGGGCCCTGTTGTTTCTCCACCACCTCTGTCTATACTCCAGACTCCATGGATCCCAGGCTAACCTCATGGTTTCGTCCTCTTTGCTGGTGTGGGCCTGTGATGTGACCAAGTTCTGTCTCCTCCAAGTACTGTTGGTTCAAAATGCAATCCCTCCCTGTGTCTAATCATGTGCCTTCCTCTAAACTGAAACCTGAAAGCAACTCGATATTCTCATCAGGATTAACCGTAAAGTCTTTGTGACAATCATTGCTTTGACTTTATTTCTCCATTGTCCATGCTCTGGACCATGTCCTGGCCACAGCTGGGGCTGCTGAAAAGTGACTTCCAGAAAAACAGAACTGACTAATGAAAAATGCATTGTTGAGAAGCAGAAATACCTTGAATAGAAAATTACTTTGTTTCCCAATGTGGACAAAATAAGCTTAATGGTCTCTGAAAACACCAAATGAAGAGGAAAATAATTGCTTCATCTTGTTGAGGGTAGTGAGCTCTGAAATTGGATAAAATAAAACAAAGGAATCAGCTTGTTTTACCATCATTGTCATGCTGAAAATTAGCAAAAGAACACTGACAAAGGAATGGAACACTCATAAGCCAAGGAAGTCAACCTATTCATTTCAGACATAAATATTCTTTGTATCTTCATTGATTAAAAATACTATTTTAAAAAATTAAATTAATTCTAATATACCTGTAAATTAACATATTACATTGATTTATTAATTATAGCATAATTAGAACATATAAATTCATAATCATATGCACAAACAAAAATGAGAAAAAAATTTTGTAAATATCACCTTAATAATTGCAGTTACATCCACAGAAATTAACAGATTTAATTATAGTGAACATGGGGTAAATTATTTGCAATATTACATTTAAACTGTGGGTCTTCTTGAAAGCAAATCAGTTTACTGATGACACTGACAAAGAAAAAATGCTTTATACAGTTTGAGATAGTTTTGAAACTTTAGTATCAATAGCTAATATATTTACAAATACTGAAAGTAAAGAAACTGGAGGAAATGACAGGCAATTTAAAATAATAATAATAATCAATATAGCTTCCAAATCTCTGGAGTAACAAGAAAAATTGGTCAACTCATTATTATAGGATTAATATTTTATTGACTAAACATCATGTTCTTTTCTTAAAGCAGGAGAATCTCAAATTCATTATTTTCATTTGTTTTATATCCTTGTCTTTCAAACAAACTTAAAAGCACTTTCTGGGAAGGAAGTATGTCTTCTCTTTATTTTTATAGCCCAACCAAATTCCCCACAATAATATCTAGTACAATGCTTCAGGCACTGAATATCTCACTTAGTAGTAAAAACTGAAATTACAGTTTGCTTTGTATTTTGTGAGTTTGATACCCAGGAAAACCTCCTGAGTTTAGCTCAAATAAACCCTTAAAATTTTTAATGAGAACAAATTAGTTTCACAAATGCACATACAGATTGGACATAAAATCAACTGTCTTTGGGGACATCATTTCCACAGACACATAATTAATTATAGCCACGAAATACAATATAAATAATGCACATTCACATTTTTCACATTTTGAAATGAAAGTACAGACATATTTGACTCATTCTACCTGACAAGCCAGCGCCATCCAAATCAAATTGAAGCTTTTTTTCTTGTGGAGCAATCAAGTCTCTAATTAGGACTGGCATTTCACCCATCATTCTCCTATCATAACCACCGCAGCCTGTGCTTCTGACAGCCTGAAAAAAGCTGGGTGGGAAAAATAACAGGGATAAAAATGACTTAAAAAATAGAACTGTGGCAGGAATGTGATTAAAACAAAAAGGTCTAAAAATTAAATATATTTCAAGAGACACACATATATGGTTAACTATAAACAATTTGAATTTTTCAAAAGAGGATTTTTCTATGTCCCTTCACCCAACACAATATTCACAGACAGCAATCTGCTTTAATTATTATTTTATGAAATAACAGCCCAATTTTTATTTCCCAGACTCGTCTTCTCTTCCACACTTTGCCTGGCTCTGCCATTTACCCCCAAACCTCTTAATCTATGTGGTTTGTTTTGTGTGTGTGTGTGTGTGTGTGTGTGTGTGTGTGTGTGTGTGCCTGAACTCAGCATGCCAACACTGAGATCATTCTGCCCTCTATTTACAATAGCCAGGACATGGAAGCAGCTAAAAGCTCATCAACAGAGGGGTGGGAAAGGAGATGTGGCCCATGTATATAACAAGATATCAGTCACACAGGAGGGTGAAAGAATGCCATTTGCAGCAACATGGAGGAACCTAGAGATTATCATACGTGGAATCTAAAAAAGAGGGGTACTAATGAATGTATTTACAAAACAGAAGTAGAGTCACAGATGTAGAAAACAAACTTATGGTTACCAGGGGATAGTTCAGTTCAGTTCAGTCGCTCAGTCGTGTCCGACTCTTTGCGACCCCATGAATCACAGCACGCCAGGCCTCCCTGTCCATCACCAACTCCCAGAGTTCACTCAGACTCACATCCATCGAGTCGGTGATACCATCCAGCCATCTCATCCTCTGTCGTCCCCTTCTCCTCCTGCCCCCAATCCCTCCCAGCATCAGAGTTTTTTCCAATGAGTCAACTCTTCGCATGAGGTGGCCAAAGTACTGGAGTTTCAGCTTTAGCATCAGTCCTTCCAAAGAAATCCCAGGGCTGAACTTTGGAATGGACTGGTTGCATCTCCTTGCAGTTCAAGGGACTCTCAAGAGTCTTCTCCACCAGCACAGTTCAAAAGCATCAATTCTTCGGCGCTCAGCTTTCTTCACAGATAAGGGAGGGGTAAATTGGGAAACTGCGATTGACATATACATGCTATTATATGTAAAATAGTTAACTAACAATAACCTACGATATAGCACAGGGAACTCTACTTAATACTCTGTAACAGTCTATATGCGAAAAGAATCCAAAAAAGAGACACAGCTGATTCACTTACTGTACCGCAGAAATTAGCACAACATTCTAAATCAACTATACACCAGTAATTTTATTTTAAAGTTAGTGTTGTTAATGCAGATTTACATTTGGGTAATTATATTTGCTCTGTGTGTGTGTGTGTGTGTGTGTGTGTGTGTGTGCGTTAGCTGCTCAGTTGTGTCCAACCGTTTATAACTCAATGGACTGTAGCCCACCAGGCTCCTCTGTCCATGGAATTCTCCAGGCAAGAATAGTGGAGTGGATTGCCATTCCCTCCTCCAGAGGATCTTCCCAACCCAGGGATCAAACCCTGGTCTCCTTCCTACAGCATTGGCCTTGAGACTGTAAATGAAAGTGAAAGTGTTAGTCGCTTAGTCGTGTCCAGCTCTTTGCAACCCCATGAACTGTAGCCCGCCAGGCTCCTCTGTCTGTGGGATTCTCCAGGCAGGAACACTGGAGTGGGTTGCCACTGAGACTGTAAACTCACCTGTAATCCATCCACTCAGTTGCCAGCCTGGGGATATTTCACCCCTGTATTCTCCTCTAGCCACATGCGTTGACACCACCCTGCTCCATGTCCTTGTCACTGGTCCCTGGACTGGCAATGGCTCCCTTCCAAGGGCAGACCCCACCTCCACCCCACCTTCCTTCAGTCTCAGTGGAAAGACAGTCAATGAAGTTCCTCTCTCGATACTGTTGATTCTTCCTTGTGCCCTGAGGAAGCGCCTCCAAGCACCACGCTGTGCAGAAAACCAAGAAAAGAGGTTTCATGGAAAGTAAAGTATATAGGTTCTGGGGCTATATATTTCAGAAGGCTGTTGTAACAGATAGTCTACTTTATTGCAGACTTTAAGAGTTTTTAATGTGAGAATGAGCCCTGGAAGTCTCCCAGGAAGAAAAAATAATACTCAGTGTTTCCTAAACTTTATATGACCACCAAATCCTTTCCTTTTTTTTTTTTTTTGAATACACTTACTAGTGTCTAGAGGAATACAGCTGGGATGTGTTGGTTTATAAGATTTACTCTAAAGTTTCTTAATTTAAAAATTTTCTCTTGAGTCACATGTGACTAGAATTTGAGGTGGGTTGAGAAGAAAAGGAGGATTTCGACAGAAAAAGTCAGGGGAAGGAGTGTTACAGAGATAAAGTAAGGACTTAGACCTGGAGAAGTGTAGCTGCTAGAAAGACATACTGATTGTCAGAAAGGGGCATCCAGAGCCTTTGTGCCTACTTTTCAGATTATAGATTTTTTCTTTTTCTTTTTTTTTTTTTTTTTTTGATCACAGAAAATTGGAACAGGTAAACAAGGCTGATTCTTCCAAGCTGACTTGTGGGCATCTGCTCCTTTGAAGTAGCTCTTCATTAATAGTTCAAGTACACACTTTGAAATAATTCAAGCAAACATGGGATTTTCGCCTTAGAATGACTTGGAAACTTATTTCATAACATGAAATAAGAATATATTGATACAGCCACTTTGATATGTCAAAATACCAAGCAGTGGGCAGAACTGGCACCCCCCACCTCCACTCTGATCCTTGTCGGTCTTCCTCCCATCCTGATCCCAGTCCTAGGAGTGTGAAGAGGTCACGTGAGGCTGAGAATGCTTCCCACATTACTCAGTACAAGAGAGACCAAAACTAGTCAAATTCACAGAAACAGAGTAGAATGGTGGTTGCCAGGGGCTCAGGGAGGGGGATATGGAGAGTCTGACAGCTGTGGTCCGGATATACAAGAGGACTAGGCTCCAGAGTCCACCCTGCAGCGTGGCACCCATAGCCGGCGGTGCTGGACTGTGTAATTAACACCTGGTGAAGAGGGCAGATCTCATGGCAAGCGTTCCAGCTGCAATAAAATAGCGTAACAGTTAAAAGCTGGAGTCATTTTTGTATTGAATATTTTGTCTCCATCCAAATGACAGAGTTGCTTGCATCAAATTCACCGTCTCCAAGCAGTGGCTTCAGGATGTTGGTGACTCTGTTCTTGCATCTCCAGCTTCATCCTGGGAGATGAAGTAGACTACCACGTGCTAGGCAGTCTTGCTAGCTCGGTCCTGTATTGCCTCATTTAATCTTCTCAAGGACTTTATCATACCAATGAGGACTGAAGCAGAGGACTGTAGCTTGCGTGCCGACGCCAATGGTGTCGTTGAGACTGAACCAAACTGGCCAAGGGCAGAGCTCACACTCTTCACCACGTAGAGATAATATTTCCTATCTGTGCCCCATGAAAGAATTGAGTGAATCACTCCACATATCTGAGCCTCATCTTCCATCAATAAAATAAGACTCATTTTGCCCACATAGGACATCATTTATATAAATGCTTTTAGGATGCTATCAATGCAGATAGTTGTAATAATGACAGATAGAACCAGACATAGTCAGGAACTACCACCCTTGGTGACGGGGCTATGGGTCAGCATCATTTGGACCCCTACTCATGCCCATGGACACGTGTCCAGTGAGCTGAGGACCGTGTCGGCAACTGATCCAGCTTATTCATTCTTCCACGGTTTCCTAAGAGGTAGAATTGTATAAGTGGATTCCCACAGCAGCTGATTAGTTCTACTTCTGGAAAAACAGAAGTAGAATCAATACCTTTGCCTCTAACATAGAGACTCGTTTAATGTAGCCATTCCCTGTACCCTTCATCACTCTTTGTGTTTCTGGCTGAACAGCTGCTGGACATCATGGTCTCAAACTTGTTAAATTCGATTTAATTAGAGCAAGAGAAACACTTGAAGCAGAGAGGAATCAGCGAGGACGGCAGGCGAAAATTCCCTGCCGTGCAGGACTCACAAATTCTAAGAAATCCTTAAGGTCAAGTGCAGCCTTTAGAGTGAGAGGAGGCCTCTAATTTCAGCAATTCAATTGGCAATGCTTTGACTTTGCTGGGGGAAAGGAACACGGCGTCCTAGCTCACCTGACTGTCAAGGTCTCTGACATTTCAGGACACCACTCTGAGGGGACACTCCTTGTAAAGACCCCTCTCTCCATTTTTTTTCTCCCTCCAAACCATAAAAGTTACCCTAATACTCTGAGAGAGGTAAATAATGTGTTTGCCTATATGGCAGATACATATGTGCATATTTAGACTGCTCCTGTTTTTCTTGTTTAGTCACTAAGTCATACTCAGCTCTTTTGCAACCCCATGGACTGCAGCCCACCCGGCTCCTCTGTCCATGGGATTCTCCAGGCAAGAATCTTGGAGTGGGTTGCCATTCACTTCTCCAGGGGACCTTCCCCACCCAGGGATCGAACCCGCATCTCCTGCATTGGCAGGCAGGACTCTACCACTGAGCCACCAGAGAAGCCCTTAGAATGTTCTCCTTGCCCATAAATATTTGGAGAATTAAAGGAAAGCAAACATTTAGGGTAATAGCTATATTAAAACCAGACACATCCGAGCAAGGTCAACGCAGTCGTGTCTCTACCAGGCCCTTTGTTTAACGGCCGAGTGATGGCTGAGGAAGCTCTCCCCTTGCCTTTCTTTTCTGCCCATGGAGACACGTCGGCTTCAGTATCTCGCCACCACTTCCAGATGCCTGATGGTGTTTGCAGAATGGCTGAGAGTCATCAGTGAGGAAAATCCCGGGACACCACAGCAAGCGCTGTGACAGCACTCAGCCGCGAACCATAGGGCTGTTACCCCACCAGTGGCTCCAATGAGGCTGCGGCAAATCCAGCAAGGGCTGACATTTATGCCGACCAAGTCTCCGAATGCCTGAGCTTTTAACCTTGCATATTCAAAGGCCCAAATGTCTTTTTGATGAGGTGGTAAGGGAGTAGTCTTGATTTCATTTAGCCATGATTAAGGCCTTTGGCAAAATGCATACATTAGCACACAGAGCGCTGATGGGGAAGATGGAATTACGTGATTTCCTCATAGCTGTTGTAGTTTCAAATGGCTGATGGTGTCTATTTTTCTCCATAAGCCTTTGTAAGCTTCATTACTTTAGTCCCTTTATTATTGCCTGGCATACAGGATTAAATGTAGTTTTCTGGGACTCACTGAGTCTTATTCTAAATACCCTCTCACTAGAAGGCATGCATTTCTGTTACACAGGCACATGTACCCACTAAAGTTAAACTGCAGGTTCTATTTGAAATAATTAGACAAATAGAAGGAAAAATAAAAATAAACAACGACACTGATATCTTTGTTTGGGATTCTATAACAAAATAACTTAGACTGGATGGCTTGTAAACAGACAGTTATTATTTCTATAGCTCTGGAGCCTGGAAGTCCAAGATTCAAGGGTTGGCAGGGTCAAGTTCTGATGAGAACCCTTGCAGGTTGCATATTGCCATCCCCTCCTCATGTCTTCACCTGCTAGAGGGCCAAGAGAGGAAGTGAGCTCTCTAGCAACTGTTGTAAGGGCATTGATTCCATTCAGGAGGCCTCCACCCTCACAGCCACATCCAACCCTACTGCCTCACTTCCTAATAGCGCTCCATCTAAGGACAGGGTCCCAACATGAATTTGGTGTGGACATAAACATCTAGTCCATAACAATCGTACAATATGTATTCATACAAGTCCATAACAACGAAATAATTTGGTGTTCATGCAAGTCCATAACAATCATGCAATATGGTGTTCATACAAGTCTGTAACAATCACACAATATGGCGTTCACGCAAGTCCATAACAATCATACAACATGGTGTTCATACACGTCTATAACAATCATGTGTGTTCACACAAGTCTGTAACAATCATACTAAATCTGGGATTGCCAGATACAATCACAACAGACATCAAGATGCTCTGTAGAGTGATTTGAGTGATTTCATTCTCTGATTTACAGGATGGTCAGGGCAGGTGGACAGAATCTGATTCAGGTACAAGCCATGTGGTGAGGAAGGGAGGAAGCGCAGTGATGGCAGAAACCCTGAAATGAGTGATTGAGCTGACTAAAATCTGTCTGCTTTTAAGTTCACCACGAACTGGCAATTCTAAACAAAGTCAGTGATAAAATATACATCCCTGGAGAAAAGGGGGAGATATTTTGTTGATGTAAATTCTCAATGGTTCCTGTGGTTACTAGAGAATTTTAATAACATATATGCAAGCTACAAATTTACACCTTTTTATTCCTCTTCTTTAATAAACATCACGGTCTCCATGAAAGTTAAATGAGGGATTCCCCACTTCACAGTCTTCCCGTGAGACAGGTAGAATCAGAGCAATACGATTTTCTCTGGACTCCATTCATGTGTTCGCTGTCCTTGTTCTACATAAAGCTACAAAAAGCAGCACCAAAAAACAAAACACAGTGACCCAGCAGTGGTAGCCTGCGAGACTGAACAGAGTTACTTCCACTTTCTCATCCTATGTGACCACTTAGAGAGCTTCATTTGTGTTTAAATTTTTAGTGCTGTGAAATAGAGTTTTCAGTATGAAGTGTCATATTTTTGTTTCACAAGTGCAAATTTTAGTACGAGCATAAAACATTCAGAAAACATGTCACTGGATTTAAATATTGTCTTTATCACCAAAAGTGAGTCTCCTTTTATAACTGTTCATCTTTGGTTGTGTTTTTTTTTTTTAAGTATGAACCAAGAAAATGAGATGATTCATCAGTGGCGAGATTTAGCAGCTATGCAAATTGTTGTGCAGAGAAATACCTGTTAGGAATCTGTTCAGGGTGTCAAGTGCATGAGGAATGCCATTGTCTTCAACGTTTTTCAAAGCATTGAGTTTGACAAGGTGAATTTCTTTCACTGCAGGGAGAACCTTAGGCTCCATTCTAGCTGAGACTGATCGTGATAAATTAACCTAAAGGTGTAGGGATGCTTTGTGCTAATGAAATTTGACACTAAGGTATCCAAACTGATTTCTGCAAACACGATGTGTCTCCATGGCAGGAAGCCCTCTTGGCAATGAGGCCATGTGTGTGATCTGGGAAGTGGATATCTTGCCTCTTGTCTTCTATCTAAAACACTCTTGCAATCCAGCACCTGCTGGGCTCAATTAAGCACCACAGGAGCTCAGTAAAGGTGACCAGCGATGCATGGAATTTTCTAGGCCATGTGAAAACTACTTAATTTCCCAGCTTCCTGATCTCTGTATGTAAAATGGGGAGACTGTTTGTCACTGCCATGCTTACAACCACAGTAAGGGTTTGTAAAGATATTTCTCTAAAATGATTTCGGACCCTTAAAACTAGATGTGTATTTGCCCAAGTCCCAGACTGCATGGCTAAAGAAAAATAGTTTCTCAGGCAAGTGTGAATGTCAAAGACACAGGATTCCTCACTCTCTTGGCTTCCCAAATAATTTGGATGACTTGCATGTAGTGCAAGAAGATTTTATTTCTGGAGAGACTGAGAGTTCAAATGAATTTTTCATCTCAAAAGATGCAAACACATTTCACCCTTGATCTTCTGTTCATCTAGCGGCACACACTCTTTCTAAGGAGTAGTCTTGTTGCTTCAGCTGCCAACTGTTTGCTGGTGACTTAAATCTTTATCTCAAACCCTGATCCGTCCACCGAATTTTCAGTGTACACACATACACACACACACACACACACACACACACACACACAGAGGTCTGTAGAACAGCTCTTCCTGGAGATCTATGGGCACTCAAATCAGCCAAAACTATTTTCTTGCTTTCCTCTGTATTTACTTTTCAAGAATTTTGGTCCTGGGTTTCTAAAACCAGCCAAGCATCCCTCAGGACAGACTCTAGAAGTGACACTGGAGAAATTTTTTTCCTTCCCTTGCAAGTCTTACAACTTTCAAGCATCAGGCTATGTCTCCAGGTCCTTTCACTCCTCCCTCTTCCTCCGACACTATCCTCATTCCACATTCAGTAATATCTCCCCTGGATTACTGCAGTGGCTCAGTATCAGTCTTCTCACCTTATATCCTGTGCTCCTCAAATTCAAGTCAAGAAGACTCTAGGGGATTTCCCTGGTGGTACAGTGTTAACATTCTGTGCTTCCATTGAAAGGAACATGGGTTCCATCCCTGATCAGGGAAGTTCCACAGGCCGCGTGATGCGGTTGGGGGAAAAAAAAGACTCTACAATGATCTGTCTGCACTGAAATCTAATTGTGACATTCTCCTGATTCACACTGTCACTGCTCATTGTCCAAAGTGATGTTTCTAGGGAGAGGCCTACTGCTTGTATGGAAACGTGCATATGCACTGTGGGTTGTCACAAGGAGCGGGGCAGAAGGTGATGATACTTAGCAATGAAGCCAGAGGTTCCAGAAGTTTTGCTCCACATGAGATATTTTCCCCAGAAACAAAGTACTTGTACGGTTTTACTATATGTGGATTTTTCCCGGAATGCATCTACCTTGCACTTTGCTTTATTCTGAAACATAGTAAGTGTTATTCAACATTCTAGAAAATCACATCACTGCAATGTCTCCTGGTGTTTGAGTCATCAACATGATACTTATATTTCTGTCTGCATTCAGAGCTGTCATGCGTACCACTATTCTATGTTTAATTTAAGCATCTCCCAGCATCATCGTGTTTCCTAATGAGAGTATATGCAAATGTTTACATACTTAAATATATGGTGTGCATGTGCTCAGTTGTGTCTGACTCTTTACAGCCTCATAGACTGTAGCCTTCCAGGCGCCTCTGTCCACTGAATTTTCCAGGAAAGAATACTGGAGGGGGTTGCCATTCCCTTCTCCAGGGGATCTTCCTGACCCGAGGATCGAACCAACATCTCCTGCATCGGCAGGCAGATTCTTTGCCACTGAATCACCTGGGAAGCCCATGTAAATATTTATTATTATATTATAAATAAGTTTTCCTTTGCATTTCTTTCATATTATAGTAAAAGCATTATCTTGATTTTTTTAAATTAACATTGTAGAAAGGTTACAGGATCTTCAGATTTCAAGACAGCAAAAAGAGCATTACTAAACACCTGCTGGAAGTAGCAGGCAGTGTGTCTGATAGGAATAAGAGTCTCTGTCTTACTTAGGAAGGCACACACAGACCCCATGACCAGCCCCCTACCTACTTCTCTAGGTTCATCTCCCACCAATACCAGCCTGTCTTGCTTGCTTCATTGTTAAGTCTGGTAATTCTAGCTGCTAATAATTCTCCAGTCCACAGTATTATCTCTCACCACATGCCTTCATGGGTACTTTTTTTGTACCAGGTTGTACATGCTTCTCTCCCCAAGATATTGTGAGCCCACTGAGAGCAGTGTCTCTGTGCTACTCATCCTAAGATCACAGGTGCTCACGGAGTGACACAGATCACAGCCATCCATGTGCTGGACACATGAATGGACATGCACATGGATGAAGGAGTAAATAAGTGAGGAAATGTGAGCTGCTGTGAAGGAAACGTGATGGCAGTGAAGAGTCGCTCTCATGACAACAGGCTGGATGCAGCCATCTCCTCCACGGTGGTCCAACTGACAAGGCCCAGCTCCATCCTTCCAGAAGCAAGGCTGAAAGAAGGCGGCAAGGACACGGTGCAGATTCAGAGCAAGTGGAAGACCCAAGCAGGAACCCTCACTTCAGCTTTCTATTTGTTCTGCAGCCTGAAACTACTGAAATAAAACATTTATGTTTGCACACCATCCCATCGCCATCATCTAAGCCGTACTTGACAATGAGTGTCAAGACAAACGCACTCAAGCCAGGCCTGTGAAATGAATGGGCTGTGTTAGCACTGAGGTGAGCCTCTCGCTGCAGCTGGAAGACTGTTCTGCTTAAGATGAGAGTCATCGCTGACTCCACACTGGTGTATGCGAGGTGAACAGCCAAGGAAAGAGCCAAGGGAGAGAAAGGACAGAGACACTGAGAGTGAGGCACAGCACAGGTGACTGTGAGGTCTCTAAATACAAGCCGTGCGCGCATCACCCCTTGCACAGTGATAAGAACTGAGATCTCTCTCTCTTGTTCTCACATGCAAAACTTTGTGCAAGCTGGTAGCCATTAACTGCACACATGACACTCAACGTTCATCAGCTCAGACAATTAATAAAAACCTATATACGTCGTTGCCCTTTGGATGTTATTTCACGTTTAGAGTATCACCCCTAAAAAGCCAAAATTTAACTTCAATGGTCAATTACCTACGAGTTCATCCACAAACAACAACAACAAAAATCAACCCTTGACTCAAAGAAGCAATACAGAAATCTGAGTATTGATTAGGAAAAAAAAAATAGAAGTTTGCCACTACCAAGAAAACACCTAAGAATAGATTTTTCTTCTCCAATAGTGGATAAACAATATTAACGTCATAATGAAAAAATCTAGTTGAATGTTATATTGAGTGTCACATAGATCAGACCATACCACCAACAGGCAGAAGTTTCTCCTTTTAACTTAGCATTTACATATAGACTAGGGAATGAGAATTACATGTATTAATGGCTAGTTAATCTTTAGACTAGTATGGATTATACATCATGCATAAAACTTCCTTTTACATAGTATGAATACACATGTAGCCAGAGAAATCACTATTTTTGGTGTAAGATCAAATTAGTAAATATTGACCTTAATTTCCTATAAAAGACAAGTATGAAAGAGACGACAAGAGATTTGACCAAGGACACAAACAGAAGGACAAGAGGAAAAATCATACTAACTTTTTACCCTTTTAATCAATCATATTGGTTTGAGAACACAATAAACATTTAGGAATATTAATTAAATGAGTCATTTGGCCTAAAATTAATTTAAATATAAGGTCATGAAGAAGAAGTTTTCTAATTTAAAACAAGTTTTGAAAATTAAAATTAACCATTCCAAAGAGTTTCTGAAAGACCCTTAAAAATCAATGAAAAAAAAAAATTCAAACAAAGTTAAATTATCTTTTCAGTATTTTGAAATTAAATGTAGGAATACTGTCATTATATATTTTAAAACATTTCAAATAAGAAAGAACTATGATTTTTAAGGGAATTTTTCTAATAAACTATAGTCAGATTGATATGGGTAACATGTTTCCAAGGTAGACAGTAACCAGACGAGAGAGCAGAAAAAACAGGGGAAGAGCCGGAAAACCCACCAGAATTCTCATAGTGACCATAGAGCCTGCTAAGCTCCCTGCTTCACTGGTGTCAGAGCCCAGGGGCTAAGGAAAGATGGAGACAAACAGTTGGATATCCTCTCCTGGGTACCTAGAATTATGAGCAAAACTGTATCCCTTAAATTCATATGTTGAAGTTGTAACCCAGGTCTTCCCAGTTCCTGAGAATATCATTGTATTTGGAGACATAGCCTTTAAAGAGGAAATGAAGATAAAATTAGGTCATTAAGGTAGGCCCTGAATCAACAAGACTGGTGTTTCTGTTTTTTGTTTTGTTTTGTTTTGTTTTTTTAAAAAAAGAGGCTTTGTGGGACTCCCTGGTGGTCCAGTGGTTAAGACTCCCTGCTGCCAATGTCTGAGGCACAGGTTGAGCCCTGGATGTGGAATTAAGATTCCCAAATTTTTTAATTTAATGAGTAGATATATAAGAGGCTTTAAAAATACAGACACACCAGACCATGTGAGAACACAAAGAGAAGTCAAAAATCCACAGCCCAGGAAGAGAAGCCTCAGGAGACATCACCCCTGTTGTCTAAGACCTCTGGTCTATGGTATTTGTTATTGCAGTACTAGCTGAATAATATACTGAGTTTGACAAAAGTTCAATCAGTTCAGATATTAACAAAACTCATGATTCAATGCTTCCTTTAGACTCCTGGTACTCAGAATGGCGTGGGCAAGGTAAAAGTGTGAATTTGAATCATCAGGGAAGAATGTGTACAAATAATATAATCTCTTTCCATTGTTAAATTATTTAGTATTGTTAAAACTAGCATAATACTCAAGTTTTATTCAATGTATATAAATTTGCACAATGTGCAATATTATTAGCTGTGACTCAGAATATTTATAGCATGATGATTCATTTCTAAAATTTCTAGAAATGCCAGAACCTCAAGAAGGCATGAAAATTTTACATCCACATCTTTCTCTTCATACATATTCACTTCCAGATTCTCTCTGCTCTCTGAAACCTACTCCACAATGTCAAAATTCTAACAGATCCTTGCCCAGCTCAGGGATAAAATGTCCAAGGATCAGGGCTGGCCCAGAGAAAACAAGGGCTGTTATTATCATCAGGCTGTAGACAACAAAAGGCACCTCATGTGTGCTCTGATGGTAAATGTTTAAAATTTACAACAAAAACGTAGACCCCAACACACAAAGGTTGAAATGTTACTATTTTGTAGGTATGGCCTTAAAAATAAGATACATTGCTAAACTTTATTTCACTCATTTCTTTCTTTTGTTTTTTTAATTTATTTACACAAGGCTGATGTTGAAAACTGGTTTTCAGATGCTGGTTGATAGAGATGAGATTCATCAGGAAGGGAGGAGAGTGGAGATGCTTATGGAAGAATGAAGATTTTATGAGTCTTAAATTAGAAAATGAAGGCGGAAAGGAAAAGGAGGTGACCTATCAGAAGAGCATGGAAAGCGTCCTGGGGAAGTTACCCGAGAACAGAGAGGGCCAGGCGTCCTGGAGATGAGTGAGTGGACACGGGAGAGGGGCCCCGAGAGGGCGTTGTTGGCGAGCCCAGGTCCTCAGACAGCGCCCGATGCCCGCCTCTGCTGTCCTTGAGTATTACACTGCAGTATTTTCTACTGACATCTAGAAAGGCTTTCCTGGTGGCTCAGGGGTGAAGAACCCACCTGCCAGTGCAGGAGACTCGGGTTTGATCCCTACATCAGGAAGATCCTCTGGAGAAGGACATGGCAACCCACTCCACTATTCTTGCCTGGAGAATCCTAAGTTGTGGGGACTTAACTAGCAGCCCAAAACGGATCAGCTCCTTCCTGCCCAGCCGAGGGGAGACTTAAACTTGTTGCAAAACGTGGCCCTGTCTTCCCACATCCTGATGTCACCGTCTTATGAAAAAAGGCGATGACGTCCTAGGTGCCCATTTGGTTCACGGTGGGAAGTTATCCACACGTGCCCTGGGGGAAGGTGAGAACTGAGAAAGTCAGCAGTCCCTTAGTGAAACGGGTAATGGCACTGACTATATAATCTTGCAGCTACAGTTCATTCACGCTGTGGGTGTGTCAACATAATTTCCAGTTTGCCAGACATAAGAGCGGTTCCTTTCAGGAGCAACCTCCAAAGCCCAGAGAGCAGCCGCTTCTGCCAGTTCTCTACTGAACCACTGCTTAAACGTCAGAGACACAACCCCAAAGTCACGGTCAAGGTGAACCTGCTTCTCCCCTGTTCTGCTTCTCTCACTCTCTTCCAGGGCCAGTCACTGCCCTGGATGCTGCCTCATATTTCTATTCCTTCTGACACTCAGCGTCACGCCCACTGCATAAGTGATGCTCCGTAAACGTTTGCTGAATCTAGTCATTGAGTAGACAAACCCAATTTCAAAATGCTGACCTTGCACAAGTTTCCAATCAACAGATACAATGGGAGTATGAATGCAGACTAGGAGCCCAAAGCAAACGTCTGACGCTTTAAACCAAATGAGGCCACTTTAGCCTTGCAGAAACCTGCTTTGAGTCCCTATACCAGTGTATCTTTTGCAGGGAACTCTCTCCGTTTTTTACTTCAAAAACTAGCTGTCAGTCTAGCAGATACTTGCCTAAGTAACTGAGCTACAGTGTCCCCACATTAACCTTATTTAGGACAGCCTACAGTTAATTCTGCATGTGGATTCTGAACTACAGAACAGGGTATTTCAAACTTGGCACTGTTTAAATTTGGGATCGAATAATTGTTGATTGGGGAAACTTTGCAGTGCACTGTAGAGTGTTGAACAACATCTGTGACCTGACATCTATCCACTAAATACCAGCAGTAGTACTTACCACCCCAAATTTTGACAGTCAAAGATACCTCCAAACATGGCCAAATGCCCTCTGGGTAATGAAATTGCCCCCTAATTGAGAACCATTGGGCTTCCCAGGTGGCACTATTGATAAAGAAACCACCTGTCAATGCAGGAGACTCAAGAGACATGGGTTTGATCTCTGGGTCTGGAAGATTCCCCCTGGAGGAGGGCATGGTAATTCACTCCCATATTCTTACCTGGAGAATCCCAGGGACAGAGGACCCTGGCAGGCTACAGTCCAGGGTCACAAAGAGTCAGATACAACTGAAGTGACTCAGCATGCATACACACAGTAGAAAAAGATAAGGTATAAAAAGAAGGTATTTCCTCGCAGTGTGATCAGAAATAAATGTCATGAAGTTGGGTGGAAGGTGGAGGGTCACTAAGAAGGGAATGTCATACAGATACTCTGCTTTGTAAAATAACTCTATCAAAGCAAATTATAAGACTGGAAAAATAGTGGCATCATACGTATGGGTGGAGCAGTCAAGCAGTCGGTGACTTTGACCCACTCTAGAGCAAAGTACAGAGTGAAGTTGAACGTTCCAGAAAGTGCTGACTCACTTGGCCTCACCAAGAGTCCCTGTGCTTCAGGGGAAAAAAAAAAAGAGAGAGCTAACACTCAAGCACTTTGAAATCATCATAAAATTGGATTAGCACAGTTCACATAGCCATGCTTTGTGATTTAAATGCACTTCAAGTTTCAAAAACTTAAATTGCACAGCCGATTTATTTATAGTACTTTATTTATAGAACGGAAATCAAAACATTGCAAGTTCTGCTTCTAGTTCCTGATTTTAAATCAATCCCAAAGTTTCAAAATCTGGGCAAAAATCTCAGGTTACCACTGCCAGAGTTTAGAAAGCTTTTGTATGCTCTGTGGACACCTTTTTGTAGTACACATTGTCTCACTTTCTGTTTGGAACTACTGGAACTGAGGAAGACATTTCCCCACCTTCCTACCAGTCTCTGGACCACTGCACTGCTTGGGGACCTGGCCTTGCCAATTGGAAAATCTTTCTTAACCCCCGTCCCTCACATTGCTGTTATTCAATTACCAGGTCGTGTCTTACTCTTTGTGACCCCATGGACTAGAGCTCATGGGCTCCTCTGTCCATGGAATTCTCCATGCAAGAATACTGGAGTGGGTTGCCATGCCCTCCTCCAGGGAATCTTCCCAACCCAGAGAATCGAACCCAGGTCTCTCGCATTGCAAGGCAGAGCAATGCCTTAACCGTCTGAGCCACCAGGGAAGCCCAGTCAACCCTTACCTGTCTTCTAATGACAGACACTAAGGAGGCCCCATGAGCTCCACCCTTGTGTAATACCCACCCCTTTGAGACTGGTGACTTGCTTCTCACCAACAGATAACACAATGTGACAGGGAATGTGGAACTTGCATCCAACCAGGAGATTCTCTTTCTTGCTGGATGTGTTGGGGGATCCACAGAGCAAGAACCTGAGGGCAGCTTCTAGGGGCTGAAGGGGGTTCCAGCCAACACCAGTCAAGAAACTGGGGTGCTCAGTCATTAGCTGGCAGAGAACAAGATGTTGCCAACACTCTGCTACAAAACAGGATTAAGCATGTGTCATTTTCTGCTAAGGTGATTTCCCCAGCTGAGCTTCAGCTGAGAACACCCCTCTCTGGCCCACTCCTTGACTGAGTTTCTGTAAGATCTGCAAGCAGAAGCCCCAGCCAAGCCTCGCCCGGATCCCTGACCCACAACGTACAGCTTCAAGTCACTCATTTTGTGGTAAAATGTGACACTGTGATAGAAAACTTCAGGTTGTTTTATTTTTCTTTAAATATTGGTATGTCTCAAGGTTCCGTGAGAGGCTCATTGCCTTTTTTCACTCTATACAACCCTCCTTGACTGGCTCATTTGATTGCATATCATCTACCCAAAAGTTCATGATTTCTGGATTTTGATTTCTAGCCAAAAGGCTCCCCCTTGGGCATCAGACAGATGTATCTATCTGACACATTCCCCAGAGGCAACTCAGCTTCAATGCGCCCAAAACCATGCTCATCACCAGTCCCTCCCAGCTCCTGTCTTCTGTAGCTCAGTTGGTGGCCTTATGATAAAACCCAAGCAGAGAACCGAGACTCACTCTGGTCCCTTCCCACTCTTTCCCTCAGTCATCAGTTCAGTTCAGTTCAGTCGCTCAGTCATATCTGACTCTTTGCGAGCCCATGAAGTGCAGCATACCAGGCCTCCCTGTCCATCACCAACTCCCAGAGTCCACCTAAACCCATCCATGTCCACTGAGTTGGTGATGCCATCCAACCATCTTATCCTCTGTTGTCCCCTTCTCCTCCTGCCCCCAATCCCTCCCAGCATCAGAGTCTTTTCCAATGAGTCAGCTCTCTGCATCAGGTGGCCAAAGTATTGGAGTTTCAACATCAGCTTCAACATCAGTCCTTCCAATGAACACCCAGGACTGATCTCCTTTAGGATGGACTGGTTGGATCTCCTTGCAGTCCAAGGGACTCTCAAGCATCTTCTCCAGCACCACATTTCAAAAGCATCAATTCTTCGGCGCTCAGCTTTCTTCACAGACCAACTCTCACATTCATACATGACCACTGGAAAAACCATAGCCTTGACTAGACAGACCTTTGTTGACAAAGTAATGTGTCTGCTTTTGAATATGCTGCCTAGGGTGGTCATAACTTTCCTTCCAAGGAGTAAGCGTCTTTTGATTTCATGGCTGCAGTCACCATATGCAGTAATTCGGAGCCCAAAAAAATAAAGTCAGCCACTGTTTCCACTGTTTCCTCATCTATTTGCTGTGAAGTGATGGTGCCAGATGCCATGATCTCGGTTTTCTGAATGCAGAGATTTAAGCCAACTTTTTCACTCTCCTCTTTTATTTTCATCAAGAGGCTCTTTAGTTCTTCTTCACTTTCTGCCATATGGGTGGTGTCATCTGCATATCTGAGGTTATTGATAATTCTCCCGGCAATCTTGATTCCAGCTCGTGCTTCTTCCAGCCCAGCGTTTCTCATGATGTACTCTGCATAGAAGTTAACTAAGCAGGGTGACAATATACAGCCTTGAAGTACTCCTCTTCCTATTTGGAGCCAGCCTGTTGTTCCATGTCCAGTTCTAACTGTTGTTTCCTGACCTGCATACAGGTTTCTCAAGAGGCAGGTCAGGTGGTCTGGTACTCCCATCTCTTGAAGAATTTTCCACAGTTTATTGTGATCCACAAAGTCAAAGGCTTTGGCATAGTCAATAAAGCAGATGTCTTTCTGAAACTCTCTTTCCTTTTCGATGATCCAGCAGATGTTGGCAATTGTATCTCTGGTTCCTCTGCCTTTTCTAAAACGAGCTTGGAAGTTCACGGTTCACGTATTGCTAAAGCCTGGCTTGGAGAATATTAAGCATCACCTTACTAGCATGTGAGATGAGTGCAATTGTGCGGTAGTTTGAGCATTCTTTAGCATTGCCTTTCTTTGGTTTTGGAGTGAAAACTGAACTTTTCCAGTCCTGTGGCCACTGCTGAGTTTTCCAAATTTGCTGGCATATTGAGTGTAGCACTTTCACAGCATCGTCTTTCAGGATTTGAAAAAGCTCAACTGGAATTCCATCACCTCCATTGGCTTTGTTCGTAGTGATGCTTTCTAAGGCCCACTTGACTTCACATTCCAGGATGTCTGGCTCTAGGTAAATGATCACACCATCGTGATTATCTGGGTCGTGAAGATCTTTTTTGTGCAGTTCTTCTATGTATTCTTGCCACCTCTTCTTAATATCTTCTGCTTCTGTTAGGTCCATACCATTTATGTCTTTTATTGAGCCCATCTTTGCATGAAATGTTCCCTTTGTATCTCTAATTTTCTTGAAGAGATCTCTAGTCTTTCCCATTCTATTGTTTTCCTCTATTTCTTTGCACTGATCACTGAGGAAGGCTTTCTTATCTTTCCTTGCTATTCTTTGGAACTCTGCATTCAAATGGGTACATCTTTCCTTTTCTCCTTTGCTTTTCACTTCCCTTCCTTCAGTCATAGTTCCTGCCAATCTTCCCAGTTAGGGTTTTCCAGCTCTCTTCCCCTCATTTCCACTCCCACCATCCTTCCTTTTTTTTTTTTTAAATAATTTAGTTTAAATTGAAGGATAATTGCTTTACAATGTTGTGTCGGTTTCTGCCATGCATCAACATGAGTCAGCCATAGGTATACACATGCCGCCTCCCTCTTGAACTCCCCTCCCACCTCCCACCCCATCCCACACCTCCAGGTTATCACAGAGCCCCGGTGTGAGCCCCCTTAATCATACAATGTTGTGTTGGTTTCTGCTGTACAAGAACGTGAATCACCCATATGCGTCCATGTGTCTCCTCTCTCTTGAACCTCCCTCCCATACCCTCTGCCCATCCTCTCGGTTGCCACGGAGCACCGAGCCGAGCGCCCCGTGCTAGCCTGCAGCTCCCCACTAGCTGTCTGTTTCACACCTGGTAGAGTGCACACGCAAGGCTTCTCTCCCGGCTCACCGCGCCCTCCTCACCTTCCCCCACTGTGTCAATGGACACTTGACTTGTTCCCGTATATTGCTCCTCTGCAGTGAACATGGGCGAACAGAGAGCTCTTGAGATTCTGATTTTGCTTCCCTTGGATACACATTCAGGTGGGATATCTGGATCATATGGTAATTCTATTTTCAACTTTTTGAGGAACTTCAATATTTTCCATGGTGCTTTTACCGATTTCCATTCCCATCAACAGTACATTGGGCTCCCTTTTCTCCTTACCCTTGAAAATACTTATTATTGCTTGTTTTTTCCTAATAGCCATTCTAACAGGGGTGAGATGATATGTCCTTATGGTTAGGAAGCACTATTTTTCACTGAAATTACAGTTTTTATGTGCACTAATAAGCATATTCTGGGTCTCTTTATATTGTTTTGATTCCATTTTTTAGATGGTTACAAATAGAGCATTAAATTTCTTGCCAGACACTGTTAAGGAATTGCAGGAGGAAATTATAACACATGAAAAATCTTACGGCATGAAAGCGTTCACGGTCTTAATGGTATTTGCTCATTCTTCTAGTCCAAGTGAGCAAAAAGCTGTTTTACTGAAGGAAATTATAAAATGAATTTCCTATCATTGTCCAATATTTGATCACTTTTGATCATCACACATAAAAATACCTTCTAGTAATAAGAGAAGGATAAAAGTGAAAATGGTCTCATGGAAAGGACCCTTGCTCGTCTAAGCTTTCCCTGAAGAATCGCAGTGCTTCCATTTCTGTCGCCTTTCCATTGAAGAGTTAGAATAAAAAGCAGGACAATGAGCAAGTAGCTTTCCCTGCCTTTCAAGTCTCCTCCGCACTTCCTCTGTCACTCTCCATATAATGATCGGACACACTCTAGAGGCCACGGGTGACGACAAAGTGGGAAAATTAGTTCAGAAGCAAAGTAAAGCTAATGCTTCGGTCTGAAACAGTAACGTGAAAGCCAGTACAATTTAGATGCCAAAATTGTTCAGAATCTAAAAATGCTCTTCTGGAAATTAAAGAAATTGTAAGGATTATACACTCCTAAGTGTTAGTTCAATGAATTTGCTTTTGAAAATCATTTTCAAAACCTTTATGAGTTCTGCTTAAATGGGTTTTGAAGTGTTATATTATGGACCCAAGGAACACTTTATGAATTCAGTTTCAAGAATCAACCCCTAGAAAATTAAGAATGGGTTTAAGGAATAAATTTAAACCTCTCAGAAATATACAGACTCCAGCCTCAGGACAAAGGAAAACCAATATAATGGACATGATTTCTATGGGAAAAACTCTAAGAAATAAAGATTTTAAGAAGCAGTTTTGTCCTTTAGCTTTTGTGTCTGTAGGAGGCAAAATTCATATTGGATCCAAGCAGGTGGATAGCAAATTTGGTCTATGGCTTATATGAAAAGTAGCAGAAAACAATTCTAGGAAAAAAATATTTTGTTGGCCAGATTTTTAACATTGTAAAAAAGGAATGAAGACAGAAGCCCAGAAAAACTTGAGTTAAATCCCTTCTAACTCTGTATATGTATGTGTGTGCTGTCTCTTCAGTCGTGTCCAACTCTGTGCGATCCTATGGACTGCAGCCTGCCAGGCCCTTCTGTCCATGGGACTCTTCAGGCAGGAATACTAGAGTGGGTTGCCATTTCCTTCTCACATATATCTCTACATATCCTATATATATGAAGATATATACATGTCTTCAGTTTAGAAATAACACATCAAGATAGGTTAACCTATGTTTAATTTATTTGTGTAATTTTATTCACCAAAGCTGATTCTAGATGTCATTTTATTTTTACAGGTAACAGCATCAATATATTGTGTTCTTTGATGTCTACAGAATTTTATTTGGGTCACTTTCTTTAATTAAAGCTTTTTGTTATTATTCATTCTCACACTGTATCAAGCAGGAATTCCTTTTTTTGTTTGTTTGTTTGTTAGTTTGAAATTGATCACTTCTTTTGCTATTAAAAGAAACCCTCTTCTAGGAGGTTTCAGCTTCAAAGTATAACAGATGGACATCCAGGGTGAGATAGAGTTACATATGTGAAAGGAGGTGGGTATGAGTGTGGGCGGGTGTATGCACGTGTGTTTCAGCACTTACACACACTCTCCTTTCCTTTCCCAAGGTGAGCTCATCTTTTCTGGTTATTTCCTCCTTACTCACAAGCAGCCAGCTGGCTCTCTCCTTTGGAAGTAGCTGGCGATAATGAAGAAGCCAGCAATGAGACACACTCAACTATTTCATGTGACTCCCCATGTTACCTTGGTGACATTGTGTGTGCTTAGTCACTCAGTCCTGTCCCACTCTCTGTGACCTCACAGACTGTAGCCCACCAGGCTCCTCTGTCCATGGGGATTCTCCAGGCCAGAAGACTGGAGTGGGTTGCCATGCCCTCCTCCAGGGGATCTTCCCAACCAGGGATCGAACCCAGGTCTCCCACATTGCAGGCAGATTCTTTACCATCTGAGCCACCAGGGAAGCCCAGGAATACTGGAGAGGGTAGCCTATGGAGGCACATAAATGATTAACAGGATAAAGTCACATGGGAGGGAGGTGTGCTGGCGAGCAGGGTCCAGGCAGCCGGGGGTCTGCCAGTGAGCGGCCCTTGAGGGCACGTGTGCTCCCATCCCGGGTGGGGTCCAGCCTGGCCTGTGCAGCCAGAGGTTTGGTTGGCACAAGAATGGCCATTAAACAGCTAAAAGTGAAGCTGCTTGTGGGGAAGCTGTCAATTAAAACTCTCCCAAAATAATTTCGCAGAACAGACATAAATGCAAATCAGCCTCTCCTCGCAGCTATTAGGCAGTTCCCCACCCACTTCTGTGTGCTGCCGTTCCAGAGCTCAGAGGCAGAGGGCGGCCACGCAGGATTACATAAGGCTAATTGTGTGGCAGCTCTAATTCCCGAAGTTTCTACCTCCATCCCGCAGACTTATTCTAGCTGTGCAAAAGCAATAAAGTAGCCCCTAAACAATGAGGTGATGAAATAGCTTGTTAATGAAAAAAAAAAAAAAGACAGGCTTTCATTTGCTTTTCCAGCTTTCTCCAAAGTTAGACCTATAATTCAAGAAACTTCATACTACAGCCACCATGAGGTCACGTCATTAGGTGACACCAGCATCACTTAGACTGCTGTCGCCTGTTTCCGTGTGGGTTTGCAGTCCCCAGGCTCTGACCTCCACCCTGCACCTGATGCCTTAAGTAACTGCTCTGTGTTGCTGAAGAACATCCTCACACCTGCAAACACCCAGGGCAGAGTGCTGAGATCTCTAACTACCTCACACCCTGTGCATTTGACCCTGAGGTCCTTGAAGAGCTTCACGAAACTAGTTTACAACAGCCAACAAACGCTTCCATGAACTAGTGATGGAACAAGAGGAGCAAAAACCAAATGATTTGTCTACAAACATTTTAGGATGATGAAGATATTGATGCCAACTAGGTAATCAAATTTATCATAAGATAAAATTATATAAGATAAAGCTACTTTCCTCCCAAAATGGCCAAAAACTTTAACGCTTACTTTAAAAGTCAATAGTGGGGGTAGAAATCCAGCCAGTTTGGAATGCATGTATTCACCCTTTTTCAAAAAAGCACGAGAGACCCTGCCTGAACAAGGCAGACAAGATCTTTCGTGGATCATGAATTCAAACGTTGGTGGCAGGAAGACAGCCAACCAGCACAGGAGAAGAAGGATACAGGGAGCTGCGTGTCCCTGAAGCCAAGAGAGGAAATGTCCCAAGGGCTGCAGCAAGACAGAGCAGAGGCCACGCAGACACTGATGGTTTCAGTGGACGTGGGAAGGAGCACCTGGGTTACGACAGTCATCTAAGCACTCTTCCACATCATGTGTGTTTAAAAACTTTCAGGAGCACAGGACCTCGGATCCATTTCCATCATCACACGTCTTAGATGGACCAGGAAAAGGGGGTTCAGAGAGAATGTTGGTGGACAGTTCAGGTGTGTGCTCACTGTGTGCAGGTGTCTCTGTATAAATGAGAGCCACCGAATCCTGCAGGGAGCTTCCAGGAGCTCCTCGAGGAAGCTGGCGTTCCTAAGAGGGCGGGGGATGAAAAGAGAAAGGAAAGCTAGTGTCTGTTCGCACGTTTCACAGGTTCAGACTGCAGGGGATCCGGGCAGGCTTGCTCACTGGACAGTCAGAAACCCGAAGGTGCACGCCCACCCCCATACTGTACATCTGTCTCGAGCACCTACTGTACACGAGTTAGTAAGTAACTCTGAGGGCCAAAACCTGGCCATAAAGCAGGTACAGTCAGGAAATGCATTTTTCCATTGTACTCATGTGAAAAGCCCTGCAGTCTATTCCTGGATCCTCCTTAACGCAAACAATGGCAAGAGCTGAAGCCATTTTTAACTTTCTATTTAGATTTGTTTTTTATAGACTCCCAAGATGCTGCAAAGAACTGCACAGGGAGGTCCTCTACACCCTTTCCCCAGCCACCCACAATGTGAGCACCTTGAATAATGGTAGTAGCATTCCACACACAAGAAGCGGCATCGGTACAATCCACAGCACTTACTCAGTGAACGTGAACTCATGTCAGTACGTGAACTCATGTGCTTGTGTGTGCATGGAATTTTATCATACATATATAACCTTGTGTGGGCTTCCCAGGTGGCACTAGTGGTAAAGAACCTGCCTGCCAATGCAGGAGGCATAGAGATGTGGGTTTGATCCCTGGGTCAGGAAGATGTCCTGGAGGAGGACATGGCAAGCTAATCCAGTATTCTTGCCTGGAGAATCCCATGAACAGTGGAGCCTTGCGGGCTACAGTCCATGGGGTCACAAAGAATCGGAAGCAACTGAAGCGACTGAGCATGCACAGCCTTGTGTGACCATCACTTCCCCTGGTCCACGCTAGACACCCTCCCTCTGTCCCTTTATAGCCACACCAGCCCCCTCCCTTGCCGCCCCAACTCCTGGCAACCAGTCATTGACTCTCCATCCCTAAAATTATTTTATCCCAAGCATGTTACATCAGTGAAGTCATACAGTAGGTATCCTTTTGAAATTGGCGTTTTCCATTCAGCATAATTTCACTAGCATTTCATCCAAGTGATAATCAACACTTTATCCCCTTCGACTGCTGAGCAGTTTTCCACGTCATGGGAGCGCTGCCGTGCATTAACCATTTAATGCTTGGGCGTTTTCCAGTCGTTGGGCACTATGAATAAAGCTGATGCAGGCATCTGTGTACAGTCTCCCGCTTGATGACGAGTCTTCATTTTCCTGTGATAAGTGTCCCAAGGTGCCATTAGTAGGTCGTGTGTGAACTCAGTTATTCATTCTGAAAGGAGCTGCTGATGCAGAAACCACGTTTAATACCAACTCACGAGATAGAGGCCGATCCTGTGGTGCTGCCGTTTTCTTTTCTCTGGCCCCTACGTGTTTTTTCCCAACATCCATAATCGTAAATAAATTACCCTTCCTCACTTCTGCCTTGACTATTCCAAGAGTCTACTAATCATTTCCTGCCTCTCCTCTTTTCTGATTCCGATGGTGTGAAGCGGTCATCTGGACACGGATTTCAAGGGAAAGAATGATAGGAAGCTGTCAGTCCCTAAGGTGGCTTTAGTGGACTTTTTCATTTTCAGCTTTTCATTTTTCAGACATAAACGTGTAAAAAAATCCGAGTTCCAATAGATCCAAAAACTCTACCAATTTATTTTCAGGTAACACCGTACATAACCATAAGATGATTATCAAAACCAGAAAATTAGCAATGATATAAAACTATTAAAGCACAATTTTTCAGATTTTGCTAATCATGGGTGGATGTCCTCTTCCCAGTCCACAGTGTTCGTCACCAACCTCAGTCTCAGCATAATACCATCCCAAACCTCTGCACTCTGAACTGGATCACTCAGAGCTTCTTCTAACTGTTTGACAGAGAATGTTGTCTCTTAGCGCTTTTCTATTGTATAGTACTCCTTCCTTCTGGAACATTCTTCTTCCCTTACTTACTATGCCACATATATATGATGAAATATTATTCAGCTGTGAGAAAGAAAGAAATCATGTCACATGTGACATGGATGGGCCTTGAGAGCATTTTGCAAAGTGAAATAAATCAAACAGAGAAAGACAAATATTATATGACTCTCCTTACATGTGGAATCTGAAAAGGCCAAGTTCACAGAAACAGAGTAGGGTGGTGCTTGCCTGATTCTGGGGAGGGGGAGAAATGGGGAGATGTTGGTCAAAGTGTGCAAGCTTCCAGTTATAAGATGAAGGCTTCCTTGGGGGTCCAGAGGTTAAGAGTCTGCACTTCCACTGCAGGGGTCACAGGTTCGACCCCTGGTCAGGAAAGTTCTGCATGCCATGAGGAGCAGCCAAAAAGAGAAAAACATAGATGAATAAGTTCTGGGGATCTAATGGTCAACATGGTGACTATAGTTAAAATACTGTATTATACACTTGAAATTTGCTAGGAGAGTAGGTGTTGAATGTTCACAGCACACCACAAATAAACAGATAACTATGTAAGGTGACAGAGGTGTTAACTACCCCTATACAGACTTAGACTCACAGATGCTGTGTGCTGTGCTTAGTAGCTCAGTCATCTCTGACTCTTTGCAATCCTTTGGACTACAACCCACCAGTCTACTCTGTCCATGGGACTTTTTTCAGGCAAGAATACCGGAGTGGGTTGCCATTTCCTCCTCCAGGAAATATTGCTGACCCAGGGAACAAACCCAGATCTCCTGCGTCTTCTGCATTGCAGGTAGATTCTTTATCCACTGAGCCACTTGGGAAACCCAATAATGGTAATCAGTTCACAATATGTAAGTGTATCAAGTCACTGTGTTGTATACCTTGAAGTCACATCACATTATATGTAAATTATATTTCAATAAAGCTGGGGGGAGGAGGCAGAATTCAGAATTCAAAGTTGTCTGCAACAGAAACAAAGATTAGAAGAAACACAAAAGATGGATTTAAATTAGTAGAATTGGAGAAAACACATATACAGCAAACTTTGAAGATATAAAACCAAAAAAAAGGAAAAGATTTCAATGATACTCTTTTGGATGCACAGGATTTAATCAAATCAAATACATAATTCAAATTCATTTTACCTGATTCTCTTTAGTATTTTTTTAATGTGGTTATTATAAAATGCAGATATATATATGTGGCTCAAAATATATTTCTACAACACACATCATGCTAGATTATTACCTCTTTGGATATACATGCTTTTCTTAACCAGTTTATGTCCTGCACCCAGAAAAATTTCTGACTATTTAACAGATATCGAAGAAGGAAAGGAGGGAAAGGAGAAAGGAAGGAAAGAAGGAAGGAAGAAGTAAGGGTAGCTGGATGCAGTTAGGGATGATTCCACATATATAACATTTAAGTTGTCAAATGCAAAATAAAGGATTCTTCCCTTTTCTCTCCCTTTCTACCACAACTGAATTGACAGGGGGTTGATTTATTCAGGAAATTAAGCATAGATGCTGATATTTTCACACTGTATCACCAGGAAAATTAAGAAATGACTCCTTTCATGAAAGACTCAGCAAAGTGCATTACAGAGCTGGGTTGTGAGAATCTACTGGAGGCTTTCGGTCCTTTGGGGCAAAGCTTTCCTCACAGGTGAGCAGCCGGCTATTTGGAGACTGCGCATGCGCTCCCCAGCACGGAGCCCCTGCCTGCCCTGCAGGAGAGGACCTAGCAGGTTTCTTAAACGCCAGAGGTGGGCTTCCTTCAGTTGTCAACGCGTCTTCTGGGTTATTTTTAAAGAATAATGAACCAAGATGACTCACCCATAGCCCTGCAAGAAAGGAACAAACCTAAGTGGTAGTTAATGTACGGTTTGCAGAGTCGACTTTTAAGAAAAATCAACCCACCCTGCTTCTCTGCCTGCTTAGGAGACGTTTCTTCCTCCTCTGTCATCAAGTCTAGTGAAGGATGCAGCCCTGTCCAACCATCAATAGGATAGAGTCAGGATGTAGAGGACACACAAAACTTTCTCCTTTTTTAAGGTATGGGTTCTTTTATTTCGCAAGTGTTGCTCAGTTTTTCAGAAACACACGTTCTTACATAAAATGAGATATTTCTTACGTTTTCTTTTTCTCTTTGCTACCTTTTCTTCTGTGGAACTCTGATTGAAAGAGAACTCTGACATTTGCATGATTTGGCAGGTGGTTGCAAATAATTAACAAATAACGAATTCTTAGGAAAAACAAAAGCATTGTCTTTGAGTAAATAATAAATATGGAATACCATCCAAACTTTTATTGCTTTTACATCCTCATGCATGCATGAGTGCTAAGTTACTTCAGTCGTGTCCAACTCTGTGCAACCCTACAGATTGTAGCCCACCAGGCTCCTCTGCCCATGGGGATTCTCCAGGCAAGAATACTGGAAAGGGTTACCATGCCTTCCTCCAGAGTATCTTCCCAACCCAAGCATCGAACTGGAGTCTCCTGCAGCTCCTACATTACAGGTAGATTCTCTATTGGTGAGCCACCACAGAAATCCAAGAGCAATGTTACATCCACTTAAAGAAGTGGATTTATTACCCAGGTATTTTCACTATATTTTTGTTTCCAAAATCCCTATCATATGACAGACTAAGATAAAAGGATAAGAAAATTGCTTTCCAAAAACATGAGCACGTTCTGTAGCCCATCAGGTTCCTCTGTCCATGGAATTCTCTAGGAAAGAATACTGGAGTGGAGAGCCATTTCCTTTTCCAGAGAATCTTCCTGACCCAGGGATCAAACCTAGATCTCCTGCATTCCAAGCAGATTCTTTATTGTTTGAGCCACCAGGGAGGCACAGCTTGTAAACTAAACTCACTTACATGTCAAACCTTTTCCCATCCTCTCAACACCAAATAGCAAAACCAGCTTTTTCGATGATCCAGCAGATGTTGGCAATTGGATCTCTGGTTCCTCTACCTTTTCTAAAACCAGCTTGAACATCTGGAAGTTCACAGTTCACATATGGTTGAAGCCTGGCTTGGAGAATTTTGAGCATTATTTTGCTAGGGTGTGAGATGAGTGCAATTGTGCAGTAGTCTGAGCATTCTTTGGCATTGCTTTTCTTTGGGGTTGGAATGAAAACTGACCTTTTCCAGTCCTGTGGCCACTGCTGAGTTTTCCAAATTTGCTAGCATATTGAGTGTAGCACTTTCACAGCATCATCTTTTATGATTTGAAATAGCTCAACTGGAATTCCATCACCTCCACTAGCTTTGTTCATGGTGATGCTTCCTAAGGCCCACTTCCCTTCACATTCCAGGATGTCTGGCTCTAGGTGAGTGATCACACCATCGTGATTATCTGGGTCAGGAAGATCTTTTTTGTGTAGTTCTTCTGTGTATTTTTTGTGTAGTTCTTCTTGCCACCTCTTCTTAATATCTTCTGCTTCTGTTCAGTTCAGTTCAGTCACTCAGTCGGTTCTGACTCTTTGCGATCCCATGAATTGCAGCATGCCAGGCCTGCCTGTCCATCACCAACTCCCGGAGTTCACTCAAACTCATATCCATCGAGTCGGTGATGCCATCCAGCCATCTCATCCTCTGTCGTCCCCTTCTCTTCCCGCCCCTAATCCCTCCCAGCATCAGAGTCTTTTCCAATGAGTCAACTCTTCGCATGAGGTGGCCAAAGTACTGGAGTTTCAGCCTCAGCATCATTCCTTCCGAAGAACACCCAGGACTGATCTCCTTTAGAATGGACTGGTTGGATCTCCTTGCAGTCCAAGGGACTCTCAAGAGTGTTCTCCACCACCACAGTTCAAACGCATCAATTCTTCGGTGCTCAGCCTTCCTCACAGTCCAACTCTCACATCCATACATGACTACTGGAAAAACCATAGCCTTGACTAGACGGGCCTTTGTTGGCAGAGTAATGTGTCTGCTTTTGAATATGCTATCTAGGTTGGTCATAACTTTTCTTCCAAGGAGTAAACGTCTTTTAATTTCATGGGTGCAGTCACCATCTGCAGTGATTTTGGAGCCCAAAAATATAAAGTCTGACACCCTTTGCACTGTTGTTTCTGTTAGGTCCATACTATTTCTGTCCTTAACTGAGCCCATCTTTGCAAGAAATGTCCCCTTGGTATTTCTAATTTTCCTGAAGAGATCTCTAGTCTTTCCCATTCTATTGTTTTCCTCTATTTCTTTTTCCTTTACTTCTAGTCTTTCTTAAAGAGATGCAAATACCAGACCACCTGACCTGCTTGGTAAAAAATCTGTATGCAGGTCAAGAAGCAACAGTTAGAACTGGACATGCAACAACATGTCTGGTTCCAAACATAACTGGTTCCAAATCAGGAAACGAGTATATCAAGGTTGTATATTCTCACCCTGCTTATTTAACTTATATGCAGAGTACATCATGAGAAATGCTGGGCTGGATGAAGCACAAGCTGGAATAAAGATTGCTGGAAGAAATATCAATAAGCTCAGATATGCAGATGACACCACCCTTATGGCAGAAAGCAAAGAAGAACTAAAGAGCCTATTGATGAAAGTGAAAAAGGAGAGTGAAAAAGTTGGCTCAAGACTCAACATTCAGAAAACAAAGATCATAGCATCTGGTCCCATCACTTCATGGCAAATAGATGGGGAAATAGTGGAAACAGTGAGAGACTTTATTTTTTGGGCTCCAAAATCACTGCAGATGGTGACTGCAGCCATGAAATTAAAAGACACTTGCTCCTTGGAAGAAAAGCTATGACCAATTTAGACAGCATATTAAAAATTAGCAGAGACATTACTTTGCCAACAAAAGTCTGTCTAGTCAAAGATACGGTTTTTCCAGTAGCCATATATGGATGTAAGAGTTGGACTGTAGAGAAAGCTGAGTGCCGAAGAATTGATGCTTTTGAACTGTGGTGTTGGACTCTTGTACTGAGTCCCTTGGACTGCAAGGAGATCCAACCGGTCCATCCTAAAGGAAATCAGTCTTGAATATTCATTGGAAGGACTGATACTGAAGCTGAAACTCCAATACTTTGGCCACCTGATGCAAATAACTGACTTATTTGACAAGACCCTGATGGTGGGAAAGATTGAAGGCAGGAGGAGAAGTGGGTACCAGAGGATGAGATGGTTGGATGGCATCATCAACGCTATGGACATGAGTTTGAGTAAGCCCTGGGAGTTGGTGATGGACATGGAAGCCTGGCGTCCTATGAAGGGTCGCAAAGAGTCAGACACAACTGAGTGACTGAACTGAACTGAACAAAACCAGGAAGAAGAGAGGGACAGTCTACACAAGAATATCATCAGTTCAGTAAAAGGCTCCGATTTCTCATCTGGCCAACACTTCCCAGGACTTTATTAAATCACATACTTATGTGGTTACACATCTCCAGGGCCAGGTAGAGTTCCAAGGATGCCACAAAGGAGCTAAATGACTAAATCAGCTGAAAAATGACAGACTGAAATCCAAGCAAGTTTCCAAGTCCATGTTTCACCCTAAGGAGGCTGATACCTCACTGGGTTTGTGAAACTACCAGCAGTTTCCAGGCATGTTCAGCAGTCATCACCAAAGAAACCCATTATTGTCATTTGCCAGTCCTCCTTAAGGGAAGTGTGGGCCCAATTCCTCTTCTTTAGGAGCATTTAGATGAGCGCAATTTTTTTTTTCTTTTTAATTGGAGGATAATTGCTTTACGATGTTGTGATGGTTTCTGCCACACATCAACATGAATCCGCCATAGGTATACTCTTAAACCTCCCTCCCATCTCCCATCCCATCCCACCCTGCTAGGTTGTCACAAGCTCAGGGTTTGAGTTCCCGGTGTCAACGGCCAATTCCCGCTGGCTATGTATTTTACATACAGCAGTGTATATGTTTCTAGGCTTCTCTCCCAGTTAGTCCCATCTTCTCTCTCCCTAACTATGTCCACAAGTCTGTTCACTATGGCTATAGAAGAGCCCACTTTTTTTAGAGCTGTGCCTCTCACTAGTGATGCTTCTTTGTTGGCTTAGACCATAAAGAATCCGCCTGCAATGTGGCAGATCTGGGTTCTATCCCTGGAGAAGGAAATGACTCCAGTATTCTTGCCTGGAAAATTCCATGGGCTACAATCCATAGGGTCACAAAGAGTCAAACACGACTGAGCAACTAACACTTTCACTTACTAGAGTAGAGCAAGAATCTTATGCTGTGTTGCTTGAGGCTATGTGTTTTTCAACCCAAAAGCTTTTCCAATCCTGATCACAAACACTGTATTTGAGCTCACTACCCATCGGAACACCCCAGTTCATTTTATATACCATTACTGGTTTCATTCCTTGACTTTAAAATCCTCTTCCCAGTATCTTCAAATAGCAGAGAAATATTTTGGATAACAGCTATAATCCCTGACCACAAATAACTGTGAGCAAAACTGCTGAAACCAGAGAGGATGCAGGAATGTTTCCATCTTCTTGTGGAAAGGAAAATAAATGGTTAAATGCAAAGTGGGAGGAAGCCAAGCAGGGATTGGTGGGAAGTTGTTACATGTAGGTTTTTCACTCAATGGTGAAATGCTTGAGCTTTCTGTATATCAAAAACCCAAAAAATTATTTTACACTGCAAAGAAAACAGGGAACAAAGGCAGAGAGGCTGCTATGAACTTTCACCATGTTGGCCGTGGCTTTTTGGATGTATAGCGTGTAAATGCACAGAGAAGTATATAGAGTTGCAAGTGCCTTTGGTTAACATGAAAAAGTTATTATTATAAGTGACTCAAGATAAGACCAACCCACAGTCTGTCTTATCCTCTCCTGCATTCAAGCCACAGAAAGTGGCTGAACCAGGTCCAAACCCTGCAGGACGTAACATGCTGCCCCGCTGGTCAGACCGCCACCGACCCTGGTCTCAGCTTCTCTTGTACAACCCTGAAGACCTAGAGCTGATGTCTGTGGTCAGGCTTCCTTTCAGTTCTATTAATAATGTCTGGTCAGATTTGTCACGTCTGCTCAGAGACACACAGCCCTGATTTAAACATTCGGTGATAAAACAGAGCAGCAGAACCAAAGCTAGATGCCAGAAAGCTAAATCTGCCCCTAGGGAAAGTCAAAACACATATTTACTTCTTCGGTCTTTATCTACACCCCGACTTTTCTGCCAGAAATATAAGACTAGCAACGAGTCTCAAGACCAGATTTAGCTTGACTGCACTTTCTGAGATTATGACAGTTGTAGAGAATTGAAACTGCTGTTCTAAACCCTTAGTTACAGAATTCTTCCTCCGTGCGTCAGTACAGACTCTGATTAACCCTCTCCTTCTCTGTATCTGAAGACTTGATAACCAGACCACAGAGAAAGTCTTTTTATACATTTTGTCCCAGTTAAGAAAGTACTGAGTTCCGCTAAATCAGTGGTTTTATTAGCAGTGGAATCCTTTCTTTAAATGATAGCTTATAATGTGAGCCTTTTTCAGAATCTTTTTTTGTGGACCAGGAAGCCCTTTACTTTGATGGGAGTTACTCTGATGGAGAAGGACTAGGGGTAAAAGCGCCCCCTGACTGTCCTTCCCCTGCCCACCTGATGCTTTCTCTGTAGAAGCCCAGAAGAGGCAGAGTTTGAGACCAGTGACCTGGGTAAGAAGAAGGGCATCTCTGAACAGGCACTTTGCTCTGATGGCAAAAGTCCCAGTGACTGCACTTTACTTCCACAATGGGCCACCAGCTGCCACACCGCACCACAACACCTACATTCTCAGGTTAGCCTGCAGTGATTCTAAACCTCTAAACAACCTTAGAAGCACGGGTCAAAAGTTGTGACCTCAGAGGAAGAAAATAATCCTTCGTATTTGCTTATATTTATCGAGCTTTGGACACTTCGCGATGTGCTGCTGCTGCGTCGCTTCAGTCGTGTCCGACTGTGCTACGCCATAGACGGCAGCCCACCAGGCTCCCCCGTCCCTGGGATTCTCCAGGCAAGAACACTGGAGTGGGTTGCCATTTCCTTCTCCAATGCAGGAAAGTGAAAAGTGAAAGTGAAATCGCTCAGTCGTGTCTGACTCTTTGCAACCCCATGGACTGCAGCCTACCAGGCTCCTCTGTCCATGGGATTTTCCAGGCAAGAGTACTGGAGTGGGGTGCCATCGCCTTCTCCATGCCATGTGCTATATCTTGCTTATTATAACCATCGAACTTTCTGTTTATTCACGGTCAGGTCAGTGCAGATTCAGCAACATTTCTCAACAATTCACATAGTGTGTAGCATAAAGGAGGCTAAATTTTATCAGGTTGCTCTGAATTAAAGGACTTCCCTGGTGGCTCAGACAGTAAAGCATCTGCCTACAATGCGGGAGACCCACATTCAGTCCCTCGGTCAGGAAGATCTCCTGGAGAAGGAAATGGCAACCCACTCCAGTACTCTTGTCTGGAAAATCCCATGGATGGAGGAACCTGGTAGGCTACAGTCCCTGGGATCACAAACAGTCTGACACAACTGAGCAACTTCACTTTTCACTTTCTGAATTAAATGTTTCCTAAAAAAAAAGCAAATAAAAAAGTTTCTTAAATTTGGACTGGCCCATCCTCCCTTAAACTTATTACTGTGAGAACAACCTGGAACCCCAGTTTTTCACCAAGGAAAGTCTGCTTAGGCCCCGTTACCCATTAATTCACTGGTGAAAATGAACAGAATTCTGCCCCTATGTTAAGATCTGCAGAAACACTAGATGAACATCTTGAGCACTTGGAGCATCTGGTGTCCCAGGATGTCTCGCCTGGTATTTGGTTTGTCCTTCTGTGTGTCTCCACGTAAAAACAGAGCAGGCATTTGTTTAACTTCTGGAATTGATAGCTACTTCTCTGTAATGTGTTCCTTTGCCATTAGAGGGTTTTCCTGATTTTCCTGACAAGCTCCTTTTCATCAATAGACTATGTGAAGTGGCAGCAAAAAAACAGAGACAAGCATAAGGGAAGAGCAATTATTTCCATTTCCTAGCAAAGGCATTGCATGAAGCGGAATTCATGAAGCCAAATGCATTGTCTCCTCCACAAACAGCACACTCACTCCTGAGCTGGTGTCGACGGGTCAAGAAGATTGTGGCCACAGACCTGCCAGAATACAGAGAAAAATGTGGCAAGAGCCTACTCATTCTAGGGGTGGACCCTTGTGCTGGTGAATGAAAGAGCCAGAGGAGAACATTCTGGAAACTTCCAAGCTACTTTCAGCACAATAAATCTGCGGTCTAACATAAGCAATGTCTGGGGGTTCTAGGGTTAGCAGTCCGTTCCTGATGCAAATGTTGGAACATTATCTTCTCTAAAAAGATCACTGCATCTAATACAATGTTATTAATTAATCTCATGGAAACCACATTTTAAGCTTCCAAACAAAGAAACCTTGAGTGTGTAGAGTCCAAAGATGGGGCTCCCACATTTATCACAACTAAGAATGATGGAGAGGCTTCCCCGGTGGCCCTAGTGGTTAAGAACCCGCCTGCCAACGCAGGAGACAGCAAGTTTGGGCCCTGGGTCGGGAGGATCCCCTGGAGGAGGGCATGGCAACCCACTCTAGTATTCTTGCCTGGAGAAACCCATGCACAGAGGATTGGCAGGCTACCGTCCATAGAGTCGCAGAGAGTCTGGACACGATTGAAGCGACGTTAGCAGGCGCAAGAGAATGGTGGAAGTACTAATATCTGAACTCCCAGGCCAAGTAAATTCAAATATGGGTTCCGGCCGAGGTCCAGAGAAAGAGCCGCGTCACTGAGCTGGGAGAAGTCTCCATCCCTGGGAGTCTCCCCAAAGCCGACCACAGCAGTAATAGGCACGAACCCAGCAGGTCTGTGTAAAGAACTGGGCCTTCCAGGAAAACATAGAATTAATCTCCCTTGATGTATGGCTTAACCCGAAAGTGCTGGGGAGGGAGTGGGGAACAGACGCGCCCTTCTTTCATTTTGCTGCCGTGTGTGACATCATAGCAGACCCGCCTTCAGCCCTCATTCGCGCCTGTGAATTTCCCTTGCGGTCAAACCTCAGTCCAAGCGCAGTTCCTCCTCGTCCCTGTCGGCCTCATCTGCCCTCCCTTCCTCCTGATCGCTCAGCTCCAGCCACGCTGGCCTCCTGTCCACGGACCATCTGAGCATCGTCACACAGTTCGCTCCGGCCCCCTCCCCGGCGCATCCACGCACCTCCAGCCCAGACGAAAGAGGGGTACCTTCTTCCCACCTGCCGCCAGGCCAAACCAGGGCCTCATTTGACCTCTCCTGCGCGCTCTGCTTTACTCCTGCAAAGAGCTTCTCAGGCTCTGAGTCTGTGTTTAGTAGCTGCCCCACTCGTACTGTAAACCTCTCGAGACCATGGACTGTGTGGATTTCATCCCTGCATTGCCGGGTCTAGAATCATGCGTGGCAAACGTTGGTACTTAGTCCGTTTTTCTTTTCTTAGTATTCAGTGAGTTCGTGGATGAGTTATACACCATGAATAGAAGGAAAAGGAAATGTAGTCACTACAAGACCAGTGCAGAGCAGAGTGAGCCAGAGGCAGAGGGGAGGTCTGGGGGGCGCATCCCACGCAGAGGAGGCAGAAAGACAAGAGTGAAGGAGGAGCTGTCGGCAGGGAGAGAATAGCCTTGGGCGGAGACGGGATCAGAGTTGGGCAAGGTCTGTCTTACACACACACATACACACCCCTGAGTACGGAAACCTGCTGACCTCTGTCTTCTTTGATTTGATGACTTCTAGTGCCCAACAGGGCTTGGTGTCCCCTTGCCTCGACTACACTTTGGACAGGCTTCTCATCACCCGGCCCTGCCCTCTTCCCTGAGAGCATCTACTCTAGGAAAACTTGTCATTGCCATTGCCCCTTTGAGATACACATTTTTTTGAAAAGCCTCTTGTTGGTTTTACTACCTAGGACTGTCTTTCTCTAGGACCTGGGAGCCATGCCTGAGAAGTGGGGTCTTCAAGGAAGAGACTCCCCATCTCTTGGTTTCTCCAAGTGGTAAAACCACCTTCTGTCCTGAAGCTATGAGAAAGTTGACTTGGCCTTTGGGGAAGGCCAGTTAACAAGCACAGTGGCCTAGGACCTCACTCCCACCCTAGCTCTTAAAATTTGCCTAACCCGTGTTTCCATGGACCTCAGGCTGAGTTCTGGCCCCTGGTCTCTGTTGCAACAGCCAACAGTAAAGTCTTCTTTATGTGCCTTGGTATGTCTGATGCAATGTTGCTTTGATGCTATAAAAGGAGCTTGAGACATCCTCCATAATTTCTTAAAACAAAAAGGAGCATTTACATTACAAAATGAACTGTGTTTGGTTTTTATGAAACAAGAAGGAAAGGGAAACCCTTCACGTTAAAATAGCATCTGATTTTTTTTCTAAATAAATGAAGCCTATTTTTAGATGTGTATATGCTTCTAAAATGGTTCCAGGTTTGCAAAGTGAGAAGACAGAATTGTAAGCTGGTTCCTGGCTTTTACTTGGATTCTGCAGGACACAGATTCACCAGCTCCTGTGAGGAAGTGGGTGCATTCTGGATGATTTAAGATGTGGGTCCAAACCGATGGTGATTTCGTGGCCCCAATGCAAAGTTTACAACAGGCCTCTGAGGTACCAATGAAGACACATTTAAGGATGAAAACAAACGTCCATCCACAAAGCAAATAAACTAAAAGCAGCACTGAAACTGCGTTCATCTGTTAGAATCAGAGGGATTTGCACTAAATCCAAAGTGAATCCAAATGGATGAAGAAAAGAATAAAATCAGTGGCAAACACCGTCTTTCCCACCAGTGATACGAGCTCTGCCCATGGGGAGGACAGAGGGGCTCTGACCCCCTAAGCCCTCCCGCCCCCACCCCCAACAGCCAGCCCGGAGTCCATGCCAGCACCGCCCAGGAAGCCAGGCAGCCCCGCTCCTGCCTGCAAGCCCAGCTGCTTAGGCAGGTAAGGCATTGCCCCCACGCCCACCCTTGCCTCTTAATTAGCTGGTAATAAGAATTAATGAATAGCATCAATTACTTAAAACTTTTATAGTTTCTAACTAATGTAACGATGTGTGAGACAAAATAAGAACTATAACTATTGGAAAGCACATAGCAAATGTCTTTGGTGCTGGTGGCTTAGTCGCTAAGTCATGTCCGAGTCTTTGCGACCCTGCGGACTGTAGCCCACCAGGCTCCTCTGTCCATGGGATTTTCCAGGCAATACTGGAGTGTATTGCCATTTCCTTCTCCCACCCAGGATCGAACCTGGTCTCCCACATTGTAGGCAGACTCTCTACCATCTGAGCCACCAGGCAATCCCATGGTTAAAATAGTAATGTTTTATACCGTGTGACTTTTACCACAATAAAAACAAATTTTTACAAAGAGGGAGAGAAAGAGACAGACTTAGAGAATGAACTTATGGTTGCCTGTACACAGTGCTGTGTTTAAAATGGATAATCAACAAGGATGTACTGTATAACAAAGGGAAAAACGATAGCCCTGCCTGGAGGACACACTGAGTGAGCGTGTCAAGAGGGAGTGCCTGTGACCGTCACTGCAGACTCGGGGGCTTAAAACAGCACGTTTAGCCAGGTAAAAGGCAGCGCAACCGCTTCCCACCTCTCCCCCAGCCCCTCAGGCTGATTCGCCAAAATGAACAACACAAAGGGAAAGAGGCGGGACACCCACTACGTGTTCTCCAGGCCTTTCAGAAAACACGGAGTTGTTCCTTTGGCCACATCCATGCGAATCTACAGGAAGGGTGATATTGTAGACATCAAGGGAATGGGTACTGTTCAAAAAGGAATGCCCCACAAATGTTACCATGGCAAAACTGGGAGAGTCTGCAGTGTTACCCGGCATGCTGTTGGCATCATTATAAACAAACCAGTTAAGGGCAAGATTCTTGCCAAGAGAATTAATGTGCGTATCGAGCATATTAAGCACTCTAAGAGCCGAGATAGCTTCCTGAAACGTGTGAAGGAAAATGATCAGAAAAAGAAGGAAGCCAAAGAGAAAGGGACTTGGGTTCAGCTGAAGCGCCAGCCTGCTCCACCCAGAGGAGCACACTTTGTGAGGAGCAAGGGAAGGGAACCCAAACTGTTGGAGCCCGTTCCCTATGAATTCATGGCCTGATGGGTGTAAAAATAAAGACCTGGACTGGTAAAAAACAAACAAACAAAAAACAAAAACAAACAAACAAAAAAAAACAGCACATTTATCCTGCAGCTCTGGTAAAAGTCTAAGCCGGGTCTCACTGGGCTAACATTGCGGTGTGAAGAGGGCTGCCCTTCCTCCTGGAGGCAAAGGGAAGCACCTTTCCCCGTCTCAGAGGCCACCGGCACTCCTTGGCTTGTGGCCCCCTGGCCACTTGTGGAAACAGCAGTGGAGGGGTGAGCCTAGTCTCGCATCACTCTGAGTCCTCTGCCCTTCTTCCAAAACAGATAAGCAATTTTAATTCCACAGGCGGCTTTAATTCCCTCTTGCCATGTAAAGTAATGGGTCCACAGATTCCAGGGATGTCTCTGGAATTTTATTTCGCCAAGTACAGCCCTAAATGTCATTATATCTTTGAGGTAGATTCGGTATCATTTTTCTTTCCTCTTCTTCTAGCGGATTGAAGTGCTGTGCTGTTTTCTTTTCCGTTTAAATGTTATTATACATGTCCTACATTATAGAGAAAAGTGAATTACCAGATAAACGCAACAATCTGTTTGCAAGGAAGCAAGAGGAATGGGCTTTGGGTAGGTAAACAGATGTCGCTACATGCCCTCCTCACAAAAGTCTGCTTAGGATCCTCTCTTCTGGTAATGATTAGCTTGTTTTGTGTTTTGTTTTGTTTTTTTAAACAGGATACCACACACACAAACACACAGATGCCCAACCTACTTCCTCTTCTGAAGTGGCTTCAGCCTCAGACATTTATTTCTGAGGAAGAAAAATGAATAAATGAAATCTCTGGCAGAAAGAATGCCACATCCCTCCAAGTGTTTTAACACAACTGGCAACAGTTGAGAGCTGGACTGCAGCCAGGAACTAGAGGTAAATAAGAAAGCTACTTGATTGCTACTCACTGACGCCTCTGAACATCTGCACCGGCAACTTCAGAGCCGCCTCAGACAGAACTTCCACTCCCTGGAGCCCCGGCTAAGACACAACCAACCGATACACGCACCAAAAAAGGAACGGCATTTGCCCCACATGCCAGCTGCGGGCATGGCTTATGGCACCACGTGAGAAGTCAATAACACCTACCCAAGATGAATCCGTTCCACGGTACGTGGGGCAAGGTGGCCCAGGAAGAAATTTCGATCCCAAGCTAGCTTCAGTTTTCTCAAATTTCCATACAAAGACCCTCTCTGAGTTCTTCACCTCCTACACTCAGTTCTTGGAATGAAGACATAGGATTCAATCAAGATTCTTTTCCGTTTTAAATCTACCATAATAACCAAGGAACTGATCTATTTAGGATGCCAGTTCTCACTCTTGGTGCATTTTGGTCTGTGTAACTCGCCTTTCACGGCTGTCCGAGCCAGAGAGAGGTCTCAGAAGCAGTGAGCACTTATACTGATCCGCTTTGGAGTCCCAGCTGTGTGCCTGCCTCTTGTATGCAATATATTTAATTCTCCCGGTGGCTCCTCAGATTAAGCCAAAACCAGGTCAATGATGTTAGAGATGGAGCAGAAGGCGAGTTTTCCAGAAGTGTTTAGACCTCCTGCCCCACCACACCGTCATGCCCCTGTATTTATGACAGCATGAATGGGCAGCGTTCCCTTCTGATTGAGTGCAGACTTCTCAAACTTGACTTCACGGTGACTCTCTTTTGCATTCGCATCAACTCTTTAGTATGGGAACATCCTCCCTACAGAAACAGAGTACAAAGAATTATTGCGTGGACTAACTCTGGCAGGACTACACAAGGAAAAATAGCAAAACACATTTTTAGTTTAATAAAATTTATTTTGAAAAAGTGTATCTATTATTTATTTTATGCATGTTTTAAAATACAGCTTTTATCTACCAAGTGGATGTATTTTGGCAAATTTAATAACTGGCTAATTCAACTGTAATACATGAATTAAAATGAAAAATCACTATGACTATAGACATTCCAAGCAAAATCCATATTTTCCATTTCATAGCTATCTCAAAACTGACAAACCATCAAGATGTTTGACTTGGTTGGTGAATAACAAGAAATGATTTTACCAAGGGGAAAAAAAAAAAAAAGAGTAAAACCAAGCTGTGTCTACTTTTGTGTACAGAAGAGCTGTTTGTCTGCATTTGTCTCCTGTGTTTAAAAATGGCTGAGTTCAAGCTCAGTCATTCCAGCATCAATATGTACCTACTACCCAAGCCCTATTTGTGGACAGCAAGTCTGTCATAGTGTTGTATTTGATCCTCTGTGAGAGAAACAGAGATGATTATCATCCTCATATCAGACTAGAATTTCATTTTCAAAGAGGTAGTAAGACTAGCCTGAGGTCTCAGAGAATTTAGCCAAATGTTAATAAACAGAGAGCAACCATCTGCAAATTCATCCATAGCTGACACTCACCATCACTAAGCACTTGCTGTGAACGGGACACTGTTCTAATGAGAAAGTAGAGTGTGCATATATGAACTCACGCGATTCTCACCACTGTCCTAGGGTCAGGTACTGCTGTCTTCACGTTACCATTGGGGAAACCACTGCTGGAAGACGGGGGTGGGGAGGGGAGGGGGTTGGACAGAGAAAAGTTACTTGTCCATTACAATCCACTGTGAGAAGTGCCAGCAAAGGACTTCACCCCTTTGGTAATTCTCAAGAAATCACAGAGGACGGAAGAGCTGACAGACACTGACAATGGTAAATGGATCCCTGCAGATGAAAGAATACAACCCAGAAACTCCAAGTCCAGAAGATGGATGCTGACACCCGGCCAGGCTTCACAAGTGCTTTTTAATTGATTGCTAGAGAGGTGAAAAGATGCTTACTAACCATTTTTAAATGGTTTACTACACTGGAAGATATGGATAAGATCCAAGAAATCACATGAATTGATTTCATCGAGACATTTGGCTGTGTTCTTTATGATATTATTTTGAATCTTATAAGATTTGATTTGGAAAATATTTGAGTGGATTTCTATCTGGCTGGAACAACAGACTAGTTCCAAATAGGAAAAGGAGTACATCAAGGCTGTATATTGTCAGCCTGCTTATTTAACTTATATGCAGAGTACATCATGAGAAACGCTGGGCTGGAGGAAGCACAAGCTGGAATCAAGATTGCCAGGAGAAATATCAATAACCTCAGATATGCAGATGACACCACCCTTACGGCAGAAAGAGAAGAGGAACTCAAAAGCCTCTTCATGAAAGTGAAAGTGGAGAGTGAAAAAGTTGGCTTAAAGCTCAACATTCAGAAAACGAAGATCATGACATCTGGTCCCATCACTTCATGGGAAATGGATGGGGAAACAGTGGAAACAGTGAGACATTTTATTCTGGGCTCCAAAATCACTGCAGATGGTGATTGCAGCCATGAAATTAAGAGATGCTTACTCCTTGGAAGAAAAGCTGTGAGCAACCTAAACAGCATATTCAAAAGCAGAGACATTACTTTGTCAACAAAAGTCCATCTATGGTTTTTCCAGTAGTTAGGTATGGATGTGACAGTTGAACTATAAAGAAAGCTGAGCGCCGAAGAATTGATGCTTTTGAACTGTGGTGTTGGAGAAGACTCTTGAGAGTCCCTTGTACTGCAAGGAGATCCAACCAGTCCATCCTAAAGGAGATCAGTCCTGGGTGTTCACTGGAAGGACTGATGCTAAAGTTGAAACTCGATTACTTTGGCCACCTGATGCAAAGAGCTGACTCATTTGAAAAGACCCTGATGCTGGAAAATATTGAAGGCGGGAGGAGAAGGGGATGACAGAGGGTGAGATGGTTGGATGGCATCATCGACTCAATGGACATGAGTTTGAGTAAACTCCGGGAGTTGGTGATGGACAGGGAGGCCTGGCATGCTGCAATCCATGGGGTTGCAAAGAGTCGAACATGACTCAGCGACTGAACTGAACTGAACTATCTGGCTGAATAAATAAAGGTAAAAAACATCATTCTTGTCTATCGGAAGGGGAAATTCCATGGAGAAATCGCTGGTTGGATAAGACACAGAAATCGTCGTTATTAAATTTGTAGCTGACACAGGCTAAAACAGATGGCCAGGGCCTCAAATGACACAAGCAAGATTCAAAACAATCTTGATAGACATGAAGGATGGACCAAAACCATCAATATGACATTTGACAGGGATACTTAAACTCTTACTTACACAGGTAGGGGGGATTTGACTAAACATCAATTTTAGTTAGGGGAAAAAAATATCTGTTTTGCTTTAGTCTACTATAAACCTCAAAATGAATACACGATGTGCCACAGCACCTGAAATCTGCTTTAATATGAAAGTAACTGTTAAGCAAACAAGGGTAGCAGGATCCTATTCTGCTCTATGCTGTTTATATCCCATTTGCACCATTCTGTTCAGCTTCAGATTCTTTATTTTCAGAGGAACATAGATTTGCTCAAAAGAAGGCAATCTTTTTGAAAGTTCCCTGGAAACCACCCCATTTAAGAATGGTAAGTGGCAATAAGGTGTGCTAGCTGTCTTCAAATATTAGAAGCATTCATGACAGAGGATGAAAGAAAGAGCTTTTAAAATTCAATTCTAATTGTCTCACTCTCCTGCTTAAAACCCTTCAAGTTAGCCACCTCTCAGAATAATTTTACATTTCCTTCCTTGTCTTACAAAAGCCCTTCTGATGTAGCCTCGCCAGCATCTACATTCTATTCTCTTACCAGCTTTTCCTTTCCCCAGCCCCTGTCCTGAAACTGCTCCTCCAGACATGCTGAAATTTATTCCATTTCTCAAGAAACCATTCCCTTGCTTTCAGCCTTCTTGTCTTGCTCTGCTTGAAACACTCTTCCTCACTTTTTGTTTTTTTTTAACTGGACTAAAGTATGTGTGTTTGTCTGCTTGATGACTTCCCCTAAGAAATTAAACTCGGTCCTCATCCTCTTGCACAAGATGAGGTGAGGCTGGGGGCTGGTCCCCTGTGTTATCAGAACATGCAGCCCCTACCCCTGGACTGCTGCTGTTGTTCAGTCGCTCAGTCGTGTCCAACTCTTTACGATCCCATGGACTGCAGCACGCCAGGCTTCCCTGTCCTTCGAGTCGGTGATACCATCCAACCATCTCATCTCCTGCCATCCCCTCCTCTTCCCGCCTTCAATCTTCCCCAGCATCAGGGTCTTTTCCAATGAGTCAGTTCTTCACATCACGTGGCCAAAGTATTGGAGTCTCAACTTCAGCATCAGTCTTTCCAATGACTGTTCAGGACTGATCTCCTTTAGGATGGACTGGTTGGATCTCCTGGCTGTCCATGGGACTCTCAAGAGTCTTCTCCAGCACCACAGTTCAAAGCATCCATTCTTCAGCTCTCAGCCTTCTTTATGGTCCAACTCTCACATCCATACATGCCTACTGGCAAAACTATAGCTTTAAGTACACAGACCTTTGTTGGCAAAGTGATGTCTCTGCTTTTTAATATGCTGTCTAGATTTGTCTTAGCTATTCTTCCAAGAAGCAAGTAGCTTTTAATTTCTATCCCCCAGGATAGAGTTTTTTTTTTTTATTGCTTATTTTTAACTGAAGGATAATTACTTTGTAATATTGTGTCAGCTTCTGCCATACATCAGCATGATCAGCCATAGGTATACATTTGTCCCCTCCCTCTGGAGCCTCCCTCCCACCTCCCACTCCATCTCACCCTCTAGGTTATCACAGAGCACCCGATTTGAGCCCCCTGCAGCATGCAGCAAGTTTTGACCAGCTGGCTTATATGTTTCAATTCTGCTCTCTCAGTGTGCCCCACCCCCTCCTTCCCCTGCTGGGCCCACAAGTCTGTTCTCCGTGTCTGTGTCTCCACTGCTGCCCTGCAGATGGGTTCCACCAGGACCATTTTTCTAGATCAAGATAGAGCCTTTTGGTGGCTCAGATGGTAAAGAATCTGCCTGCAATGAAGGGAACCTGAGTTCAATCCCTAGGTCAGGAAGATCCCCTGCAGAAAGAAATGGATACCCACTCCAGTATTCTCGCCTGGAGAATTCCATGGACGGAGGAGCTTGGCAGGCTATAATGCAGGGGGTCGCAGAGTCGGACATGACTAAATGACCAACACAGAACTTTTTATACTGATTTTCAGTCGTCTGAAACCCCCTCACACACTGGGCACCAGAAGTTCCATACAGAGATCCAAGGCTCCCTCCTCCATCATTCTATCCCCAGGACCTGTGCAGCCAAAGAATTAAACAACAGATAATCTATTTTTCAGGAAAGGGAAAAGTTAAGAACAATGTAGGAAAGTTGCACAAAATTTTTTTGCTCCAATTCAGAAGGCATTTCGTATATTCTTGGCCTTGACCTCCTGAGTTGAGACACCCTCCCCTGCTCTGACCTTTGGGACTCAGTCCTCTCAGGGGCTCACCCCACCCACATCAGCAAGGAAAGCTTGTGTGACCCCTGGACCAGCCTCAGACAGGCTTCTGCTCTTCTGTTGCTTCCTGCACTGCAAATAACTTGTGAAATATTAAAAGAACTTTTATTTTATTTCTGAGGCAAGTCCTTAGAGAAATATGTGTTGTCTCTGAATGAATGGCATTTCACGTTCTGAATCTAAATGCATCTTCAGATTTTGGAGTTTAAAAGGATTAGTAAACCCATTTACAATATGCTATATTTAGCATGGTAAAAATAAAAGAATTTTATTTGGTAAGAACTAATAGTTTCTTCAAAAATATACACTTCTACTTTGTAAGAACCTTGGAGGAGTAACAAAGTATACTAATTAAATGTGTGGGTCTGAGAATCTTTTATTCAGACCCTTATTATTACCCACTGAAGTCAGAATCCAACAGAAATTACCTACATAAAGCAATAGTTTATTGGCAATCTCTTAGTCTGTATTAACATAATAATGGCTATGCGTTTTACTTAAACTTTGTGTTCCCCAAGATATGTGAGGTAGAACATAACTTAGTCCCTCATGTAGGTATTCTCATCCAAAAGTACCTTGTAAAGAGATGTGTGTATGCGTGGGTGCATCCTAAGTCACTTCAATCATATCTGACTCTTTGTGATCCTATGGACTATAGCCAGCCAGGCTCCACTGTCCATGGGATTCTCCAGGCAAGAATACTGGAATGGGTTGCCATCCTCTCCTCCAGGGGATCTTCCTGACCCAGGGATCAAACCCATGTCTCTTACATCTCCTGCATTGGTAGCAAATTCTTTACCACTAGAACCACCTGGGAAACCCATGTATATGCATAGTTTGCTTATATTAATGGGAATTTAAAATTTCCATTTAATTGAAAAAACAGTAGAATTAACTTTGTGTTTTGTCTTTCTATCTGCTTGAAGCACAAAATACTGATTTAGAATCAGATCCCAAAGGCAATTGGGGGAAACGCATGTAAGAGATTCCATTTTGACTGAGTCTGCAGGACACGGGTCTCTCGCGCTGCAATTTTTGTGTCCTGACTCTAATGCCCCCTCACTGGCTGCTAGCCAACCTCCCTTCAGAGATCATGTGGGGGCAGGGATTGAGGCATTGAAGAGCTTAAGAGGAAGAGAAGATAATTACCAAATATCCAGTGCATTGTATAAAAACCTAGTGAAGTTTAATAATAAAATCCAGATTATAAATGTAGAATCATCTTTTATAGTAAATTGTATTCCAAATAACACAGAGAAAGTGAATTGCTTTGTCTGCCTCTAATCACTACACAATATGAATTTTTTGATTCTCCTGAAAGTGCATGATTAATTTTTTCCGAAAAGAGCATTTTCTGAACAAATTCTATTAATAAATTTCTGTGCTAGGTTAGTCTTAACAATTAAGTCCACACTTATTTTCTGAGACTCTTCACCTGTTAATATGGGAGACTGTTGTGGTATCTCTATACTAGCTGTACTATCCTCAGAAACAAAGGTCAGTTGATAATGATCTGCTTTAGATTTGAGTTCAAACTGTGGGAAGTGCTGCTATTGCTTTTACTGAAAACAGTCACACACCTACAGGAGCTTTGAAAGTTATTTTAATGTCTCTTCTCAACGTGAGAGCGTCTATTTCTCATACATCCAAAAGATACTCAGGGGACTTCCCACGTGGTCCAGTAGCTAAGACTCCTAGCTCCCAGTGCCAGGAGCCAGGGTTTAATCCCTGGTGGGGGACCTAGATCCCACAGGACACAACTAAGAGACTGCACTCCACGACTAAAGGTCCCACACATGGCAAGGAAAGTCCCATGTGCTGACCTGTCACAGCCAAGTAAATACAAATATTAAAAGAAGACAAAAGATGCTCAGAAGGTCAAGGAAGATATTCTTTGCTGAAAGGGTGGGATCTTGTTCCTGTCCAACGTACTGACAAATGGGCTTCAAAGGGTTCTGCTTAAATTGTGACCGTCGTGAGAAACAACCACAGCCAGGGGAACACTTGCCACAGTGCGCTTCAAATGACGCACACACGTGGCCCTCCCTAACTCTACTGTTCTTGCTTCAGCCCCCCAGTGCACAGTATAACACACAGCATAAGACCACGGGAAACAGTTTTGTTTTCCTTAAGAATGCCCACTGTGCATGCTATATAGTTATTCAAGTGTAAAAATTCATTTAGGACATAAAAACTCATTTTGCAGAATTTCTTTATGGAACAAGATACAAACTACATCATAAAGACATCAATTTTATTAATTTTCTTTATACTTGCTCACTATTACTAATCAAAAACTATCATATTTATCTTGATTATTCTCATTATCCAGTAGAGTTGGTTTTATTGTTATTTCTCTTGAGTCTTTCCAGACCTCAGATTTGGTCTCTGATGATGAAAATTTGTTGTGTCTCTAAATACTGGGAAAAACATGACAATGTTTTGAGGGTCATCCCAGAAGGCCTCCTACATGTCACGTTCTGAACTAAAATATCTCCAGACGAAGGCTCCTAAGGAAATCACTTTTGAAAGAGCATTGCTTAGCTTAATGTGCAATTATAGGAGATCATTTGCCCACATATATAAAGGAAAATAAGTTCTAATATTGAGTGAGATTAGACAGAACTTCTAGAATTATTTTTGCTACTCAACGTAACTTATACCATATCCCTTAGGGGTTAGTCTCATAACAGTATGGAGAGTTGGATCCCAACCACATGGTAGTATTTCATTATTTTTGAGACCAATATCTAAGAAATGATATGGTACTAAGCAGACTGTTATAGCTCAGGATTTTTTTTCTGATACAATATTACATTGTTTTAGTTCAAACAAGAGTGGTGAGGAAAGCAAACCCACCAAGATTAGCCAGAACCCCATTAAAGCTTTCTTTTTTCACGTGTGCCTCTGCATTGGTTGCTAAGTTGTGTCCGACTCTTTGTGACCCCATGGACGGTAGCCCGCCAGGCTCCTCTGTCCATGGGATTCTCCAGGTAAGAATACTGAAGTGGGTTGCCACTTCCTTCTCCAGGGGATCTTCCTAACCCAGAGATCGAACCCCGGTCTCCTGCACTGCAGGTGGATTCTTTACTATCTGAGCCACCAGCGAAGCCTTTTTCTCAAAGACTGGTCTTTTAGTCTCTTTTACTTTTTCAAATCACCTTACCTAGAAAATGATTCTTTGCCTTTTATTACCAATATCTTTTTTTCTCATCTGAAGTGATAAAATATTAGATTGGAAGTGAAGGAGAAAGTAGGTTTCAGAAAAAAATGTTGCAAGATAACCAGTAGAGAGAAACGTTTTCTTTTTTTTTTTTCCCCCATGCTAGAAAGAAGAAAGGAGCAAGGGCTGAGACTGACATGACTGAGCGGTCTGTGGGCCTGAGGATGATGAAGCCCGTATGCGCCCCTGAGGCCTGGCTCCCCATCCTGTGTCATTTGATTCAGAGCCTGCAGGTTGCCGTGCGTGCTCCTGGCAGCCCGCCGACCCTGCAGTGCTGAGTTAGGCAGCGTCCCTGCGCAGCAGCCCATCCTGCTTCCGGTCCCAGCTGCTCTTGCCTTGGCTCGTTTTGCGAGCCTTGGCAGTCACAGCCCTGAACTATTTTTATATACCATGCCATTTTTCATGCATTTGTTTTTGAGAAAAAGCGCATACCTAGTGCTGAAGTATGATCTGGCCGATAAATCATACAGAATACATGTGGGAATTTGGCTGGTGGGCCCTTGGAAGGGCACTAAGGAGCCAAGGAACTAACAGAATAAGCATTTGGTTGGGATTCAATTAACTTTCTAGGCACAGAGTGAATCTTCTGATAATCTGGAAAATAATGGGCTAAGAGTGACAAGAAGAAAAATAGGGGAAGCGGAGGAAGGAAAGGAGGGGGAAATGTCAGTAAAGGAGGAAGAGGAAGGCCATGCGATTCTCCTTCAGGGTTCTCAACAGTCTTATCTGCTGGATGGGGGTGCTGGGTGTGAACTCCATCTGCCGTTGGTGCTGAGGTCAAGGTCACAGTCCGAGCGTCAACTAAGGAAGGCAGTTTTCCCGAGCAAAGGCTGTCTAAAAATCTGAGATCACACTCCAGTAAGTTACTAGTAATATGTATGTGTGTACGTATGTGTGTGATATAAGAGATATTAGAAAATATGTCACTTTAGCATTCTATAACTACTGGCAATACGCAGGAAGAACATTTCTCCTTTATTCAAGCAAATAAAACCTGGGAAATTTCATCTCAGCAGACATCACAGGCAAGTTGGAAATCAATGAGCTAAGGAGAATTCTTTCATGAAGGACAGCCAAGGACACTGAAAGAAAGTGGAAAAAGGAAATAGTAAAAATAGAAATATAAACTGTGAATAAATAATACAAGAGAGATGAAGACAAGTCAAATCTGGCCTCTTTGAACACTTAATAAAACAGAAAAAATTTTAATGGTAATGACAAAGAAAAAAATTTAAAGTAATCGAAACTGTAAATGAAAAGAATGTTAAAAAAAAAACTGAGCACAATGAAAAGATTTTTAAATGGTGTTTTGAAAAAATGTGTGCCAATGAATATTCAAATTTAGATGAAAGTGGCCAATTTTTAGTAAAATACAGTTTACCAAAGCTCCTTCAAGAATCAGAAACCAAAATAGTTCTAAAATGTGCAACATCTCTACGAAGAAAAGTATACACATTATGGGGAAAAAAAGTCAAAGAACATGTAAATGAATAAAGGGACAAAACTAAAAGACTCAATATTCTAAATATAGCAACTTGCCCCAAGTTGATCTATGTATTTACTACTATCCCAATAAAAATTCCAACAGGTACTGTGCAGGTGACTATGTGAGTATGTACACTGAAAAGCTAGTTTTGAAATTTATCTGGAAATACAAAGTGGTGTAATAGCTAAAACAACATGCATAGTCACAAGTGAAAGAAGCCAATCTGAAAGGCTACATGCTCTATGGTTTCAGCTGAAAATGACAAAATATGGAGACAGGAAAAAGATCAATGGTTATCTGGAGTTTGAGATGGTGTGGGATGAATAGGTGGGGAACAAAGAATATTTAGGGTGTAAAAATATTCTGTATATATCATAATATTGGATATATAGCATTAGTCATTATATATTGTCCAAACCAATGTATAAAGGGCTTCCCTGGTAGCTCAGTTTGTAAAGAATCCTCCAGCAATGCAGGAGACCCCGGCTGGATTCCTGGGTAGGGAAGAAAGGATAGACTACCCACTCCAGTATTCTTGGACTTCCCTTGTGGCTCAGCTGCTAAAGAATCTGCCTGCAATTCGGGAGACCTGGGTTCGATCCCTGGGTTGGGAAGATCCCCTGGAGAAGGGGAAGGCTACCCACTCCAGTATTCTGGCCTGGAGAATTCCATGGACTATACAGTCCATGGGGTTGCACAGTTAGATATGACTGAGCAAATTTCACTCCCTGGGTAGAGGTCATGATGAGGAGATCCCCATATATTATTATCTAAAACTTTAATATATCATTTTTTCATGTAAGATCTATGCTCGATCCACAGTTCATTCTGGGTGAACTGTGAAACAATATAATTTAATTCTTACATATGCATATGCAACCATCCTAGCAGTATTTATTGATTTGATGATAGGTCTAGTCTGAGTCTGTCTTTTAGCCCTCTGTTCTGAAGTGAAATCCCCAGCATCTATCAAAAATGACGAGATGTGGTTAGATGTGAAGGAAAAGAGTTCTTAAATAAGACCTAAAACAATAGAGCTCCCTTTTCTCTACACCCTATCCAGCATTTATTCTTTGTAGATTTTTTGATGATGGCCATTCTGACTGGTGTGAGGTGATGCCTCATTGTAGTTTTGATTTGCATAGGGAGGTGCACATATGTACACGAATTGCTGACTCAGGTTGATATATGACAGAAACCAACACAATATTGTAAAGCAATTTTCCTCTGGTTAAAAATAAATAAATTTTTAAAAATTAAGATCTAAAACAGACATTCATGCGAAGAAAAAGCATGAAGTGCTTTACTCCATAAAAATTAAGAAATTCTGTCTCTGGGAAAAAAAAATCACAAACAAGCATAAAGATGAGATGTTCACAGGTGGTGACACGGAGTTCCAGTAAGCTAAATAAACTGCCTAAGTTTATACAGCTATCGAGAGACAAAGCAGGCCCTTGGGCGTTTGAGCTCCTTCCCAAGACTGTGAACTGTGATGGAGTTCTCTCTGGAAGGGCCAGGTTGTAACACTGGCTTCACTGAATTTTTACCGAGTTTCTTTAGCATCCATTTCTTGCTAGAGGCCCAAGAAATGGCCTCATATTAAACTATGCATCATAGTCAGAGGGCTATTCCCTAATTCCCCAGGAACTGGCTCAAGGCAATTTCCATATAAATCCCAGGATAGGCTTGACCACTGGCTCATGATGACAAATATGTTTCTAGACTCTCACAGAGGCAATTTTTTTCATTTTCGGTCAAGAAGCACTAAGATCAAAATTCATTTAAATTCTATAAAGCAGACCCATTTTTATCAGTGTAGACTGTATCTTACAGCATTCAAAATACGGACTCCTACTTCCTGCATCAACCTTCAGCAAATGCTACTTTCAGATCCCAAGGAACTCAAAGTCCAGAGCAAGAAATTATAGTCATTACAAATGCATTTCCACGCAGAGGTTGATCTTTAAAAGTCAGTGATTCTACATCCAAAGTTAAATGGGGGAATGGAAAAAAGAAATCGTGAGTTAGGTTTTTAACAGGGCAAGGCTTTTACTCTTTGGGCACATTTGAAAATCATGTAACAATCTCAAACGTGTTAAACTGATATCACCAGCTTTATTCCCAGAGACAACCCACGCATCACTGACAATATATTCAGAGGAGCCCATCTGAGAGTGCCTTGGGCATCAGCCTCCAATCCCTAGACTTGACTACCTGAATTTAGTAAGAATGTTGCAAGGTTTTTTGTGAACCTGCAAGAAACAAATATCTTGATTATTAATCAATGCATACCTACCCTGAGAATACTCTGGATAAGATTTAACACAACAATAATACCAGAATAAGAATGGAATTTATATTGAGGAGCCAAGAAGGAGTTAAGTAAAAGGATTTTTATTATAAAGCAACAGAAATAATGCTATTAGACTTTGGGGGGAAATTTTAAAAGTCTGAATTTAGAAAGAAAAGTTATGGTTTCTCTATAGCTTGGTAAACTATAAACTGCTATGCCAATGTTAATGTCTCAAGGTGATCATTTTATTACCTTCACAGTTGGCACCAGACTTAGTTTTGGAACTCCTGTTTCTTGACAAGATGGGCCCAGAATTACCCTCCTCTCTTTTCTGTGAAAGGAGCTAGACATCATGCCTTCCTCCGCAATCTATTTGCCAGAGTATCTGGGTGTTTCCAGCAGTAAACTTGCATATATATTTAGGAGGAGAAAATGGCAACCTACTCCAGTATTCTTGCCTAGAGAATCCCATGAACAGGGGAGCCTGGCAGGCTACAACCTATGGGGTCACAAAGAGTCGAACACAATTTAGCAACTACACAGATATATATATATATATATATATATATACACATATATATATATATATACACACACACATATATATACGTGTATATATATGTATATATATATGTGTGTATATACATATATATATCCTTAGAATATACATCTTTCTCATTTGGAGCTGGACACTCAGGTTGTGGAATTTCATCACTGGGGTTTGGAGCTTAGACCAATAGTGGCGTGATTGTCAGATGTGAGAAGCTGGGAACAACCAAAGCCGGATTGCAGAGGTATGTTAGGGTCCCTCAAACAGATTTACTGTGATCCAGGAAGACTTGACCGTGAAGGGGAAACATTCACTCTGGGTACCATAACATCAAATTCTCCTCACCTGTTCATTCTAGCAGAGTGTGTCTGGGTTTGAAGGAATGAGCTGACTTGTGGGGCTGAGAAATGCCGATTGGGACCTGGCTTGAATAAATGTGATACAGAAGGAAAGGAAAGTCCCCCTCGTGGAAACATTGTAGCTTGGGAGGGTCAGCGAAGACACCCCATGGAAGTGCCCTCAGGAAAGATGGCAGCCGTGGCACCAAGGCTGCCAGACATAGCTGGCTGGATTGAAGCAACAACCATGCATTAGACCCATTGGGTGGCCTGGGCGCCCCTCACCCTGTGCTCCTGTAAAGCTACAGTTCCTCTGGCGTCACTGGTCACAAAAGTACCTGTTCCAACCCATACCGTCAAGACTGGGTAACCTGATGGTCACGTGGCTTAGTGGGGTGTTAGGAACTCAGACCCACTGGCCATAGTTCATGGGAGGTGAAAGAGCCACAACATAACCTGCTCAGTACTTGGGGGGCTCATACCAGACCGTCCTCCACAACCACCACAATACAAGACAGAATTGTTCCCCTCACAGGAGCAACGGACCTGCAGGTGACAGGGAGGGGACTCCTCCATGGAGCTGGGCATGAAGCTGAGGACAGGTTTCCTGTAGACACAGACACCGCAGGTGTGCCGAGGGTCATGCACAGGACGGGACTCTCCACTCTCAGGCTCAGGGGAGGAGGGCCGCAGGACATCAAGTTTTCACTCTCTGTTCCTCGCCGGTGAAGCTGAATATGCATGCTCACACGCTCTGCGACCTCACGAACAGTAGCCCGCCGGGGTTCTCTGTCCATGGGATTTCCCAGCAAAAATCCTGGAGCCAGTTGCCATTTGCTCCTCCAGGGAGGTGAAGCTGAGAACTTCAGACTAAATAGATTGTGGAAACTGTACCCTTTAAACTTAGCAAGTCGATTCTCCTTTCAGAGGAGGGCCAACCCAGTAGAACAGAGGGAGCGGGGCACAGTCCTGCCGCTCCTTTCACGGAAGCCCCCTCCGGAGGCTGTGTCCTGGGTTCTGACCGGACCACAGCTCTCTGCTCTGACCTTCTGAAGGCACGGGCAGACAGCTGCATATACTACTGTCTCCCGCCAAACTTAAACACCTGAACAAACCCTTACAGCCTTCAGACAACAGCAGTCTGTGCAAACAGAAAACTCTTGATATCAATTATAGAACAAGTGTTTTCTAGAACTTCAACACTATCCAAAAACGAAAGTGCTTTTCCAGTATTAGACAGAGAGAGGGAGAGAGAGAGAGAAACAGAACAAACTCCCCTGTCCTCAGTAAATCTCAAAATAGAAAAGCAAACTCACCCAGGTTTCCCATCTGTTGGCTGGTGACCTGCGCATAAACAGATGGCAAGATTGTTCTGGTGTCTGGTACCCAGGAGTTACTCACATCACAAGAGCCATCGGCACTCCAGGTAGAGGGGATAAATATAGGCTGTCTATCGATCCCTTCCTGTTTAGAGCCCCTGCCTTCCAGAAACGTGGAACACTTGATGGTGAAGGCAAAAGATACTTGCCCATATATATTCTGCACGTGTTTTATAGGGAAAATTAGAGACTCTAATTTGAAGTCATAAAAAGCCAACCCTTTCTGAAAGCTCTGCATTCAGCGAGAAAGTGAAGAGAAGTATATTATTGCTGAGAAAAAAAAAAACATCAATTGAACCAGCAGTTATAGCTGTGTCACAGAATATGTATCAAGATTCTATGAAGATTACTCTTTAATTAGAAAGCAGAATTTGCTTTAAATTATGCTATCTTTCATACATTTCTGTGATCATTGGAGACTGGAATCCAGGAGACTTTTCTTATTCTCACATCCCTTTTGACCCTCCTTTCTGCATTTTATTGAAGCCCCTGGGTTCTCTGTGTTCACGTGGGCACCTGGCTGACCGATGGGGGGCTGATAAGGCTGTGACCCTTTCCTCTAGGTGCATACTTCTTTTTCTCTCACAACAAAATTTATCTCCCCTTCATGCCCACCCGGTGGCTAAACGTAAACCAAAAAGCAATCCACAATAAAGGATTCCTGCGGTGCTATGGTGATCTGAGCTCATCTTTTAGGATTCATTTATTTGCATTGTTATCGAACATCACTGGTCAATGGCCGGTCGGTGTGGTCCGATGCCAGAAGTCATCCGTACTGATTTCAGAAGTTCGACCATTGTTCACGAGAGACCAGATCTGTTCTGGTGTCTTGAGGTTTTAGAAATGTTGGGTTGATTTTTTATCTTTACTTTTTACTAACATTTATTTTATTTAAAGTACTATTTGCAGATGGTTTTAAGCAGTCGATGGTTCTAAGAAGCTTACGACGAAAACAATATTCCTTGTCTCCTGATCTTCTTTCTTTCCTTGGAGGAAACTTCACTCATCATTTAAAACATTTTCCTTCTCCTGATAATTGTGTGTGTGTGTGTATATATATATATATATATATATATATATATATTTATGTATGTATATAAATATATAGTATGTTTCTTATGATTCAATAATGTTACTCAATATTCATCCAACATTTCGGAGTTGAGAATTGTAGCAAACTTGCATGCTCTTTGAAGCTTCCCACATGGCACTAGTGGTAAAGAATCTACCTGCAAACTCAGGAGACACAAGAGATGCACGTTCAATCCCTGGGTTTGAAGATCCCCTGGAAATAGCACCCCACTCCAGTATTTTTGCCTGAAAAATTCCTGGCAGGCTACAGTCCATGGGGTCACAGAGAATTGGACATGAGTGAACATCAATGACAACAATGCTCTTTAACCTTTCAACATAATCTTCTTTAATTTTGAATTAACCCCACATTAGTAGTTACAGTTATACATTACACATATGTAAGTATTTATAATCAATATGCATTGCAATTATATTTTCATTTTTATTCCATCTTTTGCTTTGCCTACAATTGATGTACACATCTTTTTATGATTTTTTTCATTTTCTTTGAATATTTACTAAATCTTTTTACATCCTTTGGCAGTTGTGCAAAACTCTCTCAATATCATTTTTCCATCTGATCAGATGCATCAGAAGATCCGTCAGCCCCGCTTACCCTCCTGTTTCCGCCTCCTCCCATCACTCCAGGGCGCCATGTGGCTGCTGTTGACTCTGGGTTTCCCTTGCTGTCACTAGTCCCTCTCTCTCTGCTCCCTAGAACCCAAGTCTTTTCTCCTTCTCAGTTCCCACCTCCTCATTCTGTTGAAATATGTCTTCCTGTGGTTTCCTGAGAAGGGTTCCAGAGACTTCCCTGCTGGGCCAGTAATTAAGAATCCACCTTGCAAAGCAGGGGAAGTGGGTTCAATTCCTGGCTGGGGAGTTAAGAGCCCACATGCCATGGCCACTTTTGAGCCCATGAGCTGCAATGTACGTGGCCACAAATATTCTGCAAGCTGAAACTAAGACCCAGCATACCCAAACAGATAAATAAATACACAAATAAATAATTTTTAATGGTGCTAAAGAAGTAATGGCTTGACTCTCTTTACATCTCAAGATTTCTTCATTCTACCCTCGCCCTTGAACAGCCATCTATTTAAATATTAAGGTCTAGTGGGAAATAGGAATTTTGAAGTGATTCTTCTCCCTCTCCTAGATTCCAGGGTTGCTATTCATAAGTCTGATATCCCCCATGTTTTAGATTCTTTGACTTGTCAAAAAGTGTTTTTCAGAACTTTTCCTTATTGTTCCGAAATTTATGATGATATAACCTGCAATAGGTCTTTGATTTTTATTCATTGTGCTGGGCATTCATTGGGTTACATCATTCTAGAGACTGGTCTTTGGTTCTGGAAATATATATTATATCATTCTGATAATTTTTCTGTACAATTTTCTGTTTATTCTAGAACTCTCACTATCAGCTATTGGACCAGCTGGATCAATCCTCTATTTTTCTTTCATTTCTCTTCAATGTGCATTTCTATTTTTTAGTTTAAAGTCTCAAAACTTTCTTACACATTATATTTAGGCTTTTATATCTATATCTTTATATTTAGAAGTGTACTTCTTTGCCATTCAAATTCTTAAAGAATATCATCCTCTTGCATCTTTTATTTTCTTTTGTGTTAAATATTTTTCAGCCCCCTATTTCTTCTGCATTCCTTTGTCTGTTTATTTGCTTTTGATTTAGCCTTTTTCATAATCACTCCTTGTATATCAGATGGTCCCTCTGTGCCAAAATGCTGATTGGAATTTCCTAGGGCAGGCAGAATTTTAGACTGGTGAACAAACAGAGAATGAACTGGATTTATTTTGGCTGTTCATTTTTAATTGATGCAGGTGAATTTACAGCATCTTATTAGTTTCAGGTGTACAACATACCAATACAATATTTTTATAGATTATGTTCCTTTTAAGTCATTACAAAATAATGGCTATATTTCTCTGTGCTATGTAATATATCCTGTTGCTTATTTATTCTGTACAACTTCAGACTAGCCTTCAAAACTGCATTAATCAAAACAGCTTGGCACTGGCACAGAAATAGACACACCGATCAATAGAACAGAGTAGAGAGCTCAGAAGTAAACCTACACACTTATGGTCAGTCAGTTAATCTATGCCAAAGGAGGCAAGACTATAGAATGGAAAAAAGAGTCTCTTCAGTAAGTGGTACTGGGAAAACTGAACAGTTGTATGTAAATATATGAAATCAGAACATTTCTTCACACCATATACAAAACACTAAATTCAAAATGGATTAAAGACTTAAATATCAGACCTGAAACCACAAAACTCCCAAAAGAGAACACAGGCAGCACACTTTTTGATGTACATTATAGCAGTCTTATTAATATCTGTCTCCTAAGCTATGGTTTTTCCAGTGGTCATGTATGGATGTGAGAGTTGGACTATAAAAAGCTGAGCACCAAAGAATTGATGCTTTTGAACTGTGGTGTTGGAGAAGACTCTTGAGAGTCCCTTGGACTGCAAGGAGATCCAACCAGTCCATCCTAAAGGAGATCAGTCCTGGGTGTTCTTTGAAGGGACTGATGTTGAAGCTGAAACTCCAATACTTTGGCCACCTGATGCGAAGAGCTGACTCATTTGAAAAGACCCTGATGCTGGGAAAGATTGAAGGTAGGAGGAGAAGGAGACAACAGAGGGTATGATGGTTGGATGGCATTACCGACTCAATGGACATGAGTTTGGGTAGACTCCGGGAGTTGGTGATGGACAGTGAGGCCTGGAGTGCTGCGGATCATGGGGTCGCAGAGAGTCAGACATGACTAGCGACTGAACTGAACTGAACTGAAGGCAAAAAAAAAAAAAAAAGAGCAAAAAAAATTAAGCAGCACGTGTGTGTGTGTGTGTGTATGTGTGTGTGTGTGTGTGCGCGCACCTTCAGTCATGTCCAACTCTTTGTGACCCCATGGAGCCCGCCAGGCTCCTTTGTCTGCAGAATTTTCCAGGCAGGAATACTGGAGTAGGTTGCTACATCCTTCTCCAGGGGGTCTTCCTGACCCAGGCATCAAACCCACATCTCTTTCATGTCCTACATTGGCAGGCAGGTTCTTTACTAGTTGTCTGTACCACAAGTGAGACTTAATTAAAAGCTTAAAAGCTTTTGCAAAGCAAAGAAAACCATCAACAAAATGAAAAGACAACCCACTGAATAGAAAAAAGGCTGAATTTATTTCTTGTTGTTGTTCAGTCACTAAATTGAGTTTGATTCTTTGTGACTCCAGCAAGTCGGCTTTTTGCATCAGGTAGCCAAAGTATTGGAGCTTCAGCTGCAGCATCAGTCCTTCCAATGAATATTCAGGGTTGATTTTCTTTTGGATTGACTGATTTGATCTCCTTGCTGTCCAAGGGAATTTATTTTCAGGAATCCCTAATTGCCAATATCGGTAGTTTTTTCGTTGAGGTATTTCAGCTTCTCCAGAGGAAGTTCCTCTTTCTCTTATCTGGAGAAGCATCACCCTGACTAGTTTGTCTTTGGGTGGAGGGGGGATGGGGAGGTTCACTGTCCAACATGCAGACTGTACTCAACACCCTTGTGTCCTTCGGCTCCTCTCACCCACCCTTCTCTGTGCCTGAGACTCGCATCTGGAACACTCTGCACCTATGAGACTGCAGGCCTTGTGCTAGGACTTCCCGTCCTCCAGTCTCTTCAAGGCTTGCTTGGCAAACCAACTCTCTCATCGCCTGCCTCTTACCCACACACCATTATCTGAACTGTTCAGTTCTTTTCTGGTTTCATGGATGGTGCATTTTTGTGTTTTTTTTGTTTCTTTTTCCCTTTGTACCTTGGGGTGATTTTTGAGAAAACAAGAGAGAAATAGCTTTATCATGCCTTAAGGCATTGAGATTTTCATTTAGTTTTGTCTTTTGGAGGGCTTCTCTGGTGGCTCAGATGGTAAAGAATTTGCCTGCAATGCGAGAGACCTGGGTTGGGAAGATCCTCTGGAGAAGGGAATGGCTACCCACTCCAGTATTCTTGCCTGGGGAATCCCCATGGACAGAGGAGCCTGGCAGGCTACAGTCCATAGGACCACAAAGTACCTATTTCAACTCATTTTGAAATATATTTGACTGTTTTATGCCTCCTTGACATACTGTTACTCCTCTGTCTCAGAACATACCTTTTTCACACCTTAATAAATTGATAGAAACATTGATCAGGTAATAATAATGAAATCACACATGCAAAGTACTGTTCATTATCTGTTTTAAAAAAACAGATCATTTCAGTTAAAGCCTATTTTTTTCCACCAATGCTGGAAAATCTCAAGAATAACTGCACCATTATCACAGTATTTTAATTTTTATTAAAACAAAAAAAAAAAGTGGCAACTGATTTTCAATTAAAATCTTCCCTGTGTGTGGAGTTGCATAGATTTCTGGCTGAAAGGAGAGAAGTTAGAAAACTTTATATTTCCTATGAAATGCTAAAATATGAATTATTATGTTGGGATTCCTGCAGCAAAGCTCAAAAATCTCCCTTTAACTTGCTACACTGCATCTTCCTCTCTCTTTCCTTTTACCTCTCTCTCTCAACAAGGATGTTTGCTTTTTTTTTTTTTTTCCTGAGCAATGTTGATCGCCCAGCATTGTAGTTACATGAACTGGAGGCACATGGGAGACTTAAGGTTGAAAATAATACATCCCCTCTGAGAAATGTGGATAGTAATCCAAAGTATAATCTCTGATTATATCTCAGACTTTCAAATCAAACACATGATTAAAAACTCCTTGTTATTCTAAAAATCTGAACAGAACACAAATCTGTCCAGTTTAGATACTGTAAATCATTTGGTCACGATGTAATTCCATGCTGGATTATGGGAGCTATTACCTGAATTCAGCAGTAGTCTTGCCTTTCAGGCAACAAAAGATATAAAGAGCTGTGGGTGTGTCATGATGGGAGTGGAAAGCAAGACTACTGTTACAGAACTGGGTTATTTTAAGTACTGCATGTGTGCTAAGTCACTTCGGTCATGTCTGACTCTTTGCGACCCCATGGACTATAGCCCGCCAGACTCCTCTGTCCATGGGGATTCCCCAGGCAAGAATACTGGAGTGGGTAGCCCCTCCACGGGCTTCTGGCCCAGGCTTTCTGCAGTTGTTCATTTATTATGCAATGTTTTGACCTCAGAATTGCATTACTGACCTCAAAGATATTAAACTTATCTACTAACTAATCACACAAATGCCTGACTCACAATCCATCCCTGAACCACTTTCGTCTTGTGTAATAATCTTCTCTTCTGCAGTGTAAACTATGCTTTTTATCTTATGGGATTAATGGCAAGATTCTAAAGTCCTGCAATGTGTAGCAGTAAAAAGCAGAACTTGATCTTAATAGTTGTTTTTTTTTGTTTTTAGTGTTAATACATGGGCTTCCCAGTGGCTCAGTGATAAAGAATCTACCTGCCAAAGCAGGTAGGTGTTTGATCCCTGGGTTGGGAAGATCCCCTGGAGGAAGAAATGGCAAGCATAGATAGCTACTGATTCCCCAGGCAGGTCTCAGAAAGTCACGATGAAGGCTCAGAATCAGCCTCACTGCCCAGCTGAGCCTCGGTGGTGCTGAAGGACCGCTGGAGCCACATGTTCTAGATGCCTCTCAGCTCTCTTTGGGCCTAACTGACTAGCCCAGAGATCTCCGGCCAATCATACAGAAATTCTGACTTCCCAGCGAGGAACAGTGTTGATGACTAACACTAGGTGTCAAATTGGCAAGAACTCAGCACCAGGGACCTGGTCAAATGCCGTTCTGAAGCTGCTGTGAAGGTGCTATGAGATGAGATTAGCACTGAGCTCAGCAGACTCCGAGTAAAGCAAACTCCCTTCATCCTGTGGGTGGGCTTCATCCAGCAAGGTGAAGGCCTTAAGAGAAAAGGTCAATGTCCCCCATAGAAGAGGGATCTGCCAGTAGGCAGCCTTTGGACTCAAGCTGCCACATCAGAGTCTTCCCTGTGTCCCCCGCCGGCCAGCCTGTCCTGCAGATTTTGAACTTAGAGACCTCACAAGTGTGAAAGCCTATTCCTTAAAATAAATCTCTCTCTCTTTCTGTGTATACATCCAGAGGGTGGGGGTCTGTATCCCTGGAGACCCTTGACTCACACAGAGACAATGGTTTTCAGCTTTTTAAGGCCTGTCTATGCCCTTGGCTGAGCAGCATCCATCAGAGTGCACTGTCTGCATAGCGTTGGGTTCCCTGTTTGGCCATAAAACTTGCTTTAAACACTCAAACATTGTTTCAGAGCCTTTATTTTCTCTTCAACCAGGAAAGCTTAGAAATTTTCTAATTCCATCCTGTCATTTTTATCTGAATGAACTGCCCCCTCCCCCGGACTTGAGTCTGCTCACCCAAGGCCACACTAGTAGGACCCAGAGAAGAGTCGAGACCCAGGCCTCTCACCCCAGCCCTGGGCTCGTGGTACCCAACCCCCTGACCCACATCATTGATCCATCATGTAACAGGGAGCTTTCATGCGCTTCTCACTCTAGTTAACTACACAAAGGCATCAGGCTAATTAGTGGATGTTTTAGCGAACAGTTTACTAATCCTATTGGCTTATAGAGGATCTTTAGAGACATGGGGAAAACATTAGGTGATCTCTCCACTGCAGACATGACAAACTGAGTTACAATGAAATATGGATACTGTCTGAATTAGGTTGGTTTTCCAGCCTGAGGTTCTGATTTATGTAGAAGCGATTTATGAGAACGTGTCCCCAGGAAGAGTCAGTCAGGATTGGGGATGGAGGAACCAGACCTGGAAGGAAGAGAGGCAGGCTGAGCCACAGGTGGATTTCAGGCAAAGTCCCTCTGGGACCAGCACGGGCTCCAGCCAGAGAGACCCTGCAGTTAGTGTAGGTCACACCCAAGGCTGGTCACACCCAAGGCTGGTCCACAACCATCACGACTGGTGAGAAGGGAGTAACTAGACTCTCAGAGTCTTCTAGAACTTTATATATGTGGCTGTCATCCTTCATAGAGCCACAAGTGGTGGCTGTTGGGAGTTCAAGTACAGCAGAGGCTGACGTCCAAAAAAGTGGAAAAGGCCTCCTGGTGGGGAGTATTGAGGGGAACCTTACCCTCTGATAACTGGATCAGAGCTCATACAGTGTCCCGAAAAATGTAGAAAGTCCCCTGGCGGGGCCCTGACTCTCCTGATTGGAGGTATTCACACGAACGCTCAAAGGATGTGCCCACAGGAGAGAATGACCACTGAGCGTGACGGAAGGAGAGCTAGGAAGCCAAGGCTGCCCCAGCTCCTCCAGCCTGACCTTGAGCCTCTGACTCACTGCCAAGGTCATGGCCAGGGCCCCGATGCCAACATGGAACCGTCTGCCTGATGACACGCACCTTCAGAACAACCAGTCAAGTCTGTTGATTCTCACTTCCTCTCCCCAAGCAACCTCTGAATTCTAACACAACCAAAGTGAGAGGACGTGTAAACCCACACAAACACTCATCCAGTTGCCTTTACAAGAGTATTTTTCATCAGAAGTAAGTAGGCATTCTCATCATAGCCATTCATCTGCGTACGTGTGGTTTGTCGGCCCCTGAAAAGCGGGCTGTCACCTCTGCTGAGTGACATGGAACCCAGCCCCCAAGTTTCCTCTAAGCAGCAATGGTGACGTGACACCACTGGGGGCAGTTCAGGGAACTTCTCTTCTACAGGAGTTAGTCAGGTCATCAGACATGTTCTAGTCAGAGCTTGACCTGTGATAACCTTTTCTGAAGTTCAGGAGCAATGCAGAAATCAGTACGGGAGTGAGGGAGCAAAACATCAGCCTTATCTGTGGCTGGAGTGGAGAGTGATGCTCAGCTCGCAGGCGGGGGCTCCTGCCCCGGGAGCGCATCTGCCAGGTCAGGTGGGCAGAGGCTGTGGGGAAAGGGTCAGCCCTGGGGGTGAGAGAGGGGCCACAGGTTGGAAAGGACAAGGCCTACAAGATGCAGAGGGGCTGCTGGGAGAGGAGGACAGGGAGCCAGGCCAGACAATTAAATCAGCAGTTGTCCAATAGGGAAAAGATGGAAAGGATGCAGACAAGATGCACTGAAGGGTCCACCTGAGTGCTTCCCAGAGATCCATAAGAGATTCCTCTTTATGGTCCAAGACAGCACAGTGGAGAGAGAGGAGGAAAAACATGTACCCAGCATATGATCATTCACCGTCTATCAAACTTCCCACATATACCAATTTCCAAAGAAAGTATACCATGCTATTTTTGTGTTCAGTTCAGTTCAGTTCAGTCACTCAGTTGTGTCCAACTCTCTGCGACCCCATGGACTGCAGCACACCAGACGTCCCTGTCCATCACCAACTCCTGGAACTTGCTCAAACTCGTGCCCAATGAGTCAGTGATGTCATCCAACCATCTCATCCTCTGTTGTCCCCTTCTCCTCCTGCCCTCAATCTTTCCCAGCATCAGGGTCTTTTCCAATGAGTCAGCTCTTCGCATCAGGTGGTCAAAGTATTGGAGTTTCAGCATCAGCATCAGTCCTTACAATGAATATTCAGGACTGATCTCCTTTAGGATGGACTGGTTGGATCTCCTTGCAGTTCAAGGGACTCTCAAGAGTCTTCTCCAACACCACAGTTCAAAAGCATCAATTCTTCGGCACTCAGCTTTCTTTATAGTCCAACTCTCACATCCATACATGACTACTGGAAAAACCAAAGCTTTGACTAATTTTCATATTAGTGAGCTATTTTATTTGAACAATTCAGGAGAGAACTTATATCTGGGATGTCTCTTAAAGGCCTCCTAACCCCCTGCAGCAATGTCTAAGTTCTGTAGTCCATCTTCATAGCTTTAACGGTTTTCAGAACTTTATAGTTCTAAATGTTTATCTACATCTTTGTGAGTTCTGCAAGTTCTAGTCTTTACCCAAAATTGGCAATCCTCTAGATGAAACTTAAAGTGTGGGGGTGGGGGAATCCTCACTTTGAAAATTAAAACTTGGCTAAAAAAATCCTAATCAAGCATGCTTCTGATTCTTTGTAGTTCAGATAATAGCAGTTGAAAGTCTCACCTTTGTATTCCAGTCGTGGCAAATTGGGCATCAATTTAGTTTAAGGTAAAAATAATAGTCTGGAAATAAAGCTAAACATTCCACTGTTGCTCACACACCCAGGGGTGCAGAAGAGGAAATTCAGACTCATGTATACACCAAAATAAGCAAGAGAAGCCTAAAGAGACAAGAGACAAGTCTGCTACTATACAATGCAGTTACTGCAATAGGTGGAAATAAAAACAACTGTAAAAAACATAAATAGAAAGATAGAAGGTTCAGCCTGACTTCATCTTTGGAAATGCTTCCCATAGGAAACAGTTCCTATCTTTCTAGACTTGTTATATCAGAGAGGAGCTGATATTATAAGAGAAATCTTCTGTTTTCATTCCAAGAAAAAAAAAAACCTCAAAATGCTATCAGGGTAATCCTTAACTTCTTAACTGGTGCCTGTCAAGGTAATTTCATTCATTCACTCATTCATTCATTCATAACATCCTGTAAATTGTCTGCAAAGAAAGGATAAACTACAGAGTAAAGCAGGGCATTTATTTTCAAAGCAGGGCTAATCCCAAGAAAAACAGTCAAATACAACAGGTTATCTTTGGCTCTGTCACCCACACCCGCCTTGTTTTTCAAAATCAAGTTGTCCCTCACTCCACAGCCCACCCTCTGCTATTCACCTCTCTCTTATTAAAATGTGTTTTAGATAATCTGATAGATTAATTCACCTTAAAGTCTTGCATATTAAGACTAGGTCAGGAGTAAAGCATTAGCATAGTCAGGGTATTTGCATTCTAAACAGAGGAAGAGCCTCAAGCAAAGTGACATTTCAAGAAGCAGGGAGAACAGCAGAGATTTTCAAGAAAGAGACTCAGAAAATCTGAAAACACAATTTATAGACACGTACTCTATCCTGATGATACAAAGAATATTTATTAATGAAGTCTTTGTCTGTTTAAACTGTAGAGCACAATGTTGTTGTTCAGTTGCAAACTCATGTCCGACCCTTCGCGACCCCATGGACTGCAGCTTGCTGGGCTACCCTGTCATTCACCATCTCCAGGAGTTCAGTAAAAAGGCTAAAGATCAAAAAATAACTCTGGATTCAAAGGGTCCAAAAGGTGCTGATGTTCTCCATTAAGGACCTTTCTTGGGGAAACAGCACAACAACACAATTTTCCGCCTAGTAGCCACTGTAATTTACTCCTGGATGAGAAGAATATCTGCTGTAGATTATGTGCAGACATTTTTGTGATGTTAATTTGATCAGAAATAACCAAATGCATATAAGAAGTTGAAGACTTGTTATTTCCATTTCAAACAGGGATATAATTCTATAAGAACCACTAAACAAAAACAAAAAGACTTGTACTTATGTGGACTCATTATAGACTCATTTGTAAAAATTGGGAAATGAAAAAGAGGATCCAGCAGATGAATTTAGATCCATAATTATAAAACCTTTGGGGGAACGACAGGGGAGGCAATTGGTATCAACTTTAAAATAACTATCTCCTCTCCCCTTTCAAGCTTGAAACCCAGGGACATAACAGCCTCTTGAAACACTGCCTCTCCATGCCAGTTTTTGAGTAATGTCCCTTTTAACCTTCATAGGATTGATGGCTCACACGCTGATCTATGGGGATAAATGTTAGGAAGTCTTGAGAAATCGCTTCACCTTGCACACGATGGCAATCCCAAGAGATCTACCTGGGTGCCAGGCAGTCAATCACGGCGTCCTTTCCCACCTGGCTGGATTTATAATGGCAGCTCTTGCACTCTCCCACCTCCACCTGTTTTATTATTAATATTTGGGAGAACTGTATCAGAAGGATGTCAAGATTCACATTTTTTCAGGTGGTTTAAGAGTTTATGGAATAAGCCACTAGAAAAGAAAAGATGATTGAGGTCTAATGCAATATTTTTGAAAAGTTGCTGTTCTAAAACTTCACCCCAACCCAAACATTAAGGCAATGGAGTAGGAAGATGAGTAGGATTTAAAATTCAATCCACTTCAGATTCTTTGAGACACCAGGTTTCCCAGATTCTCTTTCCATTCTGGAATGACAAGAATCAACAGATGTAAAAATTGCCTTTATTACTAGAGAACGTTTAACTCAACCCATTAAATCATTTATATATCTATTGGAATTACTTGACTATTCCAGATTGGATGAAAAAAATCATCTCTCTGTTGATATACTGGCCACCTTTCCTTTCAGTTCAATAGATAAGATTCTCTGTGTCTTAAAAGTAACTATGAAAGTGAAAGTGTTAGTCCCTTAGTCGTGTCTGACTCTTTGGGACTCCATAGACTGAAGCCCAACAGGCTCTTCTGTCCATGACATTTTCCAGGCAAGAATACTGGAGTGGATTGCTATTCCCTTCTTCTGGGAATCTTTCTGACCCAGGGATTGAACCTAGGTCTCCTGCATGGCAAACAGATTCTTTACCATCTGAACCACCAGGGAAATCACCTCGTTTATATTGCATAAAGGTCATTAATTAATAAAGGTCATTCCAAGACTCCCTCTGAGCAAAAGGCTTGGGTACCCACACAGCATTTTACGCATAAAACTCAGTTTCAACAAGTTTTAACGTCAAATACCCGTCAGTGAATTCTCTACTCCTCATACGTTACTCCCTGCCTTTTGGAATGCATCTATGACCCGTCTTTCTGTAAATGGTCCTCCTTCTCATTTTAGGGTCCACCTAAGACACCCGTCCTGGATCGGCCTTCGGTTTCTTCTGATGCACTCCATTTACCCAACATAGCAACATACACTTCATCAAATGCACATTAGTTTCCAGTGCTGCAGTCATAAACCAGCACAAATTTACCAACATATACTGAGTCTCTTGGGTTAGCAAAAAAGCGCATTTCACCTATATTTGTCCTATACATTGAAATCTGTCCATTTTTCAATCGACAGCCTTAGCTGCCAATTCTTTCAGCTCCTTCCTGGCCTCAGTGGTGACCTGTCCATCATTTAAAATAATATGTTCCAAAATGACACATAAGCTTCCCACATCCAATAAAGTTCAACTCCTTATAAGCTTAGACTACACCCTGTATTTTCTTAATTTCTGACATGGAAGAATAGTGATGACAAAGGCACAAATCTGGAGGAATATCTATACCTCACTGGCCGTGGAGGGGATTTGCCAGCTACAAATGCAGACCTGAGAATCTGGGACATCACTTAAAAGAAATTGCCTCAAGGTCTTGGCTCCTAGACAAGGTAGAAAAAATGAAAATGACCTCTTGGCCAATTCCTTCTTCTGTATCTCCACCTGAAATGCTGATGACACAAGAGCCGAAACTGAATAGATACAGTTATCATCTAATTAGACAAGGAAAATGTACTGATTGTGAGCCTCGTTATTATGCTGTGCTCGCGAGACTCAGTCTTAAACCTTGCCAAGCCTTTCTCCTTCCCACATACGCTATTCAGGACAGGCACTGGGTAAAAAGAAGACTCCAGTTTTCCTCCAGGAAATGCTACAAAATCCAGGAAATTCTTATCTCAGTCACACCCACAGCTACATTGTTGTTGTTCTTGTTGTTCAGTGGCTAAGTCGTGTCCAACGCTTTGTGGCCCATGGACTGTAGCACGTCAGGCTTCCCTGTCCTTCACTATCTCCCAGGGTTTGTTCAAACTCATGTCCATTGACTTGGTGATGCTATCTAACCATCTTTTCCTTATCCTCCTGCCCTCAGTCTTTCCCAGCATATAAGGGTCTGTTCTGGTGAGTCGGCTCTTTGCATCAGGTTGTGAAGTGGAATATCCCCTGCCATATCAGTTAACAAGGATGAAACAGCCTTCAGCCATTCCCAGCCTCCAAACGTGAATGAAGGCTCTCAAAAGGGAAAAACAATACCTGTGATCCAGCAGATGCTGGCCTCCCCAACATGGTGCTTGCTGAGGAGCTGGGTGGGGAGAGGGGGATGTGAGAGTTAAAAAAAAAAAAAAAAAACAGGATTCTGGCCCCAGATAGCTGAGATGCATATGAAAGGAATGATGTCAATAATCCCAGTCTCCTGCATCTTCCTATACATAGAAGAACACTAAATTCTTTAACTTGATGTCTGTTTTTCCTTATTAATAGTAATCTTTGATGTTCAGACTGCCAGCCCTCTTTGTTGCAAACAGTATAGCCTGACTCCCTCTGCCTCCTGCTCACAGCAGTCTCTCAGGGCTCCCTGAGATGCTGTCTCCCAGGCTTGAAGTCCTAAGATTTTCCCACTGAATAAAACCCTCTCTGCTTTCAGCCTGTGACTAATTTTTAAATCAACAAGGTGGCCAAAGGATTGGAGCTTCAGCTTCAGTATCAGTCTTTCCAATGAATGTTCAGGGTTGATTTCCTTTAGGATGGACTGGTTTCATTCCTTGCTGTCCAAGGGACTCTCAAGAGTCTTTTCCAGCACCACAGTTTGAAAGCACCCACTGCTACACCGATCATCTAAGGACCACAGTCTCAGGTCTCAATGCCCTCGCCCAACCATCACAGCTAAGCCAGCGGCATCCCAACTAAGATCCTTAAAGCTACACTCGGTCATTTTAGTGAGGCTTCAGGCCACAGAAGAGACAACATTCGAGGCCAAACTTACCTTCCTGGAGTGGAGCCAGCCCACTCTCGTTACAGCCTGGTCCCTAGAGCACTATTAAGCAAGCCCAGCACAATCCTCCCACTCAAGTGACCTTTGAAACCTGTCAAAAATCACCTCATCATTTCCATCAACAGAGCAAAAAGGCTCAGAACCCTGTCCCCTAGCATTGACTTCCGTCCCAAGAAGATATAAGATGTGCAGGGAAAATACAGTGGCCGTAGTAAAGAGTGCAAGAAACTCACAAAAGGAAATGATGTGAGATCTGGTCATAGACTTCCAGCAAGCCAGCCCTACGCTATCCAAAACCAGCAGGATTTACGGATCCTAAGCTAAAAAAACACCTTAGAGCTAAAGACTGGAAGGTACGTGATTACGCCTTGCTTGTTTCTTAATCGCGAAGTTGCTTTAACACCTTTCTAGCATCCATGGTCACCGGTCATGAAAGATGCTTCCAGTAGATAAAGATAAACATCTTATCCGAAAAGCATAGTGACATGGCTGATGGTTAAGGAGGAGCTGCTCTGCACACTGCTTCAGTGAACACATTTAATCCTCACAACAACTTTCATTCCCATTTTTCAGACTAAGCGCTGAGTCATGGAGGGGTCAGAATGCTCTCAGAAGCATCCACTTGAGCCGGGGTTTGAACCCAAGCAGCCTGGCTCCAGACTAGATACACATGAGATGAGCTATTGATGTTGTTGCTTATTTTCACCTGGGACCCAGTCACAGCCAGAAAGTCTGAAACCAGAGAAAGAGCTGTGGCTTAGAAGGGGATCTGGACGATGCAGAAGGGGCAGGGGCGGCCTCACAGACACCTCCCAGCTACGGGAGCTGTAGGAAGTGGTGTTCCCTACCCCAAAAAGCTGACAGTAAGAAACCTCTTCCATTTCCTTTCTTCTCACAAAGCAGCACCTGCTCTGCTACATTAAAAGATTTATTGGAGGGATAACTTTTATTCTGAAACTGTTAGCACCAAAACGTTTCTAACCTGTCTCTCTGCCTCATTTGCATATGTAAAACAGCACTCACATTCACATAATTGTTCAATAATTCACATAATTGTTCAGTACTACCTTTTAACAATCTGAACCTGACTGCTATTCAGCCAATTTTTTTTTTTAACTAACTCTGAGAATGGAGGCAATAAATATGTCCTGGTTGTTTTTTTTTTTTTTTTTTAAACTTTCCAAGGTGTATCTATCATGGTTTACCCAATACCCAGAAAACCATTATGCTCTGAGACTGGACAAAATTCTGATCACAGGAAACCTGGTGTTAATAGTAAGTTGTTTATTTACACACTAGGTATTTTATGAAACTTTTTTACACTATTATTGCTTTCCACCAAATTTTCTCTGTAATTTAACATTTCTGTGTATGTGTGTTAGTCACTCAGTCGGGTCCGACTCTTTGAGGCCCCATGAATTGTAGCCCACCAGGCTCTTCTGATCATGGAATTCTCCAGGCAAGAATACTGGAATGGTTAGTCATTCCCTTCTCCAGGGGATCTTCCTGACCCAGATCTCCTGCATTGCAGGCGGATTCTTTATTACCTGAGCCACCACGGAAGCCATTAACATTTCTACTATGGGCAAATATTAACGGTATATTCAAATCAACCTCTTTCTTTCTCTACATATACACACTTCCAAGTTATAAGCTCTGCAGAACTAACATGATTATTTTTGTTTGTTGTACAAATAAAGGTAAAATACCTTCACCTCTCCTACAAATATTGACAGTATGCTAAATTTTGATTCGGCTACATTCTCAACTTCATCTTATTTAAAATATTGCTTTAGAAAATATTGCTTTAGATAGAATTTGTCTTAAATATTTACATTTCAAATTTATATCATGTGTGGCTTTGAAAATACAAAGTTTTTGCAAACAGGTGACCACCTAGCCTGCTGCATTTTTCATATATATTTGTTTACCAAGGACAAACAGGTGGGTTTTTAAATGTATTTAATTTGAGCATTTAGGCAAAGTATTCATCCTCTAGTTTGTCAAAGCTCTTACCTCTCTCTAAGACCCAATATCAGGTCACTACAGTATTGGAAAGACTGACGCCAAAGCGAAAGCTCCAATCCTTTGGCCACCTGATGTGAAGAGCCGACTCATTGGAAAAGCCCCCGATGCTAGGAAAGACTGATAGCAGAAGGAGAAGGGGGTGACAGGATGCGATGGTTGAATAGCATGACCAAGTCAATGGACGTGAGTGTGAGCAAACCCCAGAGACGGTGAAGGACGGGGGAAACGGGTGTGCCGCAGACCATGGGTGGCAGAGACTTGGACAGGACTTAATGACTGAACAACAGCAGTGACCCAATATTGGGTCACCACAGCCAAATATTTAGGTTCCAACTTATGCTCTTGCCAAACCCCTGGAGACACATGAATCTGTGGCCTCCTTCTAGTTACAAGAGCATCTCTTTGACAAAACATAGACTCTGAGGAATGTTTCAGTTTATATCAAGTCATTTTTAAAGCAATATTCAAGCATATATGTCTTAATTATCAAAAATTATAGTTCAATTCCAGAAATTAGATTGAAAAATTGGTAAAAGTAGATTATCACTTAAAAACATATATAATGAAGCTTAATGTCTATATTAAAATCTTCAAATAGAAATCAGGCATTAGGTATTAGGTACTTTCTTTTAAGAACTATAATAAAAATATATTAGCTAATTTTAATTGTCTTCATTGTTTTGCCCATTTTAGATTTTCAGATTTATAGCCTTGTATCTTCTTTGTCTATATTTAAAGTCATCAACTTCACCAATTTCATCTACAGAGAATGTATGAATTATAAAAGAATATGAAACATTTATTAACAGGATCTTAATGCTTTGGAAATTATATGTCTTTATATTCTAATTATTTAAAGTAGGCAGACTTCTTTTTCATTTTCACCTGACAGTGAAAAAGGCCTGGCAACCATCTGTATCTTCATCTCCAAAAAGGAAAACTGGATCCTCATCAGGAAGACTGAACTTCCAGCTGGAACCTGGATCCGCATTCTGGAAGAGCTCCCCGTTTCATTGTGAGCCTTAGGGACAAGGTGGCAGCAGGGTGTGACTGCAGCAGCCAGAACTGCAGAAGTGAGACAGGACGGGGCAGAGGAGAGGAGACACACTCACAGCAGAGCCCTGGCCCGAGGCGGGTAACAAGGCAGAGCCTGGAGTGGGGGACAGCTGAGCTACGGGAAGTATTAGTGGGGGAAAAAAAGCAGATAGCAATGTGTCTTGGAAAACACTGTGTACCTTGGAGGTGCTGGGGAATATTCAGGAATAGTGCACCCTCTCCCACCTGGAGCCCAGCAGATTGATATGAAGGAGGATCATCTGAGCAAGGACATGGCTGTGCAAGGTGGGAGAGGCAGGAATCACAGAAGCTAAGAGACAAGCATCCAGGACTTCCCTGGTGGTCCAGGGGCTGGGGCTCCACGCTCCCAATGCAGGGGGCCAGGGTTCAGTCCCTGGTCTGGGGAGTAGATCCAGCATGCTGCAATTAAGACAAACAGCACAAACCAAATACATAAAGAAGTAAATATTTTTTAAAAGAGAAAGGAAAGCACCCCAGGATCCAAACTCCCACCAAACAGATACAACGTATGTTCTATGCGAGAGCCTGGACATGAAACAACAGACTGGTTCCAAATAGGAAAAGGAGTATGTCAAAGCTGTATATTGTCACCCTGCTTATTTAACATATATGCAGAGTACATCATGTGAAACGCTGAGCTGGAGGAAGCACAAGCTGGAATCAAGATTGCCAGGAAAAATATCAATAACCTCAGATATGCAGATGTCACCACCCTTATGGCAGAAAGTGAAGAAGAATCAAAGAGACTCTTGATGAAAGTGAAAGAGGAGAGAGAAAAAGTTGGCTTAAAACTCAACATTCAGAATGTTGACTTCAACTGAATGTTGAGAGCATGGCATCATGTCCCATCACTTCATGGCAAGTAGATGGGAAAACAATGGAAACAGTGAGAGACTTTATTTTGAGGGGCTTCAAAATCACTGCAGATGGTGACTGCAGCCATGAAATTAAAAGATGCTCCTTGGAAGACAAGACAAGACCAACCTAGACAGCATACTAAAAAGCAGAGACATTACTTTGCTGACAAAGGTACGTCTAGTCAAAGCTATGGTTTTTCCAGTCGTCATGTATGGGCTATAAAGAAAGCGGAACGCTGAAGAATGGATGCTTTTGAACAATGGTGTTGGAAAAGACTTGAGAGTCCCTCGGACTGCAAGGAGATCAAACCAGTCAATCCTAAAAGAAATCAGTCCCGAGTATTGATTGGAAGGACTGATGCTGAAGCTGAAACTCCAATTCTTTGGCTACTTGATGCAAAGAGCTGACTCATTTGAAAAGACCCTGATGCTGGGAAAGATCAAAGGCAGGAGGAGAAGGGGACAACAGAGGATGAGATGGTTGGATGGCATCACCGACTCGATGGACATGAGTTTGAGCAAGCTCTGGGAGTTGGTGATGGACAGGGAGGCCTGGCATGCTGTAGTCCATGGGATCACAAAGAGTCGGACACAACTGAGCGACTGAAGTGAACTGAACTGAACTGAAGCAAGAGCCTGGTTTAATAGGAACACAGATCCATGATAAGTCAGGGTGTGGGGGGTGAGAGAAGCCTGCCTGGGGTCCAGGGGTTTCACAGGGCCATGGTGCTGTAAGCCAGGGAGGCACCTCCACCCAGGGGTCCAGCTGACCTCAGTAGTTTAGTCGCTCAGTGGCATCCAACTCGTAGTGATGTCTATGGGAATCTGTCCATGGGGATTCTCCAGATAAGAACAGTGGAGTGGGTTTCCTTCTTCAAGAGATCTTCCTGACCCAAGGATCAAACCCGTGTCTCCTGCATTGGCAGGTGAGCCACCTGGGAAGCCCTTGAACCCAGCTGACCTCAGACCAAGACTCAATTGTATGGGCAAAAATGTGCAGACAGGAGCTCTCTCAAAGGAGGATAAGACATCCGAACTGTAGGAACAGGGAAACTGCCACTGGGGGAGGGGAAGGTGCTCTCATTTGCCTGAACGTTTGAGACTTACGGATGCAAATGATCCAGGTGCCAAAGCTTTCCTCTACAGAGGGCTGTCTTGGAAGGACACCGAATGACTGAGCTCCAACTGTGACTGAGTGAGGTTCTGTGGTTTCTAATGATGAGTTTTCATTTATCCTGAAATCAAGGCTTCAAAGGAGCCTCATGGAAAAGTGATCTTTGACAGGATTTAAACAAAGGAAGACTCACCTTCTTGGAAGATATTAATTCTCTCTCTGGCTACTCCTCGCTCCTGGATTCTTGAGCATAGAAGGTTCCTCTGAGATGTGTTGTACAACCTGCTATGCAGTCAAGTGTCCAGAGCACAGCAGACTTCATGACACAGTCCAGGTTTTCACAAAACTCCCCCGTTTAGGGTCTAAAAACAACACCACTATCTATGCACATGGCCACAGAGGGAAATACGGCTTTGAGGGCAAACTTAGAGCTGATCTTAAATTAATAAGCAAAATGCATTTGTAGTAACAACCAGTGGCACTTATGTGATGATGGCACCATTTTTTCTACACAAAGATCTTGATGAAAAAAAAAAAATCTGAGAAACCTTTTTTCCCTTTTCTTTTCTCAGAATAATATTTGTTTCCAGCCTGTCATTTCATGTTTTCCTTTGAAACGCAAATACTGGAATGCATTGAAGATGTGTGTTTGCACACTGTCTTTGGTTTCGAAAATGCAACACAATTAGCAAATTAGATTTCTCCAGCTAGTCATTTCACGATTCCAATCTTCAGGTGCAAAGCATTTAAGGTGGAATATGAGATGGTAACTGCACCTTCAGCCCTTAAATCAGTACTTGAACAGTGCCCTAGACACCTTCCCTGATTTTAACAACTTTATCCATCTTTGATGATATGCTACAGCAATGCTGTATAAATGATATATTGTCTAACAAATAATAAAATTCCTCTCAGTTGGGTCTCAGAAGGGATTTGATTTTTACCTTCCTAAGTTTTATCCAGACATTTCAAAGAAGCAGTATATTCACTTAATTAACAAATATCTGCTCATTACCTACTGTATGCCAGGCACTCTTCTAGGCAAAAATGATTCAGCAGTGAATAAACACAGGTGAGATCTATTGATCATGACGCTAAATCCTGGTGGGAGGAAATACACTGTAAACAAGAAAGCCAAGAAGATAGGAGCAATGAGCAACACGTGAAACAGAAAAAGGTAAGCATGGTGAGATGGGTAAATTTAGCAAGGATGTCAAGAATGCCCCTCTTTTGAGGAAGCACTGGAGCTGAGACCCGAAAGTGAAAAGGGAAGAATCATGCGAAAGTGTGCAGAACACGGTCACAGACAGAGGAGTCAGCAGAAAAGGTGAGGAGGCAGGGAAACCTCTGTAAAAGTCAAGGAGTGGGAAGAAGAAAGCGTGGCTGGAATGCGCTGAGCACAGGGAGTTTGTACAGTTTGATACCAAATGTGGCAAAACGACGAAGATGTTGGATTCTTTTTGCTCTGGATTATAAGAAGTCATTGGAGAATTTAAGAAAAAGAGATTTCCATGTTATAGTATCAGATTCTTGTAGAGATGCTGTTCTAGGAACCTTGGCTTTATTCCCTTCAGAGTAACTATCACTCTCTAGCATAAAGCTATGTTTAGCTGTGTAATCTTTGATTTCCTGCATCAGTAAACAAGCTCCACGAAGACACAGGTTTGTCTTGTGTCTTGGCACATAGTAGGTTTCCAGTACATATTTCAGGGTAAAAATTGAATAAAGGGGTGGATGACAGAGAACTAAGAAAGGACAGTTTAGGAGATGAAGATCCAGTGTCTGTTTTGCTTATGTTGTACTTGAGACATATCAGAGGCTCAGTTACTAAAAAGGCAGCTCTCTTCCATTCACTTGGATGGGATCGCTTCTCACTTAGCTTTTTATTCCTTAAGTCACACCTTGCAAGTCATAAGGGATCATCCTTTTAAAAATAATTTGAATGGAAAACTCCAACATAATTAGTTTTACCCTAAAGGAAATGAAACCTTTGATTCCTTGAGAGCATAAAAGGAACTATACCTTTTAATGTCATAATAAATATAATAATGGGACTGAGTCTGCCTTTGGGAGCAGCAAAAATGGACATGAACAGAATGTATTCATAACTGCCCCATTCAGGGTTGGAGGCCACAATGATGCATTAAATGAAAATTTCACTGCAAGAGGATATTTATACTGCCCGCCTCAGCTATCTTTCATCCATATGGAAAGGTCTGGCTAAAAATCTCCTGTGAGTTGTACATGTTATGTCTTTCCATTGAAAATTGTGTTGTTTAGTCTTTAAGTCGTGTCTGACTCTTCACGACCCCATGGACTGCAACGCAGCACACTTCCCTGTCTTTCACCATCTCCCAGAGCCTGCTCAAACTCATGTCCATTGAGTCGGTGATGCCATGCAACCATCTCATCCTCTGTCTACCTCCCACATTTCTGAGGAAGGAGAACCAGGGACAATTCTGATGAACATGTTTGAAGTTCAAGGTCATTCAGTGAATAAGGGGAATTATGGAGATTAAAAATCTGCTTTATATGGTCTTTGTAACTGTACTTCATCTTTTATAACAATCCAGGAAGCTCTGTAAACTTTATATAGCATCTGTGACTACCCAACACTCTTCACAGACACCCAAAATCAAGTGAGTCATCTAAAGAGAAAGAAATCAGCAGAGAGGGAACTGGAAATATTGCACCTGTTTATGTAGCTGCTTCTCCTGCAATTCAGTTCACAGTAGATCAGCGTATCCCAATGCCCAGCCATGGTTCTGGAAGGTTCTGCCACGTGAAACTCATCTGGACTCAGTCTGGATATTTAACATGAAGCGGCATCTTGCCAAGCGTTTGCCTCTCTAGGTTTTTTCAAACATACAGAGGCCCTCAGTCTTCACCATCACAGGCAAAAGTACCATCACCATTACTAATATTAGTGCCCTTCATGTCACAGAAACGATGCTGAGTGCGTCATAAACTAGATGATCGCGCCCCTCGGGTGGGGCGCATTCATGCTCACCCAGCAGCAGGAGCCCATTTTATCCATGCCAGGGAACTCTTCTCCTTTGCAGGCCTCACAACTTTGTGTTTCTATGATAGGGTTTTCTTTTCAGGATGGAAAAGATTTTCATTATCTGATAATGTGTCAAGCACATATTTCTCTTGATCCAATAGGACTTTTCATTTCAATTGCCTTCCTTGAAAGGTCATATACCCTACATATCCCCATAGAGCATCTCTGCTTTAGATCACCACTCTGGTTTACGTACACCTGCACGCTCACTCATGTCCCACTCTTTGTGACCCCATGAACTGTAGTCTGCCAGGCTCCTCTGTCTGTAGGATTTTCCAGGCAAGAATATTGGAGTGGGGTGCCATTTCCTTCTCTAGGGGATTTTCCCAACCCAGGGACTGAACCCATGTCTCTTACGTCTCCTGCATTGGCAGGCGGATTCTTTACCACTGCATCACCTGGGAAGCCCAGGTATCATCTGTATGTGTTTGTAGTTTACAGATGTGAGTCCTGTGGCCCATCATCATTTCTCCCTTGAATGAATGTTACACATAGTCAGTTCTAATAATGTAGGGTTTGTTTTCCAAACCAGTGGTTAGAATCAACAGCCAAAGGATTAAAACAGATCTAGATGTTTAACAATGATAAAACCTTCTGTACAAGACAATTTCAATCTAGTGTCCTGTTCGTCCTTGGAGGATGTTGCTGTTACCAGTTAGCTGTGGTACAACTGTTTCAATGGGATTCTCTGTCTGTAAGGAGTGGTCAGAAAGAAGGAAACCACCCCCCATACATTGCACACTCCTTACATGCTGTCACTATTGGAAATGTTTATAATGACAACTTAGCATTTCTTTTTTGTGTTTATTTTTTTAAGTTATTCATCATTACCTCTCTTAGATACAGTGATAACACAATAGCAATGACTAACATTTATATAATGTTTCCTATGTGGCAGGCACTGCTCTGAACACTACAGAAGTATCAATACCAGCATTCATACTCCCTAGACGCTTGGGCAGTGGGGACCATTGTCATCAACAATCTACAGATGTGAGCAAAAGCTCACAGATGTCATGTGACCTGACGCAGCAAACAGGTGGCAGAAGTGGGACAAACCCAGGCCCCAGAGTGCCCGTCAGCCTCCAGCTTTAATCCCTTCCTTACTTTACCCTCATCTCCCTCCCCAGTTTTATTTTTATTTTACAAAATAGTGTTAAAAATGTCAACAGCAATGACAAATGAAGCTGAGTGCCTGAATTTTGCCACTGTCCCTGGCAGATGACATGCCAGACTGCAGGCTGGCATCACCCAGTCAGCACCTAGACCGCTTACCCATGTTCCTCATGGGGGCCCCTTACAGCTCCAAATTGTATGTCTACGAACTGCACAAGTCACAGATGAGTGATATTTGGGGAGCTGCCTTTGAGAAAAGTGTGAATACTCTAAAATGGGCACCAAAGTGTCTAGAAAATGGCATCATATTAGCTGTAAAAGCTTTAAAAAAATCACATCTTTCTGATATTGCTGTGTACTTAGCTGACTTTCCTGGGAGAATCAATGAAATGAAAGACATGAGATAGGATGGGTAAAATCCACTTATGACATTTTCCAAAGGACTCTGAAGAGCAAATATTATAAAGGAGAGGAGACACAATATTATTGGATACATCGAATTTTCAAAGTGCTTTGGGTTAGGTCTTCAAAATCTGTGGATAAAAATGGTTTAAATGAAATTGCTAACAGCTGACCTTGCTTTACAAAGTCCTAAAGATTAATTAATTTCAAAAACCACCCATCTAATTACAACATAAGTAGTATAATATATAGGATAAGTATATATTATATATAAGTATATAATATATATTATGTATGGCTTTTACATATTATGGTATTATAATACATATGTATACAGTATAACTATGCTATACTTAGACATATGTATATATGTTTATTGTGCATTATTATAGAATTTGTATATATACAGATGTATATATTTAGTACAACTACACTGTTATACTACATGTACATAATATACACTATACTATACATAATACAGTATTATTATTATTGTTCAGTCGCTAAGTTATGTCCAGCTCTCTGTGACCCCATGGACTATAGCACAGGGCTCCTGTCCATAGGATTTCACAAGCAAGAACACTGGAGTGGGTTCTTCTCCAGGGAATCTTCCTGGACCAGGGTTCAAATGCACATCCCCTGCATTAGCAGAATTCTATACCATTGAGCCACCGGGGAAGCCCATAATATAGTATATAACATACAGTACACTATATGTAGTATACACATATATGCACATATGTCTATCACATAGTATATATACATATGTCACATTATATATAGTATAACTACACTATGCCTTTTCTTTACTTATACTAAAATATGTTTTTTAAGTGTTACTTTCTGAGTCATGTCCAACTCTTTGTGACCCCATGGTATAGCCTGCCAGGCTCCTTTGCCCATGGCATTTCCCAGGCAAGAATACTGGAGTGGGCAGCCATTTCCTTCTCCAGGGGCTCTTCCTGACTCGGGGATCAAACCTGAGTCTCCCACATTGCAGGCAGATTCTTAACCATCTGAGCCACCATGTATGTATGTGTGTGTATATATATATATATATATATATATATATATATATATATATATACTCACGAGTACAGGTACAGAGTAAAAGTCGTATGAGTGGATGAGACTCTTCTCGAGCAGAAAACTCTGAGTCTGTGGACATGTATTGATATTATGAGTGTGTGTGTGTATGGTTGGCTGATGGAAGCATCTCTCTTCACCTCTTTGCTTCCTGTAAAAACAGCTACCACGTTCCTTTCCTTTCACTGCTGCTTATAGCACCTTGGGACTCCAATAAAACACATTGGTAACCACAACACAGACCCTCTCTCTGATGGAAATGAAGATGTTTTTTGCACTCTGACAATGAAATACGAAGCTCCATGGGAAACAACTGAAAATTATCAAGGCTGGAAATGCACTTTCAGAGTGACTAACTCCTTGCTTCCATCATGCTGGCTGATGTGTTATGTAACAGGCATGACTTGAAAATAGCTGTTTAAAAATGGTGAATTTATTGATGCCTAAATTGACATTCCTGGAGCTATAAAAATCAGGGTATTTATGTACAGATATAGTATAACAATAATGATGTTAAGGTTACAATACAGAGGATATATTAAAAACCCACAGAAAAAAATGATAATTCTAACACTGTAGCTGTTATGGGTTAAATTGTGTGCTAAGTGTCAGATGCTGTGAACATGACCTTACTTGAAATAGGGCCTTTGCAGATGTAATCAAGTTAAGATGAGGTCATAAAGGGTCAGGGAGGGCCCGACTTTAGTGACGTGTCCTTATAAGAAAAGAGAAATCTGGACAGAGACACACAGAGGGAAAATGATTATATGCAGGTGGAAACATAAATTGGAATTATAATGGAACAAGCCAAGAAACAGCTAGGATTGCCAGAACCACTGGAGTCTAGAAAAAAGCAAGGAAGTATCATCCACTAGAAACTTGAGAGACAGCACAGCTCTGCTGACATCCTGATTTTGGACTTCTAGCCTGCAGAACTCGCTTTGAGACAAAACAGAAAAGACAATTCATACCATAAGCCTTAGTGATTTAATTTACCCAACAGATAGATGTGCCTTTTTAAAGGACTGCTGTTGCTGCTAAGTCACTTCAGTCGTTTCTGACTCTGTGTGACCCCATAGACAGCAGCCCACCAGGCTCTGCCATCCCTGGGATTCTCCAGGCAAGAACACTAGAGTGGGTTGCTGTTTCTTCTCCAATGCATTAAAGTGAAAAGTGAAAGTGAAGTCGCTCAGTCATGCCCAACTCTTAGCGACCCCATGGCCTGCAGCCTACCAGGCTCCTCCGTCCATGGGATTTTCCTAATGAAAGAATTTTCTGTACATCAAAAGAAGGGGCCCAGCTGAGGACGGAGCTAGTGGGATGACTGGAGAAAGCAACATCCACACACACACACTATCGTGTGTAAAATGGATAGTTGGCGGGAAGCTGCATGGAAAAAGCAAGAGAGTCCCAGAAAAACATCTATTTCTGCTTTATTGACTATGCCAAAGCTTTTGACTGTGTGGATCACAATCAACTGTGGAAAATTCTGAAAGAGGTGGGAATATCAGACCACCTGACCTGCCTCTTGAGAAATCTGTATGCAGGTCAGGAAGCAACAGTTAGAACTGGACATGGAACAACAGACTGGTTCCAAATAGGAAAAGGAGTACGTCAAGGCTGCATATTGTCACCCTGCTTATTTAACTTATATGCAGTGTACATCATGAGAAACAGTGGGCTGGAATAAGCACAAGCTGGAATCAAGAGTGCCAGGAGAAATATCAATAACCTCAGATATGCAGATGACACCACTCATAGGGCAGAAAGTGAAGAGGAGCTAAAAAGCCTCTTGATGAAAGTGAAAGAGGAGAGGGAAAAAGCTGGCTTAAAGCTCAACATTCAGAAAACGAAGATCATGGCATCCGGTCCCATCACTTCATGGGAAATAGATGGGGAAACAGTGGAAACAGTGTCAGACTTTATTTTGGGGGGCTCCAAAATCACTGCAGATGGTGACTGCAGCCATGAAACTAAAAGATGCTTACTCCTTGGAAGAAAAGTTATGACCAACCTAGATAGCATATTAAAAAGCAGAGACATTACTTTGCCAACAAAGGTCCGTCTAGTCAAGGCTGTGGTTTTTCCAGGGTCATGTATGGATGTGAGAGTTGGACTGTGAAGAAAGCTGAGCACCAAAGAATTGATGCTTTTGAAGTGTGGTGTTGGAGAAGACTCTTGAGAGTCCCTTGGACTGCAAGGATCCAACCAGTCCATTCTAAAGGAGATCAGTCCTGGGTGTTCTTTGGAAGGATTGATGCTAAAGCTGAAACTCCAATACTTTGGCCACCTCACGCGAAGAGTTGACTCATTGGAAAAGACTCTGATGCTGGGAGGGATTGGGGGCAGGAGAAGGCTGGATGGCATCACTGACTCGATGGACAAGAGTTTGGGTGAACTCCGGGAGTTGGTGATGGACAGGGAGGCCTGGCATGCTGCGATTCATGGGGTCGCGTAGAGTGGGACACGACTAAGCGACTGAACTGAACTGCTGTATAGCACAGGGAGTCCAGTCTGGCATTCTATAGTGACCTGGAGGAGGGTATTGGGAAATGAGAGGGAGCCTCAAGAGGGAGGGGACCCATGTATAATTACAGCTGATGCATGTTGCTATATGGCAAAAAAAAAAAAATTGAACAAATTCAAAAACAAAGCAAAGAGTTGTTTTTAAAAGTATGATATTTTTAAGTGCTTAATTTTCTTAGCAAATGAGTCAACAATCTTCCTCGTTCTAGCAAACATACAAATTCCTTTAAAAAAAAAATTCTATAAACATACTCAACTTCCACTACTGGTTATCTGAAAACCAGATCCAGTTTACCTTCAGAGAGGCTCAGACCAGCTGGAGCCAAATAGAACCACTAAGACTATACTATCAGAGCCTTCTGAATCCAAGATGGCGCCAGAAGTCAGCCACAGGGTACCAGATACCCTAGAGAAGAGCTTGGCATGTTCGTGGATAAAACCAACCTGGGCAGGGGGTACTCACCAGTTATTTATAAGTTGAACTCCCATAGACTAGCCCTTTAGGAGCCTAATTTTTCAATCACACGAAATAGGGCTAAACATACAGTACTTTTCTTATTTGCTTCTGGATTTTAAGTGAGACTGAAGTGGGATAATACAGGTAAAGTGACATCTTTAAATTACAAACCCCAAATGCTAACTATTTCTATAGAATCAACTGTTAGCATCAACACCAACAGGAAAAACTCACATCTTCTTTAATCTCCCCACCCCTTTGGTGTTTTTAGTCACTAAGTCATATCTTACTCTTCTGCGACCCTGTAGACTGTAGCCTGTCAGGCTCCTCTGTCCATGGGATTCTCCAGGCAAGAATACTGGAGTAGGTTGCCATTGCCTTCAGCAGGGGATCTTCCTGACTCAGGGATCAAACTTGTCTCTCCTGCGCTGGTAGGTTAATTCTTTATCACTGAGCCACCAGGGAAGCCCTCCTATCCCTTTGGTGTGAAGTCACTCAGTCATGTCTGACTCTTTGTAACCCTATGGACTGTAGCCCACCAGGCTCCTCTGTCCATGGGATTTTCCAAGCAAGAGTACTGGAGTGGGTTGCCATTTCCTTCTCCAAGGGATCTTCCTGACCCAGGGATCAAATCCAGGTCTCCCTCATTGTAGACAGACGCTTCACCATATAAGCCACTAAGGAAGTCCAAGCAATAGATACCTAAGAACAAATGCACACCCCTTTAGTGAGTGTTTTTTATGAAGTTGATTTTATACCATAATTTAATAATAAAATAATAGCAACAGTAATAAAAACATTAAAGATGTAGAGTTTACAAGTACTTTCATGAAGTACATAATAACCATTATAACCCACAACCCATGAAAAAGTCCACTATTATCAGCATTTGGTTGTACAGTCGAGAGCACTGACATCCAACCCATTTCTAAAAAATTGCTTCAGAAAGCTGAGTAAGAATTGGAACCAAATCTCCTTGTCTTTCATCTGTCCCACACAGTCTAAATGTGATGTGATAATTTTTAATTACATTTCACTGGTTCGATGGGGAGGAAAGAAACCCTTTCTCAGCAATATTTGGAAGAATCTGAACACAGCATTCTGTGTTCAGTATTCCAAGGACATCCTGATGGTTTGTAAGTCTCAGCCATACAAGGGGCCAAGGACGGATAGACTGGTGCAGCTAGAATTTCCCAGGACCACCCCAACCCGGCTCCCACTCCATGCATCACTTCACCTTCCTGTATCTAGTTCCTTCCAAGTCTACATATAAATTATCTCCACTTGGAACTTAGTGCATACTCAGTAAATGCTTGTTGACTAAATCTGGCATTTTGCGGGTAAGGGTAATTGCAAACATTTTTCCCTACGATTTGTTATACTTCAGAAGAAAGAGAAATCACTTAAAGGAAAACTGATGTGCGAGGCTCATTTGTGCCTTTGAGGCTAATTTTTTCATCAGCAAAGCAAGGATAGTAGCACATGATGGTGGGAGCTTTGCACAGAGAGTGTGAAGGATGAGACACACATTAGCACCATTGTTCTCCTTGGTCTTTTGTCTCATTATCTCCGAGCTGTTAGGTGAGTTTTTCCTTAAGGAAGGAAAAAAGAGAGAAGTCTCCCAATTGCCAAGACAGAATGCATTCCTTTAAGCCTTGTTATTGGAGAATGCAATCCTGATTCGCGTTATCAGGAGCAAAACAGCGCAAACGGAAACAGTTTTCTTTAATCATTCAATTCATCACAATGTTCCCTCAAAGGAAAAAAGTCAATAATAATGTTCAAATGCTGCAATTGCACAGAAGGAAAATACATGAGTTCCTCTGCTTTTTATTCCTTTAAGTAGAGGGTTCAGCTCCTGAAAATTGACCTTTCTTTTCCAGCTTCTACTTTGACAAGCATCCTCAAGATGGACGGAAGTAATCACATAAGACCCTGTTTTCAGTCTCTTTGTGCCTTTATTTTAAGGCAGACAGGGTGCTGGAAGACATGAAGTTTACATTCATTCAAAGGTGTAAGAAGGCAGATATTTTATTTAGAGACCCATGGGAAAGACAGAGGTGTGATGTTTAACAGAGCAGAGAAAAAGAGAACAAGTAATCCCAGGTCAGTAGTTCTCTGAATGGTCAGATGGACACGATTCACACCAAAGCACATGAGAATCCACTCTTAAGGGCAGATGCGGTGTCTTTGAGAGGAGAACCACTGCTTTTCTAAGCTTTACTGAGGTGTATGTGACAAATGGGAATTGTTTTGTACAACTTAATGCTTTCGTATGCGTCACATATGTGATGCGTTGTGAAATGATCACCACGGTCAAGCTGATGATGAACGTCACATTCTATTTTTCTCTTCCTTTCTTTCTTTCTCTTTCTTTCTTTCCTCCCTCCCTTCCTTCCTTCCTCGCTCCCTCCTTTTCTTTCTTTCTATAGTGAGAACACTGAAGACCTACTTTCCTAACAAATTTCAAGTACATAACACAGTATTGCTAACCACAGTCACCCTGCTGGACCTCAGCTTCCAGATTCATTCATCCTGAATAACTGAATCTTTGTACCCTGTGACCAGCATCTCCCTGACCCCAGCCTCTGGCAGCCACCTCTTTCTCCCTGCTGCCATGAGTTCAGCATTTTCAGATTCCACATATAACTGAGATCATGCAGTATTCATCTTTCTGGGTCTGATTTATCCCACCTAGAATTATGTTCTTCAGGATCATCCATGTTGCTGCAAAAAAGCAGGATTGCTTTCTTTTTTAAGGCTGAATTATTAATATAAATACCTCACGTTTTCTCCTTCCATTCATCCTTTGAAGCAGCATGACCTCTAGCTGTGACTCCAGCCTACCCACACTAGACAGACTACATTTCTTAAAGGGAAAAACTCTACTCCCGACATAAAGTCTGAGTCCCAATTCTACTCCTACTAGTTACTGACTGTGTGGACTTGGCCATCAGTGACTCCCTCATTAGAATAGGGTCAGTACCTTCCTAAGAAGGTAATTAAAATCACTATAGGAGAAATGCAGATAAAGTTCTTAGAACAGGACCCTGCAGATAGTGAGTTCTCAGCAGGGTGGAGGCTGGGTGAGGAAAGTGACTACTGTCTATCTGATGGTTGGGTTTCCTGACTTCTTCACCTTTGTGCCACCTGCCTCGTTATCTACATCCTGGAGCCAAGCCTGGTGCTTGTCAGTGTTAGTCATTACGGCGACGGTGAGGTTTCTCTCACAGCTCTCTGCATCGCAGACCCACAGCAGGTGTTCACGTTATGCTTAGCACTTTGGGAAGGAAGACAAGGATAGTAATACCCAGTGTCTTTATTCTTAAAAAAAATATGACATTTAGAGTGCTGACAGGTCCCAGATGTCAGGGTGCATAAGAACCAAGGGAGAGATGCAGGTTCTCAGGTCCCTTAGGGATTTTTTTCTCACTAAGTAAAGCTAAGTTGGGGCTCTGGGACATTCTGACTAGCTTCTGGGTGATTCTCACCCAGGTGTGTCAGCAAGAAACACTGATGTTTAAAAAAAGATTTAGTGCTGAGCCCAGCGTGCAGTAAGTCCACAGGAGGGGCCATCGCTGTGATTATTACTCTGTATCAGTTATCAATCGTAACATGATGGAACATGACGAACCATCCCCCAAATCCAACTGCTCAAAACAACGAACATTTATTTAATCAGTAGAATATATATATGTGACATTTATTTAATTGGTTTAAAAACCAGTTTAGGGACTTCCCTGGTGGTCCTACACTTCCATTGCAGGGTTCAGTCCCTGACTAGGGAACTAAGATTCTGCATGCCATGTGGCCCAAAAATAAAAACACAAATAAGAATTAAAGAACAGCTTTAAAATAGGTAAATAATTACCAGTGCAGCTGGTTTTCCCAATTCTAAGTGACCTTGAGGGAATAAGATTTTGTGCCATTCACTCATTAGTTCTATAGCTTACAAACTTTAAGATAAAGATGAGTTTTAAAATTCCAAATTATATATTAATTAAATAATAATCAGATTTAGAATTTCTTTGGTTTGGGGATATATGTATCATCGACCATTCTCAGATTAGCATATACATTCTTCATTTGGCTAATTAATACAGATTTGAAATGGCAGATAGCAAAAAGAAGAGACAGTCTATACAATTTTTTATAAATAGTATAATTTGTATATGATTATATGAAATGTTCACAATTCTTGTTATTCCTTAACTGCATAATGAAGACCAGAATTTTAGCTAAAACGAAGTAGGAAGATTTTTATTAGAAATATAAATTTCTCCAGAAAAAAATACAATGTTTACTTTTTTAGCATCTATTTTAACTTTTGGCAAGTGTTTTAGACCTAGAGAGGGCTTAGAAAAGAACCTGCCTAGCAGGTTGCAAGTTACTGCAGGCATAAAAAGTATAAGGGAAAAGGTGCATTCCTATTTTTGGACCCTATGCCATCTGAACTGACTTTCTTCAGCAAAGATTCTTGATGCCTATTTAAATTTTAAATAAAATGAAGTTTCCTTTTGCCATTCTTTTCACTTCTACCATGCCATTAAAACCTCAAGTAATAGTTAAAACTATCTCCTGATTGGAAGGATCTAATTTGTAATATAATCTGTGAGGAAGGCTGTGCAGAGCAAAGACAGTGCAAAACAAAATTGAGCCTTCTTAAAAACACAATCATCTAAAGCTTTTAAAGCATTTAAACAAGTCCATATAACACGGGCCACAGAAATGCCATTAAACTTGATCTGTGACAAATAGGCATGTCTTCAGAAAATGGGGATGCAAGTCTCATTACAAGTACAGATCAGAGAGATCCCGGCCAGCACTTCCTACTGGTGCACTAGATGACTTTTATGCTTCATTATTTATTCACAGCAAGCGGGGGATGGAGAGAGAGCTGGCCTCACCTTGGACCTCAGACGGCTTGGAATGTCAGGGAAGTGTTATGGTTTCATTAACGAGGGATAAAGAATTACAGATTACTTCCACTCCTAATACAGAGAAAGCAAAAAATCAATAGCATAGATGTATAAAAGAAAAAGGAGTTAAAACCCCATAGTTTATTTTCATGATGCTTAAGGCCAAGCCATTTAAATAAAAAAGCACTCCCTCTGGTCCCTTCCAATCTATTTTACAGAATCTATTTTTCCACATACATTCTGAGTGTGAAATACTGGGTTCCCAGCTCTGGGCTTACGTAGGAGAAACGACTCTGGGCTGAGAACAGAGGAACTTCTCACATGAGAACATCCTTTGCCAGGGCACCAACTATCCTAGCTCCTTCAAAGACCATCTTGGAATTTTCGTGGAACATTTGATTTCAAACGTGAGGGAATTTTAACCCTCCATTCTTTAAATATCTTTTTTAATAGAATATGATATTTAATCCAACTTTTTTAGATTTATCATTTTACAAATTTGTGGACAATTAAATTACTTTCCTTATTTTTAAAAATGATACTTAGGTAAGCTGATGCTTTATCAAAAATGTGTTCAAGTTATACCACCATTAACTTTGGAGAGCAATGCACTGTGCAGGAACATTAAGTACAACCCTCACCTCTAACCCAGAGCTGACATGCATATAACAGAAAATATTGAGATCAATGAATGTACAGACATTTCCCACACACTCCTGCCCCAACATGAGCATAACCTCCCCCACCGTCCACATAGCCCAGAGTGGACATTAGTTGCAGCTGTTGAACATACATCAACACATCATTTGCCTGAAGTCCATCATTTACAAAACAGTTCACTCTTGGCATTGTATAGTCTATAGATTTGGACAAAATATAACGGCATTTATTCTCCATTGTGGGCTTCCACGGGGCTCAGTGGTAAAGAATCTGCCTGCCAATGCAGGAGATGCAGGTTCGATCCCTAGGTTGGCACGATCCCCTGGAGTAGGAAATGGCAACTCACTCCAGTATTCCTGCCTGGAGAACTTCATGGACAGAGAGACTGGTGGGGTATGGTCCAAGGGGGCACAAAGAGTCAGACACAACTGAGCACACACGCATCCTTGCATTTACCATTATAGTATTAAACAGTGTAGTTTTATTGCCTTAAAATTTCCCTATGCTCCACTCATTTATCCTAGCAACCCTGGGCAACCTATTATCTCCATAGTTTTGCCTTTTCCAGGATGTCATATATTTGGAATCTATACAGTCTTCTAGGATTGGTTTCTTTCACTTAGTTATATGCATTTAAAGTCCCTCTGTGTCTTTTCATAGCTTGATGGCTCATTTCTTTTTAGTGACGAATGATATTACATTGTCTGGATGTGCCACAGTTTATGTATCTATTCACCTACTGAAGGAGATCGTGGTTGCTTCCAAGTGTTGGCATTTATGAAGAAAGCTGCTGTAAACATCCCAATGCAGGCTTAATTTATGCAGACATAAGTTTTCAACTCCTTTGGGTAAATATCAAGAAGTGTGATTGCTGGATCCTATGGTAAGAGTGGAGAAGGAAATGGCAACCCACTCCAGTATTCTCGCCTGGAGAGTCCCATGGACCGAGGGGCCTGATGGGCTACAGTCCATGGGGTGGCAGAGTTGGAGACGACTGAGCGCAGATGCATAGTGTAACACAGTATTTTGTAGATATGAGTAAAAGAAACAAAAGAGCATTTAACCTATGATTCCAACTACACAAAGTTTTAAATAATGTAAAACTAATGTGTAATGACAGAGTTTGGTTTTGGTGATGGGCACTGACTGGGACAGTATGAGAGCCATCCAGGGTGCTGAAAACACTGTGTTTTACCTGAGTGGAGGCTGTATGGGTGCAGACATATGTTATGCAACCATTGAGCTTAGATTTGTGTGCTTAATTGTAGTTGCAACTCAATTTGTTTTTAATCTAAAATGGAAAATAAAGGAATGAAAATGCGAGTCATACCCTGGATAGCATTTCTCACCAGTCAGAAGTTTACAGACTTGACCACCTGCTACTGACAAGCCTGTGAGGAAAGAGCTGTACCCACGGATCCCAGCAGAAGTGCAGAATGACCAGACAGCTGTGAAGGCGAGCCAGCAACGTCCATCATGATTGCAACTACACGCACATTTCCCTTTCGCCCAGGCACCCCACTCCTGGGAGTTCATCACCTGTGAAACGGTGTGTGGGTAAGGTCATTTATTGCTGTATTGTTAGTAATAACCAGAAAAGGCCTGGGGACATCCCAAATGTCCATCTCAGAGGAAAATGGTTAATCACATCCTGAGGGCTCAGCAGAACAGAATAATATTCAGCTGAAAAAGAGGCCGAGGAGCTCCCTGCACAGGCCCTGCAGAAGAAATAGTCGAGTGTGAAGAGCAAGGTCCCAAGCAGAATGTATGAGCATGCTACTTAAGAAAGAGAAAGTAAGCAGGTACACATTGCTATATTTGAAATGCATAACCAACAAGGACCTACTGCAGAGCACAGGGAACTCTGCTCAGTGTTATGTGGCAGCCTGGATGGGAGGGGAGTTCAGGGAGAATGGCTACATGTATATGTATGGCTGAGTCCCTTCACTGTTCACCCAAAACTATCACAACATTGTTAACTGGCCATACTCCAATACAAAATAAACAGTTCAACTTAGAAAAAGGATATATTTTCCTATTGCTTTATTTGCAGACAGAAACACAGAACAACATAAGAACAGGACTGCCTGCATGAAGAGAGGAGGGTAAAGGGCAGAGGTGAGAACAAGACATTATTCTGATCGTCAAAGCATGTGTTTGGGTTTCCTATTCAAATAACTACGTGCCATTTTTAAGTGACACTAGTTCAGATAGATCCTTGTCTTATATCATACCCCTCAAAACTCAAACTTGTAGAAAGAGAACTTTAAACTTGAAAATGAAATATAGAACATTTTTATAAATCAGAACAAGAAAGGATTTCTTTAAGATACAGAGAAACAAATCAAATATGAAGGAAAATGCTGCATTAAATTTAAAACATATACAGGAAAAAGACATCATAAATAAATTGAAAAGAAAACCACAGACTGTGGGACGATATTTGCCATGTGAATGGACTACAATGTATTTTTATAAAGAGTTCCTTAAAAGCTCCATCAAACCAACAAGAGGTAAACAATCCAAGAGAAAAACATGCAAAAAATATGAGCAAGCAATTCAGAAGGAAAGAAACACAGGGAGAAAGGACCAATAAACAGAGGGAGAAAAAAGATAATAGTGCCCAATAACACAGGGAATGCAAGCTAAAACAAAAAATGAGACACAGAAGACAACTGTCAGAGAGGCAAACATTTTAAATATGATAGTGCAAATGTTGATTAGGATGTAGAAAACGGAGTTCTTGGACTTTGAGAAATGATGCCTATGACTTGGGCAACTTGATACATCTGGCCGAGTTCAAGTTGCACATAACTTCTGGTCCAACAATTCCTCTTCTAAGGACCTAACTGAGAAGAATTCCCACGTGTGCATACAGAGGCTCCTCCCTCTAAAAAGTAAAAATGATCCCCCAAAATGACTTAACTACAGCTCAGCATGGGAATGAATGACTAAACTATGGTTTATCCATTCAATGAAACACTGCACAATCGTAAAATCAATGTTCTATAACTACTAGTATCAACACGGGTTAGTCTTGAAGACACTTGGGGATCAGAAAAGCAAATGCAAGTTGTTAAGGAACATGTACAATAGGGCAGCATTGACATGAAAATTTCAAGCATACACACTGATAAGAAATCTATGGGGCACATAAATATGGGATAAATTTAGCAAATAATTTAAGTAGGCTTAACACAGCAGAGCTTGGAAATAGTAGTTGCTCTTGGAGGAAAGCAACCCATTCAACCATTACATATTAAGGGGGCTTCCCTGGTCATCCAGTGGTTAAGACTTCAATCTTCTACTCCTCCTGTGCAGGGGGCACAGAGCAGATCCCTGGTCGGGGAACTAAGATTCTACATGCCATGCAGTGCAGTCAAAAGGCAATTTTTTTTTGAATTATGTATTAAGGACTCACTCTGTGTGAGCCACACAGATATAAGTGAAGCCATGGTGAACAAGACCAATTTTCAAATTTTATATTCCAGGCCAGGGGATGCGAGTGAGACAGACAATAAGCCAATAAACACCCAGTGATCTCGGTTGTTTAGGAGCACGGGGGAGGGGAACCACGGCCGAGAGTGGCTGCTCTAACCGGCATCAGCAGCTGGGAGTGACGTGGTAAGTGGACTAGGCTTCTACACGGTGTGTCCTGCACAGCTAATGAGTGACGCATCACCACCGAGCCTTCTCTCACCCCAGGGTCAGCAATCACACCCTGTAGCCGTGCTCATGACCCCTGTAGACCCCGCACGGAAGCGCCTGAAGCCTGTCTGTAAACCGTCTTTGCTTTACTCCAGCATTCTCAAGGAGGGGGGCGTGTAGCCAGCACAAGGGCTCACGTGCCACCCAGCCTGGTTTCTAGTTTAGCATTCTTGGGTCAGATACATGACTTGGGTCGGATACAGAACAGGACTTGCTCCCTGGGCTGCTGTCAGAACGCTGGTGCTGGAAGCTCTCAGAACATTACAGAAAAGCAGAAGAGAAAAAGGACACTCCTACTTGGAAGGTTTGCCCCTGTGACATCGTCTCCATGTGGAAGGCGAAGCAGTTGGAGCTGAAGCGCCAGGAGTGGGCTCTAGAAGGCTTGGGTCTCTTCTCCACCCCCCAAGTTGCTCCACATGGCTGGTCCTGAGGTCAGGGAAGAATGTAAAATCTCAGCTCAGTCTATGCCTTCCTGAGTTCTGGTCCTCAGACCAGAGGAGGTTTCTAGAGGTTGGCATTAAAGACCTTGAGTGTTGCTGCTTAAAAGTCAGAGCACTTGTCAGAGATTCCCCACCAGCACCACCCGCCTCGAGCCACTACTTCAAATCTCTAAAAACCAGCCAGTTTAGCAACCCTGGGAGGCAGCCCCAGGTTAACCACTTGCTGTGGGCGGATGCATCAAAAATGAATCCAGGGCAGCCTTCTCTGTTGTTCGTGGGATGCGAATGGAGAAATGTGACCACAGTGTGGGGTTGTGAGCAACACAACAGAGGGAAGAGACCCCTGAGACCTTGGGGCCAAGGTGATCCTTCAAGGATGTGGTTTGCAGCCAAGAATCTAGAGGAAATCTTTCTGGTCCCATTGTCAAGTCACAACGTGCATGTTAAAAGCTGCACTTTCCTTAAACCTGGCACAGCTGCACAGCAAATCCTGTCTTTATTGCATCCTGTCTGCAGACTTCCACATTCCTCAGAATTTCTGATTCTGCAAAATGCTGATTCAGTCCATTTTTTCTCAGGATATTGTCAGAGTTCCTTGAAAATAGTCATTTCCTGACTAACTAATGTAAAAATAAGACTTGGCAAAGGTAAAATATGGCAGCAAAGACACTGGAAACGAGTCTGCAACAGATTCTCGTCCTGTTCCAGCTCAGGCAGGGCTGGCCCAGCGCGTGCTCAGTGTTTTCTGTGTCCGAGGCGACGCCTCCCTCTTCACTAGAATGGCCAGGCCACACCGGGGCTGCTCCACGGAGACCCCTTGGATTAGAAGAAAGGCTTCCGCAAGTGCGACTCTCAGGAGAAGAATGTAAGAAACTGCAGAGGGGGCTTGGGACTCAAACTTCCGGGTCTGAAGCATCAGAACGGAATCTCTGAGGCAAAGGAGGAGGGTGGCCTGGCAAAGACAGCAGGGAGGGGAGAGACAGAAGCCTCCTGGGGACAGCACGGGCTTGTGGGGAAGGCTCAGGCGGGAGGCGGCCACCGCATGTGGCCCCTCACACCTGCCCTCACCCACCTGTCCTGACTCACCCATCTTCAACCACCTGTCCTCACTCACCTGTTCTGACACACCTGTCCTCACCCACCTGACCTGACTCACCTGTGCTCACCCAACTATCCTGACTCACCTGTCTACATCAATCTATCCTGACTCACCTGCACTAACCCACCTGTCCTCACTCACCTGTACTCACCCACCTGTCCTCACTCACCTGTTCTGACACACCTGTCCTCACCCACCTGTCCTGACTCACCTGCCCTCACCCACCCTTCCTCACTCACCTGTACTCACCCACCTGTCCTCACTCACCTGTACTCACCCACCTGTCCTGACCCACCTGCCTTCACCCACCTGTCTTGACTCACCTGTCCTCACCCACCTGTCCTGACTCACCTGTTCTGACTCACCTGTCCTCACTCACCTCTTGACTCACTTGCCCTCGCCCACCTGTCCTCACTCACCTGTACTCACCCACCTGTCTCCACTCACCAGTCCTGACTCACCTGCTCTCACCCACCTGTACTGACTCACCTGTACTCACCCACCTGTCCTCACTCACTTATACTCACCTACCTGTCTTCACTCACCTGTGCTCACCATCCTGTCTTCACTCACCTGCCCTCACCCACATGTTCTGACTCATCTGTCCTCACCCACCTGCCTCACCGACCTGTCCTCACTCACCTGCCCACACCCACCTGTCCTCACTCACCTATACTCACCCACCTGTCTTCACTCACCTGTTCTGATTCACCTGTCCTCACCTACCTGTTCTCAATCACCTGTCCTCTCCCACCTGTCCTCACGCACCTGTCCTGACTCACCTGCCCTCACCCACCTGTCCTCACCCACCTGCTCTAACCCACCTGTCCTCACCTGCTCTCCCAACTGCCCTCACCGACATGTTCTGACTCATCTGTCCTCACCCACCTGCCCTCACCCACCTGTCCAGACTCACCTGCCCTCACCCATCTGCCCTCATCCATCTGTCTTCACTCACCTGGCCTGGCTCACCTGCCCTCACCAACCTGTCCTCACCCACATGCCCTCATTTACCTGTCCTCACCTGCCCTCGCACCTGCCATCACCCACATGTTCTGACTCACCTGTCCTCACCCACCTGCCCTCACCCACCTGTCCTCACTCACCTGTCCTCACCCACCTGTCCTCACTCACCTGCCCTCACCCACCTGCCCTCATTAACCTGTCCTGACTCACCTGTCTTCACCCACCTGTCCTCACTAACCTGTCCTGGATCACCTGTCCTGACTCACCTGTCCTCACCCACCTGTCCTCACTCACCTGTCCTCATCCACCTGTCCTCACCCACCTGTCCTCACCCACCTGTCGTTACCTGCCCTCACACCTGCCCTCACCCACATGTTCTGACTCACCCGTCCTCACCCACCTGTCCTCACCCACCTGTCCTCACTCACCTGTATTCACCCACCTGCCCTCACCCACCTCTCCTCACTCACCTGTCCTCACCCATCAGTCCTGACTTACCTGTCCTTACCCTCCTGTCCTGACTTACCTGTCCTCACCCACCTGCTCTCACCCACCTTCCTGATTCACCTGTCCTCACCCACCTGTCCTCACCTGTCCTCACTCACCTGTCCTCACCCACCTGTCCTCACTCACCTGTCCTCACTCACCTGTCTTCACCCTCCTGTCCTCACCTGTCCTCACTCACCTGTCCTCACTCACCTGTCCTCACTCACCTGTCCTCACCCACCTTCCTGACTCACCTGTCCTCACCCACCTGTCCTCTCACCTGTCCTCATCCTCCTGTCTTCACTCACCTGTCCTCACCCACCAGTCCTCGCTCACCTATCCTGATTCACCTGTCCTCTCCCACCTGCCCTCACTCACCTGTCTTCACCCACCTGTCCTCACTCAACTGTCCCACCCTCCTGTCTTCACTCACCTGTCCTCACCCACCTGCCCTCACCCACCTGTCCTGACTCATCTGTCCTCACCCACCTGTCCTCAGTCACCTGTACTCACCCACCTGTCCTCACTCACCTGTCCTGACTCACCTGCCCTCACCCACCTGCCCTCACCAACCTGTCCTCACCAACCTGTCCTCCCCTGCCCTCGCACCTGCCCTCACCCACATGTTCTGACTCACCTGCCCTAACCTACCTGCCCTCACCCACCTGTCCTGACTCACCTGTCTTCACCCACCTGTCCTCACTCACCTGTCTTCACCCACCTGTCCTCACTCACCTGTCTTCACCCTCCTGTCTTTACTTACCTGTCCTCACCCACCTGCCCTCACCCACATGTTCTGACTCACCTGTCCTCACCCACCTGTCCTGACTCACCTGTCCTCACCCACCTGTCCTCACCCACCTGCCCTCACCCACATGTCCTCACCTGCCCTCGCACCTGCTCTCACCCACATGTTCTGACTCACCTGTCCTCACCCACCTGTCCTCATTCACCTGTCCTGACTCACCTGCCCTCACCCACCTGTCCTCACCCACCTGCCCTTGCCTGCCCTCGCACCTGCCCTCACACACATGTTCTGACTCACCTGTCCTCACCCACCTGTCTTCACTCACCTGTCCTCACCCACCTGTCTTGACTGACCTGTCATCACCCACCTGTCCTCATTCACCTGTCCTAACTCACCTGTCCTCACTCACCTGACCTCACTCACCTGTCTTCACCCACCTGTCCACATTCACCTGCCCTCACCCTCCTGTCCTCACCCACCTGTCCTCACCCACTTCTCCTGACTCACCTGCCCTCACCCACCTGTCTTCACTCACCTGTCCTGACTCACCTGTCCTCACCCACCTGTCTTCGCTCACCTGTCCTCATCCACCTGTCTTGACTGACCTGTCCTCACCCACCTGTCCTCACTCACCTGTCCTCACCCAGTTGTCCTCACTCACCTGTCCTCACCCACCTGCCCTCACACACCTGTCCTCACACAGCCCTGGTGAACTCACCTGAGCTCTCGATTGAGGGGAACACTACAACAGGAAATGCAGGCTCAGCCTCCTTTGTGAGAACATGAAAACCAACATTAGGGAGTAGGGGTACTCAGGGTTTGAGTTGCAGAAAGGCCCCCTCGGCTATTCAAATTAGCCACTTTGTCCCCAGGAGGTCCTGGGAGAGGAGCAATCGCCAGCCTGTGAGCACTATAGCATGGGCTGATTGTCAAGTGGACTCAGTCCCCCCACCCCCCAAGCAGCTCACCCTTGGGAGCTTTTCTAAGCAAGATCTTAGTCTATTAAGCTGCACCTGGAGCCTTCGAGGAAGTCATCCTGTCTTTATTTCCATAACAGAAGAGAAAGCACCTACATCACAGTCCTTCAGCCAATAGGAAATAGCTGCTCATTCATATCTTTTTCTTCAAGCAGCTTCTTTTTAAAAGAAGTCAGGTGAAGAAACTTGTTCAGATCAATAGCAAGGGAGTAACACGGATCAATAAACGAGTTTTCTGTGACGGTGGTAGACATGGCTGCTTCGAGTCACCAGCATCTCAAGTGTTTACTTTACATGAAGTGTTTACCAGGCACAGAAGATTTGAAATAGACCAGGAAATAGTTTACAACTACAAAAACGCCACTACTTACATAGAAGGAAGAATTTCATCAAATTATGCTTTTCTAAACTTGAAGTGTCCTTGGAGACACGATAAACCAGTGAGAAAGAAAACACATGAGAATATCCACTGGAGAAAAAGCAAAAACAAGCAAACTAATCTGCAGGAAGCCCCACTGACTTGGGTTAACTGAAAAGCTGGAACTAATTAGTGAAGGGCTGAAATAGAGAACCTCACCTAAGAATATTTTCTTTAATGTTTCCTTGGAAGCACACACGGACCTGCAGCTGCCAATAGCCAACATGCAGCCCAGGTGGCAAAGATCCCCAGCAGTTCTTACTTTTGGATGAATGAGGACCCAAGTTTTTAGTCTAGAAACTGTGAATAAATTGGTCTGGACAGCGTCAGGACCTCAGATTATGTGAGTCTGGTGTGAAACCAAAGCTGAGAACAAACAGATGTATTACAGGCTGCCTGGGAAGCCTTCAAGGTTCGCAGTGAGCTGGCTGTCAGCTCACCCCAGTCCACCACTGGCACCAGGCTTCTCCGTGGCTGTGGTCACAAGCCAGGCAGGTCCACCATCCTTCACGCCCCTCCCCTCACGTTGCCAAGCTTGCCTTCGCCTGCAGCTTAGCGCGGGTGCACTTTGAACCACTGGGACCTGCCTACACAGCAGGGCTCCCCCATCACACAATCCTCCCCGTACGTGACCCGGCTCTAGAACACCATCCTGAAGACTACTTTCCCCTTGTCTTTTCCCAAAAAAGCAGAGCTTAGAGATCAACTCCAGCCTAAGAACTGTTTGGAGACATGTGATCTCAACAGAAGTGGGGAACCAGAAAGAAAGAAAACTAACAGGCAGAAATGTGTTGGACTGTTCACCGTTGTGGACAGGAACTCAGTCCAGCTGGGACACCCAGACAAGTGGTATCTCAGAATCATCAGAACAGGAGAAGGTTTCTGCACCAGCTCACACTTCAGTTGTCAACTGTGATCCAACAAGTGTGAATGCCTCACACTGGCGCGTTTGTACCTGAGTCCAGCTGTGATCCAAGAAGCCATTACCTAGACCAACGCCATGAAGTTTTTCCCTGTGTTTTCTTAGGAATTGTATAGATTCAGGTCTTATACTGAAATCTTTAATCCATGTCTGAGTTGATTTTTGTGTATGATATTAGATGAGGGTTCAATTTCGGTTTTTTGGATGTGGACATCCAGTTCTCTCAACACTGTTGAAGACTGATGAGAATTCTTGAAGGCGAGCAAGCTGACTTCTTCCGGCCTTCACATACATCTGTTAATCAGTAACCTTACACTCTGAGAATACACAAAAATCAAACCAGGAAGTAGTCAGGGCTTATTACACACAAAATACTGCCCATGAAAGAACAGTAGAGACCAATTAGAAATAAGTGTTTTAAAAAATAAAGACCATAGAGAAACTCAAGGTCAAAGAGTGAAGGACAAAACCACCCAATCAGATGAAGAGGTGACCATGAAGATTATGACCAGCATAACATCAGGCAGTCAGATAAATATCTGTCTTTATCGCCAAAGTCGTGGGGCCACAGTGTGTCTGCACGGAGTGCAGCCTGCAATTCACAAGGGGCCATGCAGTTTAGAACCTATTTTCCTTTGCTTTCATATTTCCTCCCATTTCCACTACAAAAGAGTAGGCACCTTGGGGGGGGGTGCGGGGAAAGACTGATTTCCCTGGTGAGTGATTTCAGGTTCTTTGGTAAATACAGATGGTCTGTCCCTGTTACAGAAAGCAGTTCCATTTGCCCCCTCTGTCATCTCCAAATACCTTGCTCTTCTGCTCTTCAGGGTGTTCTGGCATAAAGGAGTATTTAAATAAACGCTTCTATTGCTATTAGGATGTGAAGCAATAGACAACAGCTGTGGTTACTTAAAGCTGAAGTAGAACTGAATCAGTTTAATTAATCACTAAAGACATTTACTGCAAGTCGGCCACAGAGGTGAAGCTATGATGGTGATTATACAAAACAGGGGAAACCAGACAATACTGCTCTGAACTTCCTTGGGAGCGCTTTGAAAATACAGAAACATCAGCCCTTCTCATTTGTCCTGGGAACTTACTATACATATCCAGGATACATTTACTGAACTCAACAATGTTCACTGGGTATGAAAGTATACAAATCCTAAGACTTTTCAACAGAGTAGAGCTTTTCTGACTCCATAATTCAAAACGAAAAGGAGAAATGAGTCTTCATAGAAAAGATTTTGAGAAAAATTGTGATGGCTTGTTAAACTGATAGAAGATGAGGAAGAGAGGAAAGGGACTCTTGCTGTCATGATTTCTTTAGAGAAAGTGTCTCATAAAAAGAACCCGTTTTGAGTCTTGGTCTTAGAGATATGATTGCCAGATAAACTTGAATATCAATGAGGGGAAAGAGTTATTTGCTGTTTATCTGAAATTCAAACCTAACTGGGCATTCCATACTTTTTTTTTACCCAAGACCAAACCAGCCAATCCTAAAGGAAATCAATTCTGAATATTCATTGGAAGGACTGATGCCGAAGCTGAAGCTCCAATACTTTGGCCACCTGATGCAAAGAGCTGACTCACTGGAAAAGACCCTGATTCTGGGAAAGATTGAAGGCAGGAGGAAAAGGGGATGCCAGAGGATGAGATAGCTGGATGGCATCACTGACTCGATGGATAAGAGTTTGAGCAAGCTCTGGGAGATGGCAAAGGACAGGGAAGCCTGGCATACTGCAGTCCGTGGGGTCGCAGAGTGGGACACAACTGAGCAACAGCCAATTTAGAGTCACTTATCTCAGTGAATGACACTTGCAAGAAGGGAACCGGTTTACTGAAAGAGCTGGTACAGAGCTGAAGTATTTTGGACAGTTCCAAAAATAACACCTACTGAAAACCACAAAAAGAGAAATATTCCTTGTCTGGGGGTGGAGTCAGAGCTTCCCCTTGAGCAGCAAGTAAAGAGATGCTGCTGGGACTCCCAGACCCGAGTGTCTCCCCTGAAGGGGCGGCAGGGTGGTCACCTCCCGATCGAGGGGACAGGGGAGAATTTTCTTCTTGTTCCTGGATCTCACCCTCTAAGCTCCGCAAAACACAACCTAAAGGCAAAACATTAGACCGTGTGGCCATAAGCCCTACTGGAGAAACGTAGGGAAAGAGAAAAAGAACCTGAGCCTCAGCGGGGGGTGCACACGAGCTGAGAAGGAGAAAGGAGGCGGGCATGACAGGAGACGCGGACCCCCTCCCCACCCTGTGACATTTCAAAGGAAGGAAACAACCTGCAGAGAGGAGAGGAGGACAATGCTGTCCACTGAGTCAGGACAAGTTTGCTGGGAAGAACGTGCCGAGGATGTCAACTCTCCCACCTCTCTGGCCTCCTAAGTGGCAGAAAGCTTGAGGGTTAAGTCTGGTCTCTTAACTGGTCTCTTGGTTTCGGCAGAGGTTTGCAGGGAGACCCAGGCACCTCCACCTGAGAATCACAGGTAGTGATGGGGGTGATAAGCCAATGTCACATCTGGGATAAGTTAAGCCAGGGAAAGTCCCTCCCTGCCCCCACCCCCAACCACAGGGACTGAGAAGGGCTACGTGGAGACAAGGCAGCCAGAACCCACAGCGAAAGGCAGCCGGCACCGATGGTTTTCTTTAATCAGCTCCTGCTTGAGGCAACTGCTGAACAAACGTCTGAAACAGCCTCCTAGGCCTTCCCTGGGTCTGGGAAGTACTCCTGCAGCCGCCACCTCAAGCCAGCGCCGCCCCAGCACAACCAGCCACGGTCTCCTTCAGACACACTCTGCAGCCCACTGAATCCAAACGTGATCAGTCAGCCAGGGCCCGAGGACACCGGCCCGAGCAGCCCACGGCAGCCCTCCACCCCTTCCCAGCCCTGGGAGAGCCCGGCTCCAGGTACGCAGAGTGGCTGAAACAACAAGCCTTCCTAGAGAGGAGCGGCAAGGGCAGGGCGGGGAGGTGGGAGGCCATGAAAAGAACTAAAGATGATAGCATGGCTTTATTTATCTAACGGAGGAAAAAAAAAAAAAAACCCAAGAAACCAACATATAACAGAAAGTGTACCAAATGGCTGATTGAATATATCTTACATAGACAAAGTCAAAGCTACAGCGGGCTTATTATCCTTGACTTGTAATTCATCAAAGGGGCCATCCTTGACAAGTCTGGGAGTCTCCAGGCCTGTCCACTCCATAAGCAGGCAGCCTCCAGCCCGGGCTGCTACCGAGAGAGGCAGGGTCTCCACTCCTCCGCAGGACTGGGGAAGGGGAAGGACAGGCTGCCTGTCTCCCAGCAACCCAGAGCAAGCCCTGTGCAAACGCTGCACTCACTCAGCCGGTCACTCAGTGGGTCACTGGCGGGGCTCCAACCTGCTCAGTGCAAACTGCTCAGGAGGCACCACCTCTGTGCTGTAGATTTGGGGGAAAAAATAGCAGAAGGAATTTTGAAAAACGATGGCAGCCGTCGCTGCAGAGTGAGAAAGCCTGGTCTCCGCCCTGTCCCCTCCTTCCTTAATGCGGTCCTTACGGAGTCAGCCGTCTCACTGGGGCAGCCGTGTTGCCCAGTCCTGTGTGCTCCTGGCCTGAAGAACGGCGGGTTTGCAAAACCACAACTTCCGAGAGTCTAACTCGGCCTGAAAGGTAGAGGAGGAGCAGAAACTTGGGAGCAGCTGGCAAGTTAGCTGAGAGCATCGCACCCGTTCCAAGACCATCGCGGTCACCTTAGAGGGGTCAGCAAGTCCCCGTGTCCTTCGCACCAGATTGCAGCCGGGCCAGAGTCAATAAGCAGCGGAGTCAGCAACGCGTCCTCACGGGGAGGCAGCAGTCGAAGCATCCATCATGTCTCTCTTCCAGGCTGTGCCAAGGAGGAGCCTCCGAGAGCTGGAACCGGCCTGCCCTGGCCTGGGCCCCCGGCCACCGCACGGCGGCCACTGTCCCCCTCCTGCGACTTCGCGGAGCCGGGGCGGGTGGAGTGGGCGGGCGCACCTTGAGGAGAAATGGGGAGCGGCCTGATGGAATGAAAGAAGAGAGCGATACAGAGGAATACAAATGTAGAGGAAAAGCGTATTTTCCCCCTTCCCCTAGGCTCCATTTCTGAAAATGACAGTTGCCATTTCTGGTGTTTTTCCAGATTTTTCTATGCTCTCCAAGAGTACACACATACATGTACCTATATAATTAATGGATCCTTACTTTTTATATAAACGATGCCACACCATACATACCAGTTTGCACTGTTTCTCACTTAATTGTTCTTGGACACTGTTTGGGAATAATCAACATAAGGTTGATACACTAGAAAATATGACTCAAGGTTGGGCTTCCCTGGTGGCTCAGTGATCAAGTATCTGCCTTCAGTGCAGGAGATGCAGGTTCCATCCCTGGGTGGGGAAGATCCCCTGGAGGAGAAGATGGCTACACACTCCAGTATTTTTGCCTGGGAAATCCCATGGACAGAGGAGCCCGACAAGCTACAGTCCATGGCGTCGCAAAGAGTCAGACATGACTCAGTGACTAAACAACAACCCACATGAGTCAATATAATGAATCCCCCTGCATTCCCTCATATGGACATGCCCTCATTCATTTAATCAGCTCCTTAGTCAGGAACTTTAATCAGGTGAACATTTAGGTTGAGTCTTTGGTTCTTGCAAACAAGGCTGCAGTAAAAAAAAAAGAAGAAGAAAGAAACTTCACACATATTCCTTTGAGTTTGTGTGCAAGCATGCTAGTTAAATTCCTAGCTCTGGACTGGCTGGATCAAAGGATATACATATTTTAAATGCTGCTGTATTTGCCAAATTGCTCTCCAAAGAGATCATAACTCTTCCTGTTTACCCATAATAATAGCTTAGCTCACCATCTAGGGGATGCCTCTTCTGCCGCCAATGCAAAGAGTGTGTGTCAGTAAAATGTAAAATCGAAGTATCAGGAAAGCTCACGGTCAAAATGCTTGCCAATAGCACTTGGCTAAATTCCTAAATCAAAGCTGAGATCAGACAGGCTGCTTACAGAAGTAGTCTCAGACACAGTGTGACCTTTGGTAGGGGGCAGTAGGGCATGAGAGCATGACACGTGGAGAACGGTCCTGGGGTTCAGTTTCAGAGCATGTCTGTCCCACCAGCTCTTGCAGAGACTTTGTGCTTTGTCTCTGTGCAGTTCCTGCCATGGGAGGGTGACCCAGTCACGCCGCCCCAGTCACGCCGCCCCAATCAAGATGCTTGCTTAACGGGAGAACAATGCGATACATGGAATATGTACTGAGCATCACAAATACACATAGCTGCTCACTGTTTCCATTACCAGGGAGATAATATCCTACGTGGAAAGGTTTTACAGCCTGAAGTTTAAAACTAAATAGGATAGCAACCTCATGGGGAAGGTTGCATTGGTACATATAAACGAAGACAAGAAAGGATTTTTTTAAAAAAACTTTTCTTTTTTTGCCTTCAGAAAAGTGGGAACTACCTTATATACAAAATAAAATAAAGAAAGAAAAATTAATAAATTCAATTTAATTCGATTCAATAATAAAACAACTCACACCTAAATTTGAGTCAAAAGTCTGTCTCCTCTTGATATGCTTAACTGGGAACGTAATTGATTTTCTGCTAGGCAGATAGGAAGCTGTCAAGCCAATCTTTCATTCCCAAGATCTCTACCAAAGTTGTCAGAAAAGGCAAACAGTCATTACTTTATCCACAGACTGATCAAGGGTCCCATTATTTATTTCTTCAATCATTTTGGAAGTTGAATGCAAATACTTTCTCACTTGCTCCATCTAGTGGATCATGCAGGCAATCGCGGCTCTGATTGCCCCCTTGAGGCAAAGCCCCAATACCAGTGAAAAAAAATCTTTATCAGTGTTCTAATTAATGACAGCATTTGTTTCATTCTGATAAATATTTCATAACAAAACTTGCATGCTCAGGTTGAAATAATTCCCACCATGAAGATGCATTTGTATTTCCCTTGGAGAGAAGAGAGATGTTGTCAAGATAGAAAGGGGAAAAAAAAGACTGCCTTCAGCTTGTGTGGTAACCAGAGCTCCCTAAAGAATCCATCAAGAGTGTCATCAGAAAATGAATATGTGATAGTTGGCATGGTAACCAGGGTATCAAGGCAGTTCTTTACTGTCCGTGTTCACATGCGTTTAGAATGCACATATCATCGTCCCAAGCAAGCAGGAAAATGCTAATTAATAAGGTGCCTTCTGAGTATTATGTACTCCATGACTCCCACGGTCCATGCCAGCTCTAAAGACGAAGGTGACGGGATAATTGCCCTGGTTTCTAATCTAACGATGTTATTATACTCGCTGTGATTCCACGACCAGTTGTGTCTGCCATTGTCTCCAAGCATCGCAGAATGGGGGGAGCTGGATAAACTCAGGCAACATGCAAGAAGCAACAGGCTGCCTTCCACTCACAACTCCTGACACCGTGGATCACAAATGAGATGCAAGCTTTAAGCACCAAGCAATCAAGCCTGCACAGCAGGAGTCTAATGGTTCCCATAAATGGCAGTTTAATCAAATGCTTTATTCCTTCCTGGAGCCAGCTCAGCCGTGATTCACAAGCCACACTTCACCCGGTGGTATACTCCACTTGGTGCAGCAACATCTCTCTCCTGCCCACTCGAGGCAAGGTCCCCACCAACAGGGGCCTCCCCCATGCCCCCCGCCCAGGTGCTATTCTAAACAGGAGGCTGGAGTCAGCCCCCAAATCACCACAACAGAAATGGGCCAAAAGATACCTTCGGCAGCTCAGTTTCTGACCGAGGAATTATGGCATCCATAACACAGTCAAGTAAAATCAGTTCCAAGAGAAAATAGGCCTCGTTTCAGAATGATACAGACCTAAAGCAAAAGGGCTCTAGGAGTCTCATGGATCTCCCTAGTCGTGGATACTCACGGTTCTGTGATGCACCTTGGGGCCACTTACAGGACAGGACAGAGGAGGAGTTTTGTATGTTTGCTGAAACATTTCCGGATGTGCCTATATGAAACAGGAAAGAAGAAAAGTGGGTGTCAGAAGATTTTTTTTAGACATACACATGTAGGAAATGACCACATTGGTATTTTTTGTGTTATGAAAAAACTGGAAGTTCTGAGGCTTCATATAGCTAAGTGCACCCATTCTTAAGTAAAATAATAAAATGCAAGAGACCATCACCAGAAATGCTCTTGGGTCATAGTATGAGTTTTCTGGGGCTGCCAAAACAAAGCAACACAGTCCGGGTGACTCGTGCAACAGACATTCATTTTATTACAAATATGGAGAATAGATCCAGGATCAAGGCTTCTGTGGAGCTGCTTTTTCCTAAGGTTTCTCCTTGGCTGCAGACAGGCACCTTCTCCTTGACTCCTCACATGGTTTTCCCTACGTGTTCATCTGTGTTCCAATCTCCTTATAAGGACACCAGTCACAATGGATTAGGGCTGAAGGGGCTCAGAACACGCCACCCCAAAATACATCACTTGCTGTATAAGTTATTCTGAACTAAAGGCAATGGAGAACCAGTAGACAGAAAAAGCTCATTAACTCTCCCTTACCTGCCTAAGATAAAGTACAAATTTCCCCTTTTTTAAAGGAGATTACCATCAGTCATCTATAACAAGTTGAAAGCTACTTGCAGAGACAATTTTCTCATTGGAGAGACTTTTCTCTCCATAAAAAGACAAGAAAGAAAGTGAAGTCGCTTACTCATGTCCGACTCTCTGTTACCACATGGACTGCAGCCCACCAGGCTCCTCTGTCCATGGGATTTTCCAGGCAAGAATACTGGAGTGGGTAGCCGTTTCCTTCTCCAGGGAATCTTCCTGACCCTGGGATCGAACCCCAGTCTCCTGCATTGTAGGCAGATGCTTTACCGTCTGCGCCACCAGGGAAGTCCCAACTTTATCATAATTCCCTTCCCTCCTCTCCCCATCAGTTGCCTCCCCCCATAAGACCCCAGCCCCACTTCCTCTCCAGAACTTGGAGACAGAACTTGGAGCTTATGTCTCAGTCATGTGGTCACCCACCTCCTCAAGGCACATATTTTTGTGAACCTCTCGTGTGCTCGCAAATATATAATTATATTGCCTGTTTATCAACCTTCTGTCAATTTAATTGGTAGACCGAACACAGAACCTAGAAGGGTGGAAGGAAGCTTTTCCCTCCGTTAGAGCAGGGACCCCCAGCCCCTGGAATCTAATGCATGATGATTGGAGTGAAGCTGATGCAATAATAATAGAAATAAAGTGTACAACAGATGTAATAATACGCTTGAATCAGCTCCAAAGCATCTCCCACCCCTTCCGTGGAAAAATCATCTTCCACGAAACCAGTTCTTGATTCTAAAAGTGTTGGGAACTTCTGCCCTAAAGAGCCTTCCCTAATGACCTTGTTTCACCTTGAAAGTGAAAGTGTGAGTCACTCAGTCATGTCTGACTCTTTGTGCCCCCTTGAACTGTAGCCCAACAGGCTCCTCTGCCCATGGAATTCTCCAGGAAAGAATACTGGAGCAGGAATCTTCTCCAGGGAATCTTCCCAACCAAGCAATCAAACCTGGGTCCCCTGCATTGCACCTGGGTTCTTTACCATCTGAGCCACCAGGCTTGCCTTAATTACCTTTTAAAAGACCCTCTCTCCAAATACCGGTGCCTTCTGAGGGTCTGTGGGTTAGGACTTAAACATACGGATTTGGGAAAGACACATTCTGCCCATCAGTTGATGATTTATGTGCCCTGGGACATGGGGGAAGCTGGCTGAAGAAATGGTGAGGAGAGGATTCCTCTCTAGTTACTGAGGGTACAACACAGGCCACCCTTCTCAAAGAGGGCCCCAGCAAGAAGCCTCAGGGGACTGGTTGGAGGGTGGCGGCCTCGGGGTGATCGAAGAAGGAGGATCAGAGCATGGTGTGATGGGCAGGATGCGGCTGGGAAGGGCGGGGCTCCAGAGACAGTCGGGGCTCCAGAGACAGTCGGGGCCGAGGACCTCCTAAGACCCCAGGGGTGGGTGATCCCTCTCTGCCAGCGGGACTGGACACATCCAGCTATACCTCTGTCCCTTGTTGGAAAGACATAAGTAAGAACCGAAAGCCACTCTACAAAGGGAGAAATGAATGAAAACACTCTAATCAATGAATGAACCTTAAACCAGAATGAGACGTGTGTCACAGGCAATCAGCTAAGAGGTTGTAAAGACAGAAAGAAATCTCACCTTTCATGTAGCCAAGCATCTACAGCCCTTTACAAACAGGCTCTCAAAGCAAACGGTGACTAGTCCTCAAGTAGAGGACTTCACAGTACTTTGTCCCATACAGTTCATCCCAGGTTTGCCTGGTAATTAGGGTGACTATCTGTGTTAGCTAAGTGTTTTATTCAGGGGAAAAGCAAACCTCTCATATCCTTAGGACAAGAGATGGTTTAGCAACTTGGAGCAAGGCCCCCACTACCGCTTTGCAGAGACTGGGAAATAGAGTATGTTATCTTCCTTGGTAACTGCAATTTCAAGAGATGGCTCCCAATCCTTGAGAAAGAGAGTCCCAGGTCCTAAAGCTGGCTGAGAACTATCTCATCTACAAAAGGATTGGTACACATTTCAGAGAGAGGAGAAAGTACTTACAGCTGCACATTTTCTAAGGTGTCTGATCTAAAAAGAGCATTAAGTCTCTTATTTCTAATTTGTACTTGTCCTCATGCTTCCCTGGTGGCTCAGTGGTAAAGAATCCGCCTGCTATGCAGGAGACCATTCAGTCCCTGGATTGGGAAGATCCCCAGGAGGAGGGCAACACACTCCAGTATTCTTGCCTGGAGAATCCCATGGATGGAGGATAGGATCCTAGTCCACAGGATCACACAGAGTCAGACACAACTGAAGCGACTTCGCATGCACGCATCATGCCCTTAAACAAGGCTCTGCCCGGTCCCTCCAGGATAGAGTGTTGACGGAGCCTTCAGGGCTCAGCCTTGGCATGGATGCCGCACCCCAGGGCTGGAGGAGATGGGACAGATCAGCTTTGTCACACTGGGGGTCAGCGACTCCCCCACACAGAGCTCTAGTGCATGGAAATGACAACACCTGTCTGCCACAGAAACAGGTGGAATGAGAGACTTGAACTGGTCAGTGATGGTTCTGCTGTTTAGAGAATGGCTGCAGTGGTTAAAGACCCAAGCCTTAGGCTGGTCCATCTCAGGATGCCACATAAAGTGAAACGGAGGGCGATGGTCTGGGGTTTGTGAATCCTGGAGTCAACCTGGAGTCACAGGGCACAGCTGGGCCTTCAGCCAGTCCATGCAGGGCTGCTCTCGGGGTCTGCAGGGCGCCCTCCACCATCACGTGCCTGTGCAGCTCCTTCCTGACCAGGGGGAGCCAGAGCAAAAAGACGAGACATCAGAGGTGGATAAACGAGCTGTGCTGAATCAGAGATACGCCAGCAAATTTGGAAAACTCAGCAGTGGCCACAGGACTAAAAGGTCAGTTTTCATTCCAATCCCAAAGAAAGGCAATGCCAAAGGGTGCTCAAACTACCACTCAATTGCACTCATCTCACACGCTAGTAAGGGAATGCTCAAAATTCTCCAAGCCAGGCTTCAGCAATACATGAACCCTGAACTTCCAGATGTTCAAGCTGGTTTTAGAAAAGGCAGAGGAACCAGAGATCAAATTGCCAACATCTGCTGGATCATCGAAAAAGCAAGAGAGCTCCAGAAAAACATCTATTTCTGATTTATTCACTATGCCAAAGCCTTTGACTGTGTGGATCACAATCAACTGTGGAAAATTCTGAGAGAGATGGGAATACCAGACCACCTGGCCTGCCTCTTCAGAAACCTGTACGCAGGTCAAGAAGCAACAGTTAGAACTAGACATGGAACAACAGATTGGTTTCAAATAGGAAAAGGAGTACGTCAAGGCTGCATATTGTCACCCTGCTTATTTAACTTATATGCAGAGTACATCATGAGAAACACTGGGCTGAAGGAAGCACAAGCTGGAATCAAGAATGCTGGAAGAAATATCAATAACCTCAGATATGCAGATGACACCATCCTTATGGCAGAAAGTGAAGAAGAACTAAAGAGCCTCTTGATGAAAGTGAAAGAAGAGAGCAAAAAAGTTGGCTTAAAGCTCAACATTCAGATAATGAAGATCATGGCATCTGGTCCTATCACTTCATGGCAAACAGATGGGGAAACAGTGGAAACAGTGGCTGACTTTATTTTTTCTGGGCTCCAAAATCACTGCAGATGGTGAGATTGCAGCCATGAAATTTAAAGACGCTTACTCCTTGGAAACAAAGTTATGATGCACCTAGATAACATATTAAAAAGCAGAGACATTACTTTGTCAGCAAAGGTCTGTCTGATCAAGGCTATCATTTTTCCAGTGGTCATGTATGGATGTGAGAGTTGGACTATAAAGAAAGCCAAGTGCTGAAGAATTGATGCTTTTGAACTGTGGTGTTGGAGAAGACTCTTGAGAGTCCCTTGGACTGCAAGGAGATCCAACGAATCCATCCTAAAGGAGATCAATCCTGGGTGTTCACTGGAAGGACTGATGCTAAAGCTGAAACTTCAGTACTTGGGCCACCTGATGCGAAGAGCTGACTCACTGGAAAAGACCCTGATGCTGGGAAGGATTGGGGGCAGGAGGAGAAGGGGACGACAGAGGATGAGATGGTTGGATGACATCACCGACTCAATGGACATGGGTTTGTGTGGACTCTGAGAGTTGGTGATGGACAGGGAGGCCTGGCATGCTGTGGTTCATGGGGTCGCAAAGAGTCAGACATGACTGAGTGACTGAACTGAACTGAACTGAACTGAATCAGAGATACTGGGTGGAGGGGGGATGAACTGGGAGTTGGTATTGACTCCCAATTCATATTGATATTGACATATATACCCTACTGTGTATAAAATGGATGACTAATGAGACCCTAATGTAGAGCCCAGGGAACTCTACTCAATGTTCTGTGGTGACCTAAATGGGAAGGAAAACCAAAAAAGAGAGGATGTATGTTTAGCTGATTCACTTCGCCACACAGTAGTATCTAATACAACAGTGTAAAGCAACTACATTCAAATAAAAATTAATTTCAAAATATTGGGTGAGAATTATGTATTGTTTTCAGATTGAAGAGAACCTTCTGATGATTACAAACACAGCTTTCAACATAAGCTTCTTAAATACACACACTGGTGCTTAACACATGTCTTATTCTCCACACAGAAGCCCAGACCCCAAATACCTCTTTTAAAATGGTAATTGCCACTTCTCAAGGGTGTTTTGAATAGGAATCACAACATCCAATTTATCTGGTGAAAGGCATGAAAAATGTTTGGAAAAGGTCAGGTTGTAAGTTTCTAAGAACACAGAGCACGCTGTTTGCTCGGGTTCCCCACATCTCCATGCGCTTTTCTTAGAAACTACTTGGTGTGCTGAGGCTAAGCCTTTGCAGAAGACCTTCCACAATGCCAGCTGGGGGTCCACTCACTTGCAACCTCCTCAGCGGATGGGGGCTCAGATCCCAGCTCTCCACGCACAGACCGCACAGCCAGGGTTCTAGTGAATCTGGGCTTCCATGGTGGCTCAACTGGTAAAGAGTCTGCCTGCAGTGTGGGAGACCTGAGTTCAATCCCTGGGTTGGGAAGATCCCCTGGAGAAGGGAAAGGCTACCCACTCCAGTATTCTTGGGCTTTCCTTGTGACTCAGCTGGTAAAGAGACCACCTGCAATGCAGGAGACCTGGGTTTGATCCCTGGGTTGGGAAGATCCCCTGGAGAAGGGAAAGGCTACCCACTCCAGTATTCTGGCCTGGAGAATCCCATGGACTGTATAGACCATGGGTTCGTGAAGAGTCCGATGCAACTGAGTGAATCCGGATGATAGCACAAACCACCAGGTTCTTGGAAGGACTGAGTGAAAGTACATGAAATACTGTCTATTCTAGAAATTATGTGTGCTCAGTCATGTCCAACTTTTTGTGACCCTATGGACCATAGCCCACCAGGCTCCTCCATCCATGGGATTCTCCAGGCAAGAATACTGGAGTGGGTTGCCATTTCCTTCTCCAGGGGATCTTCTCGACCCAGGGATTGAACTCGTGTTTCCTGTGTCTCCTCCACATTGCAGGCGGATTCTTTACCTGCTGAGCCAGGCTCTATGAATTATAGATAATATAAAAGAAGAGTGCTTGGCAGGAAGTAAATGCCTAATTGGTAAATGGTGGGCATTATTGAAATTGTAAATTTCCTACTGTGTGGTCAGAGGTCTAGTGTGGTCACGTTACACACAGACATGAACGCTTTTGGAAGATCTGTTTATTCACCACAATCCTACCACGTGGCAGTCTGCTCAGACACTGAGCTTCCTTTCTGTAACAATCCTAACTGAAACACCTTGACAGTGGACTTGCTTTCATCTTTTCAGAAAGCACTTTTTTTTTTCCTGCTTTTGTTAATGGGGTTTCAGTTTCCTTCTGCTCTTCCTCTGACCTTCACTGCATCTCTGTGTTCAAATAGCCACTGTAGGTATGTATGCGTCTTTCTTTGAAAATCCCACAAGTTTGTCAATGTCAAAATACCCTCATCTTCAAAGGATTTCATGTTAAAATTGAATCGGATAAACATGGACACCTAAAATACAGGTTAGAAAGAGAAGGGGGTAGGATAAAAGGAAAATTCCATTTATTCTAAATCCATAACGTGGATTCTCTGCACCTCAACAGAAGTGCTCCGCCCCAGGGACAGAGCCAGGCTGTGGAGAATTCTAAAAAGTGTTCTGGGCACCTCACACCTCATCCTTCCCTCCCACAGACTGACGGAAACTGGGATCACGGGAACTGACGGAAACCCCGACAGACGGATGCTCTCAGAACACGGGGACTCTCCCCTCACCTGCTGCTGACAGGCTCCAGTTCCTGGAGGGCCAGACTTCACACCGACGGCCAGACAAGCCATTTCTCCAGCTTCTCTGATAGGCAGCCAAGCAAATCCATCACCAAAGGCAAAATACAAGGAACACCCCCTTTCCACATCATCTCCAGGTGACTGCTATTCTCATCCTAATCTCAGCTTCAATTCAGTTCAGTGGCTCAGTCGTGTCCGACTCTTTGCAACCCCATGAACTGCAGCATGCCAGGCCTCCCTGTCCATCACCAACGCCCAGAGTTCACCCAGATTCACGTTCATCGAGTCAGTGATGCCATCCAACCATCTCATCCTCTGTCATCCCCTTCTCCTCCTGCCCCCAATCCCTCCCAGCATCAAAGTCTTTTCCAATGAGTCAACTCTTCACATGAGGTGGCCAAAGTACTGGAGTTTCAGCCTTAGCATCATTCCTTCCAAAGAAATCCCAGGGCTGATCTCCTTCAGAATGGACTGGTTGGATCTCCTGGCAGTTGAAGGGACTCTCAAGAGTCTTCTCCAACACCACAGTTCAAAAGCATCAATTCTTCAGCGCTCAGCTTTCTTCACAGTCCAACTCTCACATCCATACATGACTACTGGAAAAACCATCAAGATTAGGCTCTAATAAAACCCTCTTCTAATAAAACCTTGCCCACTTGAATTATCATAAAATAGCCACATCTGTGGGCCACCCTCAGCTCTGGCTTAGAAGAGAGTGAATAATAGAACCAGCCTCCTGCTCTCAGAATTCTAGTTTTGGAGTCCAATCATCTAAGAAAATGGGACAAATCAGGCCAAAGAACACTTAAGAACCAGTGATGAAAGCAATTAAAGTTATGGGTAAAGAACTTCATTATCAAGGGACATGAGTCAGTAGTAAGCTGAAACAAACAAACAAAAAATGTCTGCCTGGAACATTACTAGAATTCTTGCTTACTTTAGGAAAGATCTCTTTTCAAAGAACATCTTGAACGTAAAAATTCAAGCAAAAGGGAAACACAATAAAGAGAGGGTTTTGCAGGTCTCTCTGCTTTGGAGAGCATCAGCAATCCTAGCTTCAGAAGAAAGTCAAACTGGGAATGGAAAGGTGGGGAAAAAATGGAAACAGTGACAGACTTTATGTGTTAGACTCCAAAATCACTGCAAATGGTGACTGCAGCCATGAAATTAAAAGACGCTTGTTCCCTGGAAGAAAAGCTATGACCAACCTAGACAGCATTTTAAAAAGCAGAGACATTACTTTGCCCACAAAGTTCCATATAGTCAAAGCTATGGTTTTTCCAGCGGTCATGTATGGATGTGAGAAGTGACCATAAGGAAAGCTGAGTGCTGAAGAATTGATGTTTTTGAACTGTGGTGCTGGAGAAGGCTCTTGAGAGTCTCTTGGACTGCAGGAAGATCAAGCCAGTTCATTTTAAAAGAAATCAGTCCTAAATATTCATTGGAAGGACTGATGCTGAAGCTGAAGCTCCAATAATTTGGCCATCTGATGCAAAGAACTGACTCCTTGGAAAAGACCATGAGGCTGGGAAAGATTGAAGGCAGGAGAAGGGGACGACAGAAGATGAGATGAGACAGTTGGATGATGTCACCGACTCGATGTACGTGAGTTTGAGCAAGCTCTGGGAGTTGGTGATGGATAGGGAAGCCTGGCATGCTGCAGTCCATGGGGTCACAAAGAGTTAGACACAACCGAGCAACTGAACTGAGCCTCATGAGAAGCACATTACAATTCTGGACCTCATTTTTCTCAGCTGTCAAGAAAACAATGTCAAGATCATAACACACTGCAGAGTTTATCCTCCATAGTAAATAATTCTCAGTATCTTTTGGATCTGTCCCCAAATCTCTGACTAGCTGACGTGATCGGCGGTACAGCTCACTTAAGATCAAACAGGTAAATGTCGCAAAGAATTAATCAGAGCAAGTCAAGCAAGTAAAACGTGTATGCATGTTTCCTCTGATAACCAGATTCAACTTGACAGCCACTTGAGATGCCCTATATATTTGAGTCTCTCTAATATGAAGGATGTTCTCAATGTATTTGTGATACATAGTACAAACAGGGGCGAGGAGCAAAGACCCAGCTGTAGAATCAGCGTCCACTCCTCATACCCCAGAACCCAGCACTCCAGGCCCCTGCAGGCCGCTTTGAAGTGTTCAGAGCTCTGCTTCATCAGGATCTACTCCAGCCATGTACAAGCCATATTTTGGCACTTGCTCCAAACTGACAGATTTCACTGTCTTATAAAAGTTCAGATGGTAGAGAATCTGCCTGCAATGCAGGAGACCCAGGTTCGATCCCTGCAGTGGGAAGATGCCCTGGAGAAGGGAATGGTAACCCACTTCAGTATTCTTGCCTGGAGAATTCCATGGACAGAGGAGCCTGAAGGGCTGCAGTCCATGGGGTCTCAAAAGAGTCAGACATGACTGAGCGACTACCACAGACAAATAACCAGACAGGTGTTTGAACATGCCTTTGATTTGGAGGTATTTTTCCTTCTTTGCAAAGAATAAATATGGCACAAAAGACTCAGTCCTACTTGGCTTTGTTGTTTTTCAGTCTAGTCAACACTTGTCAGTATTGGGCCATTTCTGCCAGTCATAGGTCACAATCTTACTAAGATTCTTCCATCATTCAGGGAAAAGCCAACTTTCCCTAGATAGAATTTTAAGGGGCTCTTTGTGCAAATTTAATTTTTAAAATAGAAATTAAATGATAATAAATGGTCTGTATATTCAAAACCCCTTCCCTACACCCAGCATAACCTTGCTGGGTGGGTATGCCACCCCACAGACATAACCTTGAATGCTTATTACCATGTCTTGGGGTCTGTTTCATTCAGTGACTCTCCCCTCTTCCACTGGCTCAAGGTCAGGTGGTCCTTAGCTGCCTCCCTCCTGTCTCCCCACTCCTTCAAGGGGCCTGCTCCCACCTCAGGCTAATCTGGAATAACTAGTTATGGCTGCACAAGCTGCAGGTTTTGACGATCCTCTGGTCGGAAGAGTTCCTGAAATATGTTTTGGGAGGAACCTCGGGGAAAGTGGTGTCAATAAAGTCACCCCGAAGTAGATCCTGCAGGAAACACCTCTTTGCAATAATTCCTCCAAAGAGGTGGGGCAGGGTGACAGAGAGAGAAAATGAGTCTGTCTCCGTGAACTGAGCCCAACTAAATGGAGGTGAAAACTCAAAGCTTGTCAGAACCTCTGACATGCAATTTCTGCTGATAAGTCTTGGAGATTCATAATGGGCTGAGAGGCTCTGCAAATTAGTTGTTTTCAAAGGGAAGTTTTTTTGAAGTTTGAGTGACTGCCAACTGATTAATATAACCCCTTCCACATTTTTCTTACCATCAGTTCTCCTTAGATCTTCCCCCTGAAGTTAAGTTTTGAAAGACTGATAACTCTCCCAGATCAGAGGCATCTCCCATACTGAATAGAGTGCCAGCCAGAGACCCCAAGTTCTAAAAGAAGGATTTCGTCCTGCATCCTGATTAGAGGACAGACAGCCCAGCTTTGGAAAAGCTTCCAGCAGAAGACACCAACTTGAACATTGAATTGAACGGCAGCTCCTGAGCACTATCACAGATTTGGACCAGACCAAGGTCAGACATGGAAATATTGATTGGTCACACATTTCCACAGTGGACAGAACTGAGGCTGTGTGAAAAGCTTTCAAGCATGAACTTCCCAGATTTCTTTAAATGTTAAAAAAAAAACATAAAATGGTGCAACTTTTGGAAAAAAAAAAAGCATACTGGGCTCCAGAAGTTCCCCAAGAGTACGATATTAATCAGAAATTAAATGCCGTCCCAGGTTCCCCAGGGACATTCGGAGTGATGCAAGCAGGTTGACATTTAATTTCATACACAAAGGCCTCATTTCAAATGTCTTAGTGCTCATCACAGTGTCGGACGTGCTGGGAGCAGAGAAGATGCCCAAAGATGCAGGAGAGCAAGATGTCTGCGGAAAGTCTGCCATGGGCTCACAAGGGAGTCTCCATAACAACCCCTGTCCTGAAAACAGCAAGGAGCTGGTACACATTTCATCATAAAGTCCCACCAGCACCACTTTCTCAGAATGTGTAATTTGGGAGGAAATTTGTAGAATGTCTCACCCATTCTAAGGAGCTTCCCTGGTGGCTCAGTGGTAAAGAATCTGCCTGCAATACAGGAGACCTGAGTTCAATCCCTGGGTCGTCGGGAAGATCCTCTGGAGCAGGAAATGGCAACGCACTCCAGTGTTCCTGCCTGGAGAATTCCATGGACAGAGGAGTCTGGCAGGCTACAGTCCACGGAGTCAAAAAGACTTGGACACAACTGAGCAACTAAACAATAACAACCTGTCTAAGGATATTGAGGCTTAGAAAGTTGGAAGGGCTGCCCCCAACCATGGAACCAAAGGTGTCTCTAGCCCAGTGCACAGGCTAAATCCTCTGCTCTCTTCCTTTGCCCATTTACACAAGGACTTTAGAGCGCTTGCTGTTACTGTTGTTCAGTTGCTAAGTCATGTCCAACTCTCTGTGACCCCATGGCCTGCAGTAAGCCAGGCTTTCCTGTCCTCCAGTAACCTGGAGTTTGCCAAAACTCATGCCCATTGATTTGGTGATGCCATCCAATCATCTTCTGCTGTCCCTTTCTCCTATTGCCCTCAATCTTTCTCAGCATCAGGGTCCTTTCCAGTGAGTCACTCTTTGCATCAGGTGGCCAAAGCATTGGAGCTTCAGCTTCAGCATCAATCCTTCCAATGAATATTCAGGGTTGATTTCCTTTGGGATGGACTGGTTTGATCTCCTTGCTGTCCAAGGGACTCTCAGGAGTCTTCTCCAACACCACATTTCGAAAGCATGATTTTCAGCCTTCTTTACTGTCCGGCTCTCACATCCATACTCTTGTACATTAACTGCAATTGCCAAAGGGGTTGTCAGGGGCAGTGGTGATAGAGCTTGTAAAATTGCTGGTAACCAATCATGTTGACACACAAATAGATATTTTCATAAAGTTCAACTTGACTGAGGCTCTTTTTTATTTGATTTTTGCCCAGTACACTGGAGCCAGATTCCAGGCTCCAGGCCCCTGTCTTGTACCCAAGAGTCATGAGGTGTCTGCATTTCCCAACACACCCCAGGTCTGCATGGAACCCTCCCAATTCAGCCTCCCCCCAGACACCCACTCCTGCTCAGGAACTAATCCATGACCAGGAAGAGAGCTTTGCCGATGCCAGTTTTAGAGAAAAGCAATTTTCTATCCACACACTTTAAAAAAAAAAAAGGCAATTCATTTCATTTGAGGTATAGCTACCTGTTATCTCCAAGCTCTGTCAGAAAATCCAAAGCTATTTATACAGCAGAGCTTTGCAGAAACGTCTGGTGGCAATGGGAGCTGGAAAAAGTGTGTCTCGTGACGGTTGCATGTTCCTCTTCCTTCAGCCCCAGATTCACTGGGGGCTGCACCCAGAGCTCCTGCCTCGGGGTTGCCCATAGGCAGCCCCACCAACCTTGGCTTCTGTGGGACACACACCCTCACCCATCCCCAGGTGTTTGACTGATTCAGCTATTTTGGTATCTATCTCTTCAAGTGTCATGATATCCAACAAGAATCTATGATGTCCCATAGGTTTTCAAGGAGGGGACAGATGTATACCTGATACTGATTCGTGTTGATGTATAGCAAGAACCATCACAATATTGTAATTATCTTCTAATTACAAACATGCAATGTAACAAGAAAACTCTACAATCTATGGCTAGTAGAAATCTATGCAGAAAGAAATCCTCTCCACACTTGCAACCTTAGAATTTTCCCTGTTGACAAACACATCAGTGCAGTGCCCTGAAGATGCTGTCTGGGGATCCATTCGGTCCTCCCACCACCTGCGGGGGACAGACACTAGCAATCCTAGCAGCAGACAGAACGGCTTGCCTGGTCCTGCCTTGCCAGTGAATAACCCCCAGGCCTAAACATGAAATTGGTATTGATCCAGTACCGTTGAATTTTGTTGTGCTGCCATTTATGCAGGAAGAACAGTTGATCTATGAACAATGTCTGACCCACCCTAATGAGAGAGCAGAACTTAGCAGGAGCAGTGGAAGATTTTCTTTCCTATTTTCTACATGGAAATAGCATAGGGATCTGAATTTCTTCAGGAATCATTTCTAATAAAGAAGAGATGGATCTTGTACCTGTGCCCGTAGGGGAGGCACAGCCCAGGGGCTCATTCGAACAGGATCAATGTCACAGGCTGACCATGCACCATAGTAAGACCCCACCTATATACCAAGGAGGGGTCAGCTTTGTTTATTCTACGAGTGGGAATGAAGGTAGTGTTACTGATCCTTTTACCAATCTTCTTGTCTTTCCCTATCGTATTTTTTGGGGGGCCGGGTGGGGGGAGGTGTCAGGGATTACCAATGCCCACATTTGTATATATCACACAAATTCACAAAATTGTAGAAAAAAATTAAAATAACAAGAATGATGCCTGTGATAGATTGAATTGTGCTACCCCCACCCCCCAATAACAGTTATATTGGGTCTTAATCCAACACATAGTAGAGAGTGTTTGCAGATGGAATCAAGTTAAAATGAGGCTGTGTGTGCTCAGTAATGTCTGACTATTTGAGACCCTATGGACTGCAGCCTACCAGCCCTCTCTGTCCATAGATTTCCCAGGCAAGGATACCGGAGTGGGTTGTCACTTCCTTCTCCAGGGAAAATGAGGCTGTGGTTGGGCCCTAATCCGATATGACTGGTGTCCTTATGAAAAAGGGAAATTAGGACACAGATACACATGGGGAGAACCCCATCTGAAGATAAGAGTGATGCTTCTGACAACCAAGGAATGCCAACATTGCAAGCCACCACCAGAAACTGGGAGAGAGTCACAGGACAGATTTTCTTCACCTCTTTCAGATGGAACCAGCCCTGCAGATACTTTGATCTTGGACTTCCCGCCTCTATGACTATATCACCCAATATCACCCAGTACTGGGGCACTGCATCCTATTCATACATTCATTCATTCATCAAGAATGTGTTTGTCATGAAAGATGAATATAGGTTCATTCAGTCGCTCAGTCCTGTCTCACTCTTTGTGACCCCATGAACCACAGCACGCCAGGCCTCCCTGTCCATCACCAACTCCCAGAGTCCACACAAACCCATGTCCATTGAGTCGGTGATGCCATCCAACCATCTCATCATCTGTCATCCCCTTCTCCTCCTGCCCCCAATCCCTCCCAGCATCAGGGTCTTTTCCAGTGAGTCAGCTCTTTGCATCAGGTGGCCAAAGTACTGGAGTTTCAGCTTCAGCATCAGTCCTTCCAATGAACACCCAGGACTGATCTCCTTTAGAATGGACTGGTTGGATCTCCTTGCAGTCCAAGGGACTCTCAAGAGTCTTCTCCAACACCATGGTTCAAAAGCATCAATTCTTCGGTGCTCAGCTTTCTTTATAGTCCAACTCTCACATCCATACATGACCACTGGAAAAATCATAGCCTTGACTAGACGGACCTTTGTTGACAAAGTAATATCTCTGGTTTTTAATATGTTATCTCGGTTGGTCATAACTTTGCTTCCAAGGAGTAAGTGTCTTTTAATTTCATGGCTACAATCACCGTCTGCAGTGATTTTGGAGCCCAGAAAAAATAAAGTCAGCCACTGTTTCCACTGTTTCCCCATCTATTTGTCATGAAGTGGTGGGACCGGATGCCATGATCTTAGTTTTCCGAATGTTGAGCTTTAAGCCAACTTTTTCACTCTCCTCTTTCACTTTCATCAAGAGGCTCTTTAGTTCTTCTTCACTTTCTGCCATAAGAGTGGTGTCATCTGCATATCTGAGGTTATTGATATTTCTCCCAGCAATCTTGATTCCAGCTTGTGCTTCCGCCAGCCCAGCTGAATATGGGATATGCAGCTACAATTGGTGAAGGAAAAATGCAGGATATGATGGACATACACAACAGGATTTGGGTAGTCAAAGTGAAGAGCATTACGTGTTCTAAAGTGCACAGTCTAGTGGAAGAGACAGCCGAGAACCACGGTGATGTGCTTGGTACACCATGAGGTCCAGTTTCCTGAAGGAAACCTTTGTCATGATGGCCGTCCAGCACCCATACATCTCTCCTCTCTGGCAGTAATGCCAGGATTGGTGGGGAGTGAAGAGAGAAAGATGCTTGCCATCCCTGCAACCTCATGGTTTAAAGGCGGGCAGGGGACCACACTGCTGGGCTCAGCCTCTGGGCCAGGGGTCACTGGAGGTGATGAGCTCCAGCTGCACTGAGATGAGGAGCCAGTGATGGGGCAGCCAAGCCCAGCGGGACCACACCAGAAGGACCCGACAGCCCATGGCAGGAGCTTGTCTCTGCAACACTTCACTGAGTCCTTTCCGGGTCCAACTCTCCAAGTTTTCTTTAAATATGGGAGCTGCCAGCCAGCCTTCCAATAACTCACTTTTATTCTTGCAGTAATGGTTGGTACTTAATTATTAGACACTGGTTCAGTTGTACCACTTGTTAAAGCATTCAACTAATTCCAGCAATATGCATGTATGCTCAGCTGTGTCTGACTCTTTGCGACTCTAAGGATTGTAGCCTGCCAGGCTCCTCTGTCCATGGAATTTTCTAGGCAAGGATACTGGAGTGGGTTGCCATTTCCTCCTCCAGGGGATCTTCCCCACCCAGAAATCAAACCCAAGTCTCTTGCATCTCCAGCATTGGCAGGTGAAGTCTTTCCACTGTGCCAACCGAGAAGGCCTCAACTAGTTCTTCCAAAGGCTAATTAAATACCCTGAATCACTGTAATGTGCATCCACTCCCACCGACACCATTCCTCACTACTGTCCAGAAACTGACATGGACAGACCTTCCCCCAGGGATGCGCCAGGGCATAGAACCCCTTCTTCTTGGTCAGCATCCATGTGCTTCCAGCTGGTAAATATTTTTAATATCATCCCCAGCTGCAATCAACAATGCGGACTCATACAATCCCTGAGCTGATGTATAAGCACTCTAGAACTATAGAAAAGAATGTCCTCTTCCTTTAGTAAACAAGATGGAGATGCTTTCTTAATGGGCATCTGCACTGTTTCCCTTCTTGAAACTCAAGAATCCACAAGTGAAGCCGACTGTAACCTTGGCCAGAGTAGAATCCCTGAAATGGGAATCCTGGGCATCACTGGGGTGCAGTTTACCATCCCCCTAGGCACAATGGAAGCCATGCCACCTGCGATCTGGGAGCCCCTGGAGGTCATACTTGCCTCCAGATCCACAGCATGGAGAGCACACTGCCTGTCCTAACAACGTAAACACCAGATTCAGAGGGACAGCAACAGGAAAGCACTTCTTTAAAAACTGAAAAATATAAAACATTCTGTTAAGATGATGTGTGTTTGTGTTTTACTTTGATTGCAGCTCAATTTTTAAGTGTGTCTTTAGAAATTACTCAACTCTAAATTGTATGAGCTCTGCCCCAACACCTCAGATGCTTATGACATAATGGTGTATTTTTGCTCCGAGGTTGAGTCGCTGTTTGTGTTACAAGCACCCTGCGGGTCCACCAGCTCTGCTCCAAGGCACAGCTCTGCGGCACGTGGCCCCTCAGCCCAGGGAGCAACCTGCAAAGCGGCCATGCCTGTCCTCCTGCCAAGAGCAATTGCCTCTAAAATTTCTGCCCTTACCCAGCAGATGTTAATTGATTCATAGGTCATCAGCCAAAGATGTCCTAAGGTCAAACCTGAGGAAGAGACAGAAGGTCTATTCTACCTACACAAAGACAGTGACAGTCACATGGACACAGGCGGAACATGCAACCCTCCTACAGGGAGCAGCATGAAGAGCTAGAGGCTATAACCTAACCTGGAATGAGATAAAACTATTTCATCCTAAAGGAAATCAACCCTGAATATTCACTGGAAGCACTGATGCTGAAGCTGAAACTCCAGTACTCTGGCCAGCAGATGCGAAGAGCTGACTCGCCGGAAGACTCTGATGCTGGGAAAGATTGAGGGCAGGAGGAAAAGGAGGCAACAGAGGATGAAATGGTTGGATGGCATCACTGACTCAATAGACATGAGTTTGAGCAGATTCCAGGAGACAGAGAAGGACAGGGAAGCCTGGCAAGCTGAGTTGGAGCTTACTGAACAACAACAACAATGGTTGGACAACAATGGCTGAAATGCTATCCTCGGTGGTCTTCTCTGGCTTTGTCAGCATTCAGCCTCCCTGGCCTCCCCACCCACACTCCCCACCTCCCTCACATCACCAACTCCTGGTGCACCAGCCTACTCTGAGTTCAGAACACCCAGCAACTCATCAGAGTTTTACTACTGAGTCTTTGCCATCCTCATTCACAGGCCTCTCTGATTTTTCTGGAATTAAAAAAAAAAAAAAAGACAGAATATAGATATCCTTCACCTCAATTCCTGTATGACTCCAAAGGGAATCAGAAAAAGGGAAGATAAGTCGTATCTTCTATCCAAACATCAAAGTTATCTGAATGATTTCAGAACATCCCCAGGGGGTTCTGAATCTTGAGGTGATCCTGCATTTGTTTATTCAAACATTTAGTGAGTTCTAAGGCAGGCAGGTATTTGGCAATAGAGACACGAAGAAGAATGACACAGAAGCTTCCCTCAGGAAGCCCACAGCCTGGTGGACAAAGCAGCTGCTCGAATGAGCATGTGTCTGCTCTGCTAGTAATGAAGTAATGAAGGACTGCCTGCCTGCACCAGGTGGACCAGGAAGTCACGCCTCCATGGAAACTGGGAGGACAGGGAGTGCACAGGATCAGGAAGAGAGGCCCATCTCTCATGGCTTTTGTCCAACACCCTCTGCTCCAGCCAGACCAGCATGTTCGGCACAAATGCTCACACGTGAGGGGCTCTACTTGGGTTGTTTGCACCATTATTCCCTCTAAGATCCCGTTCAGTTGCACAGCCTTGTCCAACTCCTTGTGACCCCATGGACTGTAGCCTGCCAGGCTCCTCTCTCCATGGGATTTCCCAGGCAAGAATACTGGAGTGGGTTGCCATTTCCTCCTCTAGGGGATCGTCTTGGACCTAGGAATGGAGCCAGTGTCTTCTGCATTGGCAGGTGGATTCTTTACTGCCAAACCACCAGGGAAGCCCAATCCCTCCCCTAAAAGCAGCCACCAGCACGAGGTTACATCCCACTGTTACCAGCGACCATAGGCAAGGACCCCAAAATCTTCTTAGTGATCTGGGTGTGGCACCAGGTAAAACCTAGCTTGTTGCATGGAGAAGTATGATATAACAATCCACCCTCTACATCGTTAAGAGTTACTTTCAAAACCTGCAAGTTATCCTAGGAAATACTGTGAGTTTATAACAAATGGTGTCAGAGTCTCTGTGTTCATCTTGAACATGGAAAAAAAAAATGGAGATGATTATTTCAGAGTTTAGAATATGATTTTTCTCAGAAACATGTGCCAGTAAGTCTGTAGTCCTATAATTTCAAGCAATTGAAAGTGATAATTAAGTGTCTGCATTTCCAATTCCAAGGGAGGAAAGTACATAGAGTTCTGGTTGAGAGACAGAAGCCAGTGAAATGAGTCTTTGGCCTGCGCTAAGCAGAACCTGAATGGTGTGTTGGTGAGAGTGCTGGTCTAGAAACTAGGAGAACAGATAACTGTGCTTCCACCTTCAGGGCTCCTGGATCATGACCAAGGCGATTCATCTCCTGGAGTCTCAACTTCCTTATGGATTAAAATGATTATTTTGAGGATTACCTTTTAAAAGTGCAGGCAAATGTTTTTTTGTAATAACAAAGCACGTGCTTTGATTTTCCTCTTTTCCTAAAGCAAGAGTTTACAAAGCATTTTCCAAATCGTTAACTCATCTCATCTTCTCAGCAACCACATCAGGACAGCCTCATTAATTACATTTTGTATGAGAAAAGTAAAGCTCAGATAAATGTCATCGTTCACCCAAAGTCAAACAGTAAATGGGAGAGAAGAAATAACATTTGCATGCTCCAACTTCTCATTTCAAGTTTTCAGTCCCCAGGGTGCTTCACATCCAGTCAGATGTTTGTTCTTTTCCTGGTTGTCCTTATTGCTAATCCACAGGGTGGTCACCAGTGCACTGGGACAAAACAGGTTCCATCCCCAAGTGAGAGTGCAGGAGCTCATTCTCTGTGGTCATTGTTCCCACAGCAACCTGCCCAAGGAAACAAAATCTGAGTGTGTCGCTAATGATCGGAGACAAAGGGCTCACTGGGAAAAAGTCTATCTAACAAGAAAGCGATGTGAAATAAGCACGAAGCTTGGGAGCAGGAATGCAGTGACGCACAGGCCTGGGAGGTGGAGACTGTTCTTGATGACCAGGAAGGACTGTGCACGACTGGGTCAGCTCTTCAGACCGACTATCCCCCGACCATGCACGGAATGTGCACTGATTGTGCAGACGATCCCCAGACGGTGGGGGTGCCCATCCGCCAGGGAACCGACTTGGCTGGGAATATTTCTTCAGATCATTCAGCTCCTTTGCTCCAATTTTCTGCTCATCAAGCAATCTTTGGATCTGTAATTTGGCCTCTTGAGTGAATTCTGGAGGAGAGCCTTGCAAATGTCTGCTCACTTTATCCCTGATTAAAAACTCCTCAATGTGTCCCCACCACCCACAGGACCGAACACTCCCATCTAACTTTTAAAGCCGTAATGACAAAACCCTTCCTCTTTGTCCAGGAGCCTGTATTTCACCAATGCCTGCAGCTTGAGGTCCGTGCTCCAGACACACTGAACTCTGTACAATGTCTCCAAACACAGCAACTTCTCCAGGTCTCTAGACACACTCTTTCCTCTCAGGAATTCTTCACCCTGCTGCTCTCACGCAGAACTCAGCTTAGCCCCTAAGCCTCTCTGGGTACCCATTCCCCAGACAGACTGGAACAAGACCTCATACAGGGTCCCACAGCATGCTGACCTTGCTCACTGCCTTTAGTTTATCCATCTCTCTGCTCAACCAGGATGTAGATGCACCATCCAAGAGAATGAAGAAGATCTGACTTATTATTGCCCCCTCCCCCACATAGTTTAGCACCCGACGTACAACAGAGGCAACCTAAGAAAGCTGACAATGAGTGCGATAAAGTCTGAGGTCCTGAGCCCGACCTCTCTCCTGCTTTATCCAACAACTGATCTTAACCTCTCAGGTTACCTTTTCAGCTGCCAGTGGGTTTCCAACATGGGGTCACTTGAGAGCCTTTGGTGGCCTGGCAAAGACCCGGAGGCACGAAAGTGAGGTCTATTCCCCTGGCTGAGCTTCAAAGCAAACGACTGAGGCAAGAGGAAAGCAAAATCACTGAAGCTGCAACTGTCAGCAGCCTCTGAGACCACAACAGCAGGATCACACAGAATGTGAAATGCTTCCCCAAAACGGCCCTGGGAGAGAACCCCGAAGCTCAAGAGAGTGTAAGGGGTCTTTCTGCTTTACAGCAGGCGCTGCCTGGTGTGGTGTGAGGACATAAACTGGGAGACAAACTGGGCCTCTGCTCCATCCAGTGGGGTGGGAGTGGGTCTGGACTGGCTCAGAAGGAAGCCTTGGGGCCCCTGCCAAGCACTTCCCCTTCAGAAAAATCGATACTATTGAGAGCAGCATGGTGCTTTCAATGTAGCTCATTTTCCAGACTCACAATACACTTGGATTTGTTTGCAGGATCTTCTCCCAAAAAGATTCTAGGATTTGATTCTTTTTTTTTTTTTTTGCTAAGTTTCCTTTTTAGCTTGAAGTACTGGTATAACTTAAAAATCAAAACAGACATCTCTAGAACTTTTTACTCATTAAGAAATCCTTTAGCCCTGAGAATGGTCAGAAGCAACATTGGAAATAGGAAAATAGTACTAATCACTACCCCTTCCTAACAATGACTAACATTTTTCCCGTGCCGACTTGGCACTTGGCAGGGCCCGCTGCAGGTGCTGCTCCATTGCAAAGGAAGCACGTGGTCACCCCAGTCTACAGATGGGCAAACACGGGGCAGGGAGGTGGCCTCCTGTGGTTGTGGCTGCCAAGGGGTCTCACACCATGCCGCATAACTCTGGGCCACCAGCTTTCGGCCACCACAGGGCGCCCCGCCAGGGGCCAGGCGACGTGCCCAGTGGGTCTGTCACCCTCGCAGCCACGCTTCACAGTGGACACTGTCCCTTTGGCCAGTGAGGGGACTGAGAGTCAGGGCCTGGGGTGGCCCAGGACACCGGGTGGCTGAGGTGAACTCGACCTGGGCTTCCTCCCACTAAGCCTCTGCCTTAGCTCTGGGCTCCACACTCACTCTCTGCCGTGCCCCGGCCTCCCTGCCCCCTGCTGAGCTCCTCCTCCCTCTCCAGGCACCCTGTGTTCACACAGCGCATGTGGGTGACCAGGACCCCAGGGTGGGCCCTAAGCAGCCCCGCCCTCCTGGCAAAACTCCTGCCTTCCTGTCCTCTGTCACCAAGAGCAAAATGTCCCCGTGCCCTGCTCGCCAGAACCTGCTATCTGCCACACACACATACACACACACACACACGCACACATACACACGCACACGTACACACACACATACATATACATACACAAACACACACATGCACACATACACACACATGCACACATACATACACACGTGCACACATGCACACAAATACACACATACGTGCGCACACGCATACACACACAAACACACATATACATGCACACATGCACATGCACACATACATACACACACGCACACACCTGCATACACACAAGCACACATACATACACAAACACACACACATACACATACACACACAAACATATACATACACAAGCACACACACGCATACACACACATACACTCACGCGCACACATGCACACACACATGCACACATACATACATAAACACACACACATGCACACATATACACACACAAACATACATATACAAACACACACACAATACACATGCACACATACGTATGTGCACATGCACACACATACACATACACATGCACACATGTGCACACACATACACACATGCATATACACACATACACACATGCATATACACACATACACATGCGCACACACATGCACACACAAACACACATACATACACATGCACACACATGCACACATACATACACACATACATACACACATGCACACACATACACGGGTGCACACATACACACACACACATACACATGCACACATACATACACTCATGTACACATACATACATACACACATATATACACACACATGTGGGTGCTGGAGTATGCTACTTTATTTCTGCTGATTCTATATTTACTATTTTTATTATTTATATTTAATATAATGCATGTGTTAAATATATCATATGTAAATATTATGTCTGTATTAGTCGCTCAGTTGTGTCCAAGTCTTTGTGACCTCATGGACTGTAGCTCGCCAGGCTCCTCTGTCCATGGGATCCTACAGGCAAGAATACTGGAGTGGGGGGCCATTCCCTTCTCCAGGGGATCTTCCTGACCCAGAGATCGAACTCAGGTCTCCTGCATTGCAGGCAGATTCTTTACTGTCTGAGCCACCAGGGAAGCCTGTCTGTTTATATTATTATGTCTTACATTTTGTTATGCTATTTTTATAAACCACAGGCTAAACCATGCACCAAGTCTACAGGTAACTGTTAAGTTCAGCTCCTGGAATAAGAATTTATTGGAGAAGATGTGAATCAGAAGCAACACATATGACAAGGTTCTGTGGTTCTGGTCATGTTCATGCTCAAGGTGAGTCAATAGCGCAATGATGAGATGGACAAACAGCACACAGAGTCCAAGAGCAGGAAAGTAATACTCACAAAGCAAGAAGGGAGTCCAGACTGGCCTGAGTTGGCCAGCTCCACCCTAGGCATCACCCAACTGTGGGAGCCAGGGCCCCTGAGAGGAGGGGCACCCACAAAGAGGTTGTGCCCAGGGCCACCCATAGGGAGGGTGACGTGTCTGGTGATCATTTGCTAAGAAGTGACTGACAATGATTCTATGTTGATAAGCCAGTGGAGATCTTGTTGAAATACAGCATTGTGAGCACATCGTATGTACAGGTTCGTGGGGAAGAAACAATATGTTAATGGAAATAGAGCAACATCTCAAGGCTTTACCCAGCTGAAAATAATTTCAACTGAACTCCCTATTTTGAAGGCTCTCCTTCCAGAAAGGACTGATCTGATATCAGACCTTTTAAAAACAATAACTTTATAAGACATTCTGTACCCAAAGTTCTTGGAGCCTGGGACGCAAAATCACTGATGTAAATAGCAGACCTACAAAATTACTCATTCCCACAAAAATGCCAAAGCCACAGAGAGCATCTCCACATGCAAGGAAGTATGTGGGCATCCAGATGGTCTATGGAAGAGCCATTAAAAACACACACAACTACTTGTCTCCAGGACCTGTCTATAATTAAATCTGATCATTTCCTCTCAAGCAAGTGTGCGTGTGTGTGTGTGTGTGTGTGTGTGCATGTGTGTGGATGGGGGACAGAGAGAGACAGAGATGGAGACAGAGACAGATTGTGCTTGTAGAATTCTTTTTTTGTTTCACAGGTAAGAATTATGTTCCATCAGGGATCTTCCTTATACTATCCTTATCCTATTTCTTATGAGATACCTTCCGAGACATCACACTAGAGAGAGACTGAGAGACAGCGAGTGTCACTGAGGAGGAGCTGTACTTATCACCTCTTCCTCAGTATCCACTTCCATATTTTCCTCTTCTTGATGAGAAGTGTAACCATCTTCTCAATTTCCCGAATCTGAATTCTGATGGTCACACTACACCTTTCCATCTCACTTGCCATCCACTTGATGATAACCCCCTTCCAATTCACTTTCCTAAACACCACTCTAAATTGCTACCTTTAACCTATTCTGCCAGCATCTCAGCTTGGGCTTTTCAACATTGCATACCTGGATCCTGAAGTGCCTTCTAACTGGTCCCAATGAACCCATTTCAGTTCATTCTCCTCTCTGTCACCAAAGTAATTCTTCTAAAAGGCAAACCTACACACATCATAACAGTCATTAAAATTCTGCAACAGTTCCCTACAATCATGACAAAACCGCAGTCCCTTACAGGTTCACAGGATCGTGTCAGCAAATCCCTGCTGACCTCTGGACGGTGCCCCCGTTCTGCCTGCAGAGACCCCACACACAACATGCTCCAGACACCATGCAGGGCACCAGCTCTGGCCTCCAGGCTTCCAGGTGTGTGTCCTTCTACCAGCTTAGCTGTCCCCACATCTCTTTGCTTAGCCAGCTCCTTCTTACACTCCAAACACAGCACTTCTCTGAGCACTTTCTCTGGATGGTTAGGTTTGCAACAAGTCCATGCTCATGAGTGACTGAAGACTTGGTCAAATCTAAACATGAAGAGCAGAACTAGAAGTATAGATATCTGATGTAGAGACATAAAGTTGGAAAAAATGATGTCTTCAAAGGGACTCAAGCACCAAGGGAGAGTGAGAAGAGAGTCACAGGCTAAATACTGAAGGACACATGTATTTAATATGCAACAATACCCAACACCTCTCAGATGCTGGGTAGAATATGGACTAACAAGTGACTTCTGAATTTAGCAATTGGAGTTTGTGAGTAGCCTCTCAGAAATTTCAACCGTAATAGAGGTGGTGGTTGTAAATATTCTACCTCTCTTGTTTTGTCTCTGAGCTGTTCATTGACATCATTTCTCATACACCATTGAAACCTACTACCAAACGAATCTGGAAGAGGAAATGGCCACCCACTCCAGTATTCTTGCCTAGAAAATCTCATGGACAGAGGGGCCTGGTGGGCTACAGTTCATGGGGTTGCAAAGAGTCAGACATGACTGAGTGAATTAGCACCAAAAAAATTCCTAAAGACCCATACAATTTCTTGCAAACTCATCAGAATAAGAGACAAATTGTCAACTTCAACTCTGCAAGTCATGGTTTGGGATAATTTACTAAAATATGCCTTGCTTTGTTTTGTTTCCGAATAGGTGGGATCACAATTGGGCTGTTCTGGGAGGGCTGGCCCCTTCCCCGGCTGGTTCTTCAAGAAGTAAGTTGAAGTAGAGCACAAATGTCTTGTTTTTGCAAATCTGAAGTGCCAAAAGTCTGTGTCTTGGATTTATACCACTGGCTTGTTGAGTGTGTGAGCACACGTGGTCTTGCTGGACAGCTCCTCGCTCATGCTCTAAACTGGATGGAGCCGAACAGCTTCTCCCCTCTGCTTTGAAACGGAGACCCTTCCTTCTCTTCTCATGCCTTGGTTCGATCAATTCTCGGTCAACTCTGACTTTTCTCAGTCACGGAAGTTCACACCCCGGAGGTCATGTTTTAGAAACCCAAGTCTTGCCATTCTTGCTTCTCTCTGGTCTCTGCTTCTCCCTTGACTCTTCATTGCCCCCCCCCCCGATGCCCCACAATGTGACAGGCTGCCCCTCATGCTCCCCCAGGTTTTCTGCCTCCCTTCTAAGGTCTGTTGGTGCACAAGACTGACTCCCGTTGCTCCACTGAGAAGTTTCAGCCCCACCCCAGGATGGCTGTTATTCCATACTTACATCTCCACCCTTAAGATCAACTATCCCCACTGGCTGAATTCAGGAACTTGGAACCCAGCATGCTTTTGTAAATTTTAAATTGAACTCTTGGGGGTTCTTCCAAGATGGTGCCAAACTTGCCTCTGGAAAGTAGTCTCTTTAAAACCTGCTTTAAATTCAGAGTTTTGTCCATATTGTTGTTTATTGCCTCAAACTATCTTTAAGCAACAGCATTTTTCTTACATAAATAAAAATTTCAAACACTTTAATGGGACATTATATGCGGCTTCACTTGGTTCTCCCAACTGCCACAGGTTTTTGCTGAAAGCCCTGGCAGAAGCATGTCTCTCTCTCATTTTTTTTTTTTGGTTGCATTTTTATAAGCAACTTTTTAAATAGAAAGCTATAAGATAAAAGACTCCCCCCTTCTTGGATCATATGACCAAGGGTGATTTAGACTTAACTATTTTGATGCAGGTTGAAAGACTGTGAGATTCAGGAATAATTCAAGTTTCACTAATTCCTGTCAATATGAACAGCAGCTGTGAATTCTACAGTGAGTGGTTATGTGGACTGTGAGGAATGAGGTGTGTGAAACATCCAGTGGGTTTAATATTCTTTCATTCCTTTTGGTTGTGCTTGTAGAAAGTAATATCATTCTCACTTTTTTTTACAGTAGGCAGCTAGCTCATCATATTTCTTTTGGAATTTATACTTACGACCATTAAAAATTTTTATAATCCCAAAATATTAATAATGGCAGGTCCAATTCAGTATTAAGTGAAAAGTCACTATTACCGGGGAGAAAAAAAAGCCTGTTGGACTTCTTGTGAGAACAGCAATGGCTGAAGAATTTTCCAAAAAATCATTTTTGAGAGCAACTAACCCTTCTTAGGGCTTCTGTAGTGGCTCAGAGGAGATCCAGGTTTGATCCCTGGGTTGGGAAGATCCCCTGGAGAAGGGAATGGCAACCCACTCTAGTATTCTTGCCAGGAGAATTCCATGGACAGAGGAGCCTGGCTGATTACAGTCCATGGGGTCGCAAAGGGTCGGACACAACCAAGCAAGTAATTGCATTGCAAACATTCTTAGCTCCTCACAGGCCCCAAATTAAAAGATTCCAAAACCCCACAGGGCACTTTGCATGCCACCCCCAGGGAACAACTTAAGCCCTGAAGTGTCCCATCAAAAGGAAATGCTTGCTCAAGGCTTCCCCAGGCAGATAGTAGCCTCTGGCTTTTCAAAGAGACGGACAATGCCAAATCCACAACCACTCCCTTTTGCTAAAGTCATGAGTCCCTCCACCCTGGAGCTAAATTCTCTGGTGTCAAAGCCCGCGGAGAGATGACAGACAATACCGTCGACTGAGAAATTCCTTGAATACACATCCCTTGAGAGCTGTAGCTCCTGGAGCAAGGATCCTAGCAGGTCTCAGCCGTCCTGTCTGTGCAGATAGACCTAGGGCCCCAAGAGAAAAAGAGCCACTCATGGCATCACCATGACAACACGAGTAAACTCGAGATGCTGCTTTTTCCATGGACTGTGTAAAATGTAAGTGGGATTCACGCATCTCTTAAGCCACTACCTTCCAAGCTATAAGAGTAGGGAGCATGTTTTCCTTTTTTTCTCCTTTCTTACTTTATCATCTCAACATGACGGCTGCAGTAAACCTGTCCACTAAATCTTGATGTGAGGCAAGAATAAATGTGTGTGACTTTTGCAGCTGTCAGAATTTAATGCTGTTAGGAAAACACAGTCTGTTTTTTTCAGGCGTAGTGGTGATTACAGATAGCCTTGAAAGAATGTTCTTCTTATTTTCTCTTAGAATTGCTACCTCCATGAGATCGGATCTCCTTTCACTGCAGCTTGTCCTAGGGTCAGCTCTGTGAACGCACGGGAATAAGGGAAACTTCCTTTGGTTTCCTATCAAAGACGGCAATGCAGAAAAGTTACCCAACCAAACATTAGAGTCATGTAACATTAGTCAGAGGACACAAGAACTGCTAATGACTCTGAAAATAAATCAGAATGAATGAGAATGGTCTACTGCAAGCAGACAGATGGCAATCATCCACGTGAGCACTCTCAGAAAGTCATTAATTGCCTAGAAAAAGACACAGGAAGATCATGTCATAATTGGACTAGAATCCTATGTGAAATAGAGGTGAGAATATATCCAAACCAGACCTTGTTGCTGTTGTTGTTCAGACTGACTCTTTGTGACCCTGTGGACTGCAGCACGCCAGGCTTCCCTGTCCTTCACTATCTCCCAGAGCCTGCTCAAACTCACGTCCATTTCGTTGGTGATTCCATCCAACCATCCCATCCTCTGTTGCCCGCTTCTCCTCCTGCCCTCAATCTTTCCCAACATTAGGGTTTTTTTCAAAGAGTCAGCTCTTCGCATCAGACAGACCTATCAACACCATATATGAGGGTATTGACTCCCAGGACTTACAGAATGAACTATCTCATCTGTTCTAATTGTTCTACTCCATTCTAACTGAGCCCCTCTGGTTCAACACTGAGGCACATTTGAGTGTTACTTGAGAGCTACCGTTTCACCACCCACTCTAGAACACCACAGTTTGCCGGCCAGTGTAAAGCCCCTGAAGCCCGCCCGCCTCTCTGCGGACCCTGACTATGACGTGCAGCAGCAGACCATTCTTGAAAAATTCACAGGGTGCCACAGACAAGCCCGTCGCGACAGGTGGGCAGCCAGAAGCCACAAATTCCAATCCCACTGGCTTGGAAGCTGTACCACCTCAGGCAAGTCACAGTCTCCCCCGGTCTCTACTGTACCCTCGTGTAAAGCTATGGCCATTATCCCAGCTCAGGGCAGAGGAGTGTTGAGAGCATTGCTGAGAAACCTTGGAATGTGAGTGCTCTGCGGGCTACAAAGCCTGTGTGCCATGTAGTACTATACCGTGAAGCTGGCTCTGCGCGGGTGTGCACATCCCCAGACACACACAGGCACACACACTTACCCTGCACAGTGATGACAGCAAGTCCACATGGGCCCCCATGGAGGGGGGTGCCTGCACCACGGGGGAGGGGCGGACTGCAGGCCCCACCCTGCCCAGCAGGCTGCCCTGAGGCCCAAGTTCACCTCCCCTGGGGCAGATGGAACCCCTGAGATGAGTCTCTCTCTCTGCTAAGGCCAGGAGGAGCGGGCAGTTAGTGCTGAGATGCAACCCCTGCGCCTGCCACAGAACACTTCTCCACAGCGTGCGTGCGTGCGTGCGTGCGTGCGCGCGTGCGTGCATGCGTGCGTGCGTGCAGGCATGGGGGTGGTGGTCACAAGCAGCTAATTACAAAGCTCAGTGACCCACTGCAGTCCTGAAGCCTTCTGAAGCCTTCTGCAGGCACATCCCCAGCAAGGTAAGAACAGGCCGTCTCCTAGAAAAGAGCCTTCAGACCAAATCCACCAGAGACAAAGCCAGTCACGGGCTCCCCGAGCACCCAGCACCCTCGTGTGACCCGGGAGCCCGCACCCTGACTGGTTCCTCCGTCGTCCCCAAAGCTCACTGCATTGTGAGGAGGGCTCAGTCCTGGGACACAGAGCCTCTCACCCCGAGAACATGTTCAGGCTCCCACCCTGTGCTGGACCCTGAGGAAGCAGCACACAGAACAGGCCCCCGTGTCAAGGGCGCCCTGTCAGGCGCACACACAGACCAACAGGTGATGCGCTCAGAGGCGTGAGCAGCTGAGCAGGGTGGGGAGGGAACACGGTTGGGAGGGACAGGAACCACAGGTTCCCAAGTCTGGAGGCTCAGGTGAGGTTTTCCTGGAGGAACTCGCAGAATTGATCCCTACAGAACGGGTGAGACTTATTCAAGGACAACTTACAGGACAAATGAAACTTATTCAAGAGCAAGGATTTCTCTAAACAGAGAGAACACCATATAAGGCAAATGGCAAAGCATGTTCTGGAAACAGTGTAAGGTGGGGAGGGGGACATAAAATGAGACTGGGGATGTATCAGGGACCAGGAGAGGAAGCCCCTCCAGTCCCTGGTGAGGCGCTGGAGGGGGACAATCTTTGGGGGACATCTATATAAAAATTACAAACCTCTAACAACAAAGTGGGCAATGCCAAAGAATGTTCGAACTACCGCACAATTTCACTCATCTCACACGGCAGTAAAGTAATGCTCAAAATTCTCCAAGCCAGGCTTCAGCAGTATGTGAACTGTGAACTTCCAGATGTTCAAGCTGGTTTTAGAAAAGGCAGAGGAACCAGAGATCAAATTGCCAACATCCGCTGGATCATGGAAAAAGCAAGAGAGTTCCAGAAAAACATCTATTTCTGCTTTATTGACTATGCCAAAGCCTTTGACTGTGTGGATCACAAGAAACTGTGGAAATTTTTGAAAGAGATGGGAATACCAGACCACCTAACCTGCCTCTTGAGAAACCTGTATGCAGGTTAGGAAACAACAGTTAGAAGTGGACATGGAACAACAGACTGGTTCCAAATAGGAAAAGGAGTACATCAAGGCCATATATTGTCCCCCTGCTTATTTAACTTCTATGCAGAGTACATCATGAGAAATGCTGGGCTGGAGGACGCACAAGCTGGAATCAAGATTGCCGGGAGAAATATCAATAACCTCAGATATGCATATGACACCACCCTTATGGCAGAAAGAGAAGAAGAACTAAAGAGCCTCTTGATGAAAGTGAAAGAGGAGAGTGGAAAAGTTGGTTTAAAGCTCAACATTCAGAAAACTAAGATCATGGCATCTGGTCCCAGTACTTCATGGGAAATAGATGGGGAAACAGCGGAAACAGTGGCTGACTTTATTTTTTTTGGGCTCCAAAATCACTGCAGATGGTGATTGCAGCCATGAAATTAAAAGATGCTTACTCCTTGGAAGGACAGTTATGACCAACCTAGACAGCATATTAAAAAGCAGAGACATTACTTTGCCAACAAAGGTCCATTTAGTCAAAGCTATGGTTTTTCCAGTAGTAATGTATGGATGTGAGAGTTGGACTATAAAGAAAGCTGAGTGCTGAAGAATTGATGCTTTTAAAGTGTGGTGTTGGAGAAGACTCTTGAGAGTCCCTTGGACTGCAAGGAGATCCAACCAGTCCATCCTAAAGGAGATCAGTCCTGGGTGTTCACTGGAAGGATGATGTTGAAGATGAACTCCAGTACTTTGGCCACCTGATGCGAAGAGCTAACTCATTTGAAAAGACCCTGATGCATGGAAAGATTGAGGGCAGGACAAGGGGCCGACAGAGGATGAGATGGTTGGATGGCATCATCGACTCAATGGACATGGGTTTGGGTGGACTCTGGGAGTTGGTGATGGACAGGGAGGCCTGTCATGATGCAGTTCATGGGGTCACAAAGAGTCAGACATGACTGAGCCACTGAACTGAACTGAACAAGGAAAGTAATTTATATATATACAACAAACAAAAAGAAACATGTATGTGTGTGTGTGTGTGTGTGTGTATATATATATATATATATATTCTGGAATTGAATAAAATTGATACCAGGAGATAAAGATTGAAGGAAAGGGAAAGAAAAAAGCTGTTAGAAATATTTTTGTGTTGGAAATCTTGGTGCAGTTAAGTTTATTTTCTCATGGGGAAGAGTACCCACGCCGGTAAAGCATATTAAATATGCGGAGTACCTGCCAGTGCATCACAGCTCCAGGTGCTCTGCCAGGGCTCAGGTGTGTGGCTGGGTCGTGACTGCCCACCAGGCCATGGACCACGTCCCACAGCTCACAGTGAAGTCACCATGCCCAAGCCCAAGTGGGGAGATGTCACAGAAGGTTTTGACAAAACAGTACTAACTCTCAGCATGTGTTCTCCATAAATAAACTTGCAACAAGTCAATGGCAGGTGCTCAGTGCCTGAAGATGGCGTGGGAAAGTATCTTGCACTTTTCAGGGTTCCTGAATCACATCCACCATCAGCCCCTCTTTGATTTTAAACCAGCGTCACCTTGTGTCCGTACAGAACAAGGTCAGAGATGCTCTGCCTCAAAAACACAGCCAGCAGTTCTGTGAAGTTTTCAGAGTCCAAAACTCTTTACAGTACGAGAAAGTCAATCATCTGATGTGTGCTTTGTGGTTCTACTTATGTGTCTGATCTCAGAGCTCTTCAAGAATTCCTTGATGAAAACCTGAAACTCAGTCAGCATGTCTTACCTCATATTTTACTCCTGGAAACAAGACTCAGTGAATTAACTTCTACGTGCTCAGGGCTGTAATCAAAAAAGTGTCCTTACATTAGAAAGTTAGCCTTGACATTATAAGACTAAACAGAAGCACACTCTTTGGACTTACAAGTGTACTTTATAAATATTATAGAGTCAAGAGCTATTTACTGTGTACTTTCTATGTAGACATTACTATGCTATGCAGTGTAGGTGATACAAAGAAGTGAAAGAGTCTCATCTCTAGCCTCAAAAAATAATGCGCTGAGGACAGATGGGGTTGATGCGGGTTTGGGGGAGGTGGTAGGGGAAGTGAAATTGGTGAAAAAGGTCAAAAGGTACAAACGTCCAGTAATAAAACAAGTAAACGTCCTGGAGATGTAATATACAGCATAGTGACTACGGTTAACAATATTGTGTATTGAAAGTTACTAAAAGGGTGGTTCTTGAAAATTTTCCATCACAAGAAAAAAAAATATGTAACTCTGTGTGCGATGGATGTTATACTATAAGTAGTGTGGTGATCACTTCACAATACACAGATATCAGCTCATCATGTTGGACGCCCGAAATTGATACAATGTCAATGAATCTTCAGTGGAGGAAACCACATACATATGTTACAAAAAAGCCCCCAGAAGACAGGAGCTCGGGACGAATACAAGGTTCAAAGAGAAACAAAACAGGAGTTCGGGTCATGGTTGCTAGTGCCTGCGAATGCCTCTGTTCTCTGCTGCATTTCACAGAATACCAAGAGCACAGAGAAAGAGGATAAGACCCCCAGGTGGGATTCTTGAGGGAAACTATCAAAAGTCCCCCTGTGGTGCATTGGCGGAATGAGTGTTGGCACACTGAAGGGCAGCAGGGTAAATTAAAAGGGGTTCTTGGATTTCCCAGGTGATGCAGTGGATAAGAATCCGCCTGCCAATGCTACAGGTTCGGTCCCTGATCCAGAGAGATCCCACACGCTGCAAAGCAACCAAGTCCGCGGGCCACGGCTATTAAACCTGTGCTCTAGAGCCCGCAAGCTGCAACCACCAAAGACCAAGCACCTTGAGCCTGTGCTCCACGAGAGAAGACACCAAGACGAGAAGCTCACACACCGCAACAAAGACTCAGTACAACCAAGAGTAAGTAGATAAATTCATTTTTGAAAAAGTGAAAGTGCAAGTCGCTCAGTCGTGTTCAGCTCTTTGTGACCCCATGGGCTATACAGTCTATGGAATTCTCCAGGCCAGAATTTTGGAGTAGGTAGCCTTTCCCTTCTCCAGGGATCTTCCTAGCCCAGGGATCAAACCCAGGTCTCCTGCATTGCAGGCGGATTCTTTACCAACTGAGCTATCAGGGAAAGGGTGAGGGGGTTTCTTAAAATATATTGCGACATGGAAATACATACCATCGATACAAATACCAATAACATTTGACCTCCTGAGCAGAATGTAGCTCTTCTTCTAATGCTCTGATGCATCACAAGCTGAGAAATGGCCCCAAAGACTCTGAAAGACCCACCCTGATCCTCATCCACCCATGTGACCCCACAATGTAGGGCAGTCGTGGCTCTGAAGGGTGCTGAAGACGGGGGAGCATGGAAAATGATCGTCGGTGTGTCAACAACCTATGTGTCCTAAGAGGGAAAGTCAGCGAAGTGTTCAAAACTCCATCGCTTTCACAGATGCCACTCACAGGTATGCTGATGCTAATTCTGAAACTTTCAGGATTCTGAAGGGCAACCAAAGACACTAAGTAAAGATCTGGTACCCTCCCTAATTCCTGTTTCCCAGACGCAGAACCTGATCTCAATCTAATTTGAAAACTTCATTTCTGATTGCACACTAAATCAACTCTTGAACTAGACTGTGCAAACGGTTCCTGAAAAAATACATATCTTGGAAATATTGCATAAAGTTACAATTTTTATGGACAAGCATACATTGTGAATATATAATTATAGAATCCCAAAAACCAAAATCTGATTCTGGGAGTAATTCAGCAGAGGCATGAAAATTCCACTCAGTGTTTAATTTTGTGCTTTGAAGTCATGCACCACCCTTTTCTCTCTGGGTAATTACGGCTTTGTTTGTCTCTTATCATTACCAGCGAAAGTCCCTATTCTTTAATTGGATATTAAACACGTAGTCACAGTCCAGAGAATGCATAAATGCTTTTCATAATGCTGGTCATCTGGAGCTTCAGCATACTAATTTCTGGCACAGCATTTGAGGTTTGATTGAAACTGTAGAAGTGACATTTGTATTTAGTTAACTTGAGGGTTTGCCGGACCGAGGACATTTGGAGTTTGCCTTCAGCAATGAGCACCCAGCTGCCTTTCTGAGAAAGGAGGCAGTTACACAGACTGTTCCAAGGACGGTCCATAACCCACCTCCACACGGATCACATGGATTTCTGGGCAAACCAACCAGGTGGTGTCCCCAGGTATACACTATCACATAGCAAGTGTCCAATAAGGACTTGCTGAATAAATGAGTAGACTGATGGCTTTAGCAGTTCAAAGAATTATGCTTTAAAACAAGACAGAGCTTCATCCATCTAAAAATCTAGTGCCTAAGTCTTGACTGCTTAAAAATATATGAAACAACATTGTGATTGCTCTGTTTCACTCCATTGTCCTCAGTGAATCATCAACAAATATAAACAGTGTCAACCAATAAGTAGTGACCAGAGTTTTAGAAATGTTTCCTTTCAAAGTACTGACGGAAGGGCAGGATGTGTGGGGGCATCAGGTCATATGGAAAAAAGCGCTAGACTGGAAGAAACCGGATTCCAATCCAGTTCTGTATGAGCCAGCTGCATGGCCTGATGAGAGTCTTGCAGAATTTTACTTCCTCATCTATAAAAGCTCCAATGCTTTGAGCACCTAATGAGTAGAGCTGACTCATTGGAAAAGACCCTAATGCTGGGAAAGATTGAGGGCAGGAGGAGAAGAGGGCAACAGAGGATGAGACGGTTGGATAGCACCACTGACTCAATGGATGTGAATTGGAGCAAACTCTGGGAGATAGTGAAGGACAGGGAAGCCTAGTGTGCTGCAGTCCAAGGGCTCGCAAAGAGTCAGACACAACTTAGCAACTGAACATCTATGAAATAAAGCTAATATGATGCTATGTCCTGCCTGACATCCACTTCCTGGTTCAACAGCCACATCTGTGATTAGAACCTGACAGAGGATGATTTCTGTCAACAGACTAGGGCAGGACCTGGAAAAAAAAAAAAAAAAAGTCTTGTCATATTTTCAAATGACTGCTTAGCTTCCTTCCAAATTATCTATCTGAAATAAAAAGAGGAGTATTTCTTCGACAGAGGACTTTTTTTTAAGTCAGCCTGAATCAGGAGGATCATCTCTTGAAACCTGGGCGATAGCAGCATTCATTTCCTGCCAAATTCAAATGCCATTTTGAAGAGAGTGAAAAGATTACCAGCTGAGTTATGAAATTCATTTTATTTTACTTATGAAAAGCTGCTTATAAAAAATTCACAACTATCTTCAGCTAATTCAAATTCTTGGACCCGCACAGTTCATATTTTAAAAAAATAAATAAGTAAACTCCAGGAAGAGGAAAACTCATTATCTGTCCTTACAATAGAGTCTTAATGATGATAAAACACAATCATTTCACTGACTTATTACCATATCAAAAGCAGCAGCTCGGGTCACCACTTTGAGCTGGTAGATGGAGCTTTCAGCACCAAACCTGGGAGTAGAGGGCATTCCCACCACCCAGCGCGGGCCGGAGGGCAGAATCACGCACGCTCCGCCCACCACGCTCTGCACGCCTCGCCCTGACTCACGTGGCCCGCCCTTCACTTCCGCATGTTCTGAGCCGCAGCGCTGGACTCAGAGCTTGCGGTCCCACAGCAGTTTCTGTTTCTGTCCGATGCATCACCCCGGCCACCCTGGCTGAAGGCAAACTGAGTTAGATCAAGGGTGGAGCGGACTGTGTCTACAGGGAAGGGAGTCAATTCTGACTATTAAGGTATTTAAAATTAACCCAGGAGACAAACGTGCTGCAGTTCCAGCCCACAGAACCATGCTGATGGGAGAACAGTGGGTCTTGACGCTCAGGAGCCAGGCTGACTGGCCAGGGGCCTCTCTTGTCCCTGCCAGAGGACATGCCATAGGTGTGAGCGTCCTTCCCCCTTAGCTGAGAGTCAGATTTTGATCCTGCTCTTTGGTGGTGGAAGATGAGTGTCATTATGACAGAAGGACCAGCTGCCATCCACCAGCCGCCGAACCTTCCAGAACAGGAATCTCGTTGGTCCTCACGTGAGGGGTGTGCTTCACGGCAGCCGCCTTAATTAAGGGCATCACAGAGAGCCCCTAACATCCCAGCCTGGGGACCAGAAAGCCAAGTGCGGTTTGGACCCAGGCCTCCCAGGCAGTTCGTTGTTATTTTATAAACTTTGCTAACAACGCTGTTAGGGACCAAACGACGGTCTCTAGGACCTGAGTCATGTTTACCAGAAAGAGACAGGATATGCGCTCATCCTCCCTGGCCAATCATGTAACGCCAGCTACTCCTGTAACTGAGACAAAGAACTGCCTGCATATAAGCCGCCATACTTCTTTGTTCGGGGCTCTTGTCAGATTCCCTTGTGTGAGATGAGACTTGGGCCCTAGCGCGCTAGGAATAAACAAACTCCCTTCTTGTGTTTGCAATACTGTGGTGGCCTTGCTCTCTCGGTCGGTTCGGAGATACGGGCTCGGAGCATAACAAACGCATCTAAATTTTAAATAGTGTTTAACTGGTTAAGGTAGAGACATACAATGAAATATTCTTTAGCCTTAAAGGAGAAAACTCTACCACAGGGAATGACGTGAATGAACTTGGAGGGCATCACACGGAGTGAGTGAGCCAGACCCCAGGTGCCCAGTCAGCGCTGCTGGCACCAAGGTCAGAGGGCACACTCATCCCTGAGCTCCATCCCGGGTCTGCACCATCCCCGACAAACCGGCCATGCCAGCCAGGACCATCTGTGGTCCCCAGGCCTCGTCTACCAGGATCGCTTGCTGTTATCCTCTGTGCCAATAAGTTCCTGAAGCCTTCAGTTCAAGACCAGCGCCCTCCATGGAAGGGAAACTCCACGCAGCCAGTCTCCATGTTTAAAGGATTCATGTCCTGAGGAAACTTAAGATAGTTGGTTTTGTCTTTTTTTTTCGGAAGCCTGAACATTTTTTTTTTACCCTTTTCATTAAATGTGTTGTTTTCTCCATCTCTTTCAGAATATTTTCTTGACTCACGGCCACTAGATGTGGATCTACTGCTTACGGAAACACTTACATACTTGGAATATAAAGGCTATCATAGCAAAAAGAAACAACAGGCTTATCTGATTGTCTCTCTACTGATTGTCTCTCAGCCCCTAGGTTAAAGAAAGAAAACCAGATATAATCCATTTGTTTTCCTGCAAATCTAAGGAAAATGTAACTACTTCATAAGATGAGACACAGTGGTCTCTATGCAGCATTTCCTTTCCTTGCTGGAACCCAAACTCCTCAAATGGTACCGTGCTATAAAGAATTCGGAAGAGTAAGTGATAATGTTTCTATTTGCCACCAACTTTCATAACTGAGTTGGGAGTCAGATAACAAAAACTACATTCTTATGTCTTTATATTTCACTCCATTGCTATTTTTACTATTCAAAAATGATTTGATGATGATAAAAATTACATACAAGTTTCTCAGTTCTTCCCAAAATACTGATATTATTAATTTATACAGTAGCACTTTTAAAAAAATTTTTTTTAATTACAAAAGTATGATACATCTACAGGAGACTTGGAAATATACAGTAGTACTTTTCCGTTTTCTCCATCTCCTAACCTGGCTTTCCTTAACACCAAATCTATTTTTCAAAACTATCTTCAATTCAGAACCCAATCACCAATATGGAAATCCTAATTTTCTAAAAGACAAACAGTCTGATTGCAGTGCTCAGAATCTACTGGTTTAATTAATGAATAGAGAATATAAATAAGTTCATTAATGTGATTTCCCTCATTCAAATAAATGATGACAAAATCCACCAGCAAGAGACACCTAGAAACTAACTCAATAAAACGTTCTGCATTCCAACGTGGACCATGCACTGAACTGAGCTAGACCAGGACAACCAAGGAGTTCACAGTCAAGCAGAGAAAAGAAAAATACATAAACAGGCGTAACAAAATAGGATGAAAACGATGACTTTATGTAATGGGAATGCATTATTTTTGGCCATGCCTGACAGCTTATGGACTTCCCTTGTGGCTCAGCCTGCAATGCGGAAGACCTGGGTTCGATCCCTGGGTTGGGAAGATCCCCTGGAGAAGGGAAAGGCTACCCACTCCAGTATTCTGGCCTGGAGAATTCCATGGACTATATAGTCTATACGGGCACAAAGAGTGGGACACAACTGAGCAACTTTCACTTCACTTCAGACAGCTTATGGGATTTTAGTTCCCCAACCAAACCCAAATCCACTGCAGTGAAACCAGAGTCTTAACCACTTGATGCCAGGGAATTGGGCTTCCCAGGTGGTGCTAGTAGTAAAGAACCTGCCTGCCATTTCTGGAGACATAGAGATCCAGATTTGTTCCCTGGGTTGGAATGATCCCCTGGAGGAGGGCATGGCAACCCCCCTCCAGTATTCTTGCCTTGAGAATCCCATGGACAGAAGAGCCTGGTGGGTTACAGTCCATAGGGTCACAAAGAGTCAGACAGGGCTGAAGTGACTTAGCACACACACACCTGGGAATTCCCTGGAAATGCATGTTTTAACATTGTATGAATTTCTAACCTAACTGATTTAAAAATACTTAGGCATAAATTCCAATCATCAATGCAAAAGGGTGTTTGATCCTGGTTCCCAGAGAGCATCAAGGGCCTCAGTAAATTCTGTGCAACAGAAACCTTTTCCTGAGCCACAGCACCCTCCTGACAAAAGCCAGGATAGCCTAATGAAAGCCCCCTCCCCCAAGTCAGCAAGAGAGACCTCTCTTCACAGATGGAGACTCATTCTCATGGAATAAGCGATTACAGGCCAACTGGTACTCAGTGCCCTGATACAAGCAAATAATTATTCAGGAACATAATTGCTGTGGACAAAGCAAAGATGAATAGACAGCATGGAGCCAAGATGATGAAGAAAAATCAACTGGTCCTGGACTAAGATGGATGATTTTCCCTAGTTCTGTAGTCGGAAAGAACTGGAAATTATCAAGAGAGCCACCACGATGGTGCAGACCTCTGTGGAGCACTTACTGCACACCAGCGGTTTCCTAAAGATGAGGCTGTCCATCTTCAACACACACACGTGCACACACACACTCACACACATATGCATGCACACATTCATACACATTCTCACACATGCACACACATGCATGAACACACACACACACTCATCCAAACACACACACACTCATCCAAACACACACACTCATCCAAACACACACACACACACTCATCCAAACACACACACACACTCATACACTCTCACATGCACACATTCATACACATTCTCACACATGCAGACACATGCATGCACACACACATATATACACTCATCCAAACACACACACACACTCATACACACTCACACACTCATCCAAACATACACTCACATATACACACATACATACACTCATACACTCACACACACACTCATACACACTCACACACACACTCATACATGTGCACATAGCTATAGTTCAGCCTAGGTTAAATAAGTAAATATCTGTATGTCTGATTCTATAGTAGGGTTTCAGTCCATCTCAATAGCATTTTGGTCATCTTCACAATACCCTGAGTTAAAGAATCTCCTTCAGTCTCCATTTTTAGCCATTTTTGTGAACTTCATGAGCACAGATTAACATTAGCAATGAAAATTCTGGTAAACAGCACCCTCTTATCAAATTGAATGTGAAGACATTTCTTTTTTCTGAGAGTCCCTCAGAACAGCAGGATGAAATAAAAATCTAAAGTATTAATAGTATGCAGGTACAGAGATTTTATCTGCAAAGTCCAATTTGTGGACATATATCACTTTAAAGTCAGGAGTAGAATAAGCTCCCTTTAGGGTTCATTAGTCCTGTAACAGTTGAAGGTGTTTTGTCCAGATCTGTCACTGAGTTTCTATCTGATCATTGAGAGCTCAGTGAGCCTCCCTTCAAAACCTGTGATCAAAAATCAATAAAGAGTTACAATACTGAAACCCACTTCTGTCTAGAATAGGAAATATCTGATCAAAAGTCATGACACATCTTAATAATCTGAAATTATAAAATGTGATGGAATTGCTGTAGTATGTCTAACAAAAGTGGGGAGAGCACAGGACGTACTATTTTCTTCCTGGAGTGTTATTGGTTTTCTGGAGGGCAGTTAATGCTTTTCAACACCCAGGAAATAAATGATAAAGTACCTTTGATGGCATTTCTGAGGTTTGTCCCTTTGTCCTGTGATGCATGGATTTGCAAGACACAAGCCCCAGGAAATCCACAAGCCCCGACTGGGGAGTGGATGTTGCTGCCATCAGCAAGGAAAGAATAAGAGACACAAATAGGAATGTCAAAGCTTAAGAAATGGGGCTTTTCCAGATTCATTACACGGCCCGACCGAGGGTTCTGTCTGAAAATGAAGTTGATATTGATAACATGGCTCAAACAGGAAAGCATTTTCAGTAATGACAGGTTATTTTTTAAACATAGTCAGGTTCATGCAAATAGAATACCAGAGGTCTCAGTGGTCTGATGCCCAAAATTACCTCTCAGAAAGATATGAAGCCTCTTTTTTGTTTGTTTTCAAGATGAAAAAAGCTTCTTGCTGGATATATTAATTGAAACAATTATGATAATATTTTCCAGCAATACATAAATGTTGAAATGAGTACAAGTCACCTAAAAGATCACCATTCTGAAATAACCACTGGTAACTTATGGTGAACACATTCCATACATTTCTCATACCTGAACACATGTACACACACACACAAATGGAATTATGTAAGATCATCTAAGATGATTTTATTTGTATAGCTTTTGCCCCCCAATTCTTTAAATTCTCTTAATATTTAAATGCTTTTAAGTTTTGAAATCATCTGAAAATTTGGTTTTATATATGAAGTAAGAGTTTAATTTTATTTCCATTGGTGGTAGCAACCAATTACATATTATGCATATTGTTAGGAAATATTTAACAATTGTTTTGAAGTGCTCACTTTGTCACATATTAAATTACTATGTACGTGTGACCTATTTCTTGTTTTCTGTAATTTTTATTCTATTGAAGTCTATGTAGTTAATTTTAATATCTGGCATTATTTTCTTGTTTATTTTCAGATGTTTATCTTCTGTAGGAAGTTTTTGATCTAATTTTAAAATGTGGCTCTCATTAGGATTTCATTACCTGTACATATAAGATTTAAAGGAATTGACTAATAATGCTTAGTAATTTAAAATTTCCATCCACAGTCAAGGTATACATTTGTGCTTGTTCAAAATGTTTTTGTTCACCCCTCATATTTTTTATAATTATTTTTCATGCTGATTCCTTATTAAAGCAATACCTGAATATTTCATAGCTTTTGTTATTATTGTGAATTAAAACCTTCACATTTTCATGATTTTCATGTTTAGCTAGTAATCACTAATGGCTAAGAAGCTCTTGATTTTTGTTAATTTTATAATTATTTTTTAAACTCAAGCTTTCTAAAACTTTAATTTCCTTTCTTGTTCCACCTCTGTTATCCTCAAATTGAGGAATATCAAAGAAAAGGATGATTGAAACCTAGCAGAACCCACAGAAAAGTCCATCTGTGCCCCCATTTCTTTCCTGTAAAAAAAAAAAAGAAAGAAAGAAAAAGGCTGTATTCTCCAAGGCCTTCCCTGAGTTCCAAACAGCAGACTCAAGCTCATTAGGGAAGTGAAGTGAGGGAATTTAGGAACAGAGGAAAAGACATCAAACAATAAAAGGAATGGCTTCCCAGGTGGTTCAATGGTAAAGAGTCCCGCTGCCCGTGCAGGAGATGCTAGAGACTCCAGTTCAATCCCTGGGTCGGGAAGATGCCCTGGAGGAAGGAAGGGCACCGCACTCCAGTATTCTTGCCTGGAGAATCCTAAGGACAGAGGAGCCTGGTGGGCTACAGCCCACCGGGTAGAATCAGACACAGTAGAGCACGCCATAGTTACAATAAGTGTAATGACAGGTTAGAAGACAGTTCAGAAACAAAACTGAGTCCTAGCTCCTCCTCAAGACATCCACAGGATGATCTGACATGTATCTCTGAGTTGCTCTGTGGAAACTAAGACACACCTTGTTGTTTAGTCACTAAGTTGTGTCCAACTCTTTGGCGACCCCATGGACTGTAGCCCACCAGGCTCCTCTGTCCGTGGGATTTTCCCAGTCAAGACTATTGAAGTGGATAGCTCAGGAGATCTTCCTGACCCAGGGATCAAACCCACGTCTCCTGTATTAGCAGGCAGATTCTTTACCACTGAGCCACCTGGGAAGCCCTTAAGACACCCCTGCTCCCCACCAACTGGAGGACAGTGACTCTATGCTGACCACAAGCACACAGACTGGATGGAACCAGTAGACTGATGATTAAGATTTTCAAAAAACATCAGTTAGCTCACCACCAACTGATCAGAGCAAAGTTCACGAGCTGCAACCCTCACCCCAAATGTTGCCTGTAAAACCCTCCCCTGAAAGCCACCAGGGTGTTCAGGCCTTCTGAGCACCAGCTGCTCATTCTCTTACTTGGCCCTGCAATAAACACTGTAATTTTGCTAAGGGAAACACTGACTGAAACTGCCCAACCTGACCAGGCACTGTAGTCACCATCTGCATGAGTTACCTTACGACAGGGCGTCCTGGTAAGGAACACGGAACTAACAAGTCACAACCAACTGGAGCATTTGGGAAAGATTGAAAGGGGACATCGCATGTCCTACCAACCTCCCAGGATCCTCCTTGCTGGCATCCACTTTGACTAAGCAACGCAGGTGGGCACCACCAGGAAGGACCCTTCATCAGAGTGACTGGCCAGAGACAACCTGGAAACGAATCCCATCACCATAGAAGCCAGGCTGTGAGCCACGAGGCAGAGCAGTCCTGGGTTCCCTCACCCTGCTGCTCCCTTCCCAGGGCCCCCTTTCTTAATAAAACCTCTACCTCTGTCAGCTCGTGTGTCCCCTCCCACAATTCATGTCCAGGTGTTAGACAAGAGCCCACTCTTGGGCCCTGGAAGGAGCTCCCCCTTCTTGCAACACTTTCTTCATGACTCCATTGTCAGAAGATTGACTTTCCTGTGCAGTAGGTGAGTGGACCCCAAGTTCAATTTGGTAACACCAAAACAGGGATGTCTGGTCCCTGCAGAGCTTGAGCCTCACTCACATTGGTTGAGCCACACTTCTGATAGTGCCAGCCCCGACTGGACTTGAAAAAGGTCATCATTACTGACTAGTTGAGAAAGAAGGGCATTAGGAATATTTTTAAACTTCCATCTTCTCAGAATCCACAAGGTCCATGCTTCTACAGATGCTGTACCTTCCACAGTCAGAGACAGATAGGAAACTCAGAGCAAAAACACAAAAGGTCCCAGAGATGCAGTGTCTAAACTTTGGACTAAAAAAAGAATATTTTCAAAGGCAGTTCAGTTCAGTCGCTCAGTCGTGTCCCTCTCTTTGTGAGCCCATGGACTGCAGCACACCAGGCCTCCCTATCCATCACCAACTCCCAGAGTTTACTCAAACTCATGTCCATCGAGTCAGTGATGCCATCCAACCATCTTATGCTCTGTCGTCCCCTTCTTCTCCTCCCCTCAATCTTTCCCAGCGTCAGAGTCTTTTCAAATGAGTCAGCTCTTCTCATCAGGTAGCCAACTATTGGAGTTTCAGCTTCAACATGAGTCCTTCCAATGAACACCCAGGACTGATCTCCTTTAGGATGGACTGGTTGGATCTCCTTGCAGTCCAAGGGACTCTCAAGAGTCTTCTCCAACACCACACTTCAAAAGCATCAATTCTTCGGCACTCAACTTTCTTTTTAGTCCAACTCTCACATCCTTATATGACTACTGGAAAAACCATAGCCTTGACTAGACAGACCTTTGTTGGCAAAGTAATGTCTCTGCTTTTTAATATGCTATCTAGGTTGGTCATAACTTTTCCTCCAAGGAGTAACTGTCTTTTTATTTCATGGCCGCATTCACCATATGCAGTGATTTTGGAGCCCCCCAAAAATAAAGCCTGCCACTGTTTCCACTGTTTCCCCATCTAGTTCCCATGAAGTGATGGGACTGGATGCCATGATATTCATTTTCTGAATGTTGAGCTTTAAGCCAACTTTTTCACTCTCCTCTTTCACTTTCATCAAGCAGCTCTTTAGTTCTTCTTCACTTTCTTCCATAAGGGTAGTGTCATCTGCATATTTGAGGTTACTGATATTTCTCCCAGCAATCTTGATTCCAGCTTGTGTTTCTCCCAGCCCAGCATTTCTCATGATGTACTCTGCATAGAAGTTAAATAAGAAGGGAGACAATATACAATCTTGATGTACTCCTTTTCCTATTTGGAACCAGTTTGTTGTTCCATGTCCAGTTCTAACTGTTGCTTCCTGATCTGCAAACAGATGTCTCAGGAGGCAGGTCAGGTGGTCTGGTATTCCCATCTCTTTCAGAATTTTCCACAGTTTATTGTGATCCACACAAAGTCCTCGGCATAGTCAGTAAAGCAGAAATAGATGTTTTTCTGAAACTCTCTTGCTTTTTCAGTGATCCAGCGGATGTTGGCAATTTGATCTCTGGTTCCTCTGCCTTTTCTAAAATCAGCTTGAACACCTGGAAGTTCACAGTTCACGTATTGCTGAGGCCTGGCTTGGAGAATGTGAGGAATTACTTTGCTAGCATGTGAGATGCTTGCAATTGTGCGGTCATTAGAGCATTCTTTGGCATTGCCTTTCTTAGGGATTGGAATGAAAGCTGACCTTTTCCAGGCAAGGTAAAGATAAACATGAACCCTTCATCAGAGTGACTGGCCAGAGACCAGATTTGCTCAGGGCAATCAGGAGAAAATGTTTGAAAGATGAAAACAAAAGCCCCATAAACTCTGCATTAGTTCACATTGGTTTGTGTGTGTGCATGCTAGGTTGTTTTGAATGTGTCCTACTCTCTGTGACCCTATGGACTGTAGCCCACCAGGCTCCTCTGTCCATGGGATTCTCCAGGCAAGAATACTGGAATGGGTTGTCATGCCCTCCTCCAGGGGATCTTCCCAATCCAGAGATCGAACCCACATCTCTTATGTCTCCTGCATTAGCAGGTTGGTTCTTTACCACTAGCGTCACCTGGAAAGTTTCAACAGAACATTTTAAAACTCTCAATAGGCCACCATCACCCTAATACCAAAACCTGACAAAGATCACACAAAAAAAGAAAACTACAAGCCAATATCACTGATGAACATAGATGCAAAAATCCTTAACAAAATTCTAGCAATCAGAATCCAACAACACATTAAAAAGATCATACACCATGACCAAGTGGGCTTTATCCCATGGATGCAAGGATTCTTCAATATCTGCAAATCAATCAATGTAATTCACCACATTAACAAATTGAAAAATAAAAGCCATATATGATTATCTCAACAGATGCAGAGAAAGCCTTTGACAAAATTCAACATCCATTTATGATAAAAACTCTCCAGAAAGTAGGAACAGAAGGACATACCTCAACATAATAAAAGCTATATATGACAAACCCACAGCAAACTTTATCCTCAATGGTGAAAAATTGAAAGCATTTCCCCTATAGTCAGGAACAAGACAAGGGTGCCCACTTTCACCACTACTATTCAATATAGTTTTGGAAGTTTTGGCTACAGCAATCAGAGCAGAAAAAGGAATAAAAGGAATCCAAATTGGAAAAGAAGTAAAACTCTCACTGTTTGCAGATGACATTATCCTCTACATAAAAAACCCTAAAGCCTCCACCAGAAAATTACTAGAGCTAATCAATGAATATAGTAAAGTTGCAGGATATAAAATCAACACACAGAAATCCCTTGCATTCCTATGCACTAATAATGAGAAAATAGAAAGAGAAATTAAGGAAACAATTCCATTCACCATTGCAATGAAAAGAATAAAATACTTAGGAATATATCTACCTAAAGAAACTAAAGACCTATATATAGAAAACTATAAAACACTGGTGAAAGAAATCAAAGAGGACACTAATAGATGGAGAAATATACCATGTTCATGGATTGGAAGAATCAATATAGTGAAAATGAGTGTACTACCCAAAGCAATTTATAGATTCAATGCAACCCCTATCAAGCTACCAACGATATTTTTCAGAGCTAGAACAAATAATTTCACAATCTGTATGGAAATGCAAAAAAACCTTGAATAGCCAAAGCAATCCTGAGAAAGAAGAATGGAACTGGAGGAATCAACCTGCCTGACTTCAGGCTCTACTACAAAGCCACAGTCATCAAGACAGTATGGTACTGGCACAAAGACAGAAATATAGATCAATGGAACAAAATAGAAAGCCCAGAGATAAATCCATGCATCTATGGACACCTTATCTTTGACAAAGGAGGCAAGAATATACAATGGATTAAAGACAATCTTTTTAACAAGTGGTGCTTGGAAAACCGGTCAACCGCTTGTAAAAGAATGAAACTAGAACACTTTCTAACACCATACACAAAAATAAACTCAAAAGGGATTAAAGATCTAAACGTAAGACCAGAAACTATAAAACTCCTAGAGAACATAGGAAAAACACTCTCCGACATGAATCACAGCAGGATCCTCTATGACCCACCTCCCAGAATATTGGAAATAAAAGCAAAAATAAACAAATGGGATCTAATTAAACTTAAAAGCTTCTGCACAACAAAGGAAACTATAAGCAAGGTGAAAAGACAGCCTTAAGAATGGAAGAAAATAATAGTAAATGAAGCAACTGACAAACAACTAATCTCAAAAATATACAAGCAACTCCTGCAGCTCAATCGACCCAATCAAAAAATGGGCCAAAGAACTAAATAGACATTTCTCAAAAGAAGACATACAAATGGCTAACAAACACATGAAAACATGCTCAACATCACTCATTATCAGAGAAATGCAAATCAAAACCACAGTGAGGTACCATTTCACACCAGTCAGAATGGCTGTGATCCAAAAGTCTACAAGCAATAAATGCTGGAGAGGGTGTGGAGAAAAGGGAACCCTCTTACACTGTTGGTGGGAATGCAAACTAGTACAGCCACTATGGAGAACAGTGTGGAGATTCCTTTAAAAACTGGAAATAGAACGGCCTTATGATCCAGCAATCCCACTGCTGGGCATACACACTGAGGAAACCAGAATTGAAAGAGACACACGTACCATAATTTCATTGCAGCACTGTTTATAATAGGCAGGACATGGAAGCAACCTAGATGTCCATCAGCAGATGAATGGATAAGAAAGCAGTGGTACATATACACAATGGAGTATTACTCAGCCATTAAAAAGAATACATTTGAATCAGTTCTAATGAGGCGGATGAAACTGGAGCCAATTATACAGAGTGAAGTAAGCCAGAAAGAAAAACACCAATACAGTATACTGACATATATATATGGAATTTAGAAAGATGGTAACGATAACCCTGTATGTGAGACAGCAAAAGAGACACAGACGTATAGAACAATCTTTTGGACTCTGTGGGAGAGGGCGAGGGTGGGATGATTTGGGAGAATGGCATTGAAACATGTATAATATCATATATGAAATGAATTGCCAGTCCAGGTTCGATGCATGATACTGTATGCTTGGGGCTGGTGTACTGAGATGACCCAGAGGGATGGTACAGGGAGGGAGGAGGGAGAGGGGTTCAGGATGGGCAACACATGTATACCTGTGGTGGATTCATGTTGATATATGGCAAAACCAATACAATATTGTAAAGTAATTAACCTCCAATTAAAATAAATACATTTGTTTTAAAAAAATAAAAAAACTCTTAATATAGCAGAACTATTTTCTACCATGCCTCAATTTGATAACATATTTTATTTTGTAATTTTTATACAGTAGCTTCCCTTGTGGCTCAACTGGTAAAGAATCTGCCTGCAACTTGGGAGACCTGGGTTAAATCCCTGGGTTGGGAAGATCCCCAGGAGAAGGGAAAGGCTACCCACTCCCATTCTGGCCTAGAGAATTCCAGAACACTGGATTGCAAAGAGTTGGACACAACTGAGTAGGTAGTTTCTAATGTAGACCAACAAAGTCACTTAATATTCTGCAAGGGTAAAACTTGGCTAATAATTGCTAATACAACACTTATCTTTTGTAAGAAGGCAGAAATATCAGGAATATTGTCAAAGTGTTTGCTTTTGCTAAAAGACTTCATTTCACCCTTTAATTTCACCTACCATGTCTATGTGCTCTTTTATGACAGAAGAGACAACCTTTACCTGGAATTAGCTAATATCCTTCGATTTTCATCTGGAATTGAAAGAGAAGTCATTTTTTCATGAAGAATAAGTGAAATTTTAATCAATTTGAGATTCCCCACATTTTTAAAATTAAAAAGCAGAGACATCACTTAGTCAACAAGGATCTTTTCCAAAGAGTCATCTCTTCCCATCAGGTGGCCAAAGTATTTGAGCATCAGCTTCAACATCTGCCCTTCCAATAAACAGTCAGGGTTGATTTCCTTTTGGACGGACTGGTTGGATCTCCTTGCAGTCTAAGGGACTCTCAAGAGTCTTCTCCAACTGCACAGTTCAAAATCATCAGTTCTTCAGTGCTCAGCTTTCTTTATTGTCCAACTCTCACATCCATATGTGACTATTGGAAAATACAAAGCTTTGGCTTGTACGGACCTTTGTCAACAAAGTGATGTCTCTGTTTTTTAATAGATTGTCTAGGTTTATTTCTCGAACTATAGTACATTCTATTGCCATAAAAATTCCTGTCCTAAATCTATTTCTTCCTATCACATCACCCCTTTAAGCGTTCCCACACCATCTTTGGAAAACGTATATACCTTAAGCATAACCAAGATATATTTAGTGTCTTTAAATAAAACAGATCCTTCATGAAGCACTGGGTTTGGAAAGGTAATGTTTTGTGTACCCATTTTTTTAATTAAAAAAAAACTTCTTTCATTTCAGATTTATTATAACACAAATTACTGTCATCAGCTGCAGGGCTTTGCTAGTTGAAGCACACCCTTAGATTAAATGGTTCAGTAAGATCTCCTATGATGTACTGTATCACTTTACTCATGCCAGGATTTATTTCAGTCTTTAACCCACTTTTAAGTGTAGGTAGCATTTTTGAGAAACTGTGATACACACACTGCAAATCCCCGGATCATCCTTTATTTGCCACTTCAGCCTCAACACCATCCTCAGAGACTAATAAACTGCTAGGGATTTGTGGACACATGGGTATTAAACAGAGAAAATCAAATGACATGCTGTCGATGATGAATTCTGCTGGGAAGCTTCTTTGCATTACAAGTGGTGTGTGTGTGTATTCGTTTCTCAGTCATGTCCAACTCTTTGTGACCCCACAGACTGTAGCCCACTAGGCTCCTTTGCCCATGGGATTCTCCAGGCAAGAATACTGGAGTGGGTTGCCATGTTCCAGGGGATCTTCCTTACCCAGGGCTCAAATCCAGGTCTCCTGAATTGCAGCCAGATTCTTTACATTTGAGATACCCAAGAAGTCAAGAGGAGACACCTAGAAAAGCCAAAAATTGAGATTGGAAAAAAGAGGATATATATCAAGTGATTTTATTTTTATTAAATAGCCTAAGTGCAGATAGTTTCAGGCATTTTAGGTTTAATTTAGACTTACCCTTACTATAAACATAAGTCTAAAATGAGACAGAATTACATGAGTTATAAGCTTAAAACTATACTCATATAACCTCGATACTGAAGTTTATACAAGTATAAATCAAAGGTACTATTTTTTCTCAAAAAGAGCCCCAGTATTAAAATACATTTGCTGGCTAAAAATGAACTCTTTTACTTATAAAAACAATAATTAGCCTTTTTGAGGATTCTTTGATACTTTTATTCTCATTAAATAGTAATATCTAGTCTTGTCTGACCTCTGTATGTGTTGATACTTTGTAGACAGAGACAAAGGGTAATAATGAGAAAATTAAAGTTCAAATGCACCTCTACTTGACATCTACTTTTGGAGATATCTCAAAGGAACATTAGAGGGAAAAAAGGAAGGAAAAGTTAGAGAAAAAAGAAAAGGAAAGAGAAGATTTTTATTCTTATGTAACTAAAAAGAAATGTCTAAGCCAGAATTTTAAAATGTCTCTACTTTATAACATTTTTTCAAAAAACACTTTATTAACTTTGTTACACTATTGCTTCTGCTTTATGTTTTGGATTTTTTTTGGCTTGAGGCAAGTGGGATCCTAGTCCCCTGACCAGAGATTAAATTTGCATGCCCTGAGTTGGAAAGCCAAGTCCCAAGCACTGGACTGCCAGAGAAGTCTCTCAACCTGACTTTTAAGATAAATTCAGTGGCCAAAGATACATGAAAAGATATTCAACCTACAGTTTGAAATCAGGGAGCATGACACCTCCAACTGTATTCTTCCTTAAAACTGCACTGGCTATTCAGGGTCTTTTGTGGTTCCATACAAATTTTAGAAGTATTTATACCAGTTCTGTGAGAAATGCCAATGGCATTTTAATAGAGATTGCATTAAATCTGTATATTGCTTTGGGTAGTAAGGACATTTTAACAATATTCTCCCAGTCCATGTGCATAGTGTAGTTTAATTTAACGCCTAATAAGAGCTATTTTATTCTATAAACTTCTGAGGCCCAAGACTATTTGCTTTAGTTTCTTTGTACACATAGTACCATGTAATGAGGAGAGTAAATGTAAGTAGCTTAACAATGACTGTTGTGTAAGAATTGTAAATCCTGGGTCTAGGAGTAACACTTCATTTACTGCTCCAATTTTCTATTTATCATAGACATGTTGTGGGTTGTTTTGTTTTTTGACACCCTAAAGGAATACACAGGAAGACTTGCATGGTGGTCCAGTGGCCAAGAATCTGCCTCCTAGTGTAGGGGACAAGGGTTCAGTCCCTGGTTGGGGAACTAAGATCCCACGTGTCCTGGGCCAACTCAGCCTGTGCTCTGGAGCCCACACACCATGATGAAGACTTGATGCAGCCAGATAAATAAACAATTTTTTTTAAATAAATAAATAATGGAACACAGAGGGAGGAAATTTCTGGAACAGCAGGATAAGAAGGACCACATACCTTTCCCCAACAGAACAATTATAACTGGTGAAATTTATTTTTTAACAAAGCAACCAATTAAAATCCCTGGAACTTTTCCTCAGGGCATATAGCAAATAGAAAAACATTTATGCAAGAAAATCAACTAAATCTCAGTAAAAACAGCCAGACTCTGCATTTGAGCTACAACCCAGCTCAGCAAGATGGAAACCGCTGCTAGAAGGTGCTGCCGAGGACTCCCTCCCCTCAGCTCCTAGTTCAGAGCAATGAAATCCTGCAGAGAACCCTGAAATATATGAAGCCAAAACTGGCAGAACTGAAGGGAGAAATCGACAGTTCAACCACAGTAACTGGAGACTTCAACACTCCCATACTGGATGGAACAATGGTCAATATACATAATAGCTATGCAGAAACTCAACAGGAAAATGAAGATATAAACACTGTAAACCAAGTAGACACAACACATCTATGGAACCCTGTATCCAACAACTCCAGAACACATTTCCTCCCCCAGCCATTTGGACATTGATCTAGGATGAACCCAATTTGTTGTTGTTCAGTCGCTAAGTCACGTCTGACTCTTTGCAACCCCATGGACGGCAGCACACCAAGCCCCCCTGTCCTCCACTGTCTCTTGGAGTTTGAACCTGATCATAGGACGCAAAACAATCTCCCCTACATTCAAAGGACTGAAATCATACCACGGATGTTCTCTGACCACACTGGAATGAAATTAGAAACGAATAAGAGAAACTTGGGAAATTCACAAATACATGAACAAAACACTCTTTGGGGTGATTAAAATGTTCAAAAATTGATGGTGGTAATCGGTCAACTCTGCAAATTTCACAGTGAAAACTACTAAACTGTATACTTTAGGTAGATAAACTATACAGTATGTGAAATAGATCTCAAAAAGTCTGCTCATAAGAAAAAGGGACTTCCCTGGTGATCCAGTGGTTGAGAATTCATCTTGAAATGCAGGGTATGCAGGTTCAATCCCTGGTTGGAGAACTAAGATTCCACGTACCACGGAGCGGCTAAGCCCACGTGCCACAACTATTGAAGCCCAAGGGCTCCGGAGCCCACGTGCCTCAACTAAAGAGTCCATGCACCACAACGTAAAATCATGCATGAACAACAAAGGTCCAAGTGCCACAATGAAGACAAGATGCAGCCAGATAAATAATATAAATAAACAGTAAGAAAAGAACATATGCTTCAGTACACACTAACACACCTAATACCTACAGCAATTTAAATAAATATGTGAAAAGGACCACTTATAAAATAAAACATTGGAAATATTTACTTGCTTGAAAATATTCTTTTTAGTTAGCAAGCTTCTTTGTGCATTCGAAAGAATTCTATTCACATAACATGTCATAACATTTCTCTGACCTGTGTGTGTGTCCTGAATATTCCAAGGCACTTTGTTCAGATTAAATAAATATTAAACATGACTCATTCACATTCGAGTTTATTTCATTTAAACCTTTCAATGACCTTTTCCCATAGCAGGATAACAAAAAAGCCTCTAGAAATGTTTGCAGTTCAGAGGCAGAGCCCCGATACCTTGACAAGAATGAAGAAATTATTCTGAAGTTACATAAGCAAGACTTTCTCTACATCGGAGAAATAAACTCTGAGCCTGTTACTATTTAGTTATGGTGGTAATAACACAGCAGATTAAAGCATCATTTTTGCATTTTCTCCTATCAGTGTTTTGAAGATAATCATAAAATTTAAGCAGAAATCTATGCACAAATAAAATCTAAACAGCAGCGTCTAATCTCTTCCAGAAAAGCACTCAATTCATACCAAGTTGTTCCCATTTAAAATGCTTTAAAAGATCAGATACAATGGGCAAAAAGTGGGAACCAGGTCACAGTGGCCATTTACTGAACACTTTTCTCTGGCCAGGCACTAGTCTCAGCATTTCACGCATTATCTCATTTAATCCTCAGGGCATCTTCACAAAGGATGTATCACTAATACTCCTATTTCCCAGAAGAAAAGTCAGAGGTAAATAAGTGTGTCCAAGCCCAATACTTTGTCCAGGATCAAACACCAGTCTCTGCAGGGCAGCAGCCCATCCCTGCACAGCTGTACCATGTACTTCTGTGCATGCATGCTGAGTAACTTCAGTCTTGTCTGACTCTGTGCAGCCCTGTAGAGCCTGTGCAGCCAGGATCCTTTGACCAAGGGATTCTCCAGGCAAGAATACTGGAATGGGTTGCCCTGCCCTCCTCCAGGGGATCTTCCTGTCCCAGGGATCAAACCTGCATCTCCTCCATTGGCAGGCAGGTTCTTTACCACCAGTACCACCTGGGAAGCCAGAACTAGTTCTGTACTGATTGGTAAGTAGCCACTTGCCAAGCCCTCTCTTATCCTCTGTGCTCCTGGTGGAGTCTAGTACCAAGGTCACAGGTGCAAGGCCTTGTACCAAGGCCACAGAAGCAGAGCCCAGAACCAAGGTCATCTCCAGAAGTGACCAAGCTCCATCGTAACTGTTGCCAAAAGCCCCGCTGATCCTTACCAGCAAGCTTCCTGACCCCAAGTCAGGCAAACAAACTCACCCTGGGGCTCACCCTATAGTACCCTAACCAATCACCTAATGCCACCCTTTCAGCAGGAATTTTTTGTGTCTTGAGGCTATAAAAATTCACTACTAACCCATGGAAAGTGTCAGCTCTCCCTTGAGCCGCTGTCCTAACAGTGTCCAGTCAACTATCCCTGGCCTGTCGGAGGTCAGTCCACTTTAACGAAGCGCCCTCATTATCTCTGCTCTTTGGTCTTAATAAACACATTTCTTTCTACAGTATTCTGTGTCTGGAAATTCTTTTCCAACCCTCACTCGCACTCCAGCCCACCACATTCCTGGTCCCTGTTCCCACTGTCCCAGCCACCCTGGCACCTTCCCAGGACCTTGCCAACTTCCCACCACTGAAAACTAATGACATGACCTTGACTCCATTTCTACCTTCCGACGGGTTGTCTCCACACCCCTGCCTTGGGAGTCACTGAGTATTTTAGTATTACCCCTGGCTGTCCGTCTGCAGAGTATGAGTCCCTTGCACACACTTTCTCCAGAATCTTGGGAGGACACAGCTGATGATGGAGCCAACACTGCCTTCAATCAAGTCTGTTTCCTCTGCACGTGGTCTTCCTCAGAGTCCACCACGCTCACGGCTACGGGAGCAGGAGCCCAGCTCCCATCACCACTCAACACAGACCCAGGAGCACCTCTCCTGCCCGCAGACCCGCACAAGCCCAGCCAAGTTAGGAGAGGAAATCAGAAAGAAGGTACCAGAGGGCTTGCCTGTGGCGCAGTGGTAAAGAATCCAGCTGCCAATGCAGCAGACACAGGTTCGATCCCTGGTCCGAGAAGATCCCGCACGCCTCAGAGCAACTAAGCCCGTGTGCCACAACGACTGGAGTCCGGGAAGCCACAATTACTGAGCCCAGGTGCTGCAGCTACTGAATCCCGAGCACCCTACAGCCCATGCTCCACAACAAGAGAAGCCACAGCAATGAGAAGCCTGCACATTGCAACTAGAGAGGTGGACCCCGATCCCCGTAACGAGAGAAAGCCCACGCAGTCACAAAGACCCAGCATAGCCAAAACTAAACCAATAAAATTATTTTCTCTTAATAAAAGAAGAAGGAAGAAAGAAGGTACCAGAAAAACCACTCCCCACTAAGGGGTCTCCTAAACAACTGTTCTCAGACCCTGTCCCAGATGCTCTAGAAACAAATTTATCTCTGCGTTATCCTTGAGCCCCTCATCTGCACTGTGGGAATCTGCAGGATTGCTGAGTGTCGTCCCATTCGCCAGAGCTCTGTGTCTCTCCTCCAGGAACACCACGGAACCAGGGCCTGTCTGGGGTGTCGCTGCCCGACACGGACCCTGGAGAAGCAACAATCCCGCGGATTCCCACAGCACCGGCAGAGCTGACACAGGACCACGATGGCTGTGTGCACGTCCTTATTTAACTGAGTAGAAGCACAGAGGTAAATCAGCCCGCAACCTTTGTCTTTGATCTCGGAAAAGCATTTGAAGATTAATTTAAACATCAAAGGTAGATCACATGAACAGAATGCCTTCCAACTCCTGCCAACTATTATATGATTCTTTAAAAAAAAATTTAAAATTGAATCAGGTGTTTCAACTGAATTCACATCTAGGATTAACTCGCCTTCCCTTCCTCAAATTCTTTAAGTCTCTGTTAGAAAACTCAAAGCTCTTTAAACCTTTAAATCAAAACAGTGTTGACTTTTAAACACCTGAAGCTAAAATAAGCTCTGAAGAATTTAGGAAAACCTCTGGCAGCACATAGCTTATGCTTAGCCTTCATTGGATCTTCCAAGTTTCTCATTAAATTATCAATTTGCTTTTTCTCCAGAGCCTTTGTAATACATTTACTGGATAAAAGCCTAAAATCTGAAATCAGATTTATAGAAGCTTGTACACAATTCTAGCAAATACACAAACACACAGAGAAGCCCATGTGGTGCTCAAATTCTTAGCTCATGGTTTTTATGAAAACTTTTGGCCTTGATTCCACTGTATTTGTATGAACATTTAATTTTCTTAAATGTATTCTATAACTGGGCACACATTCAAGGATAGACAATAAATACTGCCTTAATTTTAGTTTCAATCATCTTGAGCAAAATAAGATTATGAAATAATTTCTAAGAATTTAATGTTTCTTTCCTCAGATAATCTCTTTGGGATGATGAGATTATTTAATCTTGCATTTTAATCTCCTTTTAGTCTTAGGTATCTGAATTAAATTATTTCTTTGAAAACACAGAAATTATTCCATTGTTCTGTTCTCAAAGGCAGGACTGCATTAAGTATCTCTCTGTATCCATATTTCTAAAATGGTGCCTGCCTTACAGCAGGCGCTCAATAACTAGGTATGTGCAAAATGAACAGTTTTAAAGGACTGGTCTTTGGAGGAAGGAAATAAGCTCATCCAACAAAAACTGTATAATGAAAGAGTGTTAAAGCACTTTTCTGATGCAAATGTGAGAAACTACATCTTTAGTAGGAAGTATTTAGATATGAAGCACATGCCAACTTACCTAGCTTATCTATTTGGTATATATCCAGTTTTTAAAATATTGGATATACCACACTAACCTATTCCCTGGTGGCTCAGATGATAAAGAACCTGCCTGCAAAGCAGGAGACCCAGATTCAATCCTGAGGTGAGGAAGATACCCTAAAGAAGGGCATGGCAACCTACTCCAGTATTCTTGCCTGGAGAATCCCATGGACAGAGAAGCCTGGAGGGTTACAGTAGTCCATGGTGTCTCAAAGAATTGGACACGACTGAGCGACTAACACTTTTCACTTTTTCATACCGCAAGAAGGGCTTCCCAGGTAGCACAGTGATAAAAATCTGCCTGCCAATGCAGGATACGCAGGAGACGTGGGTTCGATCCCTCGGTGCGGAAGATCCCCTGGAGAAGGAAATGGCAACCGACTCCAGCATTCTTTCCTGGAGAATCCCATGGACAGAGGAGCCTGAAGGGCTACAGTCCACGGGGTCACCAAGAGTCAGACACGACTGTAGCAACTTAGCAGGCATGCACGCATACTGCCTCAACCGTCAACATTTTCAAACTTCAAGCCAAAACCAGTAAGTGGAGATGGAAAACCTAGGAACACAGTGCTGATTGTAGTGTGGATCTGAGCTGGTCGAAAAGGAGGCCACATCTTGCGAAATAAAATTAAAATCCCCAGGAAACAATACAATGTTGATTTTTCAAAGTGAAGTTTGTCTTTACACAGTCTGGCTTTTGTGTTTTAATGTTTATCCAAGTAAGGTCTATGCACACGCAACCCGATCTGAGAAAGGCATGGTGGTTTCTTCCACCAGTGGAACTTTCAGGAACCCAGGCCAGACACTGAAATCTTGTTCTGAGATTCCTGGAAAAAGCCTTGCTCCCCGGGGGCCACAGCACACACAGGTGGCGGTGTGCCCCTGCAGTGTCTGGCTGCCATGGCTGAGCGTGCACTGAGGGAGAACTTTCAAAAGCAGCTATTTGTTGTCAATTATGGCATGAAATTCCTGATGATTGTTGAGGGTCTAACTTATTCATTAAAACATGCAATGGGTCAATTACTGTCCTTCCATTTCATATTGCTGGGCTCAGGTCCTGTAAGGAGAGAAGGTGCCTTTCATTTCACTGAGATAATTTCTTGGTCATCTTAGGAGATTTCTTAGGAGGGCACAGCCACCCTAAGAAGGTGCAGAGCTCACTGCTGCAGAGAAGCTTCACAGGGGTGGGCGTCTGCCCCAAGGGGACGGTGACACTCACGCCGAGTCCTTCAGTGGGGCACCAGGGCCTCCACCCCGAGCTGGCCCCCAGCAAGGGCTCGCCTGCAAGAGCAGCATTTCCCAAAGTGCATTCTGACTTCGCCCTGTGTGCCTCTAAAAAGAGTCACTTGGTCCAGTCATTTGAAAACAGCCCCCAGGGGCTCTAGAATTGAAGGATCTGAAGAGCCAGCAATAAAGGAACTGGTTTCCTTTGTTCCACAGAGTGTGTTTGACATGACTTTTACATCCTAACACTGCTCAACATCCCACAGAACTCCCTTTCAGAAATATCAGAAGTATCTAAGAGGCTGCAGAATGAACACATTGGGGCCTTTGATGGGGAAAAACATCACATCTTGATTTTCACTCATCACCAATTAAAATTTGTCATTTCCTTCCATGATGAATGCAGGCAGCCCACCAAAGTGAGGGGTATCAGTGCTTCTGCTGCCAAAAGAAGTCTGTATGACTCCATGAACTTTTGCCTCACCAGGCTCCTCTCTCCACAGGATTCTCCAGGCAAGAATACCGGAGTGGGTTGCAGTGCCCTCCTCCAGGGAATCTTCCCAATCCAGGTCTCCAGCATTGCAGGCAGATTCTTTACTACCTGAGCCACCAGGGAAGCCAGAGAAGACAAGCCTGGCAGTAAACACAGTTATTGCATGGATTACACCCACTGGAAAAAGGGAAGAGCCTGCCTCACCCCCAAAGTAATGGTTTACATTTTGAAAACGAGTATTGTAAATCGCTGATGCCTGGTCTCCCAGCACAGAGGAGGTGAATTAGAATCACGCTGAAGTCTGAACTTGAGAGTTTCTTGAAGTTCCCAGATTTTAGAGCATCACACCTGAGACTGGCTCTTAGCCCAACCCTCCAGCCTCCTGTGAGGGTCTCAGTTCAGAGGCACCGCGGAGCTGGGATGCCAAACAAGTGAAACAGCCAATCAGCTTCAGTGCTAGCCATGAACCCAGCAATCTGATCCGTTAGCTGCTATGACTTCACTAGTAGGAACATGCAGACTGACTTCTCTCATCTTAGCTGGCCTGCACACACACGCTTCCCGGAGCTGGAATACTGCACCCACCCCATGTTGAACCTCAGCCCATATGTCATGTGAGCAACATTTTCACTCTCCATGAGATTTTGTTATTTTTCTAAAAAAAAATATCCTCTGAGGAGCTTAAGGGAGGGGAAGATTGAAATGACCATTGGATTCAGAGTCCAAAGAAACAGGATCCAAACTATAGGTTTCCATTGAACTCTGTACCTTTGAACAAATGACTTAACTTCTCAGAGCCTATTTCTTCATTTATAAAATAGGGATGATGAAAACAACAATACTGAATTAAATGGGAGAAGGTGGAAAACTTACTGGCATATAGTCAATAGAGATTCCCAAGTGGCTCAGTGGTGAAGAATCTGCCTGCCAACGCAGGAGACGTGGGTTTGATCCCTGTTTTGGGAAGATCCCCTGGAGGAGGGCATGGCAACTCACTTTGGAACTCTTGCTTGGGAAATCCCACAGACAGAGGAGCCTGGAGGGCTACAGTCCATTCCATGGGGTCACAAAAGAGTCAGATATGACTTAGCGATTAAACTACAGCAAAAATATAATAAATAAGTAAATTGCAAGAGTTTTTTCTAGTAAGAAAAACTCCTTACTTTCCCTATTTGTTTTCATTACTAAAACAAGTTTCAATGATGTGTATATTTGCTGAAAATTGAAAATATCTCAACCTAAAATTGTAAAGTTATACACATCAGGAACCAACTCCACTGTTCTCCAGAAAAAGAAGCTGAGACCCACAGACAGTGGCTGAGGTCCCACATCCAGGTCACACCACATCACTTACACCACAGTCTTAAAGGGACTTTCATCTTGATTTATTTATCATTTATCTTGCTAGGTTATCACAGACACCTCAAGTACAAAAGGACATGCTTTCACAGTATAATTAATCAGCGTAGAGGGAAAATATTTTTTTAAATGAAAGTAGCATTTGAAAAACCCTAGTTTCATACTTCTTGTCATTTGGTATTTTCCACTAATTATATGTACTTAGTGACTTAGAGCAAAATAATTCCCTTAACAAATAGGTCTTTTGCTCTAACTATATCTGTATGAGAATAGAATAAAAATAAAAGTTCTCTTGTGGTTTATTCTATTATTATCAAGTGCTAGTTGAGAAGGATATAATTTGCCTATTTTAGAAGGCTGTTAAATGAATTAGCTAATGATCAAGTACTTTTGATCTTAAAAACTAAGTAATATTAATAGGAAGGAGAAAGCACGTCACCCTTCTCCATTTCAAATACCATCAACCGAAGAGGAGGATAACAGTGACATGAGGACCGTGTGTTAGAAACAGGAGTAACAGTAGGGTCACAAGAGGTTCCTAACGTCGGTATGCTCCTTGCTTATAGAAATTATGCTGAGGACTAAATCAGTGGCGCATATGTGGTAAACAGTCAAAGACTGGGGCTCCGTAGCCCAGTGGTAAAGAATCCTCCTGACAATGCAGGAGACACGGGTTTGACCCCTGGTCCGGGAAGATCCCATGTGCCGCGGAGCAACCAAGCCGTGGGCCACAGCTACTGAGCCTGTGCCCTAGAGCCCGGGAGCCGCGTCTACCGAGTCCTCCCGCCACATGTGCAGGAGCCAGCGCGCATCGCAACCAGAGAGCAGCCCCGCCGTGACTAGAGAGAAGCCTGAGCACAGCAGCGAAGACCCAGCCCAGCCAAGTGAACAAACAAAAAACAGCCTGTGACTGAACTGCTTTACTTTACGTCAGAATGTTGCTCTAGCTCTCCGCTGCTGTGCACAAACCACCCCAAAACTAGGCAGTGTCTCCCTGATCCACACGATGTGAGGCAGTGAGGCTGGGGGTTCCTGTCCAACGTGGAGCCTTAGTGTTCCTCGGTGGGTGTGTCTCTCCTCTCTCTCTACCCCCCCCCCCCTCCGTCTCTCACACTTTTTCTCACACACACAGCTTCCAGAATCTCTCCACACCCCCAGGACTGTCACAGCCGGATAGTCTCAGGGCAATCAGATTTCTGACATGTTGGTCGAGGGCTCCAAGAGTTCCAGGGTCCATGCTCCCCTAGACCTGGGCTCAGACGCTGGCTTGGCACCCTTTGTCATATACTTTCAGTTAAAGCGGTCATAGAGCCCACCCAGATGTCAGGGGACATAGACTCTCTCACAGTCAAAGCCCTTGTGGCCATACTAAATCCACCACAAATCTTTAAGACAGTGGTTCTCAACCAAAGTGATTTTGTCTCCTAAGTGGTCATGTATGAATGTGAAAGTTGGACCATAAAGAAAGCTGAGCACCAAAGAATTGATGCTTGCAAACTGTGGTGCTGGGGAAGATTCTTGAGAGTCCCTTGAACTGCAAGGAGATCCAACCAGTCCATCCCAAAGGAAATCAGTCCTGAATATTCATCGGAAGGACTGATGCTGAAACTGAAGCTCCAATAATTTGGCCACCTGATGTGAAGAACTGACTCATTTGAAAAGACTGAAGGCAGGAGGAGAAGGGAGCGACAGAGGATGAGACGGTTGGATGGCATCACCAACTCAATGGACACGAGTTTGAGTAAATTCTGGGAAATAGTGAAAGACAGGGAAGTCTGACACTTTGCAGTCCATGGGGTCGAAAAGAGTCAGACACAACTTAAGTAACTGAATAACAAGGGATAAATAGTGATGTCTGGAGATGTTTCTGGTTATCACATCAGGGCAGGTGAACAGTGGTTCCTAGTGGACAGAGGCCAGGAAGGTTCCTGGACATCCAGAAACCCACAAGGACCATCTCCCAACAACCAAGAATCATCTGGCCCTGAATGGCAGTGGTGCCAAGATTGAGAAGTATCACTTTCAAGTGTTTTTTTCACAGTAAATGAGGAGTGATTGTCAAACACCTCTCTCCTCAGATGCTCCTACAAGTTGGGTTTCAGAACAAAGACAGAATTCATCACTGAGGCCGCATTATTCAATGATTTTAATTCAAGAGGAACACTGAACCTCTGGTGCATGCTCCATGAAGTGGGCAAACCAGAGGTGGATAAGACATGGTGCCTGACCTCAGGGGAGGCATAACCCAGAGGGGGGAAGAGGAGAGAGCAGCAGGACAGGGGTATACCTCATTATCTGATACAAAGAAGATGAAAGAGACAAGGTCATAGATCATAAACAGCTCTTCCTATCCCCAGGGTTCACTGTCTCCTCTGTTTCCAACCCCTAGACACTCGGCAGTGGATCAGTCAACATCTGTTGAGTGAATAAACGGAACCAAGCTCCCATATAAGGATTGGGATTTGAGAAAATGCCTATAGCGGCTCCTTGTTGGAAAGGGCAAGGGCCCTTGCTGCCACCTCATCCAGGGTGGTTTCCAAGGTGCCCCATGACCTGTCTTGGTGTCCTCTAAAGGCTGAATCAAAACTGTTTAGGGCCTGGCTGATATAAAAGAGGTACAAAGGAGAGCTTGGGTTCTCAGGGGGATGCTGGGACAGAGGTCGGGGACCCCTGCTATAAGGTCCCCCCATTTCCTTGGACTGTGGTCTGTGTGATTCTTGGTTATTTCTCCACGGTAGTGAGCTTTTTAACTCTCATAAAAGGGCAGCTAGGAAGGGAGGGGGAACAGAAGGAAGAATTAGAGGGGAAGAAGACAGAGACCAGGGCTCCAGGAGAGCGTCCACAGTGGGCTCCCCACATTGGATAGAATGGCCTCAGATCAGAAGGGAGGGGACGTCCCCAGTGGCCCAGTGGTTAAGGATCGGCCTTGCAATGCAGGGGACAGGGGTTGGATGCCCAGGCAGGATCCCATGTGCCACGGAGCAACTAAGCCCACCCACCACCACCAGAGACCCTGTGTGCGCAAGGAAAGGTCCCACAGGACGCAATGAAGACCTCAGGTGCTGCAGCTACGACCGGACACAGCCGAGTAAAGACATAACTGTCTTAAGTGCCAAGCACACTAAAAAATAAAAATCAGAAGGGAGGCTGAGATGCTGAGGCCTCAAACAAGGGGCCTCAAAAGCCCAGTTTAAGCTGTTTGCTCCTGAGGGAGGACCAGCATCTTTCGTCTGGCTTGGAACAGATGCCACGTGCCTGCTGCTGGGCGAATGGTTGACTTAGGGCAGGAAGCGGGGGGCCGATTTTTCAGTAAACAGGAAAGGACTGATTTTCCAATGAACTGGGAACCAGTATGGGGAAACTTTAATTCTTTTTTCTTAGGTTGGTTAAAATTTTCGTCATAAAACATAAGACCATACAATTCCTAGGAGAAAATATAGGTAAGTATTCTGATAAGTATGTAGAAAAGTCACTTTAATTCTGACACAAAAGCTAGAGCCTATAAAGAAAAAAGACCAAAAGCTTAAATATCTAAAACATATTTTCAAAAAAGTTAAAGTATAACCCCTTTGCATAAAATCCATATAGTTGAAATTCAAAATGCAAACTGGAAAAAGTTTACAGAAGATATTCTATACAAATGATCAATATGCTTAATGTATTTTTTAGATTAGAAATAAATAATATAGATGGCATCCTTAAAAATCATAGGTAAAGAATAAACTAATTGTAAAAGAATTTCCAATGAATATATGAAAAAACGTTCTTCACTAGTAAAAAGTACACACCAAAACCAATAAAATGCTATAATTATCTATCAAGTTAGCAAAAAAATATACAGAATACAAATTGTTAGATTTTTTTAAGGCAGTTTAGCAAAGGCATTAATCATATACAACAATTTTGGCCCTAAAATTCCACTTCTAAAAATTCATCCTAGGCAAATTATTGCATAATAAACAAAGAACATAGATGGGATATTTATCATGCTGTTTATAGAAAGAAAATGCATAAGCAACCTAAATGTCCAACAATTAGCAATTAGTTGAGTAAATTATGAAAAACAGAAGGCATGTAATGCTATTTTTATTCAACAACCACTGATAGGAAGAGATGTGTATGATCTACTAACTAAGACGAGCAGAATCCAGAAAAGTATTTATAACACGATCCAGTTTCGTTTCTGAATTGATGGTCAGAAAGAGAACTATAAAGCCTGAAGTGTCTAGAAACTTAGAGGTTTTCTCTGATTGGGGGGTGGGTTACTGAGTGAATATTTTTAATTTATCTGAATTTTCTCCAATGAACATTATTTGTGTAATTTAAGCGCTTAACAGAAAAGAAAAATCTTGATTATAGTGTAAGAGTCCAGCAGGTGCAATTGAAGGTCCTAAGCACAGATGGAAAGCAGCCGGCAGATAAAAACATGTGAACACGTGATTATGACTGGGGTTTCCTATGTAGGAAAGGAAAAAACCTTTTCTCTTCTCCCAGTTTCTTAGCTGGGATCCTTGTGATAACAGACAGATGAACAAGAGGAAATAAGCTGGCATTTATTAGCATCTATCTGTCACATAAACATGGGAGAAACTCCAGGAAGAGTAACTCAAAGAGGTGGCTAGAACTTGGACTCCTTGACATCTCAGCTAAATCAAAGAAAGGATGTGAGGGAGGGTGGCCAGGAAATTATGGGAAATGAGGGGAAGGTTTGCTATGCAATTTAAGGCCATGTCTCCAGCATGGACCAGAGTCTCTCAGGATTGAGAGATATCCTTTTCTTTCCTGGTGGGCTAGAGTCCATGGGGTCACAAAAAATCAGATGGGACTGAGCAACTAACACTCTCTCTTTCTGGTACAGAGTAGGAGACATCTTTACAAATGGAGATTTCCCTTACAAACACAAATCTTCTTTGTTATTGTTGTTCGGTCACTAAATCAGGTCCTACTCTTTTCAACCCCATGGACTGCAGCACGCCAGGCTTCCCTGTCCTTCACTATCTCCCGGAGTTTGCTCAGACTCATGTCATTTGAGTTGATGATGCCATCCAACCATCTCATCCTCTGCTGCCCCCTTCTCCTCGTGCCTTCAATCAAGAGTAGGGTGTGCACAGGGTCTTTGGTGGTTGGGTCTCCTAAACTTGATGAGCTTCCCTGGCCCCCTTAATCTCGCCTCAGGTGGTTTCCTGGATGCTCCTTCTTTGATTAGTAACTATTCAGATATGCAGATGACACCACCCTTATGGCACAAAGTGAAGAAGAACTAAAGAGCCTCTTGATGAAAGTGAAAGAGAAGAGTGAAAAAGTTGGATTAAAGCTCAACAGTCAGAAAACTAAGATCATGGCATCCAGTCCCAGAACTTCATGGCAAATAGATGGGGAAACAGTGGAAACAGTGGCTGACTATTTTTTCTGGCTCCAAAGTCCCTGCAGATGGTGATTGCAGCCATGAAATTAAAAGACGCTTACTCCTTGGAAGGAAAGTTATGACCAACCTAGACAGCATATTAAAAAGCAGAGACATTACTTTGGCAACAAAGGTCCGTCTAGTCAAGGCTATAGTTTTTCCAGTAGTCATGTATGGATGTGAGAGTTGGACTGTGAAGAAAGCTGAGCGCTGAAGAATTGATGCTTTTGAAGTGTGGTGTTGGAGAAGACTCTTGAGAGTCCCTTGGACTGCAAGGAGATCCAACCAGTCCATCCTAAAGGAGATCAGTCCTGGGTGTTCATTGGAAGGACTGATGTTGAACCTGAAACTCCAATACTTTGGCCACTTGATGCAGAGAGCTGACTCATTTGAAAAGACCCTGATGCTGGGAAAGATTGAGGGAAGGAGGAGAAGGGGTCAACAGAGGATGAGATGGTTGGATGGCATCACTGACTCAATGGACATAGGTTTGGGTGGACTTCAGGAGTTGGTGATGGACAGGGAGGCCTGGCGTGCTATGATTCACGGGGTCACAAAGAGTCGGACACGACTGAGCGGCTGAACTGAACTGATTCTGCCCTTTGGAACTCAGAAAAGGTCATGGAGGCTGGAGTCTCACATATGAGAAATGAGGAACAAAGAGGCCTCTGTGCCCAGGAGTCCCCTCAGGGCCCTGTTTGGCATCAGAAGGGAGGCTGGGAAACAGGAAAGCTCTCACACAGGCTCCAAGGAGCCTCTCCTAGAGCCGTATCTCTTTTCCTCTTTTACATCTATTCAGTTAGAAAACCTGGAGAAGGTGATGGCACCCCACTCCAGGACTCTTGCCTGGAGAATCCCATGGGCGGAGGAGCCTGGTAGGCTGCAGTCCATGGGGTCGCGAAGAGTTGGACACAACTGAGCCACTTCACTTTCACTTTTCACTTTCCTGCATTGGAGAAGGAAATGGCAACCCGCTCCAGTGTTCTTGCCTGGAGAATCCCAGGGACGGCGGAGCCTGGTGGGCTGCCATCTATGGGGTCGCACAGAGTCGGACACGACCGAAGCGATGCAGCAGCAGCAGCAGTTAGAAAGCCAGGGGACAGCAATTTCCATTTCCAAGGATTAACCTGATGACCGGTCAACAGCAGGAACTGAGAACACTGAGCCCTGTATAGTCTGCTTTCATAGTAAACGAGCAAACTGAAGTAAAAGGGCAATTTCGCATTTAGAGGAGGCCTAAGCCCCTGGCATGATGCTAATGAGGTGAGGCAGGGCAGGCAGGCCCCTCTTCAGTCCCTACCCTCCCGTGAAACTAGAAAACTAAAGCCAGGTGCCCTCTCAAAGGAGATGTTTTAATTCAAAGCCGTGCCTAATAATAGGCCATGTTTTATTTTTAAAATACCATTGACCTATGATCCTATGGGTACCAGGGATGCCAACCCCACTTAAAAGCAGCAAACATTATAATGATGGTCCCAAGGAACTAAGGAAAATGAACATTTAAATAAAAAAATAAAGCTAACTTCCTGCAACCTGAAATGAAAAAATATCTATTATGCTCCTCCTGGATCAAAAGAGTCCATCCTAAAGGAAATCAACCCTGAATATTCACTGAAAGGACTAATGCTGAAGCTCCAATAATTTGGACACCTGATGCAAAGAGTTGACTCATTTGAAAAGACTCTGATGCTGGGAAAGATTGAAGGCAGGAGGAGAAGAAAGTGACAGAGGATGAGACGATTGCATGGCATCACCAACTCAATGGACATGAGTTTGAGCAAGTTTGAACTCAAAGTTTGAGCTTGAGATGGTGAAGGACAGGGAAGCCTGGTGTGCTGCAGTCCATGTGGTCACAAAGAGTAGGACATGACTTAGCTGCTGAACAACAGCAAAAGCACTCGTTTAAGGCTAGTTCCTGCCTTCAAGGAGCTTGCAGTTTTGTCAAACTTATGTAGTTTCAACAGAGAGAAAGTTGGAGAGATGAGGGAGGTGGGGAGAGAGAAATATCTAAAATCTGCACCAGGTATCTGTACCTCCATTACCTCTCCAGTTCTCCAGATCTACCAAAGAACAAACAAACAAAAAGATTAAAAATTCTAACCCTCGTGGACTTCCCTGGTGATATAGCGGTTAAGAATCAGCCTGCCAATTCAGAGGACACAGGTTTGATCCCTGGTCCAGGAAAATTCCACACGCCGGGGGCAACTAAGCCCATGCGCTGCATCTATTGAGCCCACGTTCTGCAGCTACTGAACTTGCTGCCTGGAGTCCATGATTCATAACAAGAGAAGCAGCTGCGATGGGAAGCCTGTGCATGGCAACTGTAGAGCAGCCCCTGCTCCACCGCAAGGCGAGAAAGCGCACTCACAGCAACAAAGACTCAGCCCAGCCAAATAAATAAATAAAATATTTTTTAAAGTTCTAACCTTCTAAACTGAAGAAATGCCTTCCTGTGCTCTATTTTTTCTTTTCCTGTAAGGAACAACCTTCTACTAATAATATATTTTGCCCAACCAAGTAGGAGAGTGAGTGTATTCAAAATGTACACACACACACACACACACACCCATTCTGTAGGCAATATACAAAACACCAAAAGAGAAATAAGCTATCTGGGTTTAATTTATGTTTTCTTAAATATGTCATTGATGTCCTGTGACTTGCTAAAAGCAAATATATGAAGGTGCTCATAGGGGAGGAAATGTTTAGTCCCCAACAACTACGATTTCAGTCTATCATTTACTGCATTTGAATAAACAGAAAAGCCACCTAAACCTTTTGAATTTAATACATTTTAATGGCCCTTTTATATTCTTCCAAAGTGCCTTCATACTTACATAATATAATGAACTACCCACCTGATTCAAATGCTCTCACTGCCTAGTTAGATGTGGAATTTGAGGCAGCATGCCAGCTGCAGAAGAGTAATAGCAGCTGTTGTAAATCCAAATGAATTTTTATAGGAAATGATATGAACTTCACTTTGGATAGTTAATTATGCTGTTTATTGCACACCTGCAGACTGAGTTTCATGACCTGCCACCTTGATCAGAAATGGAATAAGACATCCGTGAATCAATCTGGGTGACAGAGGCATGTCATCTGTATCTAGTTATTGGAAAATTAGTTCAATCCAAACATGGGGCTTCCTGGGTGGCTCAGTGGTTAAGAATCATCCTGCAAAGGAGGAGACGCAGGTTCGATCCCTGAGTTGGGAAGATCCCCCTGGAGAAGGAAACTGCAACCCACTCCAGTACTCTTGCCTGGAAAATCACATAGACAGAGGAGCCTGGTGGGCTACAGTCCATGGGGTCACAAGAGTTGAACACAACTTAGCGACTAAACCAGCACCACCAAATAATAAGCTAAAAAGTGGGCTGAAATGGAGACATTCCTTAATCAAGCAGGACCAGCTCCCCAGCACAGAGTGGCTGAAAGCCTCTGAACTCCCCATGCTACCCCAGGAGGCTGCTGGGGACATGGGCTGGGGTGGGAGGCCCACTAACATCACCAGCGCTAAATCTAATGGCCAGATCTAAAGCTGAGTTTGGTGCCAGTAAAAGAGTATTGGAGAATGTCTAAACGGGAGCACAGCAACATATCCTGAAAACGCGTCTGACACTTCAGCGATTATTTTAAGAATGTGCTAAAACTTCCCAGCCATCTCTCCAGCGGTTCAAGGATATCCTGAAAGAGGCCACGAGCCAGGTTAAGGTCCACGTGAAATCAGACGGTCACATCTGAGGCCTGAGAATTCCCTCCACCCTCATTCTGAGCGTGTACAGTGCAGAAACTCAAGAAAAATCGTGCTGATGGTCCAGAAAGGCATATCTTTGTATCTTCTGAATAATCCTCACAATAACCATGCAATGAGTGTTATTAAGCCCAGTTCAAAATTGTGGAAGCTGAGGCTGGGAGAGAGAGGATGCAACTTTATCCAGGATGCACAGCGGAAAATGCAGAAGACAGTCTTGACCCCAGAACCTGGGCTCAGGTGTCACCCTCCTCTCTCTGGCTCCCGTGATGAAGGAGCCAGATTTCAGTGATATGAGAGCAGCTGCTTTGTCCCTTTCCTGTTTGCCTATTTCTGTCCCCTCTGCCCTTGTGCTCAGTTGCTGAGTTGTGTCCAACTCTTTGCAACCCCATGGACTGCAGCCTGCCAGGCTCCTCTGTCCATGGATTTCCCAGGCAAGTATACTGGAGTGGTTTGCCATTTCTCTCTGCAGGAGATTTTCCAGACCCAGGGCTGGAACCTGCATCTCTTGCATTGGTAGGCAGATTCTTTACCACTGTGCCACCTGGGAAGCCCCCATACTACTTGATCTTAGCCAAAATGCCTCTAACCTTTAAAAAAAAAAAAAAAACTTAACTCTAGGCATGTGATCACTAGACAATTGAAACTGCTGAATTACGCTCTCCTGAATGCACACCATGCATTGTCCAAACTGTTGATTTTTTTCCTGGATAAAAAGAAGGCCAGCTCTCCACTTCCATAGTCCCCCTAAGCGATCCTGCAGGCAGATCACTCGGGCAAGATCTCTCTCTGAAGAGAGAGCTGGCCAGTCTGCACGCAGTAGAGGAGGCAGAACCCACTCCCCTGCCTCCATGATTCACTGGGGTTCTTTTCCGTCCAATTTTCCCTTTAAAATGTATCCTGGCTGAGCAGAATCTTTGGAGTTGGTCTCTGGACATGAGGCCACCATCCTCCCAGATTGCTGGCTTTGCTGATTAAAAGAACTTTCTTTTCTACTGATACTTTGCCTCTCGATATTGGTATATGAGCAGTGAACAGCCAGCCAAACTTGGATTGGGTTACAAATCCAGATGATAAAATACTGGACCAGAGCATATGGGGACCTTAGACCTTTGAGCCCACTGAGGCTGAGACCACCTGTATCATAAGCCAGAGTCTCAGAACACCAGGACCTCCCTGGTGGCTCAGACGGTAAAGAATCTGCCTGCAACACAGGACACGTGGGTTCGATCCCTGGGTCAGGAAGATCCTCTGCAGAAGGAAATGGCAAACCACTCTTGTATTCTCACAAGGGAAACCCCATGGACAGAGGAGCCTGGCAGGCTACGGTCCATGGGGTCACAGTGAGCATAACTGAGCACAGAGCACACGGTGCCAGGGGCTTGCCCGGCCAGCGGGATTGCAATGATGGGCATGGAATCTCATCCCCAGTGAAGCCTTCACAGCATCTCTTAATATCTGCCATCATTTAATACCACTGTTTAATCTCTGAGCCATACATTTAAAAGGGAGTGGGAAGGAAGATACAGTTTCCTTTTTTTAATATTACTAAATTTGATATTAATAAGTTTTGGAGTGATTTTAGGTTCACAGCAAAATTGAGGAAAAGGCACAGAGAGGTCCCACATACCACCTGGACCAATGTATACGCACACTACCCCGCCACCAGCATCCTGCCCAGGGTAGCACACTTTTCACAGTGGACAAGCCACCACTGACACAATACTATCAACCCAAGTCTGTAGTTAGCGTTAGGGCTCATTCTTTGTGTCACCATTCTTTGGGTTTTAACAAACATATAATGACAGATAAGGGCTTCCCTCATAGCTCAGTTGGTAAATCACCTGCCTGCAATGCAGGAGACCGGGTTTGATCTCTGTGTCGGGAAGATCCCCTGGAGAAGGAAATGACTACCCACTCCAGTATTCTTGCCTGGAGAATCCCATGGACAGAGGAGCCTAGCGGGCTACAGTCCATGGGGTCGCAAAGAGTCAGACACGATTCAGTGACTAAATCACCACCAATGACAGATAAACACTGAGCGTTTGGGAACAAATACTGGATTACCAGTTATTTTGAACAAATAACTGACTCCATTATCCACATTTTATTTACACCTCCCCATCTCAGTCCAGAGATAACTGAAAGCAACTGTCCAGATTTTCTAATTCGACTTTTGTGAGTTTTGCTTTTATCCCCCAGTTTGGCACTCTCTGCAGCCTAAGTTTCCAGCATGATTTTGACGCCTGCTCCTTCAGTGCGCGTCATGCAGGCCTACAACCTGATGATGAGACAAGCACAGGAGTAATTTACAGGAGCAGCTGCCGAGAGGCCGCATGAGCCAGGGCTGAGGTGTTGAAGGGCAGGGCTGCTGATCACAGCCTGGTGACCCAGCAAGTTCAGAGGTGGCAGGGTGTGTACATGTGCGTGTGAGCGTGTGCCGGAGTGTGCCGGGGCTGTGCATGGTTTGATTAGACTCCCTCGGTCTGCAGGGACAAGAGACTCAAGTCTGCACTGGGATAGGGTTTAGTAGAAAATATGCAGAGCAATAAGGACCCGCAGGCGGACAGGGAGGCCCCTGCGGGAGATGGGTTCCCAATGTGTCACCCGCCCTCGGCTTGTTCCCAGGCTACTGTGTGGTGTCTCCACTTTTAGGCTCATCTGCCCCCCTTCCTTTGACCAGATTGATCACCACCCATCCAGGGGCTCCTCAGCCTCAGGCTGGCCTGTGTCCTGCTGGGCCCGGGAAGGGGACATCGCCATTTAAATGGAGATGATCCTGGAATGAAGCACCATCCCCCGGGGGCCCATCAGCCTCCTCTGAGAGGCAGAGGATGCCACTTGAACTGTGGGACCCCATCTGAGAGCCACTAAGGATCAAGGTAAGCCTGTGTCTCAGCACCTCTGTGGTCTTCGTCTGCAGTGCCCTGCCTCCGTCATCTCTGGCCTGAAGTCCAGAGGAGCTAGTCTCGTGGCTTATTGGGCAGCCACCCCTTCACGAGCTGCGAGGCGCCAACTGGATCAGGACCTGGGTAGACAGTGCCATCAGTAAGCCCTGCCCTGGCCCATGTGGCCAGGACCACCCTCCCCATGAAGCCTCTCCTCTGGAGGCTCCAGGCTGGAGGAGCCAAGGAAAGAGCAGCAGATCCAAACACTAACCTCGTGATCAGCAAACGCCGCAGCATCTGCACCCCCGGGCAGGGACCCCAGAGAACTGCCGCAGGGACTCTGCTCCCTGTATCCCAATGATTGTCTCAGAATGAGTCTCAGCAGCCCAACAGTGGAGACAACCCAAGTGTCCGTCACACGCTAATGGGTAAACAACACACTCTGTCCACACAATGGAATGTTCTGCAGTCACAAAAAAGAAGGAAGAACTGGAAAAGGCAACAAGATGGATGAGCCTTGAAACAACACACCAAGTGACACAAGCCAGGCAGGAGGGTCACTCAGCGAAGGATTCTCAGCTCAGTTCAGTCGCTCAGCCATGTCCCACTCTGTGTGACCCTGTGGACTGCAGCACGCCAGGCCTCCCTGTCAATCACCAACTCCCAGAGTCCACCCAAACCCGTGTCCATTGAGTCGGTGATGCCATCCAACCATCTCATCCTCTGTCGTTCCCTTCTATTCCCTCCTTCAATCTGTCTCAGCATCAGGGTCTTTTCCAATGAGTCAGTTTAACATCAGGTGGTCAAAGTATTGGAGTTTCAGCTTCAACATCAGTCCTTCCAATGAATATTCAGGCCTGATTTCCTTTAGAACGGACTGGTTGAATCTCCTTGCAGTCCAAGGGACTCTCAAGAGTCTTCTCCAACACCACAGTTCAAAAGCATCAATTCTTTGGTGCTCAGATTTCTTTATGGTCCAACTCTCACATCCATACATGACTACTGGAGAAACCATAGCCTTGACTAGACGTACCTTTGAAAGTAATGTCTCTGCTTTTTAATATGCTGTCTAGGTTGGTCATAGCTTTTCTTTCAAGGAGCAAACATCTTTTAACGTGTAGGATTCTGCTTGCCGAAAAAACTAGAATTGGCTAGTTCGTGGAGACAGATGTGGACTCGAGGTTACCGTGAGGGCAGGGGGATGGAGAGGGGTGCAGGGGGTGCGGGAGTCACTGCTTCCTGGTTAGCGGCTCTCTTTGCAGTGCTGAAAAAAGAAAGTTTTGGAAACAGAGGCACTGGTTGCACAGCAGCAGTGTGAATGTAGCTGACGCCCCTGCGCTATCAATTTAAAATGGTTACAGTGGAGAGATGTCTGCTTTATCACTTTGTCACAATAGCAAAGAGAGAGGATGGGGAACTTGTATGGAGGAGGGGGAAGGAGGCGCCAAGTGCGGCCCAAAGGCAGACGTTGCAGAGATGCTCTGCGGCCCCAGAGGGTCCCCGCTCTCCCTCCAGCCCTAGGTCCAGCTGGACTTCCTGCCCAAGGACCCTGCTCACAGCGCAGATCTGAGCAATTGCTTGGTGGAGGCCCGTAGAGGCCCAGGGCGCCTCACGGACTCGCAGGAGTTTCTGCAAATGCCGCGTGTGGGGTCCAGCCCGGCACGCCCCGACACTTTCCCACCTGCTCTGACTGGTCCCAGTGCAGCAGCGCAGACACAGAATGGGTGGTGAGGTTTCTCTGACCCTTCCAGACCCACCCCTCCCCCCGCCCCCCAACCTCTCATCTGGGGAGGCTCCTGCGCCCACACCTCATCCCTTATGCCCAGAACATCGCAGGGCTCCTAGCTTGTAGACGGACCCCACCCTAGTCCCCAGGGAGGGCTGCCCACTGTGAAGAACCGCCTGCCTCTTCCTCCCTGACCCGGGAGCAGCCAATGCCAGCACGGTGGCCGCTGTCTGGGGAGCCCGGCACAGCTCACAGAGTGCTTTCCACGCGCACCTCACCTCCACAACCATCAGGGATGCGCGATTCACGGGAGAAGAGGAAACAGGGACTCAGAGAAGTCAGGCGGCCTCTGTAGGGAGAGAACCGAGCTGGGGGGAGGCCAGGCCTGCCTTCCTCTCCCTGGGGCGGTCTGCTCTCTCCCCCGGGCTCTGGGCTCAGCAGCGCCCCATACCCGGGTGACTGGGCGAGGGTCCCAGCCGGCGACTCTGGCTCATTCCCCACGGATTCGCACGCCCTGGCTCCTGGGCATCCCACGGGCACATGACCCCCGGGAATCCTGCGAAGCTGGGTTTTGTCTCACAAGCAATGATTATGGAGCTCATTAGTGCTACCCTATCTGTCTTCTGCTGTTGGTATTGATTTTCGGATTCACCCATCGCAGAGCATCTGGGCACACATCCAAGACAGATGTGCGCTTAATTACATCCCAAGCCTCCCCACTCTGCACTCACAGGCGTGTGTCCCCGAATCATTAATCAGGCAAACGTCAGGGTGGTCCCGGGGCCCTGGAATCGCAGACAGTGAAAGTGGCTAAACTCCCACAGGTTCCTCCAACTTGGAGAGGTCAGTGTCGGTCAGACACATTCCTCTAAGGCACCTTCAGCACTGGGACCACAGCCTGGCTCACTGAGACCCTCGGGTGCAGAATACACCAAGGTCCACACTACAGTGAGGCTCGCTGGGGCGTTCACCCCAGTCCCAGGGTCTCCTGAGGACACAGTCCCAGTGTAAACCCCACATAAGGCTCCACACCACGCTCCCTGTACCACGCTCCCCGCACCACGCTCCACACCTGGCTCTTGTCCCCCAAGGGCAGCAGCAGAAAAGCCCGTCCATTATCTGTCCGAACGCGGGGACAGACTCCCACCCTCCCCCAGGGACCAGGGGCAGGGCATCACCCCACCGCTCCCAAGGGGATGACTCACTCCTGGCGAAAACTCTGGACTCGAATAGTGTCCTAAACAGGGCCACTTTGCCCGCAGCTGGGGGATGTTTGTCAGTGACTGGAGATGTCTGGGGATGTCACAAATGGATGGATGGCCACGTTGTACAAAGCGTGTGACTTTAGTGCTCAGAACTGACCACTGGCACCAGCGTGAAAGCCTCCACGGGCCTCTGGTCTGAGGACGCAGGCCTGAGCCTGGCACTTGGCGTGGACACAGCCTGGGCCGCCTCCTGCTCTGGATGCCTCTCTCCCACCGAGGCTCTGCCCGGTCACATCACCTGACTCTGCCTGCGCCTGACTGCTCCCACCTGCCTGCTCCCCCGCCCCACCGCCTCTCCCCGGGAAGGCCCCTAGTTCCGTTCAGTTCAGTCGCTCAGTCCTGTCCAACTCTTTGCGACCCCACGCACTGCAACACGCCAGACCTCCCTGTCTATCACCAACTCCCCCAAGGCCCATCCGCTGGGCGCCCCCCACCCCCGCCTGCTGCCAGTGAGCTGTGAGTCCCTTCCTCGGGGCTCCCTCAGGCAACGCTCACAGATTCGCTGTCATCCTTACACAGAGTTTTGCAGCTTCTGCATGGGGTTGTCTGTATTTACAAAAGTCCCCGACCTACTTAACGCTTCTTTCAATCCTCAGGATGGGAGAAGCCAAGGGTTAGGTTCCCGTTCAGAATCTGGGCTGCAGGATGCAGCACCTGGCACCTGTCCCGAACCCACGCCGGCCTGGGCATCACCTGCAGAGACTCTGGCCACCTGGGACCCATCCTGAGCCCATGCTGGCCTGGACATCACCCAGAGAGACTCGGGTACAGCTGGTGGATCAGGGCTCCTCCAGGCAAAGAGTTCAGAGCTCTCCCAGCAAGGATGAGCAGCTCAAGCTAGGATCCAGGTGAGCAACAAGAAAGGCAGACTCTGGGCAGAGCTCCTCTCGCTAAAGAAAGGGAAAACACCAGTGAGGAGAGGAGAGCCGCGGAAAGACACCCCAGCAGAGGCGCTGGACCAAGGCTGGTTCACGACCCACGTGACTTGGCAGTGAGCCAGCTGGAGATTCCGGGAGGTGTCTGAGGGGCGGGACTCTGCCTGGCGACGCTCCAACCAAACGGAGACACTGGAGGTGAGAAGAGTCTCCGTCGGTGGGGGAGGACAGGCGCATGCCCAGCCGCCCTCCTTACACTCCTCCCCCTCATCCTCCTCCTTGCACTGAACCCTCCTCCCAGGATCCACAGGCAGGAAGGGGTGTGTGTGTGTGAGTCACTCAGTCGTGTCCCCATGTCCTCTCTGAGACCCCATGCACTGTAGCCCCCCAGGCTCCTCGGTCTGTGGGATTTCCACGGCAAGAATACTGGAGAGGTTTGCCATTTCCTCCTCCAGGGGATCTTCCCAACCCAGGGATCTAGCCTGCGTCTCAGGCATTGGCGGGCAGGTTCTTTACCCCTGAGCCATGCAGGAAGGAACAGTTTGTGCTCATCACACCTCACACCTAAAACTCAAGAGACAGCGGCCCCCGCCCCCTGAGCCCGGTCTTCAAGGTGGAATCTCGAGTATGTCCGGGCAAGACCATCATGACAGTGAAGGAAGAACCCGCAGAACCAGTCACATCCGAGGGCCCTGGCAACTGGCGGAACCGCCCGCTCACTGTATTGCTCACTGTACTTATTTTGTCTTCCTGTCCTCGGAATTTAGGGCTTCCCAAGTGGTGCTAGTGGTAAAGAACCTGCCTACCAATGCAGGTAGATATAAGAAACGGGGGTTCGATCCCTGGGTCAGGAAGATCCCCTGGAGAAGGATATGGCAGCCCACTCCAGTATTCTTGCCTGGAGAATCCCATGGACAGAGGAGTCTGACAGGCTACAGTCCACGGGGTCAGAAAGAGTTCAGACACAACTGACATAGCAGGCACACCTTGGAATTTATTCCCACTGATTCTCTCTGCCTCTGCTCCCAACAGAGCAAATGGGTCTGTGTGTGGACAAACAGCGATTTCTGCACTCCTGGGATGGGATCAGCTCAGGGCCCCAGCTCAGCCTCTGCACAGAAGACCTTCCGCTCGGCGGGTCCTTACACAGCCCCGCCGTCCACAGAGCGACCAGCCACAGAGACATCTGAGAGCCTCGCCCATGGAAAACATGCATGTGAGCAGAGGATGACATTTGGGAGAGAACAAAATAGCACAACATGTAGGAAGTGGTGAGGGAAGGATTATTTAATCCTCTTCCCCAGTGCTGGCCAGGCTCCAAGAGCAGTAGGCAGAAGACCAGTTTAGAAAAGTGAAAACTCATCTGAATAATGATGAGAGCGAGTGCTGGTGTCAGGAACCAGCCCAGCAAACTCATTTATAGCCTCATAAGTGAGGGAATAATTGAATCTCCCTGTGAAAATGAACATGCTGCATAAAAAGAGATCAAATGGGATTTCTCTCCCCAGGTCATGGAGTGGCAGCTCATATTTATGCTGGATACAGCGGATAAACAATTATGTAATCAAAGGAAAAGATCTCCTAACTTTAAAGCCTCATACAAGCCATTTAATTGCACTCTGTACATCAGATTCCATTGTAACTCATTCCAGGGTGTGTGGTCTGCCCCCAGTTTTTTCTTAAGTCCTGAAATAATGCTACACCTGAGGCCAGATTCCAAAAGATATATGTTTTTATTAAAAGCAGAAGTATGGATGGGATAAGGGTTTGAGGGAGGATGGATGCATGTATATGTATGGCTGGGTCCCTTCACTGTTCACCTAAAACTATTATAAGATTGTTAATTGGCTATACCCCAATACAAAATGTCTTTGGTGTTAAAAAATAATAAAAATTAAAAGAAAAGCAGAAGTAATAAGTTGCCTTCCTTGGGTTTGGCTCTGGGTAGTGAGACCAACCCACTCCAGTGTTCTTGCCTGGAGAATCCCGGGGATGGAGGAGCCTGGTGGGCTGCCGTCTATGGGGTTGCACAGAATCGGACACGACTGAAGCGGCTTAGCAGCAGCAGCAGCAGCAGTAAGATCCTGCATTCATTCTTGAAGGAAGACACCCAGGTCTTGTTCCGGGGACAGTCACTTCTGGCAGGAGCATGACCCGGCCACTTGGAGGCACAACCACAGGGAAAACAGTGACTCAAATACCCCACTTTCCAGGGAGACACTCCTGAAGTGCCTTTCCTGAGATAAATAGGAACGCAGATAGCTTTGAACTTGAAAGGCGCCCAAGGCTGGACAGGCAAGGCATCCCCAAGGGTGGCAGGCCAGCATGAGCCTGCAGGGTCAGACTGGTCTCACCGTCAGAGTCAGTCTCACTTTCTCCACGGCTTAGAACAAAAATACTGTTATAGAACTAAAAAAAGCTCACTTGTCTCAGCACACCAGAATCAACTGATAGATGCTATGTAAATAAAATACACAGAAATTATCTGCAACCAGGAAAAAAAAAAGACTGAAACATCATCATACTGGAAGCAAGAAGATCACAGGGCAGGGTTTTCTAGGTCTGGCCGCTGGTCCACAAGTCAATCTGTGAAGCCAGACTTTGCTCCCAGGGCAGCATCACGGCAGTGCCGATGCCACGCTCACTGGGTGGCAGGCGGCAGCCCGAGGACCAGCGTGGGCGGCTGCCTCACCCTCGAGCCCCATGTTGGGCAGGCCCCACGCTGGGCAGGGGTCTTCCTCCCTACACCTGGCGGGCAGCCAAGGCCCAGAGAGGTTGCCTGTCTCAGTCAGTGCCACACAGCTAGTCTGCCAGGGAGCCAGGGGCCCAGAGCCCATGTCCCTACGACCACTCAGTGAGGACACCAGCCCCACCTAAGCCAGAAACCACGAGGCATTTCTCTGCCGGCTTCAAAGGCGGGTACTTCTCGATCCCAGTTTACCAAAGAGGAGAGTGAGGGTCAGCGGGGTTAGGGGACCACTGACTCCAAGTCCAGGGCATCAGCCACATGTGAGGACAGGGTGGGGGGCACCGAGGTGGACCATCTGCTGTGGTCGAGCTCTGCAGGGGTTCGCATGCCTCAGGGTCTGCAGCGAGGGGGCCTCTGGGCTGCACGTGACTGTCCAGGGCTCCGTCAGCCTTAACTGGGTAGTCGTCCCCAGTACAGGCTCCTGCCCCCTGCAGCTTTCTCAGACTTCCAAAATCCCAATCTGCATGAAAACTCGGCCCACTGACACGTTCTCTGGGACATCATTTGTGTGGGCACACGTGTGCACACATGGGACACACACACATGCACACACGCGTGCTCACACCTGGATGCACACACAGAGCACAAACCCATAGGGGCCCCACTTCAGCACTCTTCTCCGCTTATCTTTCTGCCAAAGTCATGGATATCCTTCCAGACCCAGAGGCTAGCTCCTCCAGAAGCTTTGCCCTCCCGCATTTCTCCAATCATTTAATACCCTCAGTCTTCTGGATGGCCATAATAACTGGCTAAAACTTCCGTCATGCTTCCTACTACTGGTCTGCGTGTGAGTATTCAGATGCTAAACAGATCAATGATAGAGACAGACAGAGAGATAGATAGATAGATATTAACTGGTCTACGATGATAAATACATAATTAGATTGGTATAGAGATAGGTATAGAGAGGTTAATATTTATATACAGATTTATACATTTATGTATAAATATGTCTACGCAGGAACTACTATTTCTCAGCTCCAGCACTAACCATGGCACCTTCCATTAGTATTACCTAGTACACCTAGTATTAGTAATACCTAGTATTAATAAACAATGTATTAGGTTTTGAAAATGTTTAGAGAGAGGATGGATGGATGGATGGAAAGACAGATGGAAAGAAAAGAGACAGGGAGGATCCATGGGTGGGTAGATGGATGGAGGGATGGATGGAGCTCAGTCTTAAAAGCATAACTAAATATGGCTGCAGTCCTGTGAAAAGAGGGCATAAAATCAAGGAGGAAGTTCTGGGAGGGAGTTTCTTGTCTTGAATTGCACCACAGTCAGAAAGTCAGGGGAGTCAACCTGTGGAGACAGATTGAGTGGGCTTCACCACTGATATCCGTCCACATTTACTGACTACTTACCTTCTCCAAGCTTCAGTGTCCTTGTCTGAACCAAGTGGGTTGCAACAGCGCCTCCCTCCTAGGCATTCACTGAGCTGACTCGCCCCAGGCCGTGAGTACCTCTCTCACCACCCTCCTCACCAGCTCACGATGGGCACTCCAGCCCAGGCAATGCTGTCTAACACCATGAGTAAAACTTGGGAGAGGTAAAGATGGTCCCCTGACTTTGCAGGGTTTGGTCTGGTGAGGCAGACGCATGTTGACATGAGTATATAATTGCATGGGAAGAATAGCACTGAAACATGCCCATTACCATATGTGAAATAGACGACCAGCGCGTGTTCAATGCATGGTGCAGCGCACCCAAAGCCGGCGCTCTGGGACAATCCAGAGGGATGGGGTGGGGAGGGAGGTGGTAGGGGCGTTCAGGATGGACGGGACACATGTATATTTATGGTCGATTCATGTTGATGTATGGCAAAAGCCATCACAATATTGTAAATTATCCTCCAATTAAAATACATAAATAATTTTTTTTTAAACGAAAGACTCAGAGCATGTGAGAGTCCATAGCGGTTGACCCACCCTCGGCTGAGAGTCAGAGATTTTTCCCAAGGAGGCTACACACAAGCAGAACCTTGACAACTGCGAAAGCAATCACCAGGGTGAGGAGGGGGTCAGAACTAGCAGAGGTGCTGAGAGCTAGGGAGCACTGAGGATGAGACTTGGGGACCTGGGGGAACCACCACCCAGCAGGCGAAGCAGGCACAGGCCAGGCGAGCCATGCGGAGGACGTTTCCATCAATGGTAACAGGAAACAACTCAAAAGTTTTATGAAAGGTGTGACTATTTCTCTGCACAGAATGGAAGAGATGGAGAAAAACATTACCTAAGTGGCCTGGGTGGACTTCCCTGGTGGCTCAGCTGGTAAAGAATCCGCCTGCAATGTTGAAGACCTGGGTTCGATCCCTGGGTTAGGAAGATCCCCTGGAGAAGAGAAAGCTACCCACTCCTGTATTCTTGGGCTTCCCTTGTGATTCAGCTGGTAAAGAATCCACCTGCAGTGCTGGAGACCTGGGTTCGATCCCTGGGTTGGGAAGATCCCCTGGAGAAGGGAAAGCTACCCACTCCAGTATTCTGGCCTGGAGAATTCCATGGACTGTATAGTCCACGGGGTCGCAGAGTCGGACATGATTGAGCGACTTTCACTTTCGCTTTTCACTTTCCTGGTGGGGAAATAAGACTAAATTGGAAATAGATGCTAGAGAATCATTGCCAAAAACCGAAGGACTTTTAAAATGGAGCTTATATTTCATTTAAAAGTCCCTAATGAAGAGAAAAATATTAAGGGGCTCCCTGTCCCATTCACCACTCTCTTTGGCGCTTCAAGCGCCACATTTGGCTCTCACATCCGTCTGAAGGTCAATGTAACGGACAAGGCCTGCCCATCACTGCACTTCCACCCATCACCTTAACAAGCTGCATCACATCCAATTTCGTTTAACTGCTCCAACGGATCATTTTTCTTTTAGGAACTTCTTGTTTTCATTATTTCAATAAAATACATCATCTCTTGCTTACTTTGGCGTGATCGTATCTACCAGAATGTGATGAGTTACTTCTTTCAGGATTTTTGTGAATATTAATAAATGCTCGCTGTGCTCATTTCTTAACTCAAACACATTTCATTAACCCTCCCAGGTGTCATCAGCGTTTGCCCCATCTCCTGGCTCTACTGTAAGTGAAAGTCACCTATTTATTTGGTTTCTCGGTTAGCCACCTGGGAGCAGGGTGAGGAGGGGAATGCCTGGAAACACCTTCCACACCATGGCGGTTTCCACTGTCCTGCCATGTTCTCAACATCCCTTTATTCCTCACTTTTTCTGCCTTTCAGAATGCCTGTGTTCACCGACCCCAGCAGAGAGGGAACTTCATAAACTTAAATCCTCTTTCCTAGTTCTTCCTCCCCACACTCCCCTGAAATCACTCCCCACACTGATTCCCCATCAAGCAGCCTCCTCCACAGACATTTTCAGAACAAATGAACACACACAGCATTTTTTTTTTTTTTTTTGCCTAGACAGAGCACAGATCCCTAAATAGAAGTAAGAAAATATACTCACTGAAGAGCATCAAAACCAAGATACATGACTTATCATGTCAGGCTGGCCACAAAATTGAGACAAGTAATTTGGCCATAAACAGAAATGATGAATATCTTTTCCAAATGGAAAGGCCCTGACAACGAGGCTATAAAAATCACATTACTATTGTTACATATTCATGTGATGAGAAATTCATCAGCAAACAGACGTGTGAGAGACCATAGATTCTGTACATATGGAGACCATATGCCTCAGATTTTCTGGGAAAGAAATATTATGTCCTGTGTGCCCATACATACAGTCACCCTAGCAGGGCTGTGTGTCCCCAATTTCAGCTGAGAAAATACGGCCGCTGGAGCTTATATTACTGCAGAGCCCAGGCCATGTAAGGAGGGTGTGTGTAGTGAGGGAGACACTGCCTATGACCCTGGCTGGTAGGAGACAGTCCGTCTAGTTACCACATGGAGAGAGCCAGCAGAGTGTATATATATGAAGATAACACTTCTAGTTTTTAAATTTTAAAACTATACTCATTTATTTATCTGGGCTCTGCTGGGTCTTCCCATCTGCACTCGGGCTTCTCTGTGCACGGCGAGCTTTGCGCAACCACATTGCGATGTGCAAATTTCTCACTGTGGTGACTTCTCTGCGTGCAGAGCACGGGTGCTAAGACTCGTAAGGCTCAGTGGTGGTGGCCCATGGACTTAACTGCTCCTTGGCATGTGGCGTCTTCCCGGACCAAGGGTCGAACCCATGTCCCCTGCATTGGCAGGCAGATTCTTTTCCTTTTAAATTATTTCTTATAATTGGAGGCTAATTACTTTACAATATCATGGAGAGTCCCTTGGACGGCAAGGAGCTCCAACCAATCCATCCTAAAGGAAATCAATCTTGAATATTCATTCAAAGGACTTATGCTGAACCTGAAACTCCAGTACTTTGGCCACCTGATGCAAAGAACTGACTCCTTCAAAAAGACCCTGATGCTGGGAAAGATTGAAGGCAGGAGGAGAAGGGGACGACAGAGGATGAGATGGTTGGATGGCATCACCAACTTGATGGGCATGAGTTTGAGAAGACTCTGGGAGTTGGTGATGGACAGGGAGGCCTAGCGTGCTGCAGTCCATGGCGTCGCGAAGAGTTGGACACGACTGAGCGACTGAACTGAACTGATCATGGTGGTTTTTGCCATACATTGACATGAATCAGCCCTGAGTGCCCATGTGTCCCCCCGTCCCCAACCCCCCTCTCACCTCTCTCCCTATTCCATCCCTCTGGGTTGTCCCAGTGCACCGGCTTAGAGTGCCCTGTTTCATGCATAGAACTTGGACTGGTCTGGCAGGCAGATTCTCATCCACTGTACCATCAGGGAAGTCCAAGAGTATATATTTTTTTAAAACTTTTCAACTACAGCAGTTCAGGGAAGAAACAATTAGAAGCAATCACAGGCATTCCGCAGTAAAATGTTTTATAACGTCTCCAAATACCTTTGCACTGGAGGGAAGTCTTGCCCTCCGACTGTGGCATTAGCCATTAAAGGAACAGAAATAGCTAGAGAGTTAGAAACAAAGTTAAGGAACAGCTTCAAGGCTGAATGCTGAGCAATTGCAGGCACAGGCTGCGAGAAGTCACAGGCTGCAATTCTGATGACGCAGGCCAATGGCCAGGAGTGACCTTCTAGCAGGAGAGGAGGAGAAGGCTTGAGGCTTTCTGCATGCTGACTTCATCATTAGGGCCTTCTAATCCCAGCCCTCCACGGCCCCCGCAGTCCTAGGCATAAAACTTCCAGAGTCTTTTGCTGGGGCTCCCTCTACAACAGGAGGACCCCCACATCTGTGCTGATCCACCTGAACTGTGACCAGTGTGATGTTTCATGGAGGGAAATAGAACAGGGGCTGTGCTTTCTCTGGGTTAGCCTCTTGCTTGTACCATGGCAGTGAAAGAATGATGTCTCAACCGTAACTTTCATTTGGTTCGTGATCTCCATCGGCTACTCCAACACCAGGCAGCTCAGCTCCCCCCAGCTCAGCCAAGTCAGGCAATGCATTTTAGAGCAGGAGGGGCCCTAGGACAAACCTCTCTGATCCTGGGGCACTTGTGTTACAGGATTCATGAAATATGGAATTTCAATATAAGCTCTGAGATAAGAAAATGTAACATAACATGCTGCAGGCCAGCATAAGCCACGTGGAGACACTTGGAGCGATGAACAAAAACACACACCGGAGACTCGGAGCTGCCTGAAACAGCCGTGGCTGTGTAGTTCATAAGTGACTGGATTCAAAAGGATGCGTTTGCCACCAGGACCACATTAAAGTTAACTGTCCTTGTAGGTTACTCTAATCGGCTTCGTTCTGGGGTGCACTGTGAAAGCACTACACAGTTAATGACAAAGTATGGCTTCACACTACCTGAAGATACTTGAATGGTCTGTCTAAAGATCTGATGCAAAGAACTCAGATTTGGGATTAGACCCAACTAGTTGTAAAGTAGAGTAACTTGTGCTGTGGTTGGCAGTCAGACTGGATCAACCAGTGGCCCCTTTGCAGAATGCGGAGTTGGGGAACCCTCTTGGGGGATGTGCTGTCTCCTTTAACCACACAGCAGGGACTTCCCTGGTGGTCCAGTGGTGAGGTATCCACCTGCCAATGCAAAGAACATGGGTTCGATCCCTGGTCCGGGAAGACTCCACATGCCGTGGTGCAACAAAGCTCGTGTGCCGTAACTACTGAAGCCTGCGCGCCTCGAGCCTGTGCTCCGAAACAAGAGAAGCCGCCGCAATGAGAAGCCCATGCACCACAATGAAGAGTAGCCCCCTTAGCCCCAACTAGAGAAAGCCTGCTCGCAGCAACAAAGACTCGGCGCAGCTGAAAATAAATGAAATGTTAAAACATCACACAGTGAAACCCTAAGAGAGGACACAGCCAGAGCGGGGGTGCTGATGCTCAGTCCGGTGTCTGTGGACTGAGTCGCCAGCACCTGTTACGGTACCAGGAGTTGGAAGCATCTTAAGTGTAAGTTGCAGGCCCTCCTGACAAGGAATGTGAAGTCCTTGCGAGGACACATGGCTTTCCAGCTAAGCTGTCAGAACACACGGACGGGAAGCAAACTGCAAAGCGCCCGGTGAACAATGGCATAAATGTCAGTTTAGGTTTCATCAGGAGCTGAAGCATGTTTCTAAGACAGAGGTTTGTGCCCTCAGGTGTGTGAACAGGAGCCCGAAAGACAGGGCAGGAAGGACAAGTGAAGTTTTGCCCAGAGACTCTCTCTAAACGGACATTCTAGCACCACGCCACCGCAGGGTGTGGAGGAGAATCACCGGCTTTCAGGAAAGATCCAAATAGAGTCCCCACACCACAGCGGGGAGTAATTAGAAGAGATGTGAAAGCAACTGCAAAGGTGTCTCTGGTGATAGCAGAAGAGACTTAGAAGCAAGCACATAAAAGGCAAGATAAAGTTTATTGAGAGTGCTAAATTAATGGCGAGGAGAGGCGAGGAGCTGCGATGAGAGCTTTTAACCAGGCAGGTGCAGGGGGCATCTGCACTCACCCGCTGAGATGGAGGAAGAAATGGTGACAAAGCTCCCTTTTCCAGACTGCAGGATGAAGAGACCAGCGACTCCTAAAGAGCCACTCGGTGCACTGAGGCACCACGGCCTTAAAGCAGTGTGCTCAGTCGTGTCCGACTCTTTGAGGCCCCAGGGACTGTAGCCCGCCAGGCTCCTCTGTCTGTGGGATTCTCCAGGCAAGAATGCTGGAGTGGGTTGCCATGCCATTAAGGAGATCTCCCCAGCCAACAGATCCAACCCAAGTCTTCTGTATCTCCTGCTTTGCAAACAGATTCTTTACCTGGTGAGCCATCGGGGAAGCCCCCTTAAGCCAGTGGATTGAGCTAAATTTTCAGATGGGCTTGAACTTTGGTCTCATGGACCTGCTGAGGGCCTGCTATGCACAAGCTGAGTGGCTGGTGTTGGCGCAGAAGACGGGATGCATGCAGTACCATGTCCTTTAAAAACACTCGTGCCATCATTTCAGTAGAATTGGTCATTCCTCTGAGTTCATAAAATTCCTCCAGGCCCAATGTTCCCGGTGATCAGAGACCCAAGAGGGTTCTCTGAAGTGTCCTCCACAACTGGGTCATGGTCCAAATGCAGACACTCCAAGGGAATGAGAAGATAAAATGGGCTCAGCCCGTGGGCTCAGAGTGATGCTCAGCCTTGGCTTTTGGTCCTCAGTGCCGAGGCAAGGGGGCACTTTGCTTCCTCGGCTCCTTTCTAGCATGCTCACTGCCTTACCCACCTATTTCCCAGGAACCTGAGGGCTATGACTATAACGACAAAGGGCTTGAGGTCCTCAGAGGAATTTCACAGAGTCAGCGACAACATGGAACACTCCTCTTCCTCCTCGCTGTCCTCCGTCTTCACAGTCAGCCTCTGCAGGTAGCGTCCTTCTCACCAGGTGTCAGCCTGGCCTCCTCTTCTGCCCCCTTTTTTGCTTGTCAGAACCTTGGTAATTACACTGCCAATGCCTCCCCACCCCACCCCCAATAATCTAGGATAATCTCCTCATCTCCAAATCCTTAAGCTAATCATATCAGCAAAATGCCTTCTGCTGTGCAAAGTACCAGCTGCAGGTTCCAGGGCATTTGAAGGGACTTCATTCTCCCTGCAGCACGAGGTCTCCTGGACCTTCATGCTCACGGGCAAACCTGCCACCCGAGGTTGCCAGGCCGATGGGGAGCAGCCGATGCTCCTCTAACTGGACACCACGGGAGGAGGTTTGGAGCGGAAGAAGGGAGGCAATTCGCTTGCTCTTTAGAACAGAAGGAAGAGAGGAGCTGCTGGTTTTACTGTTCTCTCTCGTTTCTGGTGGGAAGAGACCATGGCAGACACAAACCCAAGCCCTGTATCATTGCTCTGCCCCGAGGTGATTACTCAGCAACGACTTCGCAACACCCAGGAATTTAACCTCAGGATTCTAATTAATGTTCGTGAGCGAACCTCGCATGGTTAATTTGTCACATAAAATATTTACTCCCGAGGCTCTCCTGTTACTTTAACTGTCATGTATAAATTACTTTATTGCAGATTGATTAGTAACTAATTCATGGTCTATGGGTTGAGCCAAGGTGATTACCATCAACGTACTTTGTGGCCCTGAAGTTAAGCCCAAGAGCAGTTGTTCTGTACAACATTCAACTTTTACAATCGTGTCAGCCCTGCTGTCTCGTATTTCACAGTCAACAAGTGACATTTGCCCAGATTGCAAATAATCATCATTTGGCCCCAAAAGTCAGTTTGTAGGACTAACAAATCATAAACAAAGTCTACGTTGTGAATGAAACTCTGAAATCAGAGAGAAAACAATGTCCAGATGCTCTTAGCTAAGGCAAAAACCTCCACTGGGTCAGAAAACCTACATGCCTCCTTAACCCATCAAAGCTGCCACACTAAACCAGTCACACCCCAACCCCACAAATAAGCCAGTTTCCAAGGGTGTGGAAGCCACACTCAGAAGTCAGAAGGGCCTAGACTGGAAAGCTGCGCACCCATGGGGGCCTGCGCCATCTCTGTGTCTGTCACCTCCTACTCGTCACAAAGAAGCTGGCTCCATATTCCCCATGCGGAATGAAGGCGCAGGCAGGTGACTCGAGAAGGCCTCTCCAGGACTCACTCTGGACCTAACAGGTCAGTGAGCACATACACTTCTAGGCTTGGTCTTTACATAACTCGAGCGTCTGATGAACATCTAACGAGGAGACTTTGAGTAGGACTCGGCCCCATACATCCCTGGATACACCGAGCCACTTGGGTCTGCAGGGACTCACTGTGCTGTTGGCATCTGGCTCTCCTCCCTCCCTCCCAAGGGTCCAGGTCCCTGTTCCTGGAATCTCCATGGACCCCATTCATCCTCCTCGGCCCAACTAAGTGACTGGTCTCTGAATCGGTAGGTTTCAGTTCTTTCTCTTTCTCATATAAGAAGCATTCCAGGCATAGTTCAGTTCAGTTCAGTTCAGTTGCTCAGTTGTATCCGACTCCTTGTGACCCCATGGATTGTAACACGACAGGCTTCCCTATCCGTCATCAACTCCTGGAGCCTACTCAAACTCATGTCCGTTGAGTAATGCCATCCAATCATCTCATCCTCTGTTGTCCCCTTCTCCTCCTGCCTTCAATCTTTCCCAGCATCAGGGTCTTTTCCAAGAAGTCAGTTCTTTTCATCAGGTGGCCAAAGTATTGAAGTTTCAGCTTCAGCATCAGTCCTTCCGATGAATATTCAGGATTGATTTCCTTTAGGATGGACTGGTTGGATCTCCTTGCAGTCCAACGGATTCTCAAAAGAGTCTTCTCCAACACCACAGTTCAGAAGCATCAGTTCTTCAGCGCTCAGCTTTCTTTATGGTCCAACTCTCACATCTATACAGGACTACTGGAAAAACCATAGCTTTGACTAGATGGACCTTTGTGGGCAAAGTAATGTCTTGGTTTTTTAATATGCTGTCTAGCTTGGTCATATCTTTTCTTCCAAGGAGCAAAGGTCTTTTAATTTCATGGCTGCAGTCACCATCTGCAGTGATTTTGGAGCCCAAGAAAATAAAGTCACTCACTGTTTCCATTGTTTCCCCTTCTATTTGCCATGAAGTGATGGGATCAGATGCCATGATCTTAGTGTTCTTGAATATTGAGTTTTAAGCCAACTTTTTTACTCCCCTCTTTCACTTTCATCAAGAGGCTCTTTAGTTCTTCAATTTCTGCCATAAGGATGGTGTCATCTGCATATCTGAGGTTATTGATATTTCTCCCTGAAATCTTGATTCCAGCTTGTGTCTCCTCACCCAGCCCAGCATTATGCACATTATACTCTGCACATAAGTTAAATAAGCAGGGTGACAATATACAGACTTGACGTACTCCTTTCCCAATTTGGAACCAGTCTGTTGTTCCATGTCCAGTTCTAACTGTTGCTTCTTGATCTGACCTGCATGCAGATTTCTCAGGAGACAGGTAAGATGGTCTGGTATTCCCATCTCTTGAAGAATTTTCCACAGTTTATTGTGATCCACACAGTCAAAGGCTTTGGCACAGTCAATAAAGCAGAAGTAGACGTTTTTCTGGAACTCTCTTGCTTTTTCAATGAGCCAACAGATGTTGGCAATTTGATCTCTGATTCCTCTGTATGTTCTAAATCCAGCTTGAAAATCTGAAAGTTCGATAAAGCAGAAGTAGATGTTTTTCTGGAACTCTCTTGCTTTTTCAATGAGCCAACAGACGTTGGCAATTTGATCTCTGGTTCCTCTGCATGTTCTAAATCCAGCTTGAAAATCTGAAAGTTCAGGCTTCATGTACTGTTGAAGCCTGGCTTGGAGAATTTGGAGCATTACTTTGCTAGTTTGTGAGATGAGTACAATTGTACAGTAGTTCAAATATTTTTTGGCATTGCCTTTCTTTGGGATTGGAATGAAAACTGACCTTTTCCAGTCCTGTGGCCACTGCTGAGTTTTCCAAATTTGCTGGCATATTGAGTGCAGCACTTTCACAGCATCATCTTTTTGGATTTGAAATAGCTCAACTGGAATTCCACCACCTCCACTAGCTTTGTTCATAGTGATGCTTCCTAAGGCCCACTTGACTTCATTCCAGAATGTCTGGCTCTGTCACACCATCGTGGTTATCTGGGTCGTTAAGATCTCTTTTGTATAGTATTCTTGCCACCTCTTCTTGGTATCTTAATTAAAAGGTTAATCCTTTCCTGTTTATCCAAGTCCGTTCTTTTTTCATTTACAAATGACTATTTCTGGGCTATCTCCTCTTCCTGGAATGACTTCCCAGCATCTTCTGATGACGTGTTACCAAGAGCAGAGTCCGTGTCTGTCTTGCTACCAGCAAGGAGTACAACAGCATTCATCCAGATGCCATCTGGGAAAACACTGTGAACAGCTTCCAGAAGTAGTTAGAATAGACCCTGCAGTGGTTACCCAGCCTAGATCTCAGTAATTCAACAGGAGTTTATTTCTCACCGACATAGTGCTGAGCAGTCCCAGACATCCCTCCACAAGGCTACTCAGGGACACAAGCTGAATTTCTCTCAACAAGCAGACATTTGCATAGCTACAACAGGGAAAAGAAAGAACCTAGAAAACCCAGACAAGCTCTTTAGTGTCTTTAATGGGGAGACCCCAGTGTCCCACCTCCTGTGATTCATTGGCAGAACCAATCACAGGCTGAGAAGTGGAGTCTTCTCTGGACCATAAAGAAGGCTGAGCACTGAAGAATTGTCTCTTTTGAACTGTGGTGTTACAGAAGACTCTTGAGAGTCCCTTGAACAGCAAGGACATCAAACCACTCAACCCTATTCAGTAAATCAGCCTGAATCTTCTTCGGAAGGACTGCTGCTGAAACTGAAGCTCCAATACTTTGGCCACCTGCTGAGAAGAACTGACTCACTGGGAAAGACCCTGATGCTGGGAAAGACTGAGAGCAGGAGGAGAGGGGGACCACAGAGGATGAGATGGTCGGATGACATCACTGAATCAATGGACATGAGTTTGAGCAGGCTCTGGGAAATAGTGAAGGATTGGTGTCCTCTAACACGGAAGCTTGGCATGCTGCATTCCATGGGGTCGCAAAGAGGTGGACATGACTGAGTGGCTGAACAATAGCAACAGAGAAAGCAGGGCCTCAGTGAGCACTGGCCATCTGCCGCCTTCTAGTAAAAAGGAAAAGAGGTGGTGACCCCAAAGGGAGGGAACCCTGACTCGCCCACGTGTGACCCCAAGATGCTTCTGTGCATGAGTGTGGTGGTCTGAGCTGCCAAGACGGGGGAACACGGAGGGACAGCAGGTGAGAGCAGAGCTGGAAGTGAGACAGGAGCCCTGGGGCCAGGCAGATAAAAGGACCCAGGGTGGAGGAGGGTCCAGGAGCCAGGAGAGCAAGACCTTAACCTTAACTAAAGTCATTTCACTAGGGGCATTAGAGGTGGGGGTGTTCAGCCCCCAGATACCATCTGCTGACTTAACACTCTTGATTCTGGTTAATTTAACTTCTTAATGTGCTAAGTTGCTTCAGTCATGTCCAAATCTTTGTACCCTATGGACTGTAGTCTGCCAGGCTCCTCTGTCCATGGGGTTCTCTATAGACGGAGTGGAGTGGGTTGCCATGCCCTCCTCCAGGGGATCTTCCTGATCCAAGGATTGGACCTGTATCTCTTACATCACTTGCTTTAGCAGGCAGGTTCTTTACCACTAGCGCCCCTTGGTTATAACTTGCTAATGAAGTGAAGTGAAGGTTGCTCAGTGGTGTCCGATTCTTTGTGACCCAATCCACTTAGTCCATGGTATTCTCCAGGCCAAAATACTGGAGTGGGTAGACTTTCCCTCCTCCAGGGAATCTTCCCAACCCAGGGATCTAACCCAACCTTGTCTACTATCACCTGGAGTGCAGGCACCTCCCTGTCTGCCCCATATTCCCTGAGATGCTGGAAATGGAAGGGCCGCACAGGTGACCCTTTCAGAAAGGAGAGTCTAGACCTTTGATAATATAACCATTCCCAGGGAAGCAGGTAGGGGTCCCAGACCATGGACTCCACTGAGAATTACAGGATGGGGGTGCTGCACTTGCCAGCACTTACAGGGGCAGGGGTGAGTCCCCCTTGCAGCCAACAATGTGACCTCTCAGCTCACCACGCAGCTGTGCAAGAGCGCACCTCCGCTCTCCGCACCTCCTGCCCCCAGGGGTCCAGGAAAACCAGGAGGGTCCTCGGACAGGCTCCAGGTCCCCAGGAAAGAGAACCAGGCCATGGGGGAGGGCAGCCCAGTGAACACAGCACCACATGGTCCTCCTTCCAACTCAGTAGCACCAAATGTGTCAAAAGCTAGCCGCCCTCTACCTGCTCACGTGTGTGCAATAAAGCAGGAGTCTCCCCATCAGCCTGAGGGACTCCTGCTTCCTGGCAGGAGCCCTGAGGACTGATGCAGCTGTGCTGGATCTGAAACTCTAGGTGGGGTGTCAGAAGCCACAACAAGGTTGCCGGGTGCCCTGAGACCAGCCCGCGGATGGCTCCTTCTGGCCCAGGTGGCCACCCCGAGTCCACCAGCTCTGGCCAGTGGAGTGGGGGGGTTGCCCATTTAACAGAGCAGTGACTGTTAATACAAGAAAAAGTATTAAAAAATTAAGAATCAGCTGCTACTAAAAAGGCATCTTGTGTGTGTATTGTGGGTTCTGAAGCTGCATGCTCTTGACCTCGGTTCCCCAGCAGACTGAGGTTCCAGAATGTAATGTGCCAGATGACCCGGAAGGAAATTAACTGCCACACTGAGAGCATGGCCCCTGCCCTCAGGGTGCTCTGCACCCTCCGTTCCACCCACAGAATGAGCTTCTATTTATAGATGAGATGAGATGGCTATAAATTCACATTCGTCCACATTCCTAATAAGTAAATGTACCAACAGCTTGCTTATTAAAATCATCTGTCTCTATTTGTGTCAGGATGCATTAAAAGTATAATTAATCTCCCCAGTATTATTTCTTAGGATTTGTCCTAAGAAAGGACATATCATCATTTCTACCAAGACACAATTTCTTGCACCTTAAATACCTCTCACTATTCTTCTATGAAGACCATTTTCCAAGCCCAGATCAAATTCCACCTCTTCTCTGAAGCCTTCTCAGACTAGCCCAGATGGTCTTTTCTCTAAACTCTGATAACATGACTTCTCGGGTAATTGAGGATCACCTTTTCATGTGGTTGTATCTTACCATGTCTATAGGAGTATAAAATTCTTCATGCCAAAAGGCATCAAATACATCCATCCATAGTACCCAGATTAATACCACATCAAGAGTGGTTGCTATGGATGAAGAACATTTGCAAGTCTTTAAGATAAATGCAATAAACCCAATAGAATATAATAAGTATGGTATGTGAGAAAGAAAAGAAACAAATTGCTAATAGATACACTGCTACATTCACATTCTAATAACATGAAAATGGAAATCAAAACAGAGAAACAGTGCTGGATGCTAATCAGAATGACAAATATTTTTTAATCAAATGCTAAAGAAGATGTGAATAACTGAAATTATTATAAAACTACTTTAGCGATATTAAGTATTTGACCTAACATCTCTCCCTCCCTGCATGTGTATATGTGTTTCAATAAACCTCTTGCATCCTAAGCTGTTAAAAAAAAACAGAAAGGTGTTGTTTTGACCTGAATGGTTGTGTTCCCCCAAAATCCATACTTTGAAACCCTAACCACTAATGTGATGGTATGGTGTGTGTGTTCAGTCACTCAGTCTTGTCCAACTCTTTGTGACCCCATGGGCTGTATCCCAACAGGCTCCTCTGTCCATGGGATTCTCCAGGCAAGAATACTGGAGTGGGTTGCCTTTCCCTTCTCCAGGGGATCTTCTTGACCCAGGGATTGAACCCAAGTCTTGGGTCTCCTGCATTAGCAGGCGGAGTCTTTACCGCTTGAGCCATTGGGAAAGCCCATGATAGTATTAGGAGAGACAATTAGGTTCAGACTAGGTCATAAGAGTAGCATCCACCTCCTACTACAACCTCGCCCCAGTGCCTTACGAGGACCCAGCAAGAAGGCCAGGAAGAGGGATCTCTGGCCAGAAACCAGCCATGCTGGCACCCCAATCACTTCCAACCCCTCAAACAGTGAGGAATAAATCCCTGCTATTTAGCTACAGTCCACAGTATTTTGTTACAGCGGCCTGAGCACACCAGGGCAATAGTGTTGGAAAAAGTCGTCGTTGCCAAACTCATTCGGGGGACTTTAGGGTCACTGGCAGTTATATGATATTATTAGCAATGACGGGATGGAGCTAGAAAGACTGTCCTTCAGTCTGAGCTTCCAGTTTACCAACAGTGCGACCTTGAGCAGCTGAGCCCCTTTATTTTACATCTACAGAAAGCAAATGATTATGTCTATTAAAGGGTAGTTCTTAAAGGCACATAAACATTAGCATTTTTGAAGATGCTAAGGGCAAATTACTCAGTGCTTAGTCTCTCTTTTCTTACGGGCAAAACCCTACTTTTATTCAATGTAACTAGACACTCAGAATCCTTCACACACTCGGTTCTAGCCAACAGGCAGGGGTGTGCTGCATGTTCCTGATTTTTCTCCTAAAATAGACACTCCTCGTTTCCTCTTATTCCATCTCTCCTTTCCTCTTCCCCCTTCTCTTTGTCTTTTTCATCTTCTTTCCCTGTCTGGGATGTGGATGTGACAGCGGAGAAGGTTCTGCTATTTCATAACCATGAGGGATGTGGGGGTCCAGGGCAGATAGCCCCCAAATGTGCATCAGCGGCATACTGATTATTTCAAATTAAAGTGAAAGTGAAGGTCGCTCAGTCATGCCCAACTCTGTGTGACCCCATGGACTATAGCCCACCAGGCTCCTCTGTCCATGGGATTCTCCAGGCAAGAACACTGGAGCGGGTTGCCATGCCCTCCTCCAGGGGATCTTCGCAACCCAGGGATCAAACCCAGATCTCCTGCATTGCAGGTAGCTTCTTTACCATCTGAGCCACCAGGGAAGCCCAAGAATACTGGAGTGGGTAGCCTATCCCTTCTCCAGCAGATCTTCCCAACCCAAAGTTAATTTGAAATGCAGCCGGTATAAGAGAAACAGTTTGACCCTCTTCTGTCCCCTTGAGACCAGGAAATAAATCTTCCTGTGAAGGTGCCTCCCTGCACCAGGAGGCTAAGAAGAAGACCCCTGTCACCAGAGTTTGGGACTTCAGGGCCGAGAAGCTTGTACAAACAAACCTTGTTTATACCCCGAGTGGCTCAGCAGTAAAGAGTCCAACTGCAGGGCCAGGAGATGCAGAAGACTCGGGTTTGATCCCTGGGCCAGGAAGATGCCCTGGAAAAGGAAACGGCAACCCACTCCAGTGTTCTTGCCTGGGTAATCCCTTGGAGAAAGGAGCCTGGCAGGCTCCAATCCACGGAGTCGCAAAGAGTCGGACACAACTGAGCACAGAAGCAGAAAGCTAACCAATCACTCTCTTGTGAAAGCTGGCAGAAGACAAAAGAAGACCCCCCAGGCCAGACAAAGGACTTCATCGCTCACAACAACAGCCGGAGCTTCACGTTCTCCTTGTCCCCGTGTCCCCGCAGGTCACCGAGAGACACGGCCAGCATGAGACAAATGCCTGCATGTACAGTGTTTGCATTACAGGAAAGAAATCCAGGGCCCCGCACATTCTGAACAAGGAGTAAACGCTACAACAGGCAGCAAGCAAGCCAGCCCCCACCCTCGGGGAGCAAGTGGTGGCATGGGGGTGATACTGGGGTCACCTCCACCTCGCGGATAACCAGCTCCAGAAATGGAGCCAGACAATCCTTGCAGCTGGCACGCTGGGCAGGGATGTGTGGGGACACGCAGGACTCTGGACACTCTCTCAAAGGTACATCATGTTAACATTATCACATTAGATATTCTAGAAACCGATAGATACCGAGGCCTATCCTGCCGAACTGCAATCATAGGATTCATTGATGGAACCAAGCTGGGAGATGTTAAGATATTGGCCAAAGATGTACACATCTTCAAGAAGCTGTCAGAGTTATCACCTCGCTGCTCACTCAAGCCGAGGACCCAGCTCCTCTCCTGACTCTGAATTAACTGCCCCGTCACCAACTTGTGCGACAGCCGAATGCTTGCCTTTCAAAAAAGATGGAGGCGCTTCTGCTGAGTCAGGACATACTAACCATTCGTGAGGTGCGACTTTCTCTCGGTTGTTTATTAAGATTCTGAGAAAAGGACATGGCACTAAATGTTATTACAGCCGGCATAAAACATCAGTGAAGCTCAGAAATAAAACACAGTGTCAGCTTTCACACCTAGAGCCAAACCCAAGAGAAATCACAGTGCTGGATCATAAGGTAAATCCTACAATATTTTCTAATATTTGGCCCCATTAAAACACACAGTATTTTCAAGAAATATTTCCTAAGCCCTGTGGAAAAGGCTGAATGGTCCCTGGAAGTGGGGATAAATGAGCTAGGATAAAGCACTGTCTTCTGTTCTTGGACAGATTTTGTACATGAAAAATAAATTATCTTATTAATGATTAGTACATGGAAGTATGTAAAATGTGTATGGCGATGTAAAATTTTTTCAGAAGTGTTTGGAGCAATATTTAAAGAAATACTATCATGGAAATAAAGTGGTGGATGAGTAGAACACAATTAACAAAGAAATGGGGGACTTTCCTGGTGGTCTAGTGGTCAAGAATCCACCTTCTGGTGCAGGGACTCGGGTTTGATCCCTGGTCTAGAAAATAAAATACTACATGCCTCCAGGCATCTAAACCCATGAGCCACAGCTAAGACCTAATGCAGCCAAAACCAAACCAGCGTGGTGATGACACATTCCGGTGATGGTGGCGCCCAGGCCCTGAGCAACCCGAGACTGGCCTCAGGCAGAACTGAGTTCAAATCCGAGCTCTGTCTCCTCTCTGCAGTGTGACCCTGAGCAATGCACTCACCCCCTCCCAGCCTCAGTTTCTTCATCTGTAAAATGGGGAAATGATAAGATCCACCTCCAAAGACTTGTGTGAGAATAAAATACGATGGCACTGTTGTTTCATAGGCATGCTGCCCATCATTACGTGGAGGACGACGCAGGAGAAACTTACTCCTTAGCTTTTGGGAAGAAAATTTGTCTCCCTTACATCCGGGCATTTCTTCATATCCACTAAAGACAGTCATATAACCTAATCTGCTCCTTTTGATTTTGGCTGCTGGGAGACTGAGTTAATGCAATACTCAGCCGTAGGAACAGCACACGAGCACACACAGCATTTAGCTTCCTCTGCTTTCCTTATCACTTCGATTTTCTAGTTTAATGGTTTCCCTCAAATATCACTTTATATCGAATTGCCTCAAGCCTTTTTTGGGGAAGCAAATGTAATATAAATATAAATAAATAATACTCATGGAGGGAAAGTAACTTCGTGATAATAAAAAATTCAAGCCGCTTCTGCAGTGCCTATTTGAAATAATGCAAATCTCGTTGAAGTCCTTATTTTAAACATGCGGTACAGCTAGCAGCACGCTCTGTGGCTGTGAACTCGCCTGTGAACCCTCCCATCTGTGGGAGACCCTCCTCCCCTGGCGTGCTCCTCCCCACTCTGCTCCGTCTGCACTCTTTGGTGATGTCCTGCTTTGTGGCTTGGAGCACCATTTTCAATTGAGGGTTCTCCGGTCTGAATCACCAAGCTTCTTCCCTGGGCTCCAGATTCATACATCATCTGCATCCTTGACATTCCCACCTGAGATGCTAACTGTCTGTTTAAATCCAGCCCGGCTGAAAATGAGCTACTGATCCACCCCCTCAAAGCCACCCCAGCCCCTGTGGGCTTCCTCCCCCGCACGTCGGGCAGCTGCAATAGCCTGTCTCCCGGCGCTCAGGGTCATAGCACCTCTGGTTAGCACTCCCCTCACAAAGTGAATGACATCTAAACCTCCGACAGTTTCCACCACAAACGCAGGAAAAGCGAAGCCTCTTGCAGGCCTCTGCAAGTCCCACGTGATGAGACACCGCAAGCCTCTAACTTCACCCCTCACCCCGCCTCTGTCTTACTTAGACGCCCTTCCCCCCACCCGACATCTCCCCCTCTCCCTGTCTCTCTCCCCACCAGCTCTTTCTGTGTCTGGACTTTCCAGTCCAGAAGGTTCTCTCTGGGCTCAGCGCTCTGTCTCATCCCACCACCTGGACTTGAGCTCAAACGTTACCCATCTGAGGGATGGGCCCTCTCCTGACCACCCTGAAACTCCCGGAACCGCTAAGACGTCACTTAGCATCTCCCAATACTCTTCCATACTATCGGGGAAACTCAAGACATCAGCTGTGAAGCTGAGCGTGGGGGACGGAACAGTTTTCTCTCTCCTGCCCCCCAGGAGCCGGAACTTTCGCCCCAACCTCAGCAGGGCCAGTGCCGAAGGGCTGGAGGAGGCTACGTGGACTTGCGCATCCAGGGCAGAGAGAGGCCACACGAAGCCCTGCTCCCGCCCGTCCTCCAGCGGATTCAGAGCAGCCGGGAACGGTCCTTCTCTGTTTCACTTGACGGATTTGTATTGCTTGCTACCGAGGACTGGAGCATACTTACCATTATCAAGGATTATCTTATTTACATGTTTTTACTTATTTATGTGTTTTACCTGCTTACTAGGGCTTCCCAGGTGACGCCAGAGGTAAATAATCCACCTGCCAACGCAGGAGATGCGAGAGATGCAGGTTTGATGCCTGAAGTCTGAAAGATCCCCCAGAGAAGGAAATGGCAACCCACTCCAGTATTCTTGCCTGGGAAATTCCAAGGACAGAGGAGCCTGACAGGCTACAGTCCATGGGGTTGCAAAGAGTCATACACAACTGAGCAACTGAGCACACACAAATGTTTACTATCCCTCTCGCTATCTAAAAGCTAACCCTGTCTTCATCAGTGCGATCCTGATACACAGTAGGGTCTCAAATCCTTGTCAGCTGCTTGGTTGGAATGAGTCCACGGCACTTATGAACAGAGATATGTGTAATTTCATCCACTCCTTTGTAGCCCCTAAGACGCCTGTACAGATTTTAAAAAGAAGGACACAACTTATATCTAAATTCTGGAGAAAATAAGATTTAAAAGAATTTGGAGATAATTTTGCGATGGTAAAGAAACTGATACCAAGACCAAAAGCTACATGTGTCTGATTCATCCATGTGAATCCAAGCCAAAACGATCTGAAGGGAACCATAAACCCGGCAGCTGGGAAGTGATGTCACACCTCACACGAGGGAGCCATTCACCAGTGGTGTCCCGTGGTCACGCTCTGCAGGACGAGGGCGAGGCTCTGCCTCCAACGTCCTTTCCTGGGGCAAATGCCAGGTTCCGTTAAAGCAAGGCCCCCGTGTGCTTTTGTTCCCTATCGCCATCGCACGCTGAGTGGCACCGGGGACAATTAGGACCAGGTTGACAGTGAGCCTCCTACACATTCAGTGATTGAAGGTATCGGGCAAGTTGGTCCTGTGAGCCACCTTCTCCAAGACATTCCATTTTTGTGCTCACCCAGGAGATAGTGGCATCCTTTCCTAAGGATGCTTCAATATCAGGTAAAGTACACTGCCTCCAGGGGACCAATTGGAAATGAGAATGACAGAGATCGATTAAACTCTAGGCTCCAAAACTTTGGCCACCTGATGTGAAGAGCCAACTCATTGGAAAAGACCGATGCTGAGAAAGATTGAAGGCAGGAGGAGAAGAGGGCGACAGAGGATGGGAAAGCATGCGTTGGAAAGCATCACTGACTCAATAGACATGAGTTTGAGTAGTTCCGGGAGAAGCTACTGAAGGACAGGGCAGGCTGGCGTGCTGCAGTCCACGGGGTCACAAAAAGTCGGACACGACTAAGCAACTGAATAACAAGAAACTCAAGGCTCCATGATGTGGGATAACACACAACTCTTTCACCAGAGCCACAGAGAACCAATGCCCGCAGCACAGAGCCACCGTCAGCATCAGTAAACAGCTGCCTGAGAACATGAAAGAAAGGACCAGAGCTCGTCAACCTCCCCCTACTTCAGGAAACTTTCCAGTGGAAGTGGTTGTGTTTTTTAACATCACAGATTACCTTGAGGGAATATAATGGGTGCTGTAGACGCTTACTCCTGAGAAGTGCGCCACTGACAACCCTACATGGACAATTCTCACAAGGTTAGTGCTTTTGTGGTGCATCAGAAGCAAATGCTGGGGGTCCCCAGAGGTCCTCAGGACCAGTTGAAAAAGCTTAGCCCAGGCTTCAGCAACATTAGAAGAGTCTGAAGGAAGCAGCAGGGGAGGAGGGCAGTGGGGAAGGACCAAGCCAGGATTTGGGAAAGGAAGGTGTGAGAGTCAGAGCACCCCAGGGTCAGGAAGCATCATCTCCCCTTCTCCATCTGCCCAGCAGTGCAGGGGGACCCTTTCCTGCACTTCGTCTTTTCCATCTCTAAAATGGCAACAGTCCGGATGGCTGAGTCCAGGATCCCTTCCAACTCCCAGATCCAATGACACACTAGAGTCCTGGCTGAAACTTGCCCCTCTGTCAAAACCTTCATCACATGGACAAAGTTCTCTAGGAACAAGAACAACCAAAAAAAAATTTTTTTAAGGCACTAAAGTCTCCTACCCTTTTAGGAAAAAAATGAAAATTCCAAAAATAAGGCTTTCCCATAAATAGAGATCTGCCTGTCTCAGTAGGTAGCTGGAGTTGTCACTTGAAAATAAATGCAAAGATTCAATCAAGAAGCTTCATAAATATTCCCTGCTCTGCCTCTCACCACCTCCATAACACCCTGCGAAGCGCTCCTTGTGACAGTGGGCTGGTGGATCTGTCTCCTCACGCCTTATTAATAATTGCAGGGCTACTAATTGTGCTCCTTGGAATTAAGAGGGGTCAGCAACCTCAACAAGAAACCCTGGCCTAAAACGATTCCAACTCGACTAAGAAACTCCATTTAAGTGGAAACACGAAGCTCCCCAGCTTGTGCGGTAAATCAGCGAAATGGTTCGAGGCACACCTGCTGACAAGGAGTGAGAACCTCCACGCGGAAGCCGACGGCGTTAACTCTGACCTACAGAGTGCCTCCTTGCCCTGAAGAAAAGAGGCCTCTAAAGTCACTTTTTGTGGAGGCTAAAATCCCAGAGATCTCCCCCTTCATGGAAAAGTTTGCACGGATGGCTTTGAACAGCAGGGAAGTTCATACAAGTTAAGTGTGAATATGTTGTTGTCGTTTAGTTGCTAAGTCATGTCCGACCCGTTTGCAGCCCCACGGACTGTAGCCCACCAGGCTCCTCTGTCCATGGGATTTCACAGGCAAGAATACTGGAGTGGGTGTCCATGTCCTCCTCCAGGGGGTCGTCCCAACCCACGTCTCCTGCATTCACAGGTGGGTTATTCACCACTGAGCCTCCCAGGAAGCCCCCCAGATGTGAACACACAATCTCTCTTTTTCATTTGGCACTTTTGAGGACACGAAAACCTAAAATCCAGCAAATAATCATGTTGGTTTGAATGGTGTTGACTTTTATAAAATTAAACTTCAAACACTTTTTACTTTACAAAATGTCTTTAGGCAGCACTTTAATATCACGTTATAAAGGGAGTGGCACTCCAATTTTTCTGATCAGCGGTTTATCTACTTGTCATCAAGTATATATTTTCACCCCTGAAGAAGGAAATGAAAACCCACTCCAGTTTTCTTGCCTGGAAAATTCCATAGACAGAGGAGCTTGGTGGGCTACAGCCCATGAGTTTGCAGCTTAGCAACTAAACCACCACCGTCATAACAGAAAAAGAAAATCCACTGCAAAGTGTCCACATGTCATGTTTTTCTTCTTTACTAGTGGTTGTTACCTTCAGACCGAGGGCTAATTATTTCGTCTCCCAGAGGCTCCCACTTCTAAGTCCCACCCCCACCCTTACCCAGATCTCATCTCGCAGCTGGGCTGGTAAGGATCACAGATCCCTCCCATCACTAGGCTTTATTTCCTAGAAAGAGTCCCTCAGAGCTGGCTGCTCACAATACAATCATTTGTTTCAGGGCTATTAAGGAGCTTCCATTAAAAGAAATGGACCAGGACAGGCATCATTTTTCTAGGATGAAAAGAGGAATTGTCACTAAAGGCAGCCGTCGTGGAGCCGGTGGGCAGGTGGAGGGCCGGCCGTCCTCCCAGCTGCCTCTGCAGGGAAAGCCATTCGTCCTAAGGGCCAAGGTGGAGGCGTGCTGGCCTGGGATGCCCTGCGTCTGCATCCTGTCCGATGAGCGCAAATCCAGCTAAACCGCCCCTCCCCTCCTCCTGCTGTGCCAGGCCCCTCCCTCACTGAGGCTGTGCAGCTCAGCTGAGTGGTGAATTCTCTGGACCATGATCTGCTGCCCATGGGTCAACACCGTGCTGGGCACTGCAGACACACAGCTCTCGCTGCATCCAGCGCCCGGATTCTGCAATGAAACGTGTGTCCCATACAACAGAAAACATCTGATTTATTTATCTTTCTTCTAAGAGCAATTATAAGGGAGCAAAACAAGTTAGAAGGCAGAGGGCTCAGGTCTGGAGGGAATTTATTCAGACTTCATACTCTAAGGATAATAAAAGGCAGTAAATCCTTAAACTAAACAGAGTCAGCGGCAGGGAGCCGCTCAAAATTTATCCTCTTCTAGATTAGCAACGATTCAATCACATCGTGATTTATTTTAAAATACAGCGATTTTCAGTACTTCATGTGTTTCAAACACTCAGTTTAAAACAAAGGACACAATCCTTTTGGGTTTTTTTTTCCGACACTAGTTCTTAGATGTTTCTTCACCACGGCTGAGAAAGAGCTTTCTCGGCTGAAATACAATTACTGCATCCATAAAGCAAGTACATTTATTCTTTATTGCACATATAATGCATAAGAATGTACATGATTTTGCAAACTAGGAACTTTCTGTGAATTTAGTGAGAATGTAAAGAGCCACCTGCATAGACAAAGCTGAGAGATTGATTCTTGAATGTAGAGCAAACTAGAGAAGTGGGGTACACCCACTTCACCCTGGGGTACACCTGGGCTCCCCTTCACCCTCTCTCCATTTCTCCTCATTCGCAGCATCTCTGTGGGCTGACTCCATCCTCCAGAAAAGACCTAGGAGGAGGGAACCGAGAGCCTTGGGTCCTGACAAGTGAGTCCAGGATGGAGCAGGGCCAAGACCAGCAGAGTGAGCAGACAGCCTGGCCCTGCCCCTGTGGCTCCTCCTCCCCAAGCCCTCCCCCCAGGACTCAGTCCTTTCCATGATGCTATGGACATGAAGAGCCTTTCCCACCCAGCACAGCTCCAAATAGAGATTCCCATTATGTATCAGGTTGGCCAGAAAGTTCATTTGGGTTTTTCCCTAAGACCTTGCAGAAAAACCCAAACAGACTTTTAGGCCAACCCAGTATTAATGGACTCATATGCTTTTCCATTTGATAACTATGCAATGAACAGCCAAGAATTCTCCAGAGGTCTGTGTGCTGTAAATTAACACAATGGGTAAATGCTAAGTGGAGTTCATGGCGGTCAGTGCATACGAAACATGGACAGGTGCTTCCATGTGAGGCCATGTGAATGCATTTTTGACATCCAAGTCAGACACACTTGCCTTCTTCCTCTTCCAGGGCCATGGGGCTCGCCCCCGAAAGCTGCACGTTCAAAGCCCCCATAATAAAGCACGTTCAGTAAAGCCATTACTTGTACACCCTTTAATTTAGCCCTAATTTATGGCAATTAGGGAAATCAAATTCTATTTTTATCAGAACTCCTGGAAAATTCTACAGGGTTTTCTTAAATATATATTTAAGTTAATATATGGTAAAGTTATATAGTTCTTATTTTAGAGTGTGAATTCAGTCATTCCTAACAAATCTATGAAGTCCCAAAGGAAAGACCCCTCGTCTCAGTTCTGCTCACCGGTAGAGGCCTGGACCCAGGGGGTCCTACCCGCCTGCGTTAGTGTAGACTAGGACAAGAGTCAAGGTCATTGTCCTGGGTTTGCTAAAGAATCCACCTGCCAATGCTGGAGACACAAGAGACATGATTTTGATCCCCAGGTCAGGAAGAGCCTCTGGTGGAGGAAATGGCAATCCGCTCCAATAGTCTTGCCTTGAAAATCCCATGGCCACAGGAGCCTGGCAGCTCACAGTCCATGGGATCACAAAGAGTTGGACACAACTAAAAGACTCTGATGCTGGGAGGGACTGGGGGCAGGAGGAGAAGGGGACGACAGAGGACGAGATGGCTGGATGGCATCACCGACTCGATGGACGTGAGTCTGAGTGAACTCCGGGAGTTGGTGATGGACAGGGAGGCCTGGCGTGCTGTGATTCATGGGGTCGCAAAAAGTCGGACACTACTGAGCGACTGAATTGAACTGAACTGGAGTGGCTGAGCACACACACACATACACACACACAGCTGAAACAGGCAGCCCTGAGGCAGAACCCTGGGTGGGAGGATGTTTCAGGAAGTGTATATGATTTCCCTCAAATTGTCCTAAACATTTCCTGTGTCCAGAAGCACATACTATTATGTCAAGTAATATGTAATATACTAGAAGAGACTTTTCATGGAAAGTTGGAGAACTATTCATCTGAAATGGTTTAAATATAATCCTTCTTACAGACAGGAAGATGACTAGTGATTTATTAAAATAACTCCCCACAGTAATACATATAAACCATTTCAAACAGAAGCACCCTGTGTTTTCAGTGCCCTATAAACGCAATCTATGTGCTTTCCTTCTAAGCTTCTGTAGCATTTAACAGCTCTTCCTGGTTCGGATATCACCAGCAATGGAACTGGAGATACACTAGTGGTAGAAGTTCCACTTCTAATCTCCAACTCTTTCTCAACTTTGTTGAAGGTCATAGACCTTGTTGAGAATCTTTTGAAAGTCATGGACATCCTCCTCGGTGTGGTGGACTGATGTACATATTTTGATTAAATACAAATAAATATTCGTAGCCTAATTATAAAATATAAAGAATGGCTGCTATGCATTTAATTGTACTCTCTCAAAGCTCATATGTTGAAGTCTAATTACCCAGTTGTCAGAACGTGAACTTATGCACAGAGAGGGTCTTTATAGAAGTGATCAAGGGAAAGTAAGGTCTGGAGAATAGGCCCTAATCTAACTTGACTGATGACCTTATACAAAAGGGAAATTTGCACACAGAAACAGACAAGGGGAGACCAAGGACAGGTACACAGAGAAAAGACTGTCATCTGTGAACCAAGGAGACAGACCCGGAATGGACACCTCCCTTGCAGCTCTTGCAAGGAACCAGCCCTGCTTGGACCTCTGGCCTCCAGCACTGTGAGACAGTAAATCCCTGTTGTTGAAGCTGCCCAGTCCTTAGGAAATGATACAACAATCTTATGAGGTCCTTTCATGTTGATATGTGTACCTACAGTTCATTTCCACTACTGTCTGAGCATGGCGGAGTTTATCTGTCCCCTCTGTTGCTGGTAGATTATCTGCAAAGCTTTGCAGTATTGAATGATGCTGCATGAACATAGTAATGCATGTGTCCCAGCGGTTATGTATATGAGCTTCTCTAGATGCCCAGCACCAGAACTGCTGCATCAAAATGTCTATGTTTTTATCCAGGTTGTTTGGAAAGTGAATGAGTCCATTTTTATACTCACCACCAGTATATAAAGCGCTCCTGCTCCTCAAACTTGCCAAAACTTAATATCATCAGAGTTTTTTTCACTCTTACCAATAAGCCTGGTGTCAGAGTGTATCTCATTAGATGGATATAGAGACAATTTCATTGACTGACTTACATTTAATATTACTATCACCAGTATTTATGACTTTTATGTATTGACTTTTCAACTCATAAAAAAAAATCATGTAGTATGATTTAACGTGAATATTTTCTATCTCAAAAGCTGTCTGTTTATGAGATGAGCTTAGTTTCAAATGAAAGAGTTTGTTAGCAGCCTCCCCAACACCGTCTACCCTCAGTGACTCCCCAGGAAGTTCATCTCCACATAGAACTCTACATTCAGGGTAGTGGTCATCACGGCAAGATGCAGGCCTGAGTAGGAGAGCCTGTGGAAAACAAGCGCTATGCTGATAGAATTCTACATCAACGTAGGAGACGTCAATTCACCCTCATGGCTATAATTTTTGATTATTTTATAATTTGATACAGTGAGGATTTGGGGTACTTTTCTTTATTGTTTTTGATGATGATAAAGTAGAAATTCAGCATAAATAATTTGAGAGGGAGAGAGAGTATACAAAGCTATAATCACGCCATCAGAGAAGATGGCTTTTAAAATTCACATGGACCATCTTGGTTCCGCATTCCCCACACAAAATGCCCGGTGAAGCCACAGAAACCGTCCCTGCTACAGAGCAGGAGCTGCCACAGCCCCCGGCTGAGACAGGGTCTGGAACAGAATCTGATAGAGATGAATCAGTCCCAGAGCTTGAGGAATAGGATTCTACACAGGCAACCACACAACAAGCTCAGCTGGCAGCAGCAGCTGAAATCGATGAAGAACCAGTCAGTAAAGCAAAACAGAGCCTGAGTGAAAAGAAGGCACGGAAGGCTATGTCCAAACTGGGTCTTCGACAGGTTACAGGGGTTACTAGAGTCACTATCCGGAAATCTAAGAATATCCTTTTTGTCATCACAAAACCAGATGTGTCCAAGAGCCCAGCTTCAGATACCTACATTGTTTTGGGGGAAGCCAAGATTGAGGATTTATCTCAGCAAGCACAGTTAGCAGCTGCTGAGAAATTCAAAGTTCAAGGTGAAGCTGTCTCAAACATCCAAGAAAACACAGAGACTCCAGCTGTACAAGAGAAGAGTGAAGAGGAAGAGGCTGATGAAACAGGTGTGGAAGTTAAGGACACAGAACTGGTCACGTCACAAGCAAATGTGTCGAGAGCAAAGGCAGTCCGAGCCCTGAAGAACAACAGTAATGATACTGTAAATGCCATTATGGAATTAACAATGTAACCATCTGAAAAGAGAAACTTTTTTTGGTGTTTCAAAAGAGTAACTGCAGCTGGGTTTGAAATTTGTACTGTTTTTATCATTAATAAAGTTATGGCTTCTTGTTGGATGAAAATAAATAAATAAATAAATAAATAAAATTCACATGGAGGGACTTTCCTCGTAGCCCAGTGGTTAAGATTCCACCTTCCAATGCAGGGGACGTGGATTCGATCCCTGGTGGGGGAACTACAATTCTACGTGCCACGTGGGGCAGGACAGTAAGTGGCACTAGAAAATGTGAATGTGCTAAGTCGCTTCAGTCGTGTCCAACTCTTTGTGACATCGTGGACTATAGCCCACCAGGCTAGTCTGTCCCTGGGATTCTCCAGGCGAGAGTACTGGAGTGGGCTGCCATTTCCTCCTCCAGGGACCTTCCCAACCCAGGGATTGAACCCACATCTTACCTCTCCTGCACTGGCAGGTGGGTTCTTTACCACTAGCACCAGTGGGAAGCCCTTAGAAAACTTGAATACCTCTATGCAAAAGAAAAAAAAACACACAGCAACAACACCTAACCAGACCTTGCATGATATACCAAGATTAACTCAAAATGGATCACAGACCTAAAGGTAAAACCTTAAAAAAACAAATAAATAATAAAATAAAATTCAGGTGTGCATTGCAGTTGATAGCCCCCAAAGGTGGCTGCCATCAATGTCTTTTCATTGCGAGGTGCACTCCCGCTCTCCCCACCCTCACTGAGCAATCTGACCCTGTATCCCACCCTGACCCACAGGTCGGGCAGAGGCAGTGCTGTGCCAGCTTTGGGTCTAGCTTTAGGAGATCTGGAAGGTTCCGCCTTTTCTCCAGGGAGGAGTGAAGCGGTCACCACGTGAAAGCCCCAACCACCCTGGCCCACTGAGATGCTGAGATGCCTCAGCCAGCCCTGTCGAGAGGCCACGCGGGGAGAGCACAGCCCCAGGGCCGCGGCGGAGGCTTCGGGACCGGAAGCCACGCCCAGCCCTCGCTGGACAGTCACGCGAGGGGGCCACCCGACCTCGGCCAGCGCGGTCAGGCTGCAGGACCGCGAGGCGTCACCACCGACGGGGCTCGGGGCAGCTGAGTCTTTGGGGCAGACCGGCCCACGGGGACAGGTGGCCCAGGCGCTCCCCGCACATGCGGGCGCGTGCCTGTAAGCGTGCTAGACTCTGCATGTGTCTCTGAAAGCATTTCCACTTGCAGTGACTCTCCACGTCCCTCGGTCAGGTGACATTTTCAGTGGCTCCACAGTGTGTCCTCGTGAGGCCACACGCGCTGATCCCGGGCAGGCAGGTGACTTCCCCATCGTCCCCACTACACCTGCCTTCTAATGAGCGCTCTTGTACATAACTCTGTGCATGAGTACATCACCGCATACTTTGCAAGAATTCTGGACATGTAGTGAGAGCCTCCGAGGGTTAAACGTTGTTGATGCTTCTAGTCAAATTACCCTGAACAGAAACTGTCCCAACTCCCCTCCCACCAGCAGTGGACGAGGGTGCTGTTCTCCATGCTTGTGAGCTGAGGATGCCGTGTGCTTTTTAAATTAGTCTCGTTTGATTTGGCGGATGAGAAATCACCTCCCGCTGTTGTTTTAGTTTGCCTTTCATCATGGAGGGTTAGGACTTTCTTCCTGAGGGTGAGATGCCCACGGTCACCGCACTCTGCTGCCCCGACCACGTGACAATGTCCTACACAAGGTCGTCTGACAGCCAAGGGCAAACGGAGGAGGCCACAAGGAAAACCGCATGATGGAAGCAACACGTTAATACACGGTGACAGGGGTAATTTAAGAGTAAGGCCTAAAGAGTCATAATCAATTTTTCTGACAGAAGAATTTCACAATCCATTGATTTAAAATCACATGGATGGATGGACCATGTTTCTAGAGCATTTGTACCTGCCACTTATATTTGCTACCTATGTTTATAGGAAACTGCCACTTCTTGGCAAATCATTAATTGGGAAAATAGCATTTCAACCCGATTAAACTTATAAAACTTATTTTATGCTATGAACTTTCAATAATAGGAACTAATTCTCAAATTCCTGAGATAACTGCATCATCCGAAAGCATCTCAATAGTGCCTAGTACATGGTCAGTGTTGGTTTCTGTTCTTTGCTATTAAACTCCATGATTGGGTAAAGAGAACACAGAATTCTAAAGTTGCACAGTCATTCCAAAAACGAGTTGTAAAATCTTCCAAAAAACCAAAGGGGTGGTTTTTGTCTCCTGTATAATTTAACACAAGTTGGAAAAAAGGAATAGGCACATTTTGAAAAGCATCAAATATGTCAGAAATGGAAGAAAACACTGTATCATCTCTATATTGTAGGTTCTAATGCAGTTTCTGATTATTCTAATAACTCACTTTTATGGAGAGACCAAGTTATTATCAAAGAAAATGATATCCTGTTAATGTCTTATTAATAACAATTACATTCTTCAAAACTTGATGTATAAGACAGAATTCAATTGGTTCAGAAAGTTACAACTTCAACAGTTTCATTTGCTTGGAAGTGTTCTGGTCACAGTATGTCCTTAATTACTGTAATTCTCTTCCTTGTTTGAGTCTGAAATTACACTGCTGATACCGCTTTAGTGACAAAAGCACTTTCAACAGACAGAAAATCTCAGATATGGCTTGTGAGTCTCTTTTGATTGGAAGCTTGTTGACTGCAGCTGCAATATTTCTGAGTTGAGCTATGCTCATAAATTCTCATTTTGGCTGGAATATTTCAGACTCTGTTGTTTTGATTGCAATATTGTCCACCAGGATGGGCCTGTGATTAATTCACATTATTAAGATGACTAACGCGCCTTTCAGATGGCAGTTGAAAACCCACGGCAAGAACAGTCTTGAGAGTGATCTGCCTGCAGATGGAGGGGGAGCGAAGGTTACGTCCTCTTCCTTTTTGTAATTCAGCAGTACCGAACAGGATGCACTTGGCATCTGGCAGGTCATTGTGGTTTCTGGAGGACCCTGCAGTGAGTGGCCTGGTGTTCACAGGAAGAGCAGGTGATGAGGCCTGGACACAGCCAGTCACTGATGGTGTAAACAAAGCGGAGTACCAGACGGAAGGAAGTCGAGAGTAGGACTCTCGTAGAAATAAACCTGAGATTCCTGCTGAGCCCACTACATCTTTGGAATCCCACCCACATCCTGAGTTAGGGGGTGGCTCTCGCAGACAATGCATTGTGCAAGAGCTGCCACTGACCCAAGCGGACTCACAACATTTTTTTTTTTACTTTTAAGAGTTTGAGTTAAAATTTAAAAAAAAAAAAGTCCACCTGGACACACCCTGCTGGTACCACCTACTTACGCTCATATAGGGGCGGGGGTGGATGCGTCTCACACCCAGAAGCCACTCGCTTGCCAACATCACGAGGGGGCAAGAGCTAACAAGCCTGAAGGAAACCAGGCCAGAGGGAGACCATCAAGCAGAAGTACCCAGGAAACAAGCTTGTTGGGGGGACAAGGGCTCAGAACACTTCCCAGCATCTCCAAGCCCACTTCCTACACTCGGGAGCTCCAGGACTTTGCTGTATCATTAACTCATTTACCTGGAAACCAGGATGATCATGAGACCCTGAGTACCAAAGCCACAGGCCACCCCTGCCCGTCCCACCGCCATCTCGGGGGTCGTGCTGACAGGCATCAAGAAGAAAAGAAAGCTTCTCCTCTGTGGCTCTAAAGTGACCCTCCTAAGTCCCTTTGGCAGCCTCGGGTATAACCGAGCTACAGCTTGAATCACAAATCAGTTTTTTAAAACTGGATGTTCTTTCACCATCTTTAAATATAATTCTTTCTTTGAGTTGCTTATTCTGGATAATGCAAAACCGAAAAATCTGGAACCAGAAGATGTGGGCTCAACTGGCTTTATCACTTTCTGTCTGTGTGATGGGAAGTGACTTAATCTCCCTGGATCTCTATCTCCTCCTTTAAAAATAGAGAGGACAGTAATATCAAGCAACTATTTCCCTTGCTACCTACTTTCCAAAGCCTTCTCCAATTGCCCAAGATGGAATTAGTTTGAGCGGCCCTTGGTTTATTTCTCTGTCATAACAGTAGACCCTGTGATGGATAATTTCATGTGTTGATTGGACTGGGACACAGGTTGGGAGACAATTAGTCAAACATGATTCTGCCTGTGTCATGCATATTGGAACCAGAACATTGAGTTAAGTGGACGGACCTCCCCGTGAGGCTGGGCCTCGTACAGTCACTGGAGGCCTGTACAGAACAAAGGAGCAACCCTCCACCCACTGCCTGCCTTTGGATCGGAAACATTGGTTTTTCCCCAGCCTTTGGACTTGAACTGAAATATCAGCTCTTTCTGGATCTTGACCCTGGGGATTTGCAGGTCTTGGGCCATCTCCACCTCCATAATCATGTGAGTTAATTCTCTGTTATATAATCCCTTTTTGTATAAGTGCCTATCCTACCAGTTCTATTTCTCCAGAGAACCCTGACTAATAGACACGGTCTATTGTAATTCTCTGTGCATTCTGGTTTTTTCCATCAGCCTGTGAGGGCTTCGAGGGCAGCGACTGTCTCACAATTATAAGCACACAGCACAACCCTGCCCCAGGGCGACTGCTCAATAAACGTCCAATGAATAAATGATTGTCTTTCATATAAATAAAATAGTCATAAGTACTTTGAAAATGGTACATACAACTTTACACAAGAATTAGACCTTTCTCCATATCGGTCCCCAAACTCACTCTCCCTGGAGAAAATCAAATCAAACTGAGATTCTAATCTTTTGGATATTCCATTAATCTTGACTCTTTCGAAATATAATGTGGCATTGTTCCAGGCACCGAGGCAAACGATGCAGACAAGATCCTTGAGAGTCTGTTCAAGTTGGGAGGAGAGAAGCAAACTTTAAGCAAGTAAACACATAAGTAAACAAGATGGTCAGCAGTAATGACCAGACCCCCGAAGCAAACAATGCGGCCGTCCTGGGTGTAGGGGCCACATTCTCTTGGACCGTCAGCTTCCTCACTGATGAGAACCCTCTTCTGCTTTTCCCAGTGTTTCCTGAGCTCAATTTCAGTTCCTTCCACCTCAGAAAGGAGCTTTAAGCAAAGTCTGAATTCATTCAAAGTAATTGTTCTAAAACAGAATTTTGATCACATTCTTCTCTTGCTTAAAAAGTTGTGTTGGTTTCCCTTTTCCTACAGAAAAATGTCCAAGTGCCTTATTGGCATTTCTCTGCAGTTTGCTCTAAAATCGTCTGCATTTTTCCAGCTTGTCTTTGGATTTGCTGCCCAACTTCACTTTCATGAACACCCCCTCCCTCACCCACAAGCCACCAGAACACCGTTCTCACTTCCTCTGACCTTCATGTTCACCTGTCAGCAGAGTCCATCATTTAAGATCCAGATAAATGAGCTTTGATATCTGTTACCTTCCTCATAAATATTAATCCTTTCCCTTCATGTCTAGAAGAAAACACCTACCCCTCCAAGGCTCATAGCACTTGGTCAAAAAATCCCTTATGGCATTTTTCTGGCTTTGCCTGGTATTATCATTTTTAGGGACATCTCACATCCTCCATCTGGATTATTATTTCCTCGGAAGAACAAATTGTTTTATCCAATTATGTTTTTCCCATAGTCCAGTACAAAATAGTGTTCAATAAGCATCTGCTGAATAGATGAGTTTGGTGAATAAACAAATGGCCCAGCAACTAAAGATGAAGCAGTCTAAACTTTTTTGTATTTTTCTGCTTCAACTGCTGATATTTTATTTCTAATAAGTCATACAGATACATGAATCACTCCTTATGGAGTCTGGTAATAAGCAGTCATCGCAGAAGTTCTGAAAGTTAGAATAATTTCTTCTTATCAAGACTGATCGTTTTGGTGACAATACAGAAAATTATGTGCTGGACGTAATTATGAGCCATTTCCTACAACAAAAACCTTAAGTAATTTTGAAGTTCTGTTTTACAAAAAAAATTTAAGTTTTGACTCTGGTCAAAACTTGCACAATTAGAGACACAGATGTGTAGAGCACACTTTTGGACTCTGAGGGAGAGGGAGAGGGTGGGATGATTTGGGAGAATGGCACTGAAACATGTATACTATCATGTAAGAAATGAATCGCCAGTCTATGTTCGATGCAGGATGCAGGATGCTTGGGGCTGGTGCACGGGGATGATCCGGAGGGATGATGTGGGGTGGGAGGTGGGAGGGGGGTTCATGTTTAGGAGCTCATGTACACCCGTGGCGGATTCATGTCAATGTATGGCAAAACCAATACAGTATTGTAAAGTGAAATAAAGTAAAAATAAAAATTTAAAAAAAAAAAGAAACTTGCACAATTACTAGGTAACACTTCCTGGCAATAAGACCCCCATGACTCTATAGCCCAGCGGACAATCAGCATGGTGGTGATGCTGCCTTAGGTCATGGGGCCCCAGGGCAGCAACCACATTGTCCGCAGGGGACCACAGCCCCACGAGGAGTCCTTGATAAGACCCGGAGAACTTCTCAGCTCTCCATCTGCTGCCCCACAGAATCATCAACAAGGAAAATACTCGAGGCATAAACTTCTGGGATGTTTTGTTTCACTACATGAGATAATTGATGTGTTGCCTATAAATAAGGAATAAGCTGGGAAAGACTGAAGGCAAAAGGAGAAGGGGACAGCAGAGGATGAGATGGTTAGATGGCATCACTGATTCTCTGGCTATGAATCTGAGGGAACTCTGGGAGATAGTGAAGGACAGGGGAGCCTGGTGTGTTATAGTCCATGGCGTCACAAAGAGTTGGGTGGACATGACTTAGCAACTGAACAACAACAAAGAAATATGCAGAAAAATACATACTTGCATCCATGACACTTTAGGTATACATTTGGTAATATGAATGTGTGTGTGCTTAGTCACTTCAGTCCTGTCCGACTCTTTGCAACTCTGTGGACACAGCCCCCCCTCCCCCACCCTCCAGGCTCCTCTGGCCATGGGATTCTCCAGGCAAGAATACTGGAATGGGTTGGCATTTCCTCCTCCAGGGGATCTCCCCGACCTAGGGGTCATACCTGAGTCTCTTACGTCTCCTGCATTGGTAGGCGGGTTCTTTACCACTAGTGCTATGAATAGATGATCCCAAAAAGGTAAGGAGCATCACCATTTAGGTGAATTAAAGACACAACAATCACCATCGATTTGACAAAGATAAATGTATACTTAAGGGTAATCAACAAGAATAAGGATCTACAGGGGTGAAAACAGGTGATGAAGGGTAACAGTTTCATAAGACAACATGAAGTAACGTGGGTGACGGAATGACACCTTAGAGTAAAACCCAGAAAGGGGCGTGTATGGACCCATTACAAATCTGTTATCACCTGAGGAGTGAGGTTAACCTAACTCTCTGCCAATAGAGACAAAAATGGCTGCTTTTTGAGGGATGCTGAACTTAGATTCCTTTGCAATTACCTTTAAGTTCTCAATCCATGTCAAAGAAATCAGAACTAGAAACCACAGTTGATGAACTGTGCTGTGGTTTATGCAAGAAACAACACAGACTTGCAACCTGCACTCAGAGAAGAAACCCGGAGCTCACTCAAACCCATGTCCATCACGTCGGTGATGCCATCCAACCATCTCATCCTCTGTTGTCCCCTTTTCCTCCCACCTTCAATCTTTCCCAGCATCAGGGTCTTTTCAAATGAGTCAGCTCTTCACATCAGGTGGCCAAAGTATTGGAGTTTCAGGTTCTCCATCAGTCTTTCCAATGAACACCCAGGGCTGATTTCCTTTAGGATGGACTGGTTGGATCTCCTTGCAGTGCAAGGGACTCTCAAGAGTCTTCTCCAACATCACAGTTCAAAAGCTTCAATTCTTTGGTGCTCAGCTTTCTTTATGGTCCAACTCTCACATTCATACATGACTACTAGAAAAACCATAGCTTTTCTTCAGTTAACTACCCAAATATCAGATAGCTTCTGGTTGTGGGTTTCTTCTGTGCTGGTTATTGTACAGCATGCAGAATCTGAGGTTTTCAACTGTGTCTTGTCTGTGTGGTGGGACCCGCTCTATGCCCTGAAGAAAATGGGAGCTTTAGAATGCATTTTCCTGTCCTTCACCATTTCCTGAAGTTTGCTCAAACTCATGTCCACTGAGTCAGTGATGCTATCTAAACATCTCATCCTCTGCCGCCCCCTTCTCTCTCCTACAGGCAAAGTGCCAAGGTGGAGGGTAAACATGCTTTCCTTTGGGGTCTAAAACTCCTCAATCTATACCTTTCGTGGGAATCCTTCCCCCTTGGGTGCCCCTCAAGCCCAGCTCAGCTGACCTGTCTGTGCCCAGCCCAGTGGACACCCCTCCTGCTCCTTCTTTTCCCCACACCGACCACCTTGTGGGTCTTGCAAATGATGGACATTCTGCGTTTCCCATGCTCCTATTAAAACACATGATCAAAATGATAAGGCCACCACCTTTGATTTATCAAACGCTTTTATCTTCCCCAAGGCACCTGCCCACTGGAGGCATCCTTGCATTTATTCTTTCCAGGGGCCTTAGGGCCCTCTGAGTCACAGTGAGCAAACAGTGACGAGAACCAAAGGCCACATCAAAGGAAAAAATGGAGACAGTGGACAATAAAGCTATAAATACAAAGCCTTGGGACTTCACCATCCAAGACATCTATTGGCTTTTCAAATATTAAATAGCAATTATCCCCTCAACCTGCATTAAGTACAAGAGGGTTAAAAAAAAACTTGCCAAGCTGGTAAAAACAGGCCACTGTATGTTCAGAAATAACAGCCAGGAACATGCTACGCAGTAAACCAATTCAGGCTGTGGCTGCAAACTAACAATGGATTCATGCATTTGTTCATTGAGTAAATTATGTTTTTATTGGGCATTTACTGTGTGCCAGGCACTGTGGTTTATAAGGGCTCCAGGGGGAGGGAAGCTGCTCAAATATCTCATCTGCCTCTCCCCTTCAGCAATGCTCTTCATCCAACGCTGGACCAAGCCTCCCAGCTGCACCCAGAAACAGATGTGGTAAATGACCCTACCTGGGGGGAGCCAGCACCCCAATTCTAGCATCAGCTTATACTGCATTTGCAGTAGGAATGGCTGGTGAATGAGAGGGAGCCCTAGGAGCTTCAGAAACCTAGGGGCAGATATTAGATGTTTTCCAATATTTTCATCTAAATTCTCATCTTTCTACTGCAGTGTTGCTGTTGTTCAGTTGCTGAGTCGAGTCTGACTCTTCATGGTTCCATGGACTGCAGCCCGCCAGGCTTCCCTGTCCTTCCCCATCTCCCGGAGCTTGCTCAGACTCGTGTGCATTGAGTTGGTGATGCCATCCAACCACCTCATCCTCTGTCATCCCCTTCTCCTCCTGCCTTCAATCTTGCCCAGCATCAGGGTCTTTTCCAATGAATCAGCTCTTCTCATCAGGTGGCCAAAGTACTGGAGCTTCAGCTTCAACATCAGTCCTTCCAATGAATATCCAGGGTTGATTTCCTTTAGGATTGATTGATTTGATCTCCTTGCAGTCCAGGGGACTCTCAAGAGTCTTCTCCAGCACCACAATTCAAAAGCATCAATTCCTCACTGCTCAGCTCTCTTTATGGTCCAACACTCACATCCGTACATGACTACTGGAAAAACCAGAGCTTTGATGATGCAGACCTGTGTCAGGGAAGTGATGTCTCTGCTTTTTAATATGCTGTCTAGGTCTGTCATAGCTTTCCTTCCAAGAAGCAAGTGTGTTTACATTTCATGGCTGCAGTCATCGTCCTCAGTGATTTTGGAGCCCAAGAAAATAAGGTCTGTCATTGTTTTCACTTTTTCCCCTTCTAGTAGAGTCCTATTTTCAGAACTCATTTCAAGATTCCTGAACTGATGCAAATACCCTTGAAATGCATCTCTAAGTAGGGCAGCAGGAACTGAGCCAGGTGTGGCGCTCACAGCAAGCCCACTGATTCATGCGTCACCTGGACTGGCACCTGGTAAGGATGGGCCCCAGGTGACTCAGGGCAGCTCTTGTCTTCATGAGGTTTTGTCGTTCTTCCCAGTCACACCTGGAAGTGACAGCAGAGTTCTGAGTATGAGATCTAAGGACCCAGTCGTACACCACTGGTCACCTGGTCACAGCAGGATTACACCTGGTTTTGCATCCATTCTAGAGCTCCGTAGAGTCATTTCTTCAAATCAAAGAACAAGGGACCTAGTGTAGTCTAATATGTGATAAGCTCATGTACAGAGCAAAAGTCATGGCCGCAATCTCATTGTCCTCTTGTTGGCAATCTATATAAATTTATATCCTCAAACTCAGGTCACAGACACCTCCTCAATCCAGTCATTCTTTTTGTTAAGTTCACATCCTTTATTCAGGGTTTCAGGTGTGAGGGATTGGCATGAAGGGCTGGGGGAGGGGGCTGTCTGAAGGTCAGAAGTCTGTTCTTTCACAGTGTTCAGAGTTCCCAGCTGCTGCAGTAAATGAGATTACAGATGTATGTATATTTGCATCTCCCTGCAGGAGATCCAAGAGGGAGGGGATATAGGTACATATATAGCTGATTTACTTCATATATAGCTAATGCAACATTGTAAAGTAGCTATGCTCCAATTAAAAACTAATAAATGCATACATATATATCTCTTTACAAAAATAAATAAAAATAAAGCATTCAAACTTTACATAAACTACAATCAGGAAATCACTATGTAGTATGTCTATGAAATATGGTATGTCCTTAATAAAAAACAGTAGAGATCTTAAAATCTAACATACATAGGTGATGGATAGTAGAGGCATAGATAGATAGATATGGATGGAGATATAATTATATATATTGATGACAGTTTTAACTGACATATGAAATATTTCAAGCATAGTCACTTGGTCACATCTTACTATTTTGCCATGTTGTCTTTATATCACTGTTTTGTGAAGAATTCTCAGTCCCTTAACCCTTTACATCGAAACCTAAATTTAACCACTTATTTGAAGTTTGTTAGTCTTATGCATGTTTTTAATGCCTTAAAGGCATTTTTCTATGAACGCATACTTCATAAAATACATGCAGGTTGGTTTTAAACGTTTCTAAATGTTATATAAATTGTACCATATTCTCATGCTATGTCTACAAGATTTATTCATGTTCATGCATGCAGCTCTGATTCATTCATTTTAACTGGTGTATTGTGTTATATTTTATGAATATACCCAATATTTTGTTCATTTTCCTATTGATGGACATACAGGACTTTTCTAATTTTTCCAATGGTGCCATCACAAACAGCGCCATTATAAATATTAAGCTTCTCTCCTTGTGCACTAGTCTCCCTTCCACACATACTGAGAAATGGAATTGCTAAATTGTTGTTGTTCAGTCACTCAGTCATGTCCAATTCTCTGCAACCCCATGGACCGTAGCACACCAGACCGCCCTGTCCTCACCATCTCCCGCAGTCCACCCAAAGTCATGTCCATTGAATTAGTGACACCACCCAACCATCTCATCCTCTGTCGTCCCCTACCCCTCCTGCCCCCAATCTTTCCCAGCATCAGGGTCTTTTCTAAGACCCTTAGAATTGCTAAATTATAGAGTCTGAAATATTTAAAATTATGAGAAATGCAAAATTACTTTCCAAAGTGGTTGTATCAACCACCAGCAGACCATATGCGCTTCTAGTCTCCACGTTCTCACCAAGACTTGGAATTGTCAGATCTTTTCATCTCTGCCAACGGGGAAGTGTGAGCTGGTGCCTCACTCGGGTTTAATTTGAAGTCCCCGATGATGCAAATCTTCGTTCATGTGTTCGGTGTCGACCTGCAGTCCCTCTCCTCTGACTTTTCCGTCTATAGTGCTTCCCCGGTGGCTCAGTGGTAAAGAATCTGCCTGCCAACGCAGGAGCCTCAGGAGACACAGGTTCCATCCCTGAGTTAGGAAGATCTCCTGGAGGAGGGAATGGCAATCTACTCCAGTATCCTTGCCTGGGAAATCCCATGGACAGAGGAGCCTGGTGGGCTACGGTCTGTGGATTTGCAAAGAGTCAGACATCCGTCTAGACCCTTTGTTAATTTCTATCAAGTTTCTGGTCTTCAGCTTATTGCTTTGAAGGAGTTTTAATATATTAAATATAATTAAAATATTTAAGTATATTTGCTTAAATATATTTAAACATTTATATTCAATAAATGCTTTAATACATTTATCAGTTAGATGCTTTACAAACCTCTCACAATCTTTGATTCGTCTTTTCATGTTTTTATGAATGGAAGTTTTGCTTACAGACAATTTAATCTTCATTTTCTCCTATGGCTTGTATTTTTTATGTTTCTCATTTAAAATCCATCCCTACACCGAGGTTAGATATTCTCTGATGTTTTCATTTCAAATTTGAAAGTTTGCTTATCTCTTTGGTCTACCTAGGATATATTTTTGTGCTGATTGTCTAATTTTAATTCTGATTTTTTTGCAAATGAGTGTCCTATCATCCCAGCACCATTTATTGAATAGTCCATATTCCCTACCTGGTTTATATGGCTACCTTGCCAGTAAGTTGTGTCCACTGTGCATTATTTTGCTTCTGTGTTTTCAATTTTGTGTGTTTATAAATCAAGGTTTTGCCCTTGAGCTAGTTCCCACACTGTTTTAATTACTGTAGCTACAAAATAAATCTTCAAAGCATCTCCTGCTACCTGCTTCTTCAGACTTGTCTTCTCCATTCTTAAACTTGCAGCTTTCCACATGGCTTTTTAATTAGCTTATAAAGTAAAACTTTTTTCTTGCAATTAGATTTCAATGGTATTGAATTTATAGATTAATTTATTGGGAACTGACATTATTAAGAGTCAGTGTTTCCATGTATAAAAGTGATAACTCTCTATTTATTTACATTTCTGTTGATGTCTTTTGAAAGAGTTGTAAGATTTTTCCAGAAAGGTCTTACATATCCTTGGTTGGGTGTTTTCCCCAAGTACCATATAGTTTGTTTTTATTCAGGTGAATTTGGGGGGCAATTACAATAAAGCATTATTTAATTAAACTTTCTGATTGTTGGTTTTTAAAGGGATTAAATTAAATTTTACACATAGATATTTTTCCAGAAGCCTTAATGAAGTTTCTAATTTTAATAACTCCTCAGTGGGTTAGTGTGGGTTTTTGATGTAGAAAGTCATATCATTTACCAATAACAGTTTGATTACTTCTTTCTAGTCCTTATTCATTTTTTTCCCCTTTTTCCAGTCCTACTGGCATGCCTTGGACCTCCACCCAAAGCATTCACACAAAGTTCACAAATGGACAAAAGTAAAGCATTTAGCAATAGATGTTCAGATTATTAAAATATGAGGACAAATAAGAATGTGATTACCTAAAAGTCAGGACAGTGGTTATCTTTAGGGAAAAGAGAAGGTGTTTGATGGAAAGGCACCGAGGACTCAGGGACTGTGGCAATATTGGGTGAGGGTCAGTCATGATTTTGAATTATAGTAATTATCAATCTGTGCATTTTTCCTTCATGCAATTTCTATATGTGTGCTATAATTTACAATTTTTAAAATGTTTTTAATTGTTTAAGAATGAATTGGACAGCATTCTCTGTCTTCATATGCTTTAGAACATTCTGTTGACAGCTAGTGGTACTCTCTGGCCCTTGAATATAATGCAAAAAAGCAGATTTAAATAGTTTGAACTTTGCTGTTTTTTAAAAAATATATGGGGTTTTGATTACTGATTGGATTTTTAATGATTACATTCTATTAACATGTTCCATTTCTTATTGGATGAATTTTTACTATATTTTTCTGAAAACTTCTTTTCTGTTGAACTAGATTAGTTCCTAATGGTCTCATGTTTGTGAGTTTCTGTCATATTGGTACTTCCGTCCACTTTTCCATTCTATTGTTCTCTGTACCTGCCCCTCAGAGTGATTTTTATTTTCCTGTTTGTACTTCGTTGTGTACTTTTAAAAGTTCTTACCAAAAGTGTGCATTTCTTTTACAATCCACAACAATCTAAAAAGTCTATTTCAATTTGGGGAGGAAAAACAGCCAAACGGTTGAGAATTCTTTCATAATGTGAAAAAGCACCTCACCAGGCAAAAACATCGCTCCCTAATGTACCTGCTTCAGTCTAGCATTTCACAAGTCAGGTTTGTTTAAAACCTGTGTACTTCTGTGCAGGAGAGAGGCTTCCCAGGTGGTGCAGTGGTAAAGAACCCGCCTGCAAGGAGACGTAAAAGACGGGTGCGATCCCTGGGTTGGGAAGATCCTCTGGAGGCAGGCACCGTAAACCCTTCCAGTGCTCTTGCCTGGAGAATCCCAAGGACAGAGGAGCCTGGCGGGCTACAGTCCATGGCGTTGCACGGAGTTAGACACCACTGAGCACGCCGCACACATGAGCTCAGTTATCTCGTGTGTTGAGCTGCAGAGAAAGAGAAGTGAAAGCATCAAACTCATAGGTCAGCATTTAACTGCCAATTTCTTTGTCACGCCTCGCACACCCACGGGCAGCCAGGTTCACAATCTCTTCTCCATCTTCCGCACCGTCTGGTATTAACAGACGATAGGACAGTTCTGCGGTGACCAGAGTAGGGATGCATCAGCTGTGAGGTTCCCACGTGGTGAAAACAGGACTTATCGCAATGTCCCGTAGGAAATTTCATCCCAATTACATACATCTTCCAGAGAACAGCTGTGGCTGAGGAATTTCACAAAAGCCACATTCCCCCAGAACGAAGCCATTAACTCCTCTGGACATACGTAGCCATAAAACCTGCTGGGAGGGCAGTTCTCCAGCATTCATTTGCTTCTAAAAATAACTTGCTTCATCCCATAAACAAAGCACCGCTTTTCTAATGGATATTAGCGGTTTGATTGTTTGAGTCAAGCGGGGCGAGGATGGTAATTGCATTCACTTCTACAAATGCACCTGGACTGGACATTAGTTGACTGCCTGCTCTGTGAGGGATGACATCATCATGTATCTTGCCCTTGGCAAACTTTAAGGAAGACGGGAGGCTTCATCAGCTCCACGTGTCCTGTCTGCGGGCTTTAGGAGGGTACTCTCCTAGTCAGCATCCTCTTCTAGACGCCACCCTCAAGGTCATTCTGAAGGTGAACCGCAGAGTTGGAACCAGGATACAACACCCTCCACGCCCGCGCCGGGGCCCAGATGGTTCCCGTGAACACGCAGCCACAGCGCCATCACGATGCTCTCAACTTCCTAAAACGGGCCCTTCTCAGCTGCCTTCTGCCTCCCTCGTCCACACGGCTGATGCCTCCCTCTCCAGTTCTCCTGGTTCTATGGCTGAGGAGGAAGGAGAGAATGACGCGGCAGGCTCAGTGCCATCTGCAGCTGCGTGTTATATATATATATCGGATTTCCGATCCCAAGGTGGGCATCACTGACTTCCTCCCAGGGAACAACTTCGCTAAGATTCTAGTTCAGCAAGCGGAGAACAGAGCTAGGAGCCTGGCTTTCATTCCTGGGGAGTTTTGGACTCCCTCATTGAAAGCTGTCTGGGAACTCTCATTCGAGGTCTGAGAATTTCAGCCTTATCTTTGAATTAAATAGACGTGGAAAGGTGAAAACAGAGAAATTACTGTTGAATCATAGACACATTTTATTCCAGGCTGCAGTGGAGTAAATGCTGTAAAGAGACAGGTAATAAGTTGCACCCGCTCTGTACTAAGTATTTCTTGTGTTGAACGGAACAACTTGGGCAAGGGGGCAGTTTGAACAGAAGCAGCTCTCTCTCCTCCATCACAGCTGTGGCCTCTCCTATGTTTCTCAGCACTGGACCCTATCGTCCCCTGGACTTTTCTAAGGGCACACAATGTTAGGTCCACTGGGATTCCTCCACTCACCACCGGGTGATCTGTCAGACTTTACACTGCAGGTGAATCCCCGGTGGCCTTGATCTACAGCTCAGAGCTCTCAGGAAATACTTTCCCAGAAAATTATTCCAGGTGGCGCTAGTGGTAAAGAACCCACTTGTCCATGCAGGAGACATGTAAGAGGTGAAGGTTCCATTCCTGGGTCGGGAGGATCCCTTGGAGAAGGGGATAGCAACCCACTCCAGTATTCTAGTCTGGAGAATTCCATGGACAGAGAAGCCTGGTGGGCTACAGTCCATGAGGTCACAAAGAGTCAGACACGACTGAGCAACTAACACTTCCACTTTTACTAGGTATTCTGTCCGAGGAGCCATACTCAAGTCCTGGCCTGGGGCCAGGTTTCAATCCCAAACAGAACATTCAGGGAATAAATTCCTCCATGGCCCAACCATCCACAGATTGGCGGGGAGACACGCCGCCCACAGAAGTAATGTTCCCTGTTGCGATTAGGTTTTAACATAAATCACAGTGATGGAGATGCATGCTTACACTTCCTAATGTAACAACGCCCTTGGGGAATACATGTGATGGTGACATAAATCCGTGAGATGACATCACGCTGCTCTCTGCCTCCAGGATGAAACTTTTAACCTTTTCCTAATATCAGTGTGGAAGGTTTTCCATTTTTGTTCTACCCTATGAAAGTTTCACCAGCTGGCAACTTTTTCCTACAGAAAGCTTTGAGAATCTCTTTAAATAGTAGTTATAGGACTCCCCTGGTGGTCTAGTGGTTAAGAATCCGCCCGCCAATGCAGGGACACGGGTTTGATCCCTGGTCCGGGAAGATCCGCGTGCCACGGAGCAGCTAAGCCCGCGTGCCCCACCTGCTGCAGCCTCTGCCTCTAGAGCCTGTGCGCCACAAGAAGAGAAGTCGGCACTGCGCAAGCGCATAGTAGCCCCACCTTTCCGCAACTAGAGAAAGCTTGCCTACAGCAACGAACACCCAGCACATCCAAAAATAAATAAAACAAAATATTTTTTAATTGTTAAAGTAGTTATAAATGTACCGTAATCATCTTCTCCTGCAAGAGAAGGGCATGTCCAGCTGACGATCCGGCATCAGGCCGGCCTGTCGGGGCCGCATGGAGAGCACGTCGTGAACTGAAGCATCAGCTCGGCCACCGAGCTGCTATAGAAACAAACCTCTCTCACCTGACCGTTAGCTCCACTTAAGCAGAATGGAAATCATCGGGGCAAACGAGCAATTTAGCAGTGGAACCGTGGCCAACAGAATCTTATCACATGAAGGATCTCGTTCTGGGAAAATGAGTGGATGGCGTTTGTAATTTGTTACAGATACCACTTAGTATCTCGTTCCATGACAACTGCCCTAAACTTCTGCCCTAACCAGAGGCAAGAGGTCAATGTGCATTGGAAAAGCACGAGAACCAGGGGCTAAGGACGACCACTGGGGTGTAGGCTGTGTGTACATAAAAGATCAAATAATTTTTATTGCAGGCTCCATAGTCCAGTGACATCAGAATTTAACAGCACGCTGCAGTGAAGAGGTACTCGACACGTTAAATCAATACAGAATGTTTTCACCCCATCATTTTAACCCTGAGGGTGTTTAGACTATTCACCAATAAAAGCATTTCCCTTAGAATTTAGCAACAATAAACGCCATTAAACCAGCATAATCCTTTGATGAGCTTTCTAGAGCACACAAGCAAACTGTGCATTTTTTCACTTTCATCAGGAGCAATCCCTTTCCATACATATTTCACTGCACAAATTTAATTTCCTGATTTGTTGAGCCCCTATCAAATTTAACAAATTAACTTTTTTTTTTTTGCCACTAAGCATTTTTCTTACAAGCTCATTATTTCTTCCAAGCCTAATATTCTTATGTCAAGATTTAGCTACTATCAGTTGTATTTGGGGTTTTCTATTTCTACCAAGTCTGAATTTTCCTAATAACGTATGCAATCAAAACATCACTGCAGCTGAAATGGTCAAGTTCAGATATTCTGCTTTATTTATGCATCCATTATATAAATAGTCTTCCCTTTTTTCTCATGGGCATAATCATCCATGAGTGACTGAAATCCCCTTAGTAGCTCAGATTACTCCTCAGCTTTCTTTGGTTGATGCTTTGAGAACTTCCTTGGCTTCCCTGTAAAAGCCACCCCTGGAGGACCCAGTGGGAATCAGGCTGACTCTGGGCATCTCTAGCGGGGAGGGGACTATGGCCAATAAGTGACATCTCTCTTCTCTACAGGTACTCAGAGGCAGACATTGGCATGATACGGGGAAGGATGCTTAGCAAGAGTTATCAGGAAAGGGACTACATTTCCTTGACAATGAGGATTGTGTTTCTAAAAGAGTTCAAAACGGTGCCTAAGTCCAGTGCCTGTCAGTGACCTCAACACATGGAAATACTGCCCAGGCTGTCTTTTTAAAATAGTGGTTGTCGTTGATGTTTAGTCACTAAGTTGTGTCTGACCCTTTTGTGACCCCATGAACTATAGCCAGCCATGCTCCTCTATCCATGGGATTCACCAGGCAAGAATACTGGAGTGGGTTGCCATTTCCTTCTCCAGGGAATCCTCCCGACCCAGAGATCGAACCTGAGTCCCCTTCCTCTGCAGGTGGATTCTTTACCACCAGGGAAGCTCCTCATACTGTCTCCCAGAAGCTTTCTTATTTTGCTGTTCACATTTCCATCTACAGTCTAGCAGGGATGTGTTTCTAGGTGTGGCGTGGTGGGTCCACTTTTCTTTCCTCCAGACAGCCACCTTGTCATCGCAACATCAGCCATTAAAGCCCACTCTTCTCCTCTGCTCTGAGCCACCTGTACCACCAAACTTGTCTCTGAGTTCTGTCTTCTGCTCCGTTTGTCCATTCTTGCCTTGCACCAAAGGGCGGCCTCATACCTCTTGCCTTTATTTATGCTTCCTCGTGGTAGAGCAGGCCCTGCCTCCCTGGCTTCTTCACAGTGACTGAGTTGCTCTCAGTCTTTCCATTGGTATATACTGGTTTCACTGATTTAAGACATCAGTTCAGTTCAGTTCACTCAGTCGTGTCCAGCTCTTTGCGACCCCATGGACTGCAGATCCAGGCCTCCTTGTCCATCACCATCTCCCAGAGTTCACTCAAACTCATGTCCATTGAGTCGGTGATGCCATCCAACCATCTCATCCCCTGTCATCCCCTTCTCCTCCTGCTCAATGTTTCTCAGCATCAGGGTCTTTTCAAATGAGTCAGCACTTCGCATCAGGTGGCCAAAGTACTGGAGCTTCAGCTTCAGCATCAGTCCTTCCAACATTCAGGACTGATCTCCTTTAGGATAGACTGGGTGGATCCCCTTGCATCCAAGGGACTCTCAAGAGTCTTCTCCAACACCTCAGTTCAAAGGCCACAATTCTTCAGCCCTCAGCTTTCTTCAAGGTACAACTCTCTATCCATACATAACCACTGGAAAAACCATAGCTTTGACTAGACAGACCTTTATTGGCAAAGTAACATCTCTGCTTTTTAATATGCTGTCTAGGTTGGTCATAACTTTTCTTCCAAGGCATGAAATGGGTGTACAAAATACTTTCCATTTTAAATACCTGTTTCAGGAAAGGCATAACTCTTTTAAACAGCTGTATCCTTGGATTAGGCAGAAACTACTTCATTATATGTATATATTTACATGATGCTAACTACCTACTTGATGACATCTTCTCAGGTCTTACATGTCCCCGATGGTCCTTCTGCCTCCCAGAGCCTCCAGACATGTGGTATAACATAGAACAAGCACATGGCACCAGTTAAGGTGCCAGCTTCAGACAGGGACAACTCACGGCTGTGTGTACCTGTGGGTATTTACCCTCTGAGCCTCAGCTCCTTACTCTATGAGGTCATCAGAGTACCATCTGCCCCACAGGTTTATTAAAAAGATACAGGTAAAGCTACAGATGACCATTATATCTACTACCGCGGGCAGGAATCCCTCAGAAGAAATGGAGTAGCCATCATGGTCAACAAAAGAGTCTGAAATGCAGTACTTGGATGCAATCTCAAAAACGACAGAATGATCTCTGTTCATCTCCAAGGCAAACCATTCAATATCACAGTTATCCAAGTCTATGCCCCAACCAGTAACGCTGAAGAAACTGAAGTTGAACGGTTTTATGAAGACCTACAAGACCTTTTAGAACTAACATCCAAAAAAGATGTCCTTTTCATTATAGGGGACTGCAATGCAAAAGTAGGAAGTCAAGAAACACCTGGAGTAACAGGCAAATTTGGCCTTGGAATGCGGAATGAAGCAGGGCAAAGACTAATAGAGTTTTGCCAAGAAAATGCACTGGTCATAGCAAACACCCTCTTCCAACAACACAAGAGAAGACTCTACACATGGATATCACCAGATGGTGAACACCAAAATCAGATTGATTGTATTCTTTGCAGCCAAAGATGGAGAAGCTCTATACAGTCAACAAAAACAAGACCAGGAGCTGACTGTGGCTCAGATCATGAACTCCTTATTCCCAAATTCAGGCTTAAATTGAAGAAAGCAGGGAAAACCGCTAGACCATTCAGGTATGACCTAAATCAAATCCCTTATGATTATACAGTGGAAATGAGAAATAGATTTAAGGGCCTAGATCTGATAGATAAGAGTGCCTGATGAACTATGGAATGAGGTTTGTGACATTGTACAGGAGACAGGGATCAAGATAATATCCGTGGAAAAGAAATGCAAAAAAGCAAAATGGCTGTCTGGGGAGGCCTTACAAAGAGCTGTGGAAAGAAGACAGGCGAAAAGCAAAGGAGAAAAGGAAAGATATAGGCATCTGAATGCAGAGTTCCAGAGAATAGCAAGAAGAGATAAGAAAGCCTTCTTCAGTGATCAGTGCAAAGAAATAGAGGAAAACAACAGAATGGGAAAGACTAGAGATCTCTTCAACAAAATTAGAGACACCAAGGGAACATTTCATGCAAAGATGGGCTCAGTAAAGGACAGAAATGGTCTGGACCTTAAGAAGAGGTGGCAAGAATACACAGAAGAACTGTACAAAAAAGATCTTCATGACCAAGATAATCACAATGGTGTGATCACTCATCTAGAGCCAGACATCCTGGAATGTGAAGTCAAGTTGGCCTTAGAAAGCATCACTATGAACAAAGCTAGTGGAGGTGATGGAATTCCAGTTGAGCTGTTTCAAATCCTGAAAGATGATACTGTGAAAGTGCTGCACTCAATATGCCAGCAAATTGGGAAAACTCAGCAGTGGCCACAGGACTGGAAAAGGTCAGTTTTCATTCCAATCCCAAAGAAAGGCAATGCAAAAGAATGCTCAAACTACCGCACAATTGCACTCATCTCACATGCTAGTAAAGTAATTCTCAAAATTCTCCAAGCCAGCTTCAGCAATACATGAACCGTGAACTTCCTGATGTTCAAGCTGGTTTTAGAAAAGGCAGAGGAACCAGAGATCAAATTGCCAACATCTGCTGGATCATGGAAAAAACAAGAGAGTTCCAGGAAAACATCTATTTCTGCTTTCTTGACTATGCCAAAGCCTTTGACTGTGTGGATCACAATAAACTGTGGAAAATTCTTCACGAGATGGGAATACCAGACCACCTGACCTGCCTCCTGAGAAATCTGTATGCAGGTCAGGAAGCAACAGTTAGAACTGGACATGGAACAACAGACTGGTTCCAAATAGGAAAAGGAGTATGTCAAGGCTGTATAGTGTCACCCTGCTTATTTAACTTCTATGCAGAGTACATCATGAGAAACGCTGGACTGGAAGAAACACAAGCTGGAATCAAGATTGCTGGGAGAAATATCAATAACCTCAGATACACAGATGACACCACCCTTATGGCAGAAAGTGAAGGGGAACTAAAAAGCCTCTTGATGAAAGTGAAAGAGGAGAGGTAAAAAGTTGGCCTAAAGCTCAACATTCAGAAAACGAAGATCATGGCAACCGGTCCCATCACTTCAGGGGAAATAGATGGGGAAACAGTGGAAACAGTGTCAGACTTTATTTTTTGGGGCTCCAAAATCACTGCAGATGGTGACTGCACCCATGAAATTAAAAGACACTTACTCCTTGGAAGGAAAGTTATGACCAACCTAGATGGTATATTCAAAAGCAGAGACATAACTTTGCCGACTAAGGTCCGTCTAGTCAAGGCTATGGTTTTTCCTGTGGTCATGTATGGATGTGAGAGTTGGACTGTGAAGAAGGCAGAGCGGGGAAGAATTGATGCTTTTGAACTGTGGTGTTGGAGAAGACTCTTGAGAGTCCCTTGGACTGCAAGGAGATCCAACCAGTCCATTCTGAAGGAGATCAGCCCTGGGATTTCTTTGGAGGGAATGATGCTAAAGCTGAAACTCCACTACTTTGGCCACCTCGTGCGAAGAGTTGACTCATTGGAAAAGACTCTGATTCTGGGAGGGATTTGGGGCAGGAGGAGAAGGGGATGACAGAGGATGAGATGGCTGGATGCCATCACTGACTCGATGGACGTGAGTCTGAGTGAACTCCGGGAGTTGGTGATGGACAGGGAGGCCTGGCGTGCTGCGATTCATGGGGTCACAAAGAGTCGGACACGACTGAGCGACTGAACTGAACTGAAAGCTTGTTGCACAGTGCCTGGCACACAGTAAGCTCCGATTTTATTATTATTATTAACCATGGTGAATGTCTGTTTCTCCCTAGGCAGCATTAAGTCAGGGAGCAAGCACAGGTGTTTCATCTTGAGTCCGCAGACACTTTCCTGAGGCAGACATTCACAACAAATGTGTTTCGTACACCCATTTCACTGTGACATACCTCTATGTCAATCAGCAAACACGCACACTCGCCCTAGGGGCAGGTACCGGGGTAGTTCACTGTGTCCCCCTCCAGGCTGGAAAGAGAAGTCAGAGGTTAACTCAGGCCAGTGGTCGGGGCTGAGGCCAGGCCAGTTCAGGAAGACTCTAAGATCCGACGTTTGGAGAGCAATTCCCAGTTTCTACACATTCTCAGAGCAGGCATGCATCCTGTGCGTCCTTTTCCAGAGCAGAGCATCGTGCTACGTGGACCTAAAACGGAGGATGTGTGAGCCCCAGGCCCCGGGGGCCTGGTCCTCAAGGTCCACTGGAGGCAGGGCCCCTCTGTAGCCGCCCCGTTAGCCCATCGAGGCTCCAGACCAGCCCGCTCTTCTCTTGACCTCCAGGCTATGGCAGATGCTCTGCTGAGCTGCCTGGATGGCACCTCTGTGTTCCACCACCACCCCCCGACCCCGCTCCTCTGGGCGTGCTACACTCCCTCTTTCAGCCCCAGGGGCAACCGCAGCCCAGGACATGCCTAGCAGGAGCTCATAGAAAATCCGGGTGTTATTCCTTGAAGCCCCAGGAGACCACAGACGACGTCCTATGCCGAAGCTGGATGCTGTATTATTCCACAGACGAAATGCACCCAGTGTGTAGGACCAACCCGTGGGTGCAGTTTTTAAAGGCACATTTCTTTACAAACATGAAAAACACTTGTACACAGTGATCTTCCCATGTAAGCATTTTCTTTCTGCAGCAATTATAATCATTAGACTCATAAACAGATGTTAATAAGAACAATAGACAACTATCAAGTCACTATAAAATCCATCTTGGCCAAGGTCAGTAGAAGAATTGATGCTTTCAAACTATGGTGCTGGGGAAGACTCTTGAGAGTCCCTTGGACAGCAAGGACATCAAATTAGTCAGTACTAAAGGAAATCAACCCTGAATATTCATTGGAAGGGCTGCTGCTGAAACTCCCAATACTTTGGCCACCTGATGTGAAGAGCTGACTCATTGGGAAAGACCCTGATGCTGGGATAAATTGAGGGCAGGAGGAGAAGGGGACAACAGAGGATGAGATGGACATTGAGTTTGAGCAAGCTCAAGGAGATGGTGAAGGACAGGGGAGCAGGCCTGGTGGGCTGCCGTCCACAGGGTTGCAAAGACTGAGTGACTAAACAAGGTCAATCAGATCTTTGGTCTGATTTTGAATCGGACAAAATCTTACACTTGGAGTACACTTGAAATAAAAGTATGTCCCTTTGACTGCACACCTGTGGGAGGTACATTTCTCTGCATGTAACTCATGCTTGCTTCCTTTGCCAACTACATAGTGAAGAGTTTGCACCTGTTACTTTACTTGAATTGATTGAGCTCCATGAGCCCTGCTTATTATTCCTTTGTATTTAAAATATTCCAGCATAATAGATTCTCCTGCTTTACAGACAAAAAGACTTTCTGACAAGGCAGTATGATTAGTAAATGTTTTTTTTTTTTTCATGGCTGTTAATGTAACCTCAGTGCATGTAATACTAAGATGGGCCAGTCCCCAGTAGGGCTAAATTATTTACACTGGGCGTATCTGTGGACATTCACAATGTACAGAACTAATATAGGTTTGCACGTTAATTCTTGAGAAATCCGCTGTCCCCCACATCCATTTCTACAGCCATGATGTAGCGTCCGGCGCGGCAGGCACCTGCAGTGGTGGGGAGGGGGCTCCGAGCAGCCCAGGTGGAGTGAAGAGGCTGCACTCGCAGGAGCAGGGGGCGCAGGAGCAGGGGGCACAGGAGCCCTGGCAGAGTGAAAAGGGTTTCCTCCGGGCAGGGCACCCAGCCACAGCGCAGCAGACCAGCAGGGAGAAGGGGTGTCTGGTGAGGGGAGGGGGCGGAGGGGCAGGGGGGCATCAGGAGGCTGGGTCCAGGTGTGGCCTTTCCAGGTTCCTCCACTTGGACTCATCCTCTCCTCCAAGACTGTGAGTCCCTCATTTCTCATCACACCGTCACCCACAAACTCAGCACCAACGGATGAGCCTTGCTGTGATTTTGCCAAAGTGTGAAGCTGGAAACTGTTTTGAAAACTGAAATGGATAACCCTAGAGACTTGTGTGCAGGCTTGCAGACTGCAGCCTAGGGATGATTCAGCCTGCACCTGCTCAGGTGAATCAAGGCTCCACAGAACACGGGCCCCTCCCCTGCAGGCGGCCCGGAGCTGACTTCACGCTTGGTCGCACAGCTGAGTCAGTGCAGCCGACACCATATGCTCCACAAATGCTGAAGCCACCAGTGGGCCTTTCACAGAGAGTCTGCCAGCCCGTCTTAGAGAAAGACTGCACTTGCAAAGCAGCTACAGAATGTCTTCTATGGAGCTAGAAGAGGGATCTGTATACAGTATAAACCCGGTCATCACCATCAAAAAAGATTAAATAGAAGGGTTGAAAAAGAAAACTGAGACGCTGTTACAGAAAGTAGAACAAAGGACTGAGAGACAGGCGGAAAAGATAAGAAACTTCAGAGGACCCACCCAGAAAGGACGACAGTAGATTAACAAAAGGAACGGAAAAATAGGACAGAGAAAATGACTGACATTTTTAACGCACAGCTGAAGTGCACAAATTCTTAGATTAAAATGACCCATAATGAAGGATAAAGACCTACTTCAAAACACATTATCTTGAGATTTCAAAACACCAAGCGTAAATTCCAAGAGTTTCCAGAGAGAAGAGAAAAATTACAGACCATGCACAAAGCAAGATCCACCCAAATGGCATTAGATACTCACAGACAACCACAGGATAAATGCTCAAGAAAAGATGTCTTCAAAGCTCTAAGAGAAAATATTCTACCTCCTACAATTTGTCCCCAGTTAAACTATCAGATGGTTTTCAGAACTTCATGGACCTCAAATGCATCTCCCGTGGCACTTCCTTCGAGACCTACAGGAAAGGCTGTGCCACTGAACAGATGTGCAGCTGACCCCAGAACGTGGGTCTGAACTGTGTGGATCCCCTGACACTTGGGCTTTTTCCAACAGTTACTACGACTGCACAGCTCGATCTGAGGTTGGGTGAATCAGCAGATTCTGAGGAAGCCAGGACAGGGAGGGCCACCTTTACACTCTACTCCAATTTTCAACTACACAGAGGGTCCACACAGGCACTGTTCAAGGGTCAACTTTAAATTGAGAATGAAAACAAGACTCCATGGACAGGATGCACAAGGGAGGCTTCTCAGGGCGAGGGCTGTCCAGGAGGGCTGGACAGAGAAGTTTAGATTGGAGCAAACAGAAGCAGAACTCAGGGGATGAGCCTAGCGGGAAGACACAGGAGAACTTAGAGAGTATTTGACATATTTAAGCCTGTGTGGGTGGTGGAGGAGGTGGGATACACTGAAAAACTGGCCAACCCCTGCAACACTGGACAGACCTTTAAGGAAAACTTGAGGGTCACTGAAAACCCATGCAAGTCAACAAAAGAAGGCAATTACTAATCCAAGAAAAATAAAAGGCTGTAGAAGAGAGAAGCCTCACCAGGAACAATATTACATAGCAACAAATCACAACAACAGATTTTACGTTGCAGGAATTATCCAGTATGATGCAAGAGGGGAGATGGCTGGTGTAACAGAGAGATATTTTATCGACCATAAGTCAATAGATGCTAAAATCAACAAAGCCAGAATCAGCTACAGATTTTTACTTAGAAATATGGAGATAAACGAGAAGAGCTACCCAAAGCTGAACATTCTCTCAGACCCATGAAAGGGCAAGCGGGAGCAAGGGTGAGTCCCCCAGCCTCGCTTGGTGGTGAGCACAGGGCTCTGATGAGACGCCACGACTGTCAATGCCTCACCGGCCCCTCCCTCTAACCTTCCCTTCCATCGTTAGCTCAGATGGGAGGGACTCGCTCATCTGCCAATCCCTGCCTCCAGCAAGCTGCCCCCGCTGCTGGTATGCCCCTTAGTTTCCACAGATGTGCAAACAGCTGAGAACGGATGGAGCCTGGCGTGCACTCGCGGACCAGCCGGCTGTGATGCAGACAAGCGCTGTGACTGTGAGCCCCCACGCTGCTGCCAGCATCAACCCCCCGGGGCTCCCCGTTCCATCCTGGTGCTGTCCAGCTGCGGAAAGGAGAGTGGCCCTCTTTCTCCAGCTCGACCTACTTCCAACGCCACAGACGGAGAGCCGCCGTCTGAATAGCACGTGCGCCACACTTCTCTCTTCTCAGGAATGACACTTTCTTCGGATGATTACACACGCATCGTTCCCTCTGAAGCAGGTCATTTGTCTATTTTACTTTCCTTTATTGAATACTAATGTGGCTGCTAAGTGCCATGAATACAGCACTTTCTAATCCTAATGAATACCATGAAGTTCAGGTTTAAATGTGTTTCCTTATTTGGGGTTCTAACCTATAAAGAAAAAAATCCTATGTATCCAATACACACACAGTGATCACATGATCTTTACCCAACATACAGACACACACACACACACATACATACAGTGGTCACATGGTCTTTACCCAACACACACCCACCCACACACAGTGCCTTTATAAAGGTCAGGTCACATGATCTTTATTCTACACACACACACCCTCCCAAGAGAAAACTTACCAGTTCCCAGTCTCATCCATTTTCTTGTATTTTAAACTGCAAGGGCAGGAGAAGAGTAAATATTTTCCTTTTTTATTTTATGTGACCTTCCACTGTGATGTCCTACTTTCATGTTTTTAAAATTTAACTTAATCTTCTATACGTTAACTTTAAAATGACCCAGGAATCATAACTTATAATGTGAAATTAGAAGATACTGAACAGACCAGTGCTTTATTTTAACTCACGACAAACACAAGGAACAAAACCAGTTAGTCCAACAAAAACAAACAGCAATAATAATTTGCCACCGATTGCTACTGCTTAGTATTCTGTCCCAAACCACTGGTTCACTTTTGCCAAGCGCAGGTAGAGAGCCAGGCTGACGATAAAGTACTCCTCCGTCTCCTCGATCCACACCAGCTCCATGCGCAGCCTTCCTTCTGAGTCTGAGTAGTCCACGTAGTATGCCTCCCCCAAGAAATTAGGGCCGTCGGAGGGCCCGGGGCAGCACCGCACGCACACTGGGGAGCTGAAACACCAGAAGGGCTGCCCGTACTCCTCCAAAAGAGTTAAGTCCATTATAGAGCAACTCTACAAAATAAACACAAACAGTCACAAGTGGCAAGGATAAAAGTCCCAGTTAGACCTGATGGAGATACGGAGCCTCGTCAGGAAGGACTAAGTGAAAGAGGAGGGAGAAGAGGAAAGAGAACAGAATTACAGGAGGCGGGAGCAGCACGTGCAGTGTGGACTTCCTGACCCCTTAAGTCTGCCAGGTTGATATTCTGTCTTTCTCGGTCCTCAAGATCTACTGTGATTTCAACGTTCTGTAAGACTCATCTGAACCCATTTTAAAAAGCCAGGCCTGTGCTCCTGAAGAAATGGAACAATATTCTTTTGTGTACGACAGATCTTTGCCGAAGCTTAAATACCTATTTTCACGTACAATTAATAAAACATCTCATCACAGCAAAGAGCAAGTGGACCAAGAGAGACGCCTTAGTGATAATGAGGTGGTCTTCATGCTTGGCGACAATGCGGCTCTTGGCCTCGATTATCACCCCTCCCCCCTGTGACGAGGCCTCCATGCTCCTAGGCAGGATAAGGCCTAGCTCACTGGGGGCCTCTGCATCCACAGCAGAACCGTCCCGTGGAAATCCAGTTCATCCCACAAAATACAGAAGGAGAGGAGTGAGAACCAGGGCGCCCACAGGCACAGGGGGCACTGGAGGAGCCAGACTGTGCGAGAACCACCCTCCTCCACCACCCCAGCCAGCCCCCAGCCCCCACAGCAAGTCTCCCCGCTGTGCGGCTGGTTTGTGACAGAGGCAAACTCCGATTTAACTGTTCAAGGAAATATCTGTATGCTGGAACAGAACTGCAATATACTTTAAATGGGTGTAGGAGTAAGACGTTTTTGAGTAAATGCGACTTGCCTGGTGCAACCTACAGCTCCACTCTTTGTCCATAAAACAAACAGCCAAAAGGGCTTCCAGGGAACGCGGGGGTGCAGTCAACACCGCTCAGAAACGGTGCTGAGAGCCACCCACCCGCCTGGCTCAGTGGAAAAGAAAACGCACGCAGAGCTAGATAAGTCAGTCAACTGACGGTCAGCGCTAAGAAGACGTGCACAGCTCTTCTGACTCCAGAACAATCAATCAAGGACTTTCAAAGCTGCATCACACATACACATCACCAGACACGTTAATTATACAGAGACCGTGTACTTTAAGGAAAAAAATTACCTTTATACAGCCATCAAAACTATTAGTTTTCCAAGAAAGGCCAACTTTTCCAATAAGAGGTAGGTGTTCTGTGTTATTTTTAAAACTTATCACACTGAGCTTCATGTATTCATTTTCAAGGTATCCTGAAAAGATTGAAGATATTTTAAATTACTATAGAGCAACCAATGCAGGACCACAGATCAAGATTCCTCGGGTCAGCCACTACAGGAAGCCTCATGGATCTAAGAGCTGGATTTGGGGATGGAAGGAGAGAGAGACCCCGGCGTTTGGCCGAGGCCAGGGCACCACCACCTGCACCTGCATTCCTGAGACAGAGAAACGAGCGTGCCTCACTGGGGAGACGGGGAGACAGAGAAACGAATGTGCCTCACTGGGGAGACGGGGAGACCCCGGGGTGAGCCCAGGGAGCACCCTGTCACCATGGGGAGGCCGCTGAGAGGCAGGGGCTCCACTGATCTGATAAAACAGAACAGCAAGGAAAGTGAGGAAACAGAGCGTGAAGCTTAGGAAAACAGGGGCCAGAAAGTGCACAGCAAGGGCATTAAGTGTGAGGGAGGAGAGAGACATCCAGAGAAAGGAGCGGGGAGGGCAGGCGACTGTGGACGTGGTCAGGGAAGAAGCCCCCGCAGGGCGTCTCCTCACAAGCGCGTAAATGAGCAGAAATCCCAGCCCACATGGACCGGGAGCTGAGATGAGCCCGGGCCACCTGGACCAGCGCTAAGCAGCCTGCGAGCAGCCTGACCGCCAGGGCCGCCACGGTGGGGCTGCACGCGCGCCTGGGGGCCTGCGGGGCCACTGAGCCTCCTGCACCCACTACAACGCGTCCTGCTAAGGCTGCATCAGCCATGACAGGGCCACGGGCCCTCACCCGCAGGTGACCTTTCTTCAGGGGCCACACCTGCCCGAGCGTGCCATGTGAGTCATGGGCCAGCAGGGGGAGGAGAGCCAGGAAGAGCACAAGCTCTCTGACCCCACGCCGTTCCATCCACAGGACAAGAGAAAGCCAAAGCTGGGCTGCCGTGGGAGTCAGAGTCCCGCTGTGGGGACTCGGCACAGTGTCCTCACATAGGCACATCAGAAAGATCGGCAGCAGGACACGGGCTCCGAGCGGAGTCCCATCGGGCGGTGCGGCTCCAGGTCTGCGGGGCAGCCCAGGTCCCTCCTCGCCAGCTTCTCCAGCGAGGCCTAGGGGGAGCCGAGGCAACACCATCCTGCCCAGCAGATGTGGCCCTGATCAGACCCGTGTCACCGCACAGCCACGCGGGGGACTGCCGGCTGGTCCGCAGGCCATGGCAGAAAGCGGACTCCAAGGTACCACAGCCAGCGACAGCTCAGTGGCATCCGTACGAGTTGATGAACATGAAATCTCTCCAGGAAGCGAGGACCACTGCCATCACCAGACATCCTCCCTGTAGACCAGTAACGACACTGTGGCGTCTTCACGGTCAGCGCTCTCCCCACCGACCCTGGCAACTGCTTCCATCTCTGACACGGAACAAGGGGAAGCTCTCTCTCCACATAAGCAATCTGCACACAGGACGCAGGTGTGAAGGTGAGTGTACATAAAACGGGTCATGCTTCTGAGTATTTCCTGTACACCAAGCATAAGCTAACCACTTTGTGCACAGCAGCTTAAAAGAACAGCCTAGAACAGGACTACTAATTAGACACCGTGCTTCTCTGAGCTCAGAGCTGAGAAAGCAGAGAGGCAAACAGCGCCCTCTCTGAGACCACACAGCAGGGAAGCGGCACAAATGTGACCCAGACCGTGTTCTGTGTCTACGACATTACAACAGAGTAAAATGGATGCAAAATCAGGGAAACAGGATCACCCACTGGTTTAAATACTAGCTGAGAATGTATAATGTGGGTTTAGATTCTCAGGAGGCTTTGTTTTCATTTTACTACCAGCAGAGTAGAAAGTATGACTGCACAGACCAGACGTGCTGGGGAACCAGCTGCAGCCCCCCAACCACGGCTGATCCCTGGGCTCCCTGCCTGCCGCCCCAGCCCTCCTGTGACTGGGGGTGAGTGGCCTGGCTCCTGGCTGGGGCGCATCCCTGCTCGCCTGGGTCAGTGTGAGCAGCAGGCGGGGGCAGAGAAGGGAAAGCTGCCTTGACGGATGGGGCCAGGGGCACAGGCAGCACTCTGGGGTCAGCTCCTGGGGTGACAGGGTGATGCTCTCACGGGAGAAGCCACAGTCTCCAGGGAGACTGAGCCAACACTTCCTCATTAAACTCCTGTGATGCTTAAACCATTCGGAATAAACTCTGTTGTTGGATCCCGTCTAACCTTAACCTGCCAACATATAAAGGCCACCCCCAAAACGCAGAGAAATAGAACACAAGGCTCACTACCCTTGGCTTCCGGGACATGCGCTTACAAGCACGAAATCTAAGAGTCATAAGGACTTCATTTCAAACCCTGCCCGGGCATTTACTAGCAGCGTGACCATGGTCAAGCTCCAAGCCAATCACAATGAGAGAGGAACAGAAAGTGCTTTATAAAGCTGTGTGATTAATGGAACTAACAGTAAATAGTTAACATTAGAGGATGGGTCATCATAAATGCCACGCTAAGCACTTTTATGTATTATCTCAACAATAATAATCCATCTAAAGAGTTAAGTCTATTGCCAGCCAGAAAGATGCACCATGCTTATGGACGGCAAGACTTGAGACGGTTAGGATGTCCATTTACCCAAATTCGACATACAGGCTTAATAATCTCAGTCATAATCCCAGCAGGTATTTTCCTAAACTTTCTATTTTATATTGGGGCACAACTGATTAACAAACACTGTTCTGACAGTCTCGGGGGAACAGCAAAGGAATCCAACCACACATACACCATCCAGCAGGTATTTAATAACTAATTTATCAACAAAGAGTAACATTTGACAAGCTGATTCTAAAATTCACATGGCAATGCTAAGGGCCTAAAATAGCCACACAATCTTGGAAAAAAGAAAAATAATTGACGTCAAGAATTACTAAAGAGCTAAAGCAATCAAGACAGTGTGGTATTACTATAAAGATCAATAGACGAACAATGTAGAACAGATGGGTCCAGAAATAGACCAATACTTTTACAAGCAACTGATTTTTTTACAAAAACATCAAAATAATTCAATGAGAAAAGAAAGCCTTTGCTCAAATGGTGTAGGAACAACTTTCTATTCATTTGGGAAAATGAAATGAACCTCAACCCTTGCCTCATACTTCATACAAAAATTAATTAAGGATGTTTCACAGACTTAAACCATAATCCAGCTGGAAGAAAGTATATCTCCATAATCTGGTGCAGAAGGTTTTTTTTTTTAACAGAAAACAGAAAACAATACCATAAAACAAAAAAATAATAAATGAGATTTCATCAAAGTGAGAAACTTCTGATCACTAAAATGGTATAACCATCAAGAAAATGGGGAGCTTCCCTGGAAGCTTAGTCGGTGAAGAATTCACCTGTGATGCAGGAGACCCGGGTTCGATCCCTGGGTCAGGAAGATCCCCTGGAGGAGGAAATGGCAGCCCACTCCAGTATTCTTGCCTGGAGAACCCCATGGACAGAGGAGCCCGGAGGGCTACAGTCCATAGCATTATAAAGAGTCAGACACGACTGAGCAGCTACACCACGCCCACCGAGAAAATGAATAAGCAAGCCACAGGCTGGGAAAAGGACATCTGCAAAACGTGTATCTGGAAAAGGACTACTACCCAGAATATATAAAAAGCCCTTACAACTGAGGAATAAAGAGACGAACTACACAGCCACAAGGTCACTCCAAAACAAGACATACAAACGGATACGAGCACGTGAAAAAGTGCTCCCCACTGGCGGCCACTAGGGAGAAACCACCACTGCCACAGACCGGATCGGCTAGAATTTAAAAGACAATAACTTCAGTGGCTGCCCAGGATATGGAGCAACCACAACACTCAGACACAGATGATGAGAGTGTAAAATGGCACAACCACTCTGAAAACTGAAGTCTGGTAACTTCTAATACATAAAAATCTCTTATACATAAAATAGAAAAAGACTGTCAACTTTCAATCCATAAACCTGCCCTAAGCTTCAACTTTTCAGCCCTAGGTATTTAGCCAAGAGAAAGAAAAATGCATGCCCACGAAACACACTTTCATAAAAATTCTATGGTAGCTTTATTCCTAACAGTCCAAACCAGAAAACAACCCAAATTCCTTCTCTAGCAACAGGAAAACAGGTGAGCAAATTCTGGTGTATTTTTTCAATGGAATACAATTCATCAATGAATAGGGATGACGATCACCCCCGCATCTCAAAGACACAATGCTGAAAGAGTCTGAACGCACGAGGACAAACCGTATGAGCCCTACTGTATGACGTCCTAGAACAAGCAAGACCCACCTATCGTTAAAGAAGGAAACGTATATGGGAATTCTTGAACTAGTCCTGTAATTTTTCCTAAGTTGGAAAGCAGAGGGGAAAGCTACAGCAAATGAAGCACTCAAGGGTCAGCTGCTGTCTTGACCAGTGTTCCTCCAAAGGCCGCTCTGCGCACGCACCAGCACCACTTTTCCCATCCAACCATAACTCCGGGCAGGGCCCGCTTGAGTCCTCAGAGCTTCCTCGTCCCCCAGTGCCTTAGGGAGCTTACCCGGCACCCCTGCGGCTGACAGCACCCTTTTAACCGCGTTCATCTCTTTCTTTCCTAAACTCCTGTGTGTTAGCCACTCAGTTGTGTCCAGCTCTTTGGACTGGGTTGCCGTTTCCTTTCCCAGGGGATCTTCCCAACCGAGGGACTGAACCCGGGTCTCCAGCATTGAACCCGGTTCTCCAGCACTGCAGACGGATTCTTTACTGTCTGAGCCTCCAAGAGAGCCCTATACTCTTGAACATTTAAAGATACTGGACCGTTGATCTCTTTCCTGAAATAACCTAGTCTCTGAGGATAAAGGTCATGTCTTCTGTGGCATATTAATGACACTACTGTTAACAGTTCTCATTTCTCAGCTATGATTCGAGTTCATTTTTTGCATCACAAATAGAACATAGAAAAAGTGGGAAGTAAAGACAGTGGGGAGGAGAGACCAGTGATTTTTTCCTAAAGCAAAGAACACAGAAGGGGGGCAGGGGGTTCAGTTAGATTAGAACTGCCTGAGGCAAGGACAGCAGAGCACAAGTTAACTAAACAGATAAACTGAACAAGACAGAACCCTTGATTACCATCTGGAGACCAGCTCAGGAGCACAAATAAATAGAACAGAAGCAACTCTCAGATGTCTGTGCAAGTTTTGGATAAAGAGGGAGGGAGACCCTATAAACCTAGAAATACAAGCCACAGAGTATTAAGAATTTACAGCTGCAGAGACCTGATGCTACAAAGTAGTAATTAGGAACAAGACTCTAACGATCAAACAGAAACAGCAGGAATTCTTAAGGTGAGAAAATGTCCTGTTGGCTGTCTAAAGTAAATCTCCCCTGGAATACACATGGCTTTACTATTTTTCTCAGAGAATTATCTTGAGATAATCTTCAGACACATCTGTTATTCCAAACCCCTGATATACATAAACTCTAAATAGTTAAATGCAGTTACAGACCAGGTCCCTGAACATGAAGAAAAAAGTCTGACAGACCCAGTGGACATGTATTTGTGATTTTCTCTAAGGAACTTCCGGGCATTCATGAAGTCAGGATCTCAAACAGAAGTAAGGAGGCCAGAAACGCAAAAGCGGAGGAAAAGAGCTCCTGGGAAGGCTCCCCAGGTGGCTCAGTGGCAAAGAACCCACCTGCCAGTGCAGGAGAGGTGGGTTCTGTCCCTGGGGTCGGGAAGATCCCCTGGAGGAGGAAACGGCAACCACGCCAGTATTCTTGCCTGGGAAATCCCACGGACAGAGGAGCCTGGTGGGCTACAGTCCATACGGTTGCAAAGAGTAGGACACGACTGAGCAACTACACAATAATGAACAGTTTCAGAACCTCAAGGGTCCTCCCCACAGGTCCTGGGTCCCCAGGCTGGGGCAGGTGGGGGGCAGGGGGGCCAGCTTCAGGGGCCACAACCTGTGCGTCTGCAGAGGACCCTCCTGGTTTAATGTCACCACTCTGAACTGAATAATTTTCTCACAAGGAGCCTCGAAGTTCCATTTTATGCTGGGCCCCACAAACCACATCCCCTGTCCTGCTTCAGGGAAAAGACCACTGGCTCCCAATGAGCCGTGATGTGAAATGCATGGAGGTCTGTGTTCTCCTGCCATGTGGACAGCATTCTATAGCGCCAATTTGTTCATAACGGGCCACTGAATGTGCAAACCAGGGAAAAGGTAAGCACCACCACTGACGAAGATGCTATACCAATTATCTGCTCTAATTTTCAAGATAATCACCACCTAGAAACGACCAAACAATTTCTAATGCCTTCCTGTTACCATAAATGTTGAGAGAGGATAATTTGACCTAGAAATACAGAAAGTAATCAGTATCAAGGAACAGAGGAAACAAAAAACTATCTATTTTTGGAATTACAACCAATAAAAATGGGGTAACATACTATGTAAGAAAGATATCTCAAACAAACCATAAAAAATTTAATGTAGAATTTCTTAAAAAGAGGTTATCTGGGCTAAACAGTTTCTGCTCCTCAAGAGATGAACAACCCTACTTTTTTGTAGAGTGAAAAGTTTCTCAGGCCCATAACTTCCTTCAGATCCCTCAGTGTTTTCTATTGCACCTTACAGAGTATGGCACTATTTATTATTTAATCAGCATTTTAATGAAAAGCACATCACAAAATCTCCAAAGGATATAAAACAAATCTAGCAACGGAAACATAACCTCAGCGTATTCACTCACAATAACACAAAAATGAGTCGAGCAAGGTAAAAGACCTACGTGACAAACATTTCTCCTAAGGACAGGGAAGAAAACTTAAACAGAAGGTCCAGAGCCCTGAATGAAACCGCATCAATCCCTTCCAAATTAACGTACACATTGGATACAAATCTGATCAAAATCCAAATAAGACACTTAAAATCTGGCCAAGCGATTATTTTAAATATATCTGAAAGCATAAATGGATGGAAATAACTGAGACATTTTCGATAAAAGTTTATTGGTAAGAAACGTTACCCTGGGAGAAGGACACATTTTTGTAACAAAATCCACAAGTAAAGCCTGGAGGAACTTCCTGCCTGGTAGAGTCACAGGGAGAGGGGCCCGACCCATAGCAAAGAAGGAGCCCTTGTGGGAAGGCAGGGAACTGCAGGCTGCCTGTGGCTGTGCTCCCAGCCCGGGGATGAGCCCAGGTCTCCCGCATTGCAGGCGGATTCTTTACCAGCTGAGCCACGAGGGAAGCCTGGGTTTACAAAAGGAAGGGAGATCATCAAAAGGGAACAGAGGCGAATGTCTGCCTGGCCTTGCCAAGTGGGTACTTTTTACGTGTAAAAATCTTGGAGGAAACAACAAGAAAAAAAGGACTTTTTATATACAATGAACAATTTTTTAGTGGGACCTTCTCTGGTGGTCCAGCGGCTAAGACTCCGCACTCCCAAAGCAGGGAGCCAGGATTTGATCCCTGGTGAGGGATCTAGACCCTACATGCTGCAACTCAAGATTCCTCATGCCGCATTTAAGACCTGCCAAAATAAATAAATATTTAAAAACAACAACAACAACACTTGGGGCGGGGGGGGGGGGGGGTGGTGGGAATCCAAAACAACATGTACAAAATTTAGAAGGCAAAAGAAGACAAAATGTCGAAAATATTTGCAACCAATATAACTCATATAGGCCTAGTAAACATTTAAAACAGTGGAACCCATCAAACACAAACTGGAAATTCAGTTAGGAAAGAAATATGAAAACCAGCCAGCACTGGCATAGCCCCGTCTCCTGGACACGCCTCACTTCCTTTCTCACCTGACCACTGCAGCTCGAGCGGCTTAGGTGCCCTAAGCAGCCCGACAGCTGCTCCAGTAACCGCCAACTCAGCGACAGTCCACAGGCCTTTTAAAACAGTCAATACACACGGCTTTGCTAATTTTCTCAGATAATTATCTTCAGATAATCTTCAGACACGTCTGTTATTCCAAACCCTTGATATACATTCAACGTTCGCAAATTTAAAACAATCAGATGTCATTTTCACCTCTCAAATTACCAAACATTTTTCAAAATAACGCTCGTGATAATAGTGGTATAATCATGGAAAAGGAGACCTAAATGCCCAACAGAAGGAGAAGAGGTCAATAAAGCATGATAAAACCAAACACAGGTTGTCATACAACTTCCCAAAGTCTAATTTTTCAAAGGCTATTTAGTGACAGGGGGAAAAAGCAGGCACTGCTCCCACAGTGTGGTCCGCAAATATAAACATAGCTCTAGATTTGAAAACGAACCAAAAGAGAAACAAGAGTTGTCCTTGGGTGATTTTTGTTTTTTACAAATGTCCACATATTCAGAATTCTCAAATCCCATAAAAGGAAAAAGCCATTCATTTTTAAAAGCATTTTGTAACAACTCAAATAAATGACACTAGCAGCATACTTTGTTATTTAAAAATTCTTTTCCTCTGCCTCTTTACCATCACTCTCCCTCTCAACACTGATAAAAAGTCTCAACATGCTGTACTGTGCAAAATCTTTTTCCTCCAGCTTCTGAAAACTGGTAATAATTAGCTTGATACTAAGATCAAAAAATACACATTCTTTCATACTTTGCACTGCTGAACATGCTCTTTTTCAGGCTCCATTTACACTTCAAAGACACGACTGGACCTCTTCCTGTCTGCTCTTCCACTGGGTGAACTGCACTCCTGAGACAGCCTACCCTTAGAAAGCTGAGGTCTGGAGACAGGTTTCGGGAGGATTCCTACCTCACCATTCCTCTCTGACTGAACAGTCTGTACCGACAACATGATCCATGCTGAATACTTTTCCTCCTGGCAGTCTGGAATGTGGGTGAGGCTGGCAGAGGGTGCCACGTGGCCAGCCCCAGTAAGAGCCCTAGGCGCTGAGGCTCCAACATGCTTCTCAGGCAGACAGCACTCGGCAGGTGGAGTCACGACTCGTGTGTAACTGTATGGCCCTGGGAGGGGTTCCTGGGTTTCCCTGGGCATGTTATGACTTCTGTACTTTTGTAGATGTGGGTAGATGGGTTGGCACTGGGTCCCCAAGACCCAGAGGATCTACTGGGAAGACTCACAGGACTCAGGGCATAGCTGTCTTAATAGCTAAGATTTATTACTGCGAGAGGATACAGAGCAAAGTCAGAGAAAAAGAAAAACCGCAGGGTCTGGAGGAAGGAGGTGTGAGCTGCCAAGGTCTTGCCACTGCCTTCTGCAGACTGCCTCTGCAGCCAGGCCAGGCTGCTCAGCGCCCTGCAATTCTAGGGCTACGAGGATAAAACATTTATCCTTGATGGGGGCACTGTGCTGTCATCCCCTCCCGCAATGACAGAGCTGGAATTGACTAAATATACCACCTGGAACCACAAGTGCATTTCTCAAAAACTTAGAGGACCTCTGGGTTTGTACTCTGGCAAAGAGAGATGACGACTCTGATGGCAACGGCGCCCTCTGCTGGTCCGCATCGCGGAACGACAGGCAGAGGAAACACGCAAGAGTGTCGTGTGAAGCCTTATGGGGAAAATGTCCCTTACGGGGAAAACAACAGATGAAAGGCGAATTGAATTGCTCCCATCACAGGCTCCCATTCTCTTTTACTCAGCCTCCTTCGTGTCCTAACAATCATCTCACCTTCTCAGGGTATGTCAGCGTTCCGGCAGAGAAGGGCCCCCACCTGACACCCTTGCGAGCCCACCGCCTTGAAAAGACAGAGTCACACGGGAGAAAGCACACCCTAGAAGCACAGCGCTGCAGAGTACAGCATACAGGAGACAGCAGCCAAGTGCTTGAGACCCTGGGCTCCGCAGTCAGCCCGGGGTGCAGCCGGAAGGAGCACTCCCAGCACAAGCTTCAGCCGCTCCAGCAGTAACCCGGGAGGGGCCACAGTGCCCAGCCCACAGGCTTGCCATGAAGACTAACACAGGCACGAAGCGTGCGGCAGGCACCTGTGACGAGGGCCCACCCGGGTTCTCTGCCACCCTCGTCCTGTCCTCATCATAATCGAGGGCACAGCTCGGGCATGAGGGACGCACACAGAGCGCAGTCAACAGGACGCGGTGTTCCCTGACAACGAGGTGCGGGCAGTCCTCTCCTCTGAAGTCCCAGCAGCACCCCCGACACGGACCTCGGCCCAGCCCCTGGAGGAGAGAGACCGTGTCAGGCCGGGAAGGCGGGACGCGAAGGGCACCCGAGGACCCGGGGCTGGAAACCTGCAGCGCGAGACCAAGCGCTCTGCCAGCCGCAGCCCCGGGCATGCACATGGCGCCCTGGGAACAGGTGCGCACGTTAGCAGCCCCTCCATGGCACGTATCAAGAAAAGGGATGAGATTTCATTCTCTCTTTTAAATAACAGAATCAAGGCAAGTGGGTGGACGGACAGAGAAACTACTTTGGGCTCAAAGAAAAGCAGAAAAAAAGGCAGGTGAGCTGCTTCTGAGCATAGCAAATTCAAGCCCAGAAGAGATCATTCTTTAGATCACCTTTCAATTCCTTCCAACCTTGAGAGTCCAAGATTCTGGGCATAAAGGGAACTGGGGGGGAAAAATAAAGAAAAGAAAACCTGAAAGTTAAACAATCTAAGCAGTCAACTCAAAAAGCTAGGAAAAGATCAAAATAAAGCCCCAAATAGATGATTTCTAGGAAATTATATAAACCTTAAACTGATTCAGTTAAAAGTAGAAAACTTTCTTATGACTGAAAACGAAACAAACTTAAAACATAAAAAACTGAAAACTATAGTTTGAGTTTAAATGGAAAATACTAAAAGCCAAATAACTGAAACTAGTATTTTTAAAATAAGCACATATATGAGAAGAGGAGCTTGTCTTAGGGACTCTAGGATGTTAACCTTCCCACAGAAGATGTATTAATGAAATTTACTATGTTAATAGTGTAAAGGAGAAGAAATCATACCATCAATAGTTGCCCAAACGTATTTCATAACATTTAATAATTATTCCTGATTTTTGTAAAAAATCCAACAAATCCAGGAATAGAAAGAAACTCAACTCGAGGACATGTAACAAAAACCTAGAAGAACTGTACTTAGTGACGACATATTTTACTAACTTAATTCCCCATTAAGTTGGAAATACTCTCACAAAGGGGAATTTGCCAGTATCTTTCAATATTATATTTGCAATGTACTCTTTGAGCTAGCAATTCTAAGAAAGTCTCCCAAAGACAAGCTGACAAGACATGAAGTGATATGTGAACAAGGCTATTCACTTTACATTCACTAAACCACTAACAGCAAAGGCTGGAAACCACAGAAAAAGACATTAACAAGTGAAAGTCGCTCAGTCATGTCCGATTCTTTGCATGGGCTTATACAGTCCACGGGATTCTCCAGGCCAGAATCTGGAGTGGGTAGCCTTTCCCTTCTCTAGGGGATCTTCCCAACCCAGGGATAGGACCCAGGCCTTCCGCATTGCAGGCAGATTCTTAACCAGCTGAGCCACAAGGGAAGCCCAAGAATACTGGAGTGGGTAGCCTATTCCTTCTCCAGCAGATCTTCCTGACCCAGGAATTGAACCAGGGTCTCCTGCACTGCAGGTGGATTCTTTACCAACTGAGCTATTGGGGAAGGAGAAAAAGAGAAAGACCTGTATCTTATTTTAAAAACTAATCTTCAGAATAAATTATTAATTGGAAAAAATGAAGGAACTTCAAAGGGAGTCTAGTATGTCATATTTTAAAAATTGGGAGAAATATGAATATATTAATATATGGCATTATGTATTCAAAATGAAACATTGAAAGAACAAACTTCGGACTAATATGAAGGATTACCTTTGGAGGGAGGGAAAGAACAGAAGTGAAGAGACAGGGCAGAAGTAAACTACATCGTTTTACAACTTCAACTTTGGACCATATAAATGTGGTATGTAATTTCTTAATGTAAAAACAGAAGCAAAGCAATCCTGAAAAATAAAGTCAACTGAAACAAATCACCCTAATCATATATCAAGGTGATAGCAAACCACACAGAGCAGAATTATTTTAGGTGACTTAACTTTTTCTAAGGTGATATACATATCTTAAGCACATAAAAAGCCACAAGGAAAATCTTAAAGTAACATGTAATGTGTGCTTAGTCACTCAATCGTGTCCGACTCTTGCGACCTCATAGACTGTAACCTGCCAGGCTCCTCTGTCTGTGGAATTACTCCAGGCAAGAACACTGGAGTGGGCGCCATTTCCTTCCCCAGGAATCAAACCCCCACCTAGGAATCAAACCCAGGTCTCTGGCATTGCAGGCAGATTCTTTACTGACTGAGCTAAAAGGAAAGCCCTAACATGCAATAGGTTATTACTAATATCAGTATTCGGGGCGGGGGGGGGGGAGTTGAAATTTTATATATTTTGATGTTGTTTAGAACAAAGACTTTCAGCATAGGAAAAGAGATATAAGTATATAAAAATGATAGGTGAATTAAAAACCCCAAGGTCTTTGATTTAAATGAATGCATAATTTATTTCTACATATTATAAAGTCAACAAACCTCATAGCTCTGCCCAGTGAAAACCCTAGAAGAGATGAAAACCCAAGAGCAACAGGCGTCCTTAGGATATAGATTATGATCTCTAAAAGCCACAGTCTATAGTGAGAAATAAAAGGAAACAGAGGTCCTGGGGAAATGGCCAAGTCCAGGTCTGGGTGGGAAACAGACAACATGAGCTTGGAGCATCTCATCCTGTTAGAACGCAAGCAAGTTGCCAAAGGGGAAGAGTCATGTCAGAAGAGCAGAAGCAGATGCCCCAGGACAGGACAGTCTGAACATCACAGTAATAATAAAAACAATGGCTTCCAATGGACTAAAATAACCTCTGTTTTTTCAATCCATGAATTAACAATAATACCTCACTTGAGAAGGAAATGGCAACCCACTCCAGTATACTTACCTGGAACATTCCATGGACAGAGGAGCATGGTGGGCTCCAGTCCATGGGGTCACAAAGAGTCAGACAGGACTGAGCAACTGAGCGCAGAAAACTTATAAGTCATCTTCAAAGACTATTACAGCATAAATTAATACACTGTATATAAATCAAGAAAGAATCAAGCATGTATCACGCCTTTCCTGTATTATTTATATTTCATGGTAACAATAATTGACAAAAAAAAAACATTCTTTATCAAATGCTAATAATAGATGAAGAAGGAATGATACAATTAAGGAATCACCGTTTTATAATCTCTAATAAAATGATGGACCAGGCTTCCCTGGTGGCTTGGTCAGTAAAGAATCTGCCTGCAATGCAGGAGACTTACATGCAGGGCAGAAGACCAGGTTCAGTCCCTGGTTGGGGAAGATCCCCTGGAAAAGGAAATGGCAACCCACTCCAGTATTCTTGCCTGGAAAATGCCATAGACAAAGGAGCCTGGTGGGCTACAGTCCACAGGGTCGCAAGAATGGGACATGATTTAGTGACTAAACCACCAGTAAAACAATGGATTTAAGTACTCGTCATCCGGTAAACATTCATGGAGAAATTTACAAAGGAAGAAGCGGACTTGTTCTTCTGTTGATGAACCCCACCCACCAATGAACCCACTCATCAATCTTTATATTTACGCAGATAACTTGAAAGACACAAAATACCAAAGCTCACACAAGAAGAAAACAGATAACCTAAACAAGCCCTACAGCTATAAAGGAAATTGACAATGTAGCTAAAAACCTTCCCACAAAGCAAGCTCCAGGCCTTGATGGCTTCAAAGGTGAATTCCACCAACCACTTCAGAAAAAAATACTGCCAATTCTATCCAAAACCCTCTAAAAAATTCAAGAGTTGGGAATATTTCCCAACTCATTCTATGAGATCAGCAGTGACCTGAGACCAAAACCACACAAAGACATTTAAAAAAGAGTTGGAAGATACAGCAAAAGCAACAGAGGAGACGGTTACTAACAATCTTAAGAAATGTGCAAAATTCGTATGAAGAAAATTCTGATACATTCCAAAAAGACAGAAAAGTATTTTTGAACAAACTGAAAGACATTCCATACTTGGGGGAGGGGGGACAAATAAACAACAAAGATGTCAACTCACCCTCGGTTAACATATACATTCTTCATAATTGTAATAAAAGTGCCAACACGCAGAGAAAAGCCTAGAAATCTTCTTAGGACAAATGCAAAGATGACTCAGAGAAGAAGGAAGGTGTATGAACAGGCAGAGAAGCCGACCTGAAGTCCATCCCACTGACCAAACTGGGCGCAATTTTAGCTTTACAAAGAATAACGTCTGTAACTGATTATAAATTACTGAGTACTTAATAACCCAAGAGTCCAAAGTGACACTAAACAAGGAAGGCAGGAGAGAGTGCCCTCAGAGCTGTTTCTACCATGGCCGGTGATAAATATATCAATTTCGTAATCTGCAAACTGGTGGTTAAAAGAGAAAGGATTAAAGCATTTACCCTGACATTACAGGAAGTCACGCAGTTGATGAGGGAAAACGTTCTCTACAAGAGCTCGGCTAATAACTGCAGACAGAATGACGCAATTTTAAAATCACTGTTTTCTAAACTCCAAAAAGATGATGTAGGCAGGGAGTATTGCTAACACGCTGCTAAGTTGCTTCAGTCGCGTCCAACTCTTGGTGACCCCATGGACTGCAGTCCACCACGCTTCTCTGTCCATGGGATTTTCCAGCCAAGAATCCTGGGAGGGGTTGCCGTTCCCTCCTTCAGGGGATCTTCCTGACTCAGGGATCAAACCCAAGCCTCTCATCTCCTGCACTGGGGGGTGGATTCTTAGCCACTAGCGCCACCTGGGACGCCCAGGCAGGGAGTATTAATGGATGTCAAATCCATCAGGTGGAAGAATCTGGGGGAACAGGACATTCAGAAATGAAATATGTAATGTTCCCCTATAAAATATTCTTACAACCAGTGTGAAGCTTGAGTCTATGCAAGTCTATACACCGAAGCTCAAGGTTACAGGATACAAGGAGCGACACCAGGCGGGAACAGTCAGAACCAGGGCAGGCGCCTGCATCACCCCCACCCCAGAACGACACCAGGCGGGAACAGTCAGAACCAGGGCAGGCGCCTGCATCACCCCCACCCCGGAACGACACCAGGCAGGAACAGTCAGAACCAGGGCATCATCCCCTGCATCACCCCCACCCCGGAACGACACCAGGCGGGAACAGTCAGAACCAGGGCATCATCCCCTGCATCACCCCCACCCCGGAACGACACCAGGCGGGAACAGTCAGAACCAGGGCATCATCCCCTGCATCACCCCCACCCCGGAACGACACCAGGCGGGAACAGCCAGAACCAGGGCATCATCCCCTGCATCACCCCCACCCCGGAACGACACCAGGCGGGAACAGCCAGAACCAGGGCATCATCCCCTGCATCACCCCCACCCCGGAACGACACCAGGCGGGAACAGCCAGAACCAGGGCATCATCCCCTGCATCACCCCCACCCCGGAACGACACCAGGCGGGAACAGCCAGAACCAGGGCATCATCCCCTGCATCACCCCCACCCCGGAACGACACCAGGCGGGAACAGTCAGAACCAGGGCATCATCCCCTGCATCACCCCCACCCCGGAACGACACCAGGCGGGAACAGTCAGAACCAGGGCATCATCCCCTGCATCACCCCCACCCCGGAACGACACCAGGCGGGAACAGTCAGAACCAGGGCATCATCCCCTGCATCACCCCCACCCCGGAACGACACCAGGCAGGAACAGTCAGAACCAGGGCATCATCCCCTGCATCACCCCCACCCCTAGAACGACACCAGGCGGGAACAGTCAGAACCAGGGCAGGCGCCTGCATCACCCCCACCCCGGAACGACACCAGGCGGGAACAGTCAGAACCAGGGCATCATCCCCTGCATCACCCCCACCCCGGAACGACACCAGGCGGGAACAGTCAGAACCAGGGCAGGCGCCTGCATCACCCCCACCCCGGAACGACACCAGGCGGGAACAGTCAGAACCAGGGCATCATCCCCTGCATCACCCCCACCCCGGAACGACACCAGGCGGGAACAGTCAGAACCAGGGCATCATCCCCTGCATCACCCCCACCCCCGGGTGACGGTCTCTGCCTCCCGTCCACCGCTGCCTGGGCTCCTCTGCCTTCACCCTGGGCACACCCCACACTGGGCCTGTGGGGGCAACCACCACATTCACCACACTCCTTTGAGAAGGAAGAAGTCGGGGTGAGAGAAGGGGCACGTGGTGGGGCAAAGCACCAGGTACCAGTGGAAAGGGTGAGCAGAGAATATTCCAGAAGGTAGAGAAGGGGGATGTGATGATGGAGCCAGAGCCAGCAACTGCGAGCGGGGCTGGCCCAGAAGCCCCACAGCCTGTGATAAGGGGTCTGCGGGGGGAGAGGGCGCGCAGGGCCAGGACAGACACGGGTACTGGTCACTCAGCGGGCCTTAACTCGGGTATAAAAAGTGGTCCCCATGCCTCTCCAGACTTCGAATTTCACACTGAAACAAACACTCAAACTCAGGGAACTTCACCTTTGCTGGCAGAGAGATTGCGAAAGGAGCCGCAGAGGCAGGACACGCCCCCACTGTGCATGTCCACGTGGAGCCTGTAGCCGTGCAGTCCACGCTCAGGGCTGTCATCTGAGACGGGTGTGTGCGGAGGCAGCTCGTAGGGGCTGAGGAGTGAAACACACACACGTGCGAATGTTAGCCTCAGAGGCAAGACATTCTGACGGGAAAGACTCCCCAGAAAATGAACACCCCTTCAAGACAGCAGCGCCGCCAGCCCTCTGTGGATTCCCGACAGGGTTCAATACCACTGGCTCAGAAGGGCATGTTCCTTTTCTCTACTTCTATACAAACGAGCAAAAACGTGTGTTCCCTGGGCACCCCCGGACCACCACAACAGAACGTGGCTGGGGCCCGCCCTAGACAGCAGCTCTGCTTCAGGTGGTCTCAGCATTCAGCGGGTGAATGCGCGGCAGGAAGACGCACCGGCAACAGACCAGCAGCTCAGGGATCGCCGGGAGGAGACCCAGAGCTACGATGAACGAGGCTTCATCCAGGAAGAAACACGTCAGCAGCTAACGCACCCAACGGAGAAGCACGCAGGAGCTTTCCAGGTCGGTATGTGGGTGCCTTGGCCCCGGGGGGTGAGAGAAGTGGAGAAATGGAAAGCACGGCCCACACGCTGACCTGAGGTCCATTAACAGGCGTGCTGTCCCGACCAAGCACAGCACACGCCTGGAGCTCAGACCCCAGGGGCCACGTCGGCCTGCTGTCCCGATACGAGCAAGCAGAGCAGCGCCAAGAGCGTGCAGCGTCTCAGTGCGCTCGAACCTCGTCTCTGCGAGGCGCTGCCCTGATCTACAGGCCGCGACCCGCAAGGTGCACCAGCCTGAGCCCTAACGAGCGCAGCGGAGGCCACTCGCAGGTGACCCCGTGACTGTTGGCAACAGCTGCGTCATTACGCCGTCGGCTTGTGGCTACTGATTAAAAACACGGTATCTTTGAAGCTCTTCTTGGAACGTTAGGACGCTTTCACCTCAGACTCCCTTACGCTGACTGTACAAAACTGCACACACCGCACAGCGATACGTACACCGCAGGCGACCCCAGCATGCTCCTCTCCACGAGGCGGTGGAGATGCAGATTTGCCATAACGAACGCCAGCTCCTCCTCCCTCTGCAAAGGCAATTAAAAGAAGACGTGCATCGGCAGAGATACTTTCACTGTTCACAGGGTCGCTGTTTCTGATCACAGCACATGCATCACAGAGAGATGTGGTTTCTTACCATCTAAGACCCCGCGGCGCTAACTCACTGTCACTGCCTGATAAGACTTAAGACGTCACAGTGACGGCAGGACCACAAGGCACCCGAGACACACAGCGCGTGGAACCAGAAGCATTGACACCCCAGCACTCATGAAACATCAGAGTGCCCTGTGACATATGCCGACTGTGAGAATATACAGTTAATTCCAGGTTGTTTCGAAGGCTTTTCAGAGATGAAGAGGACGCCGGTGAGACCTCCACCATGGGGTCAGCCAGAGTCCTGGCGTCTGTGCGGCCAGCCCAGGTGGACAACTCACGAGCCCGGAACAAGCCACGTGTGGCCTGGTCCACAGTCGCCGTGTGCGGAGGGAGGGTGGGAGGAAGAGCAGAGGCCACGGCAGGACGAGGCAAGAAGCGGTCTGGAGTCTGGCGTGGGGCCTGGACGCTGCCTCGCCATCGTGAACACATGTGAACTGTTCCACAATCAGCTTGTTCACAGGCTGCAGCCACAGGGGCGAGCCGGCCTGGCCCCGTGGGGAGCAGGACACTGTCGCCCCTCGCTGCCACTACCGCCCAGGGGATGAGAAGGAGCTGGTAGACTGGAAACCACCCCAGGGAGAGGAAACGCCTGGGGGGCCGCTGCCCCGCCATGAGCAGAGACACCGGTGAGCACCCGGGGTGAAATGGGCAGGAAGAAGCTTCCGCAGAGGAAGGGCGCGAAGGAGCGGCAGGCGGGAGTGTGGACTAGCTTGAGGGGAAAGGGCGTCCTGGGAAATCACAGGGTGACGGGACCCCAGCGCGCGGGCAGGAAGGGCTCGTGCCATGGGTGCGGGCAGCAGCGGGGCCCCGGGTGGGAATGTGGAGTCGTGAGGGGGCAGCAGGGACCGCACCCTCCGCCCCACACGCGAGGGCAGCGACGGGGGTATGGACGGGGGGCTGCAGGGCGGGTGTGTGCTGGGCTCACCTTCCAGAGCCCCACCACCAGGCCGGGGGGCAGGCAGAAGACCCGTATCAGCCTGTCGCCGCCCACTGCGCTGGACTCGGTCAGCTGGCTCAGCTGGTACTTGGTGATCAGAGAATGCCATCGGGGTCTTTGAACGTCATGCCAAAGAAAGCAGAGAGGAACATGAGCGTTGGCTGGCCCGTGCTGCCGACGCTCTTCAGTGCATCTAGAAAGACTTCTAGGAACCTCTAACCATGCACAGGAAGCTCCTAGGGAGAGACAACCTGCATAAATAAAAGGCAAACCAGGTAAGCCCAGCATTCTCCCCAGCCCCTGCCCTCGCTGCAGTGAGCAGCAGCATCACCCGGGGCGAGGGGAAGGACCGTCCTCACGAGCCTGGACACCATCGCCACCAGGAGCAGAGCCTCAAAGTGCGGCCCTCAGTAACGCACATGAAATCCCTTGCTGCTGCTGCTGCTAAGTCGCTTCAGTCGTGTCCGACTCTGTGCAACCCCATAGACGGGAGCCCACCAGGCTCCCCTGTCCCTGGGATTCTCCACGCAAGAACACTGGAGTGGGTTGCCATTTCCTTCTCCCTTAAATGGCAAAAAAGGAGCAGTCCACTGGGCTACCTGAAAGCAGAGTCACCTCTTCAAGTTATTATCAAGAACAACTCAGAAATAGTGGAAATTGTTAATGTCAGAAAACAGATTTAAACCAAAATCACAAGGGTTTTCATGAACGAGATGCAGCGTGAACTCTGTTAGGATTGAGAGTCTGAGAGTAAGTAACTCCCACGTGCAGAACACAGCTCTGACACGCAGATCAACAGAAGGAAACCACGCTATCCGCTCCACCGCAGCGGACGGAGGTGTCTGTCCTTCCCGGAGGCAATCCGGGAAACCGGGAGGGAGAGGAGCGCTCAGCGGCTGGTTGACACAGCTCAGCTGCCATCAGAGGGAACTCTCTAAGGAGTGGGGGGCCCTCCAGCACCTAAGGCACACGCCAGCTGGTGACAGGTGTTCAGATGTTCGTTAGGCAGAAGCATGTAAAAATCAGGGTGTTCCACTGTGCACTCTTTGAAAGCAGAGGGGCTGTAAGCATGGAAACCAGACCCATCCATGGCTACCTGACCACCTGAGCCCCTCACCCGGCTTCTTGCACTAAGAACCACACAGGTTAGGTGAGCGTGGGTGTGAGGCAGCGATCTAAAAATACACCCCAAGGGCGAATACCCTGGGGGCAGCTGAACACCAGGCTGGGGACCGAATGTAGAGTTAGGAGAACCAGAGCTGAACGCTTAGCTCCAACCCTGCACACCGTCTCAGCGTGACTTCACCTGTGTCTGGGGAGACAGCCCCCGCCTTGGAGGGAGGGCGGGCGGGGGACAACAGGAGAGCTCCTCCCTGGAGCACTAGGCACCGCGAGGAGCTCCGGGGCAGCAGCCACTGCGATGACATCGCCAACGTGGATGCAAGTGGGCGGGGCTGGGAAAACACCCCAAAAGGAGCCTGACGCCCCAGCCCTCAGACCACAGCTCCAGACCGGTTTGATGAACACCACAGAGGCCATGCCAGTCCCCATTGGCCTTGGCCTTACAATTCACCCTGACGCAGGAACTAAGGCTGCCGGTGACCCGACATTTCTCCGGAATCCGGGAGGCAGAGCATCCCCGGTGACACAGCCAGCACAACACTAAGGAAGGCTTTCACTGGTTAAAAACAAAGTCCTCATGGAGGACACAAAATAAAAAATCACCGTGTCTCTCCTTTGCCGTCACGCAGATGCATACGAGGGTTTGTATATCTGCACCATAGACGCATCTGCTCACAAACCTGGAATAAAAGTGTCGATCAACACAGATTCCTGAGAAGCACTTTCGGAGTTTGTTCACCACCGCTGATCAAATAAATGCTGGCTGAAGTTCAGTGAGTTTTAATGGAAATAAATTACATTAAATGAATTTTCACAGTGAGTTCTAGCTTTCTGTCACTGTGCAGTATCGGGTATTCCTGGCTTGGATGACAATTTCAGGAACATGGTATCTTTGAGTGAGTTTACAATTCAACACCATCCATTTATGAACATTCATGAGCGTTTTACTTTGATGCAAACTGTTCTGTCCTCATCCCTATAAACATAATCTCATGATGTGCCAGTAAGGTACTGTTCAGTCACGCTGGCACAGAAGCTGCAGACTCACTCTCTGAAAACAATTTCATGGTGCATAAAACCTAAACACTGGAGAAAGGAAATCTGGGGTCCACCATGGTATCAGGTAGAATTTCAAGAGTCACGCAGATAAAGATACCATTCCGAAAAAGTAGCTGTTCCCAAAATATCTTCGGTTAATATAGCCAGGGGAAGCGATGCCAATGTTTTCCTTCACAGTGGTAAGCATATTTTCGGAATACAATAAAGCCTGGACCCGCTAGCACTAGGAATACGACACCCCCATTCACAGCATGACAGCCGGACCAGTGATCATGGGAAGAGCCCTCAGCCAGCCAGCGCCAGAGGCCGGCACAGACAAGCGGCTCGCCTGCAGACTGCAGTCGTCTCTGTAGTCAGGGGCACCGGGAAAGAAGGCAGTTCTACTGAGCAGAAGGCAGACGCTGCAGTGAGACCTCAACACCTTCCTCGGCAGGGGCTGGGAGAGCCCGTGGTGGGGCTACAGCTCGAAGGGCGGTGAGAACAGTGCACTGCGAGGTCAGAGGGGCTGGGGGCGGGAGAGGAAGCGGCGCCAGACAAGGCAGCCGCCACCTCTGCACTTCCACACACGCACAGCCAGGAGCTCGGGAGGCCACACGTGACAAAATCCAGCTTAGAAAAGTCAGCACGACCGAGTTCTTAGGAAAACCAAAAGCCGAAGGATGAGTGTGAACCCAGGGCACAGCCACCTCACTACGGAATAATAATAAGGACTCAATAAGCACCAGCAATAAGACACATAAGACCCGACGTATGTGCAGCAGCAAGACCCGATGTGCGCACTGGACGGTGAAAACCTGTGGTTTCACAGCAGCCATGCACACTAAACACTACATCACAACCATCCTCACCCCATTTCACAGATGAGAATGTGGAGGCGTGGTCTGCAAGCCGTCTGCACAAGATGGCACGACTAGCCGAGTCCAACAGAAAAGCACATAAAATAGTGACTGTACGATCTAACGCGTAAACTGTGATCACTGTATCATTTACTCAAGAAGGAAAATATAATCGCTTTATATGTCTCTGTGTTAAAATGGTTTTAAAGCTAAAAAACTCAGCCAGCCACCTATCCTCCAGGAAATTGCCACAAAAAAACCATTCCCTAAGCCATAGATAGGGCTTCCCTGATGGCTCAGGGGAAAAGAACCTTCCTGCCAACGTAAAAGAGGCAGGTTCAGTCCCTGGGTGGGAAGATCCCCTGGAGAAAGAAAAGGCAACCCACTCCAGGATTCTTGCCCAGAACACCCCACAGACAGAGGAGCCTGGCGAACCTACAGTCCATGGGATGCAGAGTCGGACTCGACTGAGCAACTAAACAACAACGAGCTTATCGACGCGATAAGCCCCTTCTTTTCCTATTCGACAGCAATCCAGAATGAAAGAGAAGGCTTGGACATGCAATCAAGTCAAAATACACCACTGATATTTTTGAATGACGAAAGGCAGGCTAAGTGTCATTGTCCACATGACACAGCCTCACACAGCGACACGCACCTGGTCCTGCTGGGGGCTCTGGACTTGCCCATGAACACCGGCGTCACCCCACACAGGTCCAAGGTGGACAGCGTGGCCAGAGGCGGCCAGTCCTTGCCGTACCACGCAACAGTGACCGAGGAGTCGTTGACGGAGAGGTCGGCGTGCTCCATGGTGTATTCTCGCCCATCGGCTCCTCTCAGGATGATCACCCAGCCGAGGCCAGACACTCTGAAGATGGAAGAGCGAGCAAGAAGGTCTGCCTCGTGGCAAGAAGTAAAAACGCAGGCTGCCACCTGTCGTCTCTAAAGCACCTGGAACCCTAAAAGCCCAAGCTCCTAGCACACGCCTGACCCGCGTTTCCAGGCCATGGCAGCTCTCTCCTGGGACCTGTCCCCTCGCCTCACAAACACCCGCGGAACTGCTGCTCTGTGCCAGGAACCAGCAACACACAGATGAAGACGGCCAAGGCTCTGCCGCTCAGCAGGGCCTTGAATCTCCCGCTTCATTAGAGCCGACTACCAGGCCTCATAAAACCTCTGGACCATATATATGGGGTGGGAAAATACCATATTTTATAGATACACAAAACCAGAAAACATCCAACAGTCCCTCCCCATGTAAACCACACGTAGAACCTGTATACACAGTACTCGGGGCTCAGGCCATCCTTCTTTGCTAACGCGAGGCCTACCTAAGGGCCTCCTTGGTCTTCACCAGGAGGCCTGTGTTGGGGTGCAGAGGTTTGAGAACCTGCGCTAGAGCCGCCTTTACAGACGCTATCTGTTTTGTAAGATACTCTTTCTTCCAATATCCAGCTTCTTTATCCCCCGCTGACAGTAAGTTGACGGACAAGTCCATCTTCTCTGCCGGGTCAACTCTCCAATGAGATCTTTTAGGTGAAAAGGCAGCTGAGTAGAGTCTGATCCAAATAAAACTGGGGGAGGAGAGGAAACAAACGTGTTAACGAAGAGACACTGCCACGCACCTGCCACGAGCGTCAGAGGAACACGCAGCAACGGTCACGTGATTTAACAGCTAGTCAAGTAACTGTTGTCCAGTTATTTCCATGACCAAGTCAAGCTGAACGGTTCACAGCTGTTCAAGTGTCAACACGAAGGTCAGTGTTTTAGACTCACCAGCCCTAGAGACACACACTAGCGGGAAATGCACGCTTCCCAGGGCCGAGGGACATGAGCGATCTCATGTTATCCTGGTGTCATCCCAAGTAAGAGCCGCCTTCTCACGCCAATAATTGAAAAGGTCTAACACAGGAGAAAGCAAGAAGGGTACACAATGCGACCTCCTAGCTTACACACATGCTTCTCTTTGAAAAGACCAGAATGCAGTTTTACGCATACATACACATGTACACACACACACAGAGAAATGCTGGTGGTGACTGACATGTATTCTAATTTTTTAACAATGAACATGGACTGCTCGCACAACAAGGAAAAACTGAAGACGGTTAGTAACACCTAACAACAGCTAACATTTCGGAGCACTAGCCCTGAGCACGCTTCAGCACTTCACAGGCACGCACTCACTTCGCCCTTCCAGCAAACCCAGGAGGTGGCAGCTAAGACTGTCCCCCCTGCATGGACCACGTGACTGAGGCCCAGCTGCAAGGTGCCCGGCCCAGGTCTGCTGACAGAACCGCCACTGAATCCTCACAGCCTCAACCCCTGCCTGTCCCTGACTCTCAGCAGCACGGACACATGGGCTCCAACAATCATATCCACACCCAGAGCGCCCACCAGCTGGGGCGCTGGAATTCCAATGCCACTCTGACCCAGAGGAGGCAAAGGGCAGGGGGTCACAGGAGTGGAGCAGCGAAAGGGGCTGAGCTGGGGGCTCCCCTCTAGGAAAGGCATTCCGGAGGGAAACTAAGGCAGGAGTTAACACAGGGTTTCCTAGCATGAAGGGCAAAATTTACATAATTAATTATTGACTAATTCCTGTCTCCGCGTTTCTATTGAATGCAAAAAAGGATGATCTGCAGGAGGCCTGGGAGGCAAGACTTCTGGAGGGGAAGGTCTGGAGGGGTCAGCCTTTTCAGACAACACAGTTGGAGGGATCCTCCAAGACTCTCCGTGCAGGTCTTCCCAGCAAACGAGCCAGGAGTCAGACCCCTGCCCACTACCAACATCGCTTTCTAGTATGAGTTTTTCTAGTCATTTCTCCCCTCACAAAATCATTTCACTCCAAGGCTTATTCATGTTTCAGCTCAAAATTTTACAGGCTTTTGTACATGGACTAACAGATGCAAAATAATAATCAGTTGAGACATTCAGGTAATCTGAGCTCTTTCACCAAAATCCCTTGAGAAGATGCTTGCTTCTGAAAACTCCCTTTGCATAAATGCCTGTCCATGCTTTCTTCTGATTTACTCAGTCATTCCACTTCAGTGTTTTTCTACTTCAGCAAGATCTCCACTGAACCCCAAACTTCCCACCTCCGCACCACAGGAACTGCGGCTCGCTCTATTTTCCATAAGCTCCAGCGCTCACAAACTACAGAACACGGCCCAGAGAGGGGCGTGAGGGGCAGGGCAGTGACGTCACACCCTTGGCTGGCCACAGGTACCACCCTACACTTTCACACACATTATCTCACTTAATTCACCATGGGTAGAGCCTCAAGAGAATAAAAAACATCCTACACAATTAAAATATTCAATATTACCTATATTGTTCCACTTCATTATCTATAAAACACAAAGGTCAAGCTTAAGAGGCTTTTAGACAGTCCCTAAACCCAAAAACACTCATTTCTTGATCACAAAATGCCCAACCTGGTTAAAAAGCTAGAGCAGACTGAAGGGCAAGAGCTATCTGACTATGAGCCATACACAGGAAGAATTCCATCAGGTTGGTCAGAAAATGAGGCCAATTTAATGTTCTGATAAACAGTGTTTCCCAGAGGACTGGAGAAAGCCAGGTTCAGCCCGATCCAGGCTTCCCTGTGACCCACCACCACCACCGCAGAGCCAAGGGCTCACGCCGAGGGCTGCCCCATGCAGGAGGGGGAGAACCCCACCCTCGTGACGCATCTCCCCATAAGTCAACAGTGTAACTCGCCACGGGACGGCTCCTGTCCTCTCTTCAAACAAGGCTCAGAAAGTACCAACTTCTCAGGAACATTCATGGTTTACCTGTTCAGTTGTTAACACGAAGTTGTTTTATGAAGTCTGGCTGTGAAATCAAGACTGTAACTCTTAAGAATACAATTCAACTTATCCCACTAAGACTCTCCTCCATAAAAGAGAACACACACAAGGGTAACTTCAGAAGAAGCTCAGATTTTTACAGCACAACCACTTCCAAGAAAGTGGGACGGACAGATAACCGACAACAGAAGTGCAAAGAATCTAACCACAGCTGAGGCTCCCAGTCTGCTGAGAGCCCAGGGCCTGCACCCCGTGGGCCTTGGACTGAGGGGACAAAGCCTAAGAAACTTACGGCTTAGCAGTTTATCTGAATAGTCCCAGTTCTGTCTTTGAATTAAGTAAGAACTCCCAAGAAGCTACAGTTCTGGTCATTTAGTCAACCCCCTCCTTGAAAAACGCCTCACTGCTCTTTGCTTCAGTGAATGTCTTCATCTCTGAGGGTCACTAAGGGAGAGACACACAAAACTTGCTTTCCATTCATTCTCGAACTATCTCAGGAGCTGACACTATGCATATATACTGACACAGACACGTATTTTCTCATACAGGAAATATCTTTTTAAAGTTAACGGATAAGAAAACCACCCTGACCAACCAGAGAATGGCACATGTCCCCTTCTTATTATGAGAACGTGGCTGGAGAGATTTTTAACACAGATTCTAAAACACAGAATTTAAATCTGCAGAAATGTATACCAGGGGTCCGATACTTTTTTCACCTTCCCCGCTGGCTCTGATGCAGCTGTTGCAGACCCCGCACTGAGGAGAGCTGTGCAGCTGTGTCTACATACCACAGCCCTGACCCGTCCCTCTCCGACCCCTCACCGAGTAAACCACTCCTGAAATCCGCATTCCCCTCCATCATGCTGTCTGCCCTGGCTGACAAGGGGCTTCTGCGTGGGACCAACACCCGTCTGACCCTTCTGATGTTGAAAACAGAGGGGTGTCACAGCTAAGACCCCACAATGCTCGCCAGAAGCTGGGGGGAGCCCACGTCTCACCCTCGAGACAACGTTCTGAGCCGCCGACAGAGATCATAGCGACAGCACAGAAGAAGGGGTTTCACCCCTCTTCCCACGGACCCCCCACCAGCCCAGGGGCTCTGCGGGCCTCCTCTCTGGGGCAGAGGCTCCCTGGGCATGCTCTGTCCTCCCCGCCGTCCCCTCACGCCCCTGCACCAAGCATGTCCCACAGCAGCCGGGTTTCGGGGAGCCTCTCCCTTGTCTTCCTGCGGGGTCTGCTCCACAAGGCCCAGCGGGGCAGGTCAGGGCAGGTCCCACGCCAGCGCCGCGGGCTGCGGAGGAAGCCTGCCCACCCCTGGGGGACAGCGAGTCCTCCCGGAAAACAGACCTGAGGCCACTTTCTCCAACAGCTTCATCGAGAACAAGCGTGACCTTTTCCAGTTCATGTAAAGACTATCCCTTTCCTAAAACGCGGAAGGACAAACCACTGAAAACTTCACCCGGGAGACATACATCTGAAACCACTCTCGAAATTCTTCTACATTCTCAAAAATGGCTCAGAAGCTCTCTCTAGTTTTCACAACTTCCATCAAAACGCCACTGGACCCGACAGCAACGTGCAGTCTCCTTACTTGTCGTTGGCCAGGTGATAGAAGCGCCTGCTCACGCACCCGGCGCACAGCAGGGCCGCCGCATCCAGGTAGGACAGGATCTTCAGCAGGACCTCTGAGGGCAAACTGGGGGGCAGGGGGGAGGAGAGGAGTCAGAGCAGCTTCCAGAAAACACCTGGCCGTTCACCTCCCAACACAAGCAGCCCTTTCTGTGCAAGAGTCCCGGGGCTCCCATCTCAGCTCTGCCGGCGTCTCTCCCTCCGCCCTCCTTGGGAAGGAAGGACACGGGCAGAGAAGTGAACGAGGCAATGTCAGAAAGCAAATGGTGAGCACCTACGAGCATAAAGCCCCACAGGGAGAACAAGGCCAGCCCCTCCCCTGGGCCTGCGGGCTCCCTCCCTCGCCCCCACCCCCAGCACCCTGCTCCGGCAGCAGGTGCAGGCCCCCCGCCCACCGCGCTGCCCCTCTCTGGAGGCTCTTCTCCAGGCCCTTTCGTCTCTGTGTTCAGTTCTCAGCTTAAATGTCAGCTCCTCAAGAGAAGTCTTGCCTGACCATCCCACCCTACTAATCTGGATTAAAGAGTCCATTTGCTTTCTGGACAGCATGTACCCCAATTTATAATCTACTCCTTGTTTCAATCTGGGTCCTCCACAGGACTGGAAGCCTCATGAGAACACATGTGAGTGGCTTACCAAATGCCTCCTTCCCCAAGCAGAGTGTTTGGTTCAGAGAAGGCCCTCTGGTATCCATGGACAGATCAGCTAAAGCGATATTTGTTCTAGATCTCCTACCAGATTATTGTATGACAGAGTCTATTCCCAGAGAAGAGTGAGAAGACAACTCTTGAGAGTGCCTTGGATGGCAAGATGAAACCAGTCAATCCTAAAGGAAATCAATCCTGAATTGGAAGGACTGATGCTGAAGCTCCAATACTTTGGCTGCCTAATGCAAAGAGCCTACTCATTGGAAAATACCCTGATGCTGGGAAAGATTGAAGGCAGGAGGAGAAGGGGATGGCAGAGGATGAGATGGTTGGATGGCATCACCAACTCACTGGACATGAGTTTGAGCAAACTCCAGGAGATAGTGAAGGACATGGAGACTGGCGAGCTGCAGTTCATGGGATTGCAAGAATCAGACACGACTGAGTGACTGAACAACAGCAAAATCCCCAGAGTGTACGGTTTAAAGTTTAAATCCATGTCCTCAGTTAAATCTCTCTTTTTTGGCTTTTCTTCTTTTTAAAAACATAGTGCAAGTATGGACACTGTTACCTGAGCAAGTTACGACGTGGTATTAAAGGTCCAAAACTTGAACTCAGGTTTTCTGTGCGAATCCGTGTTCTGCAGCACGTGGACTAGGTGAGCCCGCTCCCCGCCCTGCAAGACGCCCCCGGTGGTGCCGACTTTCCAGGACTACACGCAACATTGAGCGCACAGCTGCTGCTCCAGAGACGTTAGTACGGTACTAAGCCACAGGCATTTCAGCATCAATTTCAAATAGCAAGTATTTTTATCAGTTTCTACAGATCTTGTTGTTGAGGGTCACAGAACGGAACCTGACATGACAGAAAAGGGTTCCCCAAATCCTGAAAGCCAAGTAAGTCCGAGACCTCCTGAGCTCTCCAAAGGACATACTTTAATCTTCTTTCTCCTTTTCCAAGGGTCTTTATCAAGTAGAAAGTGAATAATTGTGAAGAACATTTTTCAAAAAGGAAAATTAAATGCACTTGTCACTTTTACAAGTTCGGCTTCATGAAACTAGTCTGATGATCACAGTGACAGGCTGTGATGACTCACAGCCAGCTCTCCGTGCTGTACATTCTCCCCACACACGTCTATTCTTAGAGAGCTCAAAATAGCAACCTGGTGTATCCGGCACTAAACTTTCTCTAATAACGCTGCCCCTGCAGCCCTGAGCTGCAGCAGAGCACCTCGTCCCTTACCTGTCCAGGGACGCAGAGCAGCCTGCGCTGGGCCTTCTGCAGACCTTGTCCTGCCGGGCATGGCGACTCAGGGCAGCGGGGCCTGAGGGCAACATGGCGCCTGGCCTCGTTCTGAAAGCACACGGGGAAAATACTAATTACAAAGGTGAACTGTCCATTCCCCTCTGCGAAACAGAAAGGATTCATGCACTCCAAAGACGACTCGCTGTGAAACTTCGTCTACAGAAGGCGGGGGTGGCAGTCAGACATTCAGTGTCCTGAGCAAACCTGGAGGCTGGGCTGACTCTGCTGCCTCTTATAAACCATCAGCACATCAAAAGGTGCTACAGAAAGAACTTGGTGGAAACAGTGAAGCAATTATCCTTGAATACATTAAAAAAAAAAAAAAAGAGTACTGAATGGAAGCAGAAAGGGAAGATAAAATGTGCCAACTGTCCAGTTTAAATAACACAAAAGAAAAACGGTAGAGTTAACATCAGTTCAGTTCAGTCGCTCAGTCGTGTCCGACTTTTTGCGATCCCATGAATTGCAGCATGTCTCAGTAGGGTTTAAAAAAAAAAAAAACTTAAATTCCTGAACTGGATCTGGCACCGTCCTCAGGCTTGCCCATCTTGGAGGGCTAACGAGCGGTCCCAGTTCTGGCTCCGGCAGTCACAGCCACAGGACCACCAAACACCCACCTGCTAAAATCAATGTTCACTACAGTCACCCCTCAAGACCAGCCGCTCTCAACAGCAGCTGGCCAGGGACCTGAGACACCCAGCCAGTCAGCAAGCGCACACCTCCCAGTGGACACGCTGCTTCTGCTGGGGCGACCTGGAACCTGCTTCCTTACCTGCCTCCACACACCTGACCCCCACCCCCCACCACACACAGACACGGCAATCACTGACCCTCCCAGCCAGCACACATTTCAGAATCAAGCAGAACCTAGAGCATGCAGCATCCACGTGCTTGGCTCACCAACCCTATGGCTCTGAGGATACACTCTGTTCACCACCGGTTTAATCAGCCCATCCCATTTTTCCTACCAGATATGCGCGATGACTGGGGGGCAAAGGAAAGGGACCCCCAAGAACTTGGAAGACAGGGCAATAGTCTCTCTGGGAGTGCAAGAATGCAGTCCACATGGACAGATCAAAGGATGGCCCTTAACCGTGAGCACAGCCTGCTCTCAGGAGGCTTGGGGACGGTGCTGCCCACAGACTTGGCATCACCTGGTGCCTGCCATGGAGACAAACAAGATCAGTGGACTTGAAGCTTGTTGGCTATGGAAATCTTTGCTTAAACAAAAATGTCAAGAGAAGTATAAAAATTAGTGCCCAGGTGGGATTCTCTGACTAAAGGGGGACAGGGCATTGCAGAGCTTTCCAAACGAGCATCTCATCCTGCCCTCTCCCACTCTGTGTCTCTGCACTTGGCCAGGAAGTCAGGGAAGATGAAGAGCACCCGAGTGCCTTCGGCTGCATGAAGCCGGGATGGAGGATCTAGACTGCACTCTGCGTCTCCTGGGTTGCGATGCCACCATCTCATGGAGATCTTCCAGCCATGCCCTCTAAACTCCAATCTGCACTTCACGCACACATGATGCTCCCCCCATTTTTTTCCTTAGCACGCGTCACCAGACACCACACATTTCCCTCGCCCACCGTCACTGGGGTGGAAGGACTGTGCTGGCAGGGCTTCCTCATGAGGTCTACTCACTGCCTATCCCCCACAACACCCCCAGCATGAAGAAGGCATTCAATAAATATTTTCTAAATTAATAACACATCGATCGAAAAGGCAGACTCTACCAGCATACACTACAAAATCTTATGTTTGTATTTCTCTCTTCAGAGGAAAAAACCAAACACATACACACAAAGAAAAGCAGTCTGCAAGGAAAGAGAACAAGGTATTAACTGGTAGTACATCTGATTCACAAGATTAGGCGATTATAGAGTTTTTGGCGGTGCTTGTTTTTAAACAGAACTTGGAAGACTGGAGAACACAGTGTACTCTCCAATATTTCCCGTGTACTGAAAATGTAATGAGTTGTAAGGGAGGGTTGTTGTTCTCATCTCAAAACTGAGAACCCCACACACAGGAAGATCTGGGAGCACAGCTATCACAGCAAAAAACATCCTTTCAGCTGGAGCCTTGGTTCTCAAAGGCCCCCAAGCATTCTGGGCTCCAGGTCCTCTGAGCACACCCTGCAGAAAGCTTAAAACTTCTTTAACATTTTTCCCCAAAATTGTTACATTAGTGTTCCAGGTCCAGAGGGAATCCCCTGCCCACTAGCTCATATCTGTTTGAAAAGTACAGCCTATTTGTTCCTATTTTGTTTTTCCATGATTAAACTAGATCTCCCTAGCCCTGCACTGCCAGAGCAGAAGACTGAGGCTCTAATGAGGTAATTAACAGTGACGCCTGTGTCACCATATATCTTATCGTTCTGGACTTTGGCACCATTGAGAGCATATCTGCATTTCTCCATAAAATAAACTAACTGCACATTCTTCAGAGCTACACAGTTCACCACCAGAAGCCCCATGCATGTCATGAAGCTCTGTATGGCTACAAAGTTAAGCAGTGCGTATTAAGCTTTATAACTAGTAAGATGACATTTAGTTTAAAACTGATTTTTTTTTTTCAAGTGACAAACTTTACCTGATTGCTTTGAATTAAGTTCAGTGTTTTAAAAACCTACTTTCTGGGCCTGATTCTTAATATCTGATAAATCAAAGAAATTAGACCAAGCAGAAACTAAGCCAACTTGACAGCTTTCTGTGATATTCTTACAGTTTAAGATATTTATACAAATTCATATTTTGTGTTAAAAAGATTTAAACATATTAAACATGTTGTGTGATTCTTTGTTAAAATCTAATTTTTTCTGCCTCAAGACATTAAAAATAACCACCTACTTAGACTATAACCATTCTTAAGATCTGACTTTTCTTGAACAAAAAGAATTTATGTACCACCAAATCACAGACTGCCATGCACACTTCCATGCCAGGCATAATTACAGGCATTCTAATTACATCATTTCAACAAGAAGTTCACTCAACTTGCAAAGTAATAGAAGATTCATCATGTAACAATCATCCTGCTCCCACTAACAGAACCTTATATATAAAGACTAATTTTGGTAACAGTGGCAAATTGATTTAAAGTTCAATCTTCCTACTTTAAATTCCTGTCTTTCTCTCCTACATAATAGAAATTTTACAGGCATCATCACCATTTTGTCACGAGGCTTGTGATATGTAGAGCGTTTACAGCTATTCTCAAGAACCAACCATCACTGTAATACCTAGGGAGGGGGGCCCTGCTTCTGAAACTAGCCTAAACGGGGTAATGCATCCTGGCAGGATGGACACGGGACACAGTCCTGGAGATTCAGGGGGAAAAAATATACCTTAAGTAGTTGAGCTGGTAAGTAGTAGTCTGTAGTGTTAGTCACTGCTTAGTAACAGAATCCTTTTCTATGCTTAAACACAGACATCTGGTTTATTAGAAGGCATAATATGGCAGACTTTCTATACCCATAAATCGAGATCTACAAGCAAAAAGAGAGTCTTCAAGAATCCAAACGGTCCTTCGCACTATTCCTCCACCTTGCAATCTAACTGGGAAGACCGGTGCAGAGCTAGGAGCTCAGCATGAAAGAAAGGGATGTAATAAGACATGAAGACAGCACTAGGGATACTTCCTCCGACATTCACTCTGTGAAGTGAGCCACTGTCCTTGGAGTTAAGCTGAAGTTCCTTTTGGAAAGCAGTTGCCGCCTCCTGCGCCCTGCCCCTCCCCGACCTCACTCCTCCAATCTCCTTCTGTGACTGCAGAAGAGGACCACCGTTCAGCTGCCGGGCACCCCGAGAGAACTGGAGCAAAGACGAGACCCCTGTCACCAGAACAACACCACACATACACACACCCTCCTCCGCTTGGACAAGAAGACTACAGAAGAGAATCGGGGAGCGAGCACCGAGGGGTGTCTGTCTATTAACAGAAGGCATCCCCCCAGGGTCTGCTGAGAAACGCAAACCTGGCCGTGATGGCGGAGGTGCAGCTCCCAGACCAACCTGCCTAAAAGCGTTACCTGGTTAGGGGGCTGAGTCCTCCATTCGTGAACTGGGTGCAGGAGAGAAAATTGATTATGTTTTGATAAGTAGAATCGACTTTTCTAAAGTCATAAAAAAGACAAAAACCCGGCCCCAGAATTAGGTAGGAAATAACTTCGGGAACATGCTTTGGAGGGGAGCCTTGCCGGCTACGCGGCGCGGGAGCGCGGAGATTCCCACCTGCCCGCGTAGGTGGGCGCGTCCACGCGGCGGCTCTCCGCGAGGGCTGCTCCAGGTCTAGGGGCTCGCACGCCCCCGTACCCCCAAGGCCCACTAACTGAGTGAACCGAGGAAACAGAATATTCCAGGGAAGCTCCTCGACTTGTACCGTGACTTGGGGTTACCCCACGCTTCCAAGTTTTAGACACTTCCTCTCTCCGTCCTTCCAGACCTTTCCCGCGCTAACAGGTCGGAATCAACGAAAAGAAAGAGAAAGGGAGGCGGGGGAGTCAGGGGCTACTCCTGTCGGGGCTCCCGGGCGCCCGCCCCAACGCCACCCCACCCCCGGAGAGTCACCTGAACCCTGCGCGCCCCGCGGCAGCCCCGGGGCTCCCGAAAGCTGAGCCAAAGCAGCCAAGAGGCGGGGGCCGCGCCAAGAGGCACTGCCATTGCAGCTGCAAGAGCCGGCCGCGTCCGATCGCCATGGATACCCAGCGCCGACGCTCCTCCTCCTGGCCGTCGCACCGCACCGGGACACGCCCCCTCGCTGGCGCGTGCGCAGAGGAGCTGTGGGGGGGGGCGGGGCCGAGGGCAACTCCGCCTATCAGCCGGCTCCAGGGGACCTGACGCCGACGCCGAGGACTCCTGGCGGCGGCGAGAGCGCAACGGGGACTCTGTGCTCCCACGCAGGCTCTGAGAGTGCTTCGCCCTCCCCACCTGCGGGCTCTGGGGTAGTCTTCGCTACTTCCAGCCCGACTTGTTTAACACCAAACGAAAAGGCTACATTGTCTGCCCAGAGGCAACAGCAGGGCCACAGTCAGACCGAGAATTCCCCAGTTGGCACGGCCCTTTCTAGTGGGACACCGGGATAGGCGGTTTGTAACCGCGAACTTGATTTTTGCAAGTTCCTGAAGTACGCAGCGCCAGGGGCTCCCATCCCGCCGGCCACCAACAAAGCCCCGCCTTCCTGTCCCGCCGAGGCGCGCGGCGTCCGCGCAGGGGCGTGAAGGAGGCCCCGAGGCGTCCGCGCGCGCCCCGGCTGCCTTGCACTGTGGGAGATGTAGTCCTTGAGCGTCCCGCGCCGCGGCAGTTCCGGGAGGAGTGCCGCCCTCGAACTACCACTCCCAGGGCTCCTAGCGGTCTTCCAGGCCCCTTTGCGAGGGGCCTGCCGGGGATCAGGTGAATGTCAGCAGAGAAAGGAATCCAAGTACTTTCAGTCCAGTGAAAGGAGAGCCGAAGGGAAGGGAAACTGGGCGTCAGCTCCTTTCGGGAGACGTTCTGTCTTGATTGACGCAGTTGGAGCTAACGTTTTTGCCGAACACGCCCGTGCAGCGTCACCGGTGTGGACGCGAGCGCTCGAGCCCGCGCCCGGCCGGGTGTGTGGCGGGTCGCGAAGGTCTGCTCTTCACAGCTGGCGTCTTCCCTGAGCGGGGCGACCTTCCAGGAGCATGATCTGCACTCTCCTGAGAGCTGTGCGGTGCACGGAGAGGCTGCATGGGTGCCCCAGGAAGCCATGGTTTCTGCCGCACTCCGTGCCTCACAGAGCTTGCTCGCAGACTGAGCCCAGGTGGAGATGGGGGCTGCAAGAGCAGAACACGGCGGCGCGACCTAGGTATATTTGGGGAGTCAACCAGAGATCCATCTGGACGCAAGGACGGAGCCCCCAGAGCGCGAAGGAGGACGGCAGCAAGCAAGTGTCTGTGCACAGGAGTCAGGGCGGGGAAACTGTCCTCTCAACGTCACAGAAAGGTAAAGGGGATTCCGTGTAGCGATCAGTCTCTCAGCAAACGTGACGGGAGCTGCCGACGCCCTTTATATAAGTTCAGAACCGAGAATAAACGGTTCACGCAAATTAAAAGGTAGAACCGTTGAAGGCAGTTCAAAGCAGAGAAGATAGGCCTGCAATTTTCTTCCCAGATTTGAGAATTCACATTTGACGGTTGATTTTGATACAACTTTGCTGAATTATGCCTGTAAGATTTTTCTCAACTTTTATTAGTTTGGTGTGGAGAGAGCCTATAAAACCGTTGTTTGATGTTTTGTAACAGACAAGTAGATTTCCCAGGTGTTACTTCACCTCATTTGAATCTCACCGTTTACTTTTTCAGACAGGCTCAGTAGTATGTATAAGGCTAATTTCCCCAGTTTTGCACAACTAAAAATTGAATGTATTTCTAATCTCAGTTTCCTAATAGCCATGCCAGTACCTCTTAGGACAACCACACCTGTCTTTAGTTTCTAAGAATAGCGCTGTCTCTGACATTTGGCCCTTAGATGCAGTGCTGTTTTTTATTTATTATTTTGATCAGTGGCAGGCAGTTTTAGAGGCTTCCATTCGACTTTTCTGATTATGGTATGGTGGGCAATGCACCTCAAAGGACCTAGTTTAGGGACTATTGTTGCTGATGACTGAGTATAGCCGTTCCAGTTATACTTTGAAAATCAGGGAAATGACCGTATGGTAAGTCCACCCAGCTGTGACCCTCTTACATGCCAGGCTCTTTATTGCATAGCCACCACAGGTACTCAACAGAGAGACCATAGAGACTCCTTAGGTTATTGATGTCAGCTTAGACTCTGTCCGGTGTACCTTGAAGTATCCCCTTTTCCAGCATGGGGTCACCAAGTTAATGGCTGAGGGGCTCTGGTGAAGGACCAGGGGAATCTTATGCTTGCGCAAGTGCCTCCTGATGGAGTTGGCCTTCCTTCGGTAAATGAATGCCAGGAGTGAAGAGCGGTTCAGGTCCAGAAACCGAGCTGTTCATTGTCACGACTGTTGCCACCTGGCTTCAGTGCTGGGCCATCCCCAGGGCTGTCAGAGCACCTGTGGGCAGTGTTTTCCAGGCCCCCCTCGGGACAGCCGGCCCTGGTGTCCGACACCCGCTTGAGTACACCCACAGTTCGCTGTGGCAGTGCTGTCATTTTTACTTCACTTAATGTGGACCACGCTCACTCCATCTTTGCCAGCACGAGCCGAGCTGTGCACCAGCTCTCAGGCTGCTTGTCACACTTCAGTGTTTGATCGGAGAGTGCTGATCAGTCAGCTCCCATTCGTCCCAGTCTGTATTTCGCGCCCCTTCCCGTCTCCCTTAGGATATAGCTGGCTCTGCTGGTGGGGCCTCCGGCCGCTACAGGGCTGGGGTAGCCCATTTCCTCCTTCCTTCCAGTTACGTTGAACCCTGGCCAGAGCACGTGTCTTGCAAGGTGGAAGTCTCCACCAGGTCTGCAAGCAGGAGAAAGAGCTAGCCTTCAACTGGGAGGCGTGAGCTGCCACTTCATGTGGGAGGGTTCAGAGGAAGTGGATCAAAGGATTTCCTAATCTTAGACAGTAAGGAGGCATTAAGATCAAGTACCTAAAGTACCAACTCCTCAGCCCTGCTCCCAGAGTTGGCTGTGGTTCTTTCCAAATAACTTTTCAAGTGATTCCAACGCGCAGATTTGACAGCAGCTGCTCCAGAACACGCGCCGACCCCTCCCATGTCCCAAACCCACATCTCAACTGCTGGAAATCCTGAAGCCAAGAGCATCCAGCTCATGTCCGGCACACGTGTAACCAGGGGTGTTTTCTCTTTACAGTGAAAGAAGCTGGAAGAGATTTTACCTACTTAATGGTGGTGCTTATTGGAATCACCATTACAGGTTGAAATCACAGCAAGTATAAACCTCCTGAATGTCTTTTTCTCTCTCCATTTGTCTCATTCTTGTTTTGCTAGATCTCCTTTTTCTGTGATTTTCAGGTGGCTTGTTTTACACGATCTTCAGAGAACTTTTTTCTTCATCTAGTCCGAATAAGATATATGGGAAAGCCCTAGAAAAGTGCAGATCGCATCCTGAGGTTAGTCTTTAAGGCTGTTATTCCAACTCCGATAATAGGGAGGAAAAAACGTTGGGGTGACCGGGGGAGTGGTGGGCAGAAGTCACATAGTGGTTCCGAGACTGGTGAAATTTATGTAATAAATTGGAATGGTTGGGTTGTGATTATGTTATTAGCTCCTTGTTCGCTACTTGAAATGCTTTGATTTATGGGCAGCACCCAGAGGTCCATACAGGGACATTTCAATTCTAATTGTAAAAGCTTAGACTATACCAGCATGTTAAACTCATGCACTAAGTGTCCAGTCTTTTTAAAAACCTGATCCATGACCTCATGATCATAGTGGGAATTGTTGGAGCTTACTGAGAGCATAGTGTGCACCACACACACTGCCCAAGGTCTGAGTGCTCATTCGCACGAGAACCACTCATGCCGGGCGCGGTCTCTATCCCGCATGCAGAAGAACACTGACATTTAAAGAGAGTAAATTAACAAAGCTAAGATGACCAAGCCAGTAAGAGGGAGAAAGTGAATGTGTTAGTCTCTCAGCCCTGTCTGACTCCTTGTGACCCCATGGACTGTACCCTGCCAGGCTCCTCTGTCCATGGGATTCTCCAGGCAAGAATCCTAGAGGGGGTTGCCATGCCCTCCTCCGGGGGATCTTCCCGACTCAGGGATCAAGCCCCGGGTCTCCCACATTTGTAGGCAGATTCTTTACCTTCTGAGCCACGAGGGAAGCCTTGTAAGAGGGAGAGCCAGAACCTAGTCCAAGTTTGTCTGATTCCAGATCTTATGTCTTAAGCACAGCCTGCCTGAACCAGGAGTAGGCAGGCGCAGAAAAGCTACATTGATTTTTTTTTTGAAGGATCCCATCGAGAAGGAAGTTTTCCATAGGGCTTTCCAGTCACAGAGAGAAAGCCAGTGTAGCCTGTGAAGGCCCAGATTTCTTACTCCCTGAGTGCAAAGCTTCAGCATTGAAAAATCTAATTCGTTGAAAGCTTAATTCTTGTACTTTGAAAGAATATGGCATATAGCATCATAAATCGCATGGCTGTTTCTCATGTAGACCAAGGAGTAATAGCAAAGAGACAGTCCCTGGGGAGGGCGGGAAGGTTTCGAACCCACAGACGCTGTCAGCCTAGGTCCTGTCAGCATCCATGCCCTGCCCTGGGTTTCCCTGGGCACCGCCTCCACATGCTCCATCAGTGTCTAGTCTCGTCAGGACGGAAGCCTCAGGAGCTAACGGTCTCTGACATCTTTCTTTCTTACTGAACTTGGGCGATCTGAGAGCCGTGGGGGAGATGCCACTCTGAGTGAAACTCAGCAGGGAATAAGGAAGTTCCCACTGTAGTTACTGGAGAAGGAAATGGCAACCCACTCCAGTGTTCTTGCCTGGAGAATCCCAGGGACAGCAGAGCCTGGTGGGCTGCCGTCTATGGGGTCGCACAGAGTTGGACACAACTGAAGCGACTTAGCAGCAGCAGCGCTGTAGTTACTGGGAAACCTAATTCTACCTGACAAGATACGCTTTACACACTATGATGATAAATATGACCAGTCGCGTAGTTAAATGTTGGAAGAGATGAAGAGTTGCTGCGTTGTTCACAAACTAGCCATTCAGTGATTTTCAGCATTGGAACAAAACAGAACTTCCCTGAATAAACACGGAGTGGGATGTTTTCAAGCTCATAACTTAACTTGCTGCCTGAACGAGCTCTACAAAGAATAATTAAACTTTAACAACTTGATTTTCTCAGCATTTATTAGGGGCCTGTTCTTTGCCAGGCACTGTGACTGATTGAAAAACAGAAAACTCTAATGTTCTGATACTGACATGTTTAATCTATTTTAGTGAGTTATTTGAAGAACTGTCCCATTTGTTTCAAATACATAGTTCTTTAATATGTCTCATCTTACCTATTACTTCTTTTTCTTTATGTCTGAAAATTTTGATATGAAGACACTCAACAAACAAACTAAATATTTCTAGAGTTGAAGCAATATTTGTTTTACTTTCATATCAAATTTGTATTTTATGAAAATATTCCAAAGTATTTGCATTTTCAGTTCAGTAAAAATTTCATTTCCGCTTCATTGTGAGTTTTCCCATTAGGAATAATGGTTTCCTACCCCTTGATCTGGTGTGCTTTAAATAGGGTCATTTGTTTTTATATGTGTGTTTTGGAGAAGGAAATGGCAACCCACTCCAGTATTCTTGCCTGGAGAATCCCACGGGCGGAGGAGCCTGGTAGGCTACAGTCCATGGGGTCGCAAAGAGTCGGACACGACTGAGCGACTTGCCTTTCCCTTTAGTGACTAAAGTATCATTTTGCTCTCATAAGTTTTAGTATCAGACACCATTGGGTAAATGTTGCTAAAAATGTTCAGTGGACATTAATTAGAGTGAACTCTGGGAGATAATGAAGGGCAGGGGAACCTGGCGTGTTGCAGTTTGTGGGGTCACTTGGTTTGTCAAAAAATATTTTTCCAGGAAGCTTTAAAAAACCATAACCCTGACAGAGCAGGCCTGGTCTGTGTCCTCTAGGTCATCAGTGTTTTTGGCGAGCCCGTCAAAGGCTATGGGGAGGCAACACGGCGAGGCCGAAGGCAGCACGTTAGGTATGGGATCAGCCGGGATCCGGGAGGCTGGTGGGAGAGGCTTAAGTGAGAGGAGGTCAGGCCTGTGCTCTTTCACCTTCTTGACAGCTTTATTGAATACACAAAAGACGGGCTGAAACACATGCGAGTGAAGTTCTACATCCAGGGCTCGGAGCCTGGGAAGCAGGGAACCGTGCACCTTGAAGTGAAGGAGGTGAGCCGCGTGGGGCAGGGGTCCCAAACCCAGACTCACGCAAGTGCCGAGGGGAAAGCAAGGCCTTGATGCTCTTTCGTTTATGTTTTTGTTTTCTTCCAGAACCCAGAAAGTGGTGAATATGAATTTCGATATATATTTGTAGAACTTGAACCTTATTCTAGAACTATTGTCATTGAAGATAATCGATCCTGAGACAATCAGAAGAACAAGCAAGCTTGTGTTTCCTGATGAGTGTCGCAGGCTCTGATCATCACAGCCCTTGGCCAGCCTCTGTTTTGAATAAAACCGGAGGGGGTGAAGCTCATAAAAGTGAAGGCTACTGGGTAGTTGTTACATTTAGACAAACTGAATTAGAGATTTTCTCGTAGAGTGAAAAATCATGAAATAGAGCATACTTTATGTTAAATCTTTGCATTAATGGTCACAGGCAGAGTTTCTGCTCTACTGAACATCTTATACGATAAATTTTTTGTTATTAAAAGTTTTACACCATGTAAATAAAGTTCAGTATTCAATGCTTTTTTATGTTGTATAAAATCTGTGAAATAAAATTGAAACTAATTGAGAAAGGAGTACATCAAGGCTGTATATTATCACCTTGCTTATTTAACTTATATGCAGAGTACATCATGTGAAGTCCTGGACTGGATGAAGCACAACCTGGAATCAAGATTGCTGGGAGAAATATCAGTAACCTCAGATATGCAGATGACACCACCCTTATGGCAGAAAGCAAAGAGAAACTAAAGAGCCTGTTGATGGAAGTGAAAGAGAATGAAAAAGCTGGCTTAAAATTCAACATTCAAAAAATTAAGATCATAGCATCCAATCCCATCACTTCATGGCAAATAGATGGGGAAACAATGGAAACAGTGAGAGACTTTATTTTCATGGGCTCCAAAATCACTGCAAATGGTGGCTGCAACCATGAAATTAAAAGATGCTTGCTCCTTGAAAGAAGCTATGACAAACTTAGACAGCATATTAAAAGGCAGAGACATTACTTTACCCACAAAGGTCCATCTAGTGAAAGCTATGATTTTTCCAGTAGTCATGTATGGATGTGAGAGTTGGACCATAAAGAAAGTGAGCACCAAAGAATTGATGCTTTTGAACTATGGTGTTGGAGAAGACTCTTGATAGTCCCTTGGACTGCAAGGAAATCCAACCAGTCCATCCTAAAGGAAATCAGTGCCGAATAATCATTGGAAGGACTGATGCTGAAGCTGAAGCTCCAATATTTTAGCCACCTGATGAGAAGAACTGACTTATTGGAAAAGACCTGATGCTGGAAAAGATTGAAGGCGGGAGGAGAAGGGGATGACAGAGGATGAGATGGTTGGATGGCATCACCGACTCGATGGACATGAGTTTGAGCAAGCTCTGAGAGTTGCTGATAGACAGGGAAGCCTGGCATGCCACAATCCATGGGGTTGCAAAGAGACACGACTGAGTGACTGGACTGAAGAAAAAGATGCCCAAAGCAGCTTCTTTCCATCTATTTTGGAATCAGACTCGAGATGAACATTTGAAAATATTTGAGAACTAACCATTTTAAGATGTTTTATCCGTGTTTTGCTACCAGACATTCTCAGGTACTTGGAATTTTCTTAAATAGGCCTCTCATATTCCTTTCTTGGCAAAGCAGTCATGGAAGCTACCACTTGGTTAGGTAGGATTGGTCCTCCCCTCAGTGGCATTTTCAAAAGTCTTCTATGAGAATTGGGGTCACAAGGCATCGTTTTTGCCCTAAAGTCATTGACCATGCATTTACAGCACACCAAGAGGTAGATGTCGGTCTTCTGCAGCCCCGGCCACACACCTGCACCGCTAAAAGTACCTCCTGCCAGATGCGGTCTCATCAAGTCCTCACATTCACATGGGGCCAGCCGGCTAGATGGGGGACGTGGGGCTCTTCTATTCTGTACTATTACTGGGAACCAGAAACATGTTCTCATTTATGCATTCAACCTTACAATGCCTTTTAAGGTATCATTTTCATTTTTGTACCTTCAGTTCTTAGCATTCTTGGAAGATAGTAGGTTTTCAAAAGTTAAAAGATGCTTACTCCTTGGAAGAAAAGTTAGGACCAACCTAGATAGCATATTAAAAAGCAGAGACATTACTTTGCCAACAAAGGTCTGTCTAATCAGTTCAGTTCAGTCGCTCAGTCGTGTCCGACTCTTTGCGACCCCATGAATCGCAGCACGCCAGGCCTCCCTGTCCATCACCAACTCCCGGAGTTCACTCAGACTTGCATCCATCGAGTCAGTGATGCCATCCAGCCATCTCATCCTCAGTCGTCCCCTTCTGCCCCCAATCCTTCCTATGGTTTTTCCAGTGGTCATGTATGGATGTGAGAGTTGGACTGTAAAGAAAGCTGAGCACCGAAGAATTGATGCTTTTGAACTGTGGTGTTGGAGAAGACTCTTGAGAGTCCCTTGGACTGCAAGGAGATCCAACCGATCCATTCTGAAGGAGATCAGCCCTGGGATTTCTTTGGAAGGAATGATGCTGAAGCTGAAACTCCAGTACTTTGGCCACCTCATGCTAAGAGTTGACTCATTGGAAAAGACTCTGATACTGGGAGGGATTGGGGGCAGGAGGAGAAGGGGACGACAGATGATGAGATGGCTGGATGGTATCACTGACTCGATGGACGTGAGTCTGAGTGAACTCCGGGAGTTGGTGATGGACAGGGAAGCCTGGCGTGCTGCAATTCATTGGGTCACAAAGAGTCGGACACGACTGAGCAACTGAACTGATTAAATCCAAGCCTTAGAAGCATCTAGACATACTTCTAAAACACAGACAACTTAGTTCTCAGAAGCTGACTTTAAAAGCTGCTGAAGTCTTAGCATGCCGGCTCTAAGAAATAGAAGACTGAAAATTATGGACGCAGTATTGTCACAGTTGAAAGCATTCATGGATCAGTAAAACAAAATCACAACCAAAAAGTATGCATCTAATGCCTCTGGAGGGTTGAAATTTCTCTAGGAGCAGGCTTGGAAAAGAAAACATGAATACTGCTCTTCAGAATACGTGCGCGCGCGCACACACACACACATACATCAGCGCACACACACACACATACATCAGCAAAAGATGGTTTTGCAGCAGAAGAACAACCAGCTTGTAAAAAGTCTTCATATGTAACAAAAAAACCCAGGTCTTCCACAGTGCAGGCAGATTCTTTACCAGCTGAGCCACAAGGGAAGCCCAAAAATACTGGAGTGGGTAGCCTATCCCTTCTCCAGAGGATCTTTCCAACCCAGGAATCAAACTGGGATCTCCTGCATTGAGGTGGATTCTTTACCAAGTTATCAGGGAAGTCCTATGTAACAAAATACAAAGAAAAAATTTTGATTATACAGATAGTGGAAGCACAGTAAATGCTTTGATACATGTCTGTTGATTTGACCCTAGAGTTTTGTGCACTTTTGGAAAAAATTTTTTCATGGTAAAATATTTCTTTGACTGCAGTGAAAATGGTGTGACTATTTTGATGGCTCAGACAGTAAAGAATCCACCTGCAGTGCATGAGACCTGGCTTCAATCCCTGGGTGGGGAAGATCCCCTGGAGGAGAGCATGGCTATCCACTCAAGTATTCTTGCCTGGAGAATCCCCATGAACAGAGGAGCCTGGCAGGCTACAGTCCATGGGGTGGCAGAGTCAGACACAATTGAGTGACTTAACACATTTACTCTAAAACTCCGAACATAAACAACTCAGAATAACCATTCACATTAACCAGATAACGCTGGGTATGTCTTTTCACTATGAGGCATCTGATGCTGGGGCAGTCAGTGATGTACACAGAGCTTCTAAGAAAGGTGCCCCCTACTTCCCCTGACACCCCAAGGACCTGCTGAGGCATCTGCTCCTCTTCCACTAAATCCCGTTTCCAGATTCCCCACCCAACCTAGGAAAGGATTAGTCAGTGCTTGTTTACAGTCATCATTACTAAGATCTCTGGTAAGTTGTAAAATGCCTCTGCTTCTCGTCTTCCTGTCCTTTCCCCTTTTCATGGAATTCATGGGGAACTTTTGTTAAAAACAGTTAACGGCAATACAAAGACCTCATTAGATGTTTTGCATGTATCCATTCCATGGATTGAAGATCTAAGGAATTTTCAAAATAATACTAAAAGGGAGCATGCCAAAGTGAAAAATTAGTTGAAATGGTCAAATTCATCAGCTAGAGATCCTGGCTTTATTTCTGGCAACTATTATCCATCGGGGCGTGTATTTCACACATTAATTTGGTACGTGTGGCAGCATAACAGGCTTCCCTGGTGGCTCAGTGGTAAAGAATCTGCCTGCAAAGCAGTAGAGCTGGTTTCAGTCCTGGGTCGGGAAGATGCCCTGGAGAAGGAAACGGCAACCTGTTCCAGTATTCTTGCCTGGAGAATCCCATGATCAAGTCAGGTATCAAGTCACGGGAGAAGACAGAAAAGCAGTGGAGGAAGAGAAGAACCAAGTGACTTGGCAGCAACGACACTCCAGTCCAGGGGAGCCTCAGTGATGAGAACTCGTTATTCACATTCACCGACTGTTCCTGCCACGTGCAAACATAGACATGGGGATGTTCATCTACTTAAGCAAAGTTGTCAGCATTGTCTCAGAGAGGAGGAAATGCTACAAAACAAACATGTGCTCTGTGGGGCCGGCAGCTTCCTGCTTACAGAGGAGACTGAAGGCCTGTGTTTGATTTCTCAAGGAACCAAAGAGGCGCAGACAATGAAGACCAGCTGTTCGTTTTTTCCAAGAAGCTGCTGTGTGTGATGGGCTGCCCGCGGAAGCTCCCAGTTTTGCTTAGGAGCAATCCAGATAAAAACCATCAAGCTTTTAGGCTAAATGTCATGGTCATTAATATCTCGTATCTAACCTATAGTTATGTAAAGTGGACATAATACATCAAAATACTTCGTTTTTCAAGTAGCTTCAAATAACGATTGTAACAGGTTTATTCTTTTTCATGTCAGTTATAAAAATGTTCATTTCTGTCTTTTATCAAGCATGATGGCATCATTGTTAGTATTATTATTAATACTGATTTATTTTATTTGGCTCAGATGGTAAAGAATCTGCCTGCAATACAAGAGACCCAGGTTCCATCCCTGGGTTGGGAAGATCCCCTGGAGAAGGAAATAGCAACTCACTCCAGTATTCTTGTCTGGAGAATCCAGGGACAGAGGAGCCTGGTGGGCTACAGTCCATGGGGTCGCAGAGTCGGACATGACAAACAGTATCATTTTATTTCGAATTTATGCAACCAGGACATGCCAGAACATATGCTAAGCTTCTCATGAGTGATGCCACCTGGCAGCCACCTTGCTTGCAGGGCTCGCTGTACCCTCTGACTGTGGAGAGGAGTGCAGCTTGTGGCTTGACTGCTTCCGGTCCTTGAAATGGTCTTGATTTGGTTACTGTGGCTGCAGTCCTGAGCTGCCAGCACCCCTGCTCTGTCTGCAGAGGCCACCTGCAGAGTTCTAGAGACAGGAGTAGAGATTGGGGATCCCAGGGCGGGGGCACACTCCAGTACCCAGGCGCCTTTGCCCAGAAGCTCAGTCCCCAGGGGAACAGTGGGATGCGGTCTCTCCCACTTAAACCCATCATAGCTCAGCTTCCCCACGCTCTTACTCTCAGTGTGTTCCCTTCTTTCCTTCACTCTCTGATTCTCCACCCCGCTTCTCTCTCCAGTCCCCTCCTCACTCCTCCAGCTCCTCATCTTCTCCCTATTAGCTCCTTAACAGACTGTAATGAAGACTTACAAACATCTATGCTCCTTCTTCCTGATTTAAATCAGGCCAGGTGGATATTGGGCTTCCCTGGTGGCTCAGATGGTAAAGAATCTGCCTGCAATGCAGGAGACCCAGGTTCAATCCCTGGGTCAGGAAAATCCCCTGGAGAAGGAAACAGCAACTCACTCCAGTATTCTTGACTGGAGAAGCCCATGGACAGAGGAGCCTGGAGGACTCTAGTCTATGGGGTCACAAAGAGTCAGACACCACTGAGCAATTAACACACAACACATAGATGGCTCTCTGGGTCTCTGGATCAGAAGATGGGAGGATGAGTCTTATCAGTTGAGTACCCAACTAGGGAGCACCATTTAATCCATCACAGGGCCCAAGAATCTCTCATTCTTAATGGACTCATAGTCAGGTAACATGCATAAACTGGGAACCATGGGCCAGGGGAAAGCCCACCGTTGATTCTCACTGCTTAGCAAGCTTGTCACTGAGTTTCCTGTATGTGCTGGTGTCTCTCTAACCAGGCCATCTTCTTCCCCGGGACAGAGCCTTAGCAGGGGCTCAGTACACACACACCCGTGAATACCGATGGCCTTGAGAGATGCTGCCTCGGGTTGTACTCACACAGCTATTTCTCCAGAACTCAAATGTCTCGTCCTAGCCCCTCCCCAGCCACATGTCCCAGGGCTCCGCTCCCACCTGCTAACAGGACATCTGTGGTCATTTAATAGACACCGGCTCACAGATGGAGGCTCAGTTTGGGAAGGACGATTAACCTGCAGCAGAGGTCAATTATCTGACTGTTCCTGGTGAGAGCAAAGAAGGTCGTCTGGCATGCAGCTTCTGTCGGGCTCCCTGCATGCCCAGAGAGAAGCAGCAGAGCCTTGTCCTCCAGCCTCCAGCCGACCCTTCCCTGTGCTCCAGGCGCTGGAGGAGCCCTTCAGAGCCAAGTGTCCACAAGGACCAGGGAGCAGGCTGTAACTGACAAGCTGGCCCCCAAACCCTGACTTCAGTAGAGCTGACTCTTTTTTCCCTGAAAACCCTAAAACCACAGATGATATTCTTCCATGATTTCGGTGCCTTATAACCCAGCTGACCAGACGTTAGAGAGCCATGTTTAGGAATAAGCGAAGGGATTTAACAGTAGATTGGTCACAGTCACCAAGCTGTCAGGTTCAAACAGTGAATTGCTTGAGTTCGATAGTTCAGGTCTTTGTCCACCTTAATGCCTTTTACAGAAGTCACCATGAAGTCCTCGTGACAGGATTGCCAGAGGGACACCCTGCAGTGATTTTTCGACTTACCTGCAGGGGACTTTAGAAATACCCTTTGGCACTCTATGGAAATTGTGACATTATGTAGCAGTATTCAAAGAAATGAACAATACGTGACAATTTGTAGGGGAACAGCCTTCAGATCTGAGCACATTTGCAGAACGAGAAGGAATATAGGACTGTTGAGAAGGAAATGGCAATCCACTCCAGTACTATTGGCTGGAAAATCCCGTGGACAGAGGAGCTTGGTAGGCTACAGTCCATGGGGTCGCAAAGAGTCGGACACGACTGAGTGACTTCACTTTTCCTAATGTGCTTAAAGGGTTGATGTTAATTAGATTCTGTATCTTGGTCAGAATACTTTACAGAGGGAAAAAGAAATAAACCCTTAGCTCTGAAGCATTTTTAATATGCTGTTCAAATACCTTGTTCAAAATTACATTGAGAAGAACTATTTGGAAGAGTGTTTGAGTTGGGTCTGTTTTAAAACCTTGTCATCGAGTTCAACTACATTTTCAACTTAGGTTCTGGGTTTATCCCTGAAAAGGAGAAATGGTTTCTTTGTGCTGTGAAATCTTCCCTCACCCACTACACTCTGCACAGAACATTTTCTTTTACCATTATAAATATCTCCTCCCACTGGTCTTGTTCATTATTAGGATTTTACTTGTAGGAATCTGGTTTGGTCCTGGCCTGGGATTGTCTTCACAGCTGAGAGGGTGTCAGTAGCCACTCAAGGAATCGGGGAGATGGGTCCCCGATCCCATGCTCCCACTCAGCCACTGGCCCAGGAGCGCTGAGGTGTCCAGCTGGCAGGAGAAGAAAAGATGCTCCTCCAGGCGGCTTTGGGCTGCAAAAACATCGTAGAAATCAACTATCAGACAAGCCACATTTCTACTCTTTAGGGAGAGGAGTCTGGGAAATCTTGACAGTGCTGTGAAAATCAAGAGAGTGTTAACCTATGAGTGGGAAATCTGCAAATGTCTTATGGTCAAATATCTAGGGGCACAGCTGTTGAGCTACAGAGACCCGTAAATGGAATCCTTGTTCTGCCCCTGACACGGTTGAGTCACACCGACAATTTCACTTGACCTCTCTGAGTGTCGATGCATCTCCGTGGAGATCCGGGAGCGCAAGGGTCAGAGGTGAACACGCCCGCCCAGCTGAGTGTGAGGCTGGAGTATAGGAGGCTGTAAGCAAGGACTGCCGTCACCACTGTGTCCGCTTGCCTTTGTTCAAAAACAGAGATCCTCGCTGAGACTAGAAGTTCTGAAATTAAAGCCACAGTCACCCAGCTGTCAGGTTCTATACAGTTCTATTTTTCTATACAGTGGAAATGTGTGGCCACAAGAATTCAGTTTTATTTTCCAGGAACAGTCTAACATATGTAACCCAAGTATGCAGGGTTGAAATGCAAAAGAATGGGACTTCCCTAGTGGTCCAATGGTTAAGACGTTGCCCTTCCAATGCAGGGGTCACGGGTCAGCCCCTGGTCAGGGACTAAGATCCCGTGAGATGCGGCCAAAAAAGAAAACAAAAAGAAAATGAATCTATAAACAAGAACTAATGGTCAAAAATTAACTAGAAAGGGAAGAATGTCAATAAAACTAAAATTTGTTTTGTAATGCAAAAGAACAACACAGAAATGAGAAACTGGGAAAAATCAACACACGGTGTATTTTTAAACAAAAGTATTTTAAACAAAACTACTGCAATAGTGTATTTTTAAAGAAAAATATGCCCTTCATCCCTCTTCTACTTTACCAAATGCCACTAAAAAAATCTATCTTTTTTTCTTTTTTCTTTTTTTTTTTTTTTAATTTTTAGTTTTTTATTTTTTAAATTTTAAAATCTTTAATTCTTACATGCATTCCCAAACATGACCCCCCCTCCCACCTCCCTCCCCAGAACATCTTTCTGGGTCATCCCCATGCACCAGCCCCAAGCATGCTGCCTCCTGCGTCAGACATAGACTGGCGCTTCAATTCACATGATAGTATACATGTTAGAATGTCATTCTCCCAAATCATCCCACCCTCTCCCTCTCCCTCTGAGTCCAAAAGTCCATTATACACATCTGTGTCTCTTTCCCTGTCTTGCATACAGGGTCGTCATTGCCATCTTCCTAAATTCCATATATATGTGTTAGTATACTGTATTGGTGTTTTTCTTTCTGGCTTACTTCACTCTGTATAATCGGCTCCAGTTTCATCCATCTCATCAGAACTGATTCAAATGAATTCTTTTTAACCGCTGAGTAATACTCCATTGTGTATATGTACCACAGCTTTCTTATCCATTCATCTGCTGATGGACATCTAGGTTGTTTCCATGTCCTGGCTATTATAAACAGTGCTGCGATGAACATTGGGGTACATGTGTCTCTTTCAATTCTGGTTTCCTCGGTGTGTATGCCCAGAAGTGGGATTGCTGGGTCATAAGGTAGTTCTATTTGCAATTTTTTAAGGAATCTCCACACTGTTCTCCATAGTGGCTGTACTAGTTTGCATTCCCACCAACAGTGTAGGAGGGTGCCCTTTTCTCCACACCCTCTCCAGCATTTATTGCTTGCAGATTTTTGGATCGCAGCCATTCTGACTGGTGTGAAGTGGTACCTCATTGTGGTTTTGATTTGCATTTCTCTAATAATGAGTGATGTTGAGCATCTTTTCATGTGTTTGTTAGCCATCCGTATGTCTTCTTTGGAGAAATGTCTATTTAGTTCTTTGGCCCATTTTTTGATTGGGTCGTTTATTTTTCTGGAGTTGAGCTGCAGAAGTTGCTTGTATATTTTTGAGATTAGTTGTTTGTCAGTTGCTTCATTTGCTATTATTTTCTCCCATTCAGATGGCTGTCTTTTCACCTTGCTTATATTTTCCTTTGTTGTGCAGAAGCTTTTAATTTTAATTAGATCCCATTTGTTTATTTTTGCTTTTATTTCCAGAATTCTGGGAGGTGGATCATAGAGGATCCTGCTGTGATTTATGTCTGAGAGTGTTTTGCCTATGTTCTCCTCTAGGAGTTTTATAGTTTCTGATCTTACATTTAGATCTTTAATCCATTTTGAGTTTATTTTTGTGTGCGGTGTTAGAAAGTGATCTAGTTTCATTCTTTTACAAGTGGTTGACCAGTTTTCCCAGCACCACTTGTTAAAGAGATTGTCTTTACTCCATTGTATATTCTTGCCTCCTTTGTCAAAGATAAGGTGTCCATATGTGTGTGGATTTATCTCTGGGCTTTCTATTTTGTTCCATTGATCTATATGTCTGTCTTTGTGCCAGTACCATACTGTCTTGATGACTGTGGCTTTGTAGTAGAGCCTGAAGTCAGGCAAGTTGATTCCTCCAGCTCCATTCTTCTTTCTCAGGATTGCTTTGGCTATTCGAGGTTTTTTGTATTTCCATACAAAGCTTGAAATTATTTGTTCTAGTTCTGTGAAAAATGTGGCTGGTAGCTTGATAGGGATTGCATTGAATTTGTAAATTGCTTTGGGTAGTATACTCATTTTCACTATATTGATTCTTCCAATCCATGAACATGGTATATTTCTCCATCTATTAGTGTCCTCTTTGATTTCTTTCATCAGTGTTTTATAGTTTTCTATATATAGGTCTTTAGTTTCTTTAGGTAGATATATTCCTAAGTATTTTATTCTTTTCGTTGCAATGGTGAATGGAATTGTTTCCTTAATTTCTTTTTCTACTTTCTCATTATTCGTGTATAGGAATGCAAGGGATTTCTGTGTGTTGATTTTATATCCTGCAACTTTACTATATTCATTGATGAGCTCTAGTAATTTTCTGGTGGAGTCTTTAGGGTTTTCCATGTAGAGGATCATGTCATCTGCAAACAGTGAGAGTTTTACTTCTTCTTTTCCAATTTGGATTCCTTTTATTTCTTTTTCTGCTCTGATTGCTGTGGCCAAAACTTCCAGAACTATGTTGAATAGTAGCGGTGAAAGTGGACACCCTTGTCTTGTTCCTGACTTTAGGGGAAATGCTTTCAATTTTTCACCATTGAGGATAATGTTTGCTGTGGGTTTGTCATAGATAGCTTTTATTATGTTGAGATATGTTCCTTCTATTCCTGCTTTCTGGAGAGTTTTTATCATAAATGGATGTTGAATTTTGTCAAAGGCCTTCTCTGCATCTATTGAGATAATCATATGGTTTTTATTTTTCAATTTGTTAATGTGGTGAATTACATTGATTGATTTGCGGATATTGAAGAATCCTTGCATCCCTGGGATAAAGCCCACTTGGTCATGGTGTATGATCTTTTTAATGTGTTGTTGGATTCTAATTGCTAGAATTTTATTGAGGATTTTTGCATCTATGTTCATCAGAGATATTGGCCTGTAGTTTTCTTTTTTTGTGACATCTTTGTCAGGTTTTGGTATTAGGGTGATGGTGGCCTCATAGAATGAGTTTGGAAGTTTACCTTCCTCTGCAATTTTCTGGAAGAGTTTGAGGAGGATAGGTGTTAGCTCTTCTCGAAATTTTTGGTAGAATTCAGCTGTGAAGCCATCTGGACCTGGGCTTTTGTTTGCTGGAAGATTTCTGATTACAGTATCAATTTCCGTGCTTGTGATGGGTCTGTTAAGATTTTCTATTTCTTCCTGGTTCAGTTTTGGAAAATTGTACTTTTCTAAGAATTTGTCCATTTCTTCCACGTTGTCCATTTTATTGGCATACAACTGCTGATAGTAGTCTCTTATGATCCTTTGTATTTCTGTGTTGTCTGTTGTGATCTCTCCATTTTCATTTCTAATTTTATTGATTTGATTTTTCTCTCTTTGCTTCTTGATGAGTCTGGCTAATGGTTTGTCAATTTTATTTATCCTTTCAAAGAACCAGCTTTTGGCTTTGTTGATTTTTGCTATGGTCTCTTTTGTTTCTTTTGCATTTATTTCTGCCCTAATTTTTAAGATTTCTTTCCTTCTACTAACTCTGGGGTTCTCCAACTCTTCCTTTTCTAGTTGCTTTAGTTGTAGAGTTAGGTTATTTATTTGACTTTTTTCTTGTTTCTTGAGGTATGCCTGTATTGCTATGAACTTTCCTCTTAGCACTGCTTTTATAGTGTCCCACAGGTTTTGGGTTGTTGTGTTTTCATTTTCATTAGTTTCTATGCATATTTTGATTTCTTTTTTGATTTCTTCTGTGATTTGTTGGTTATTCAGAAGTGTGTTGTTCAACCTCCATATGTTAGAATTTTTAATAGTTTTTCTCCTGTAATTGAGATCTAATCTTAATGCATTATGGTCAGAAAAGATGCTTGGAATGATTTCGATTTTTTTGAATTTATCAAGTTTAGATTTATGGCCCAGGATGTGATCTATCCTGGAGAAGGTTCCATGAGCACTTGAAAAAAAGGTGAAATTCGTTGTTTTGGGGTGAAATGTCCTATAGATATCAATTAGGTCTAACTGATCTAATGTATCATTTAAAGTTTGCGTTTCTTTGTTAATTTTCTGTTTAGTTGATCTGTCCATAGGTGTGAGTGGGGTATTAAAGTCTCCCACTATTACTGTGTTATTGTTGATTTCCCCTTTCATACTTGTTAGCATTTGTCTTACATATTGTGGTGCTCCTATATTGGGTGCATATATATTTATAATTGTTATATCTTCTTCTTGGATTGTTCCTTTGATCATTATGTAGTGGCCTTCTTTGTCTCTTTTCACAGCCTTTGTTTTAAAGTCTATTTTATCGGATATGAGTATTGCCACTCCTGCTTTCTTTTGGTCTCTATTCGCGTGGTATATCTTTTTCCAGCCCTTCACTTTCAGTCTGTATGTGTCCCTTGTTTTGAGGTGGGTCTCTTGTAAGCAGCATATAGAGGGGTCTTGTTTTTGTATCCATTCGGCCAGTCTTTGTCTTTTGGTTGGGGCGTTCAACCCATTTACGTTTAAGGTAATTATTGATAAGTATGATCCCGTTGCCATTTACTTTATTGTTTTGGGTTCGGGTTTATACACCCTTTTCGTGTTTCCTGTCTAGAGGATATCCTTTAGAATTTGTTGGAGAGCTGGTTTGGTGGTGCTGAATTCTCTCAGCTTTTGCTTGTCTGTAAAGCTTTTGATTTCTCCTTCGTATTTGAAGGAGATCCTTGCTGGGTACAGTAATCTGGGCTGTAGGTTATTGTCTTTCAACACTTTAAGTATGTCTTGCCATTCCCTCCTGGCCTGAAGAGTTTCTATTGACAGATCAGCTGTTATCCTTATGGGAATCCCCTTGTGTGTTATTTGTTGTTTTTCCCTTGCTGCTTTTAATATTTGTTCTTTGTGTTTGATCTTTGTTAATTTGATTAATATGTGTCTTGGGGTGTTTCGCCTTGGGTTTATCCTATTTGGGACTCTCTGTGTTTCTTGGACTTGGGTGATTATTTCCTTCCCCATTTTAGGGAAGTTTTCAACCATTATCTCCTCAAGGATTTTCTCATGATCTTTCTTTCTGTCTTCTTCTTCTGGGACTCCTATAATTCGAATGTTGGAGCGTTTCATATTGTCCTGGAGGTCTCTGAGATTGTCCTCGTTTCTTTTAATTCGTTTTTCTTGTTTCCTCTCTGATTCATTTATTTCTACCATTCTATCTTCTATTTCACTAATCCTATCTTCTGCCTCCGTTATTCTACTATTTGTTGCCTCCAGAGTGTTTCTGATCTCATTTATTGTGTTATTCATTATATTTTGACTCTTTTTTATTTCTTCTAGGTCCTTGTTAAACCTTTCTTGCATCTTCTCAATCCTTGTCTCTAGGCTATTTATCTGTGTTTCCATTTTGATTTCAAGATTTTGGATCATTTTCACTATCAATATTCGGAATTCCTTCTCCGGTAGATTCCCTACTTCTTCCTCTTTTGTTTGGTTTGGTGGGCAACTCTCCTGTTCCTTTACCTGCTGAGTATTCCTCTGTCTCTTCATCTTGGTTATATTGCTGCGTTTGGGGTGGCCTTTTTATATTCTGATAATTTGTGGAGTTCTCTTTATTATGGAGCTTCCTCACTTTGGGTGGGGTTCTATCAGTGGCTTGTCAAGGTTTCCTGGTTAGGGAGGCTTGTGTTGGAGTTTTGGTGGGTGGAGCTGGGTTTCTTCTCTCTGGAGTGCAATGGAGTGTCCCGTAATGGGTTATGAGACATCAAAGGTTTTGGGATAATTTTGAGCTGCCTGTATATTGAGGCTCAGGGGAGTGTTCCTGTGTTGCTGGAGAATTTGCGTGGTATGTCTTGTTTTGGAACTTGTTGGCCCTTGGGTGGAGCTTGGTTTCAGTGTAGGTATGAAGGCATTTGATGAGCTCCTATTGCTTAATGTTCCCTGAATTCAAGAGTTCTCTAATGTTTTCAGGCTTTGGGTTTAAGCTTCCTGCTTCTGGTTTTCAGTTTTATTTTCACAGTAGCCTCTAGACTTCTCCATCTATACAGCACTGATGATAAAACATCTAGGTTAAAGATGAAAAGTTTCTCCACCTTGAGGGACACTCAGAGAGGTTCACTGAGTTACAAGGAGAAGAGAAGATGGAGGGGGTAGTTAGAGGTAACTGGAATGAGATGCGGTGAGATCAAGAGAGGAGAGAGCAGGCTAGCCAGTAGTCACTTCCTTATGTGCGCTCTATAGTCTGGACCGCTCAGAGGTATTTACAGAGTTATACAGGGAAGAGGAGAGGGAGGAAGTAGACAGAGGTGACCAGGAGGATAAGAGAGAGGAATGAGTAGGAGAGAGACAAATCCTGCCAGTAACCAGTTCCTTAGGTGTTCTCTACCGTCTGGAACACACAGAGATTCACAGAGTTGGATAGAGAAGAGATGGGGGAGAAAAGAGACAGAGGCCACCTGGTGGAGAAAGAGGAGAGGCCAGAGGAGGAGAGAGTGGACAAGTCAGTAATCTCGCTCTCAGGTAAACTTGGGTAGTGAGGTTTGGGTTTTTAAATGTACAAAATTGACAACAAAGATTAAAAATCTGGAGTAGAGGTTGGATTTTCAAAGATACAATATTAAGGAAAAGCAGAAGGAAAAAGGAAGAAAGAAAAAAAAAGAATTATTAAAAAACAAACAAACAAAAAAAAACAAAACAAAACACCAACAACCATCCAAAGAGTATATATGGTGTTTGCCTTAAAAAAAAAAAGTCTTTTTTTTAAAAAAATAGTAATACTAGGTTATAGAAATAAAAATTAGAGGAGAAATAGAAGACTTAACAATTAAAAAAAAGCTCGGAAAAAAAAGAAAAAAAAAGCAAAAGGCAAAAAAAAAAAAGAATGATTTTAAAAATATTAAAAAATTAAAAATATATCTGGCTCTTCTCTGATGTTATGGGCCGTGTGGGCTCACTTCCAAGGTGGTTCCCTCTGTTTAACTTCTTCTGTTTGCTGGTTTTTAGGCTCACTAGTTCAGTCGCGCTGTGGGGAGGGGGGATGCTGTTTTTGAAGACAATGGTCTGCTTTTCTGGTTGCCTGATGTCCTCTGCCAGCCTACAGAAGTTGTTTTGTGGAGTTTGCTCGGTGTTGAAATGTTCTTTTGAGGAATTTGTGAGGGAGAACGTGATCTTCCCGTCCTATTCCTCCGCCATCTTTTTCTGTCTCCCCCTATCTTTTTTTCTTAAATGACCTTCCCTCGAGTTAGTGATAGCTACCTGTCCTGGTTTTTAAATACTGGAGAGCAGCAAAATTATAACTATTTTAATCAAAGATGTGAGCAATATAATGACTTACAATAATACATTATATAGCACCTCCAAGCTACCTCATAATTTACCCAAAGGGAATATATCTTGAAAGGATCTAATATTCCAAACCAATTATCCTCCAGTTAAAAATAAATAAATTTTTCAAGAAGAAAAAGATATCCTATAATTTCCTTCCCCAATTAGCATGTGATCAGGCATGTTGCTTCCCTTTCATTGCCATAAATTCTCAAATTGTTGCAGCATAGGTCACCCTAAGATTTTTAGCATAAGAATAAAGATGTATCAGACACAGTGGGGGAGCGGGAAGGGGGACTAGGGATAGTGAAAATCAGTCCACACCAGATGGGCCAGACTTCAGCGTCTGGCGTGCTGGGATGCGGGACAGGCAGCTGAGCCCACTGGACTTCTGCACAGCTCAGGACTGGAGACCAGAACCATACGTATGCCATGCTCATGCATCCTCCAAGTGTCCAAGGAGCCACAAGATGGGAGCAAACATCAATTGCTCAGGGCAGAACTGTGGGCGAAGAGCAAGGGTCACCGCCCCCACCCTCTCCTGATCTTCCCTCTGTGGGTGTCTGTTTCCTGACCTCCTCTACATGTAAGGACCCCATGTTGGATTAGGGCTCACCCTTATGACCTCATTTTAATTTACCTCTTTCCCTAGTGGCCCTTAGTCTGCCTGTCAACCCAGGAGATGTGGGTTTGATCCCTGGGTTGGGATGATCTCCTGGAGAAGGAAATGGCAACCCACTCCAGCATTCTTGCCTGGGAAATTCCATGGACAGAGGAGCCTGGCGGGCTACAGTCCATGGGGTCATGAAAGAGTTGGACACGATTTAGCAAGTAAACAACAACCTCTTTCAAGAGCCTGTCTTCAAATACAGTCATGTTCTGAGGTCCTGAGGGCTAGGAATTCAACATAGGAATTTGTATGTGTGTGTTCAGTTGCTCAGTTGTGTTCAACTCTTTGCGACCCGATAAGCCCGCCAGACTCCTCAGTCCAAGAAATTTTCCAGGCAAGAACACTGGAGTGGGTTGCTGTTTCCTACTCCAGGGGATCTTCCTGCCCCAGGGATCGAACCTGAGTCTCTTGCGTCTCCTGCACTGGTAGGCAGATTCTTTGCCACTGTGCCATCTGGGAAGCCCCAGTATGAATTTGAGGGGGACATAATTCAGCACATTAAAGTAGGACAATATCCTTATTTGTAGGAAATAGGCACTAAAGGATGTGGAAGTAATGTGACAACATGTAGGCAGCTTATTCTTAGATGGTGTAGAAAAAAAAAAAAAGAGTTCTTTGTACTGCACATATTTGCCACTTTTCTGTAAGTTGGAGGCTCCCAAAAAGCTGTTAAAGAAAAACAGTTCAAGAGGAGAATTTTAAATGTTGTTAATAAGTAGGTGAGCCTGCCACCACGAATGAAATCATGCTGCAGCTCTTTGAAACCTCAGCTCTGAATTTATCCAAGTCCTTTCCTCCTATTCTTTACCAACATGAATGCTTTACTAAGCAAAGCAGTCCTCGGATAACCCATTACCAACTGTTGGAGTGAATTCTTAATACCCTGCAAGAAAATGATCCTGGAAAGTATAAAATATTTACAGCCTGCTGTCTGCTCTGCCTCACTTGAGGAGAATTCTCATCTGTACACAAATGTTCTTCAGTTTTGGGGAACAGATGGCGGAGGGTAATAAGAAGTCTGAAAAATTAGAAGCAGGAGCAGAGCTCGGTACCCAGCCGGGGAAGCTGAGCCCCGTGGGGAACAAATATCTGGATGTTCTTGAGACAAAGAACTTGAATGCGCATTGCAGAATTCGTCCATCAGATCCTGCCCCCTTCTCTTCTCAATTTCATATAGGTCTCCCTCTGTCCTCTAGGATCGTGTTGTCCAGCACACTAGCATGCCCTCAGGCCACTGCACAGGATGTCACAGCAAGGCATCATTAATTCCCTCCCCTCTGCAGGGCAGGTGACCTTGATAAAGAGACTACACGTTATTTCCCTCTCAGGAGTGGACCCTCTGACACACCCCCTTTCTTCACTCCCCTCTGCTTTCCCGGGAATTGCCAGCAGCCCCTACATGAGTGCCCACTCCCTCTTACTGACTTTAGGTCTGTCTGACCTAATCACGATATTGTATCATCACTGAAATAGGCTCTCAAGGGAGTCCACCATCACATAACCAGCTTTGTTTAGCCTCGTTCACCTAGGAATTGCTACCAAACAAGGACACACCTATATTTTGTAAACACACGTGGACCCAAAAGGATAGCCACTTGTGCACGCATGCACCAAGTCCCCTACTTTTAAAGACCCCCGAAAATCAAACATGCGCTGTTGCGTTCACCGTGCTGTTTGGTGCATTTGATGTTAACCTTTCTTTCCTGCGAGTCATTACCAATTCGCAGACCTTCAAAACTGTATCTTACTCGAATTGAGGGTGCCGTTTTCTTTGTGATGCTCAAATTGTTGCAGGGAGATGAGCAGAAAGCCTTTTGTGCTAGCTGCTTTGTCCTGATGTTATTGAGATCCCGTGTTTGAGGGTTACCTTGCCAGGAGTGGTGGCGGAGTGGCTATGATATTCAGTTCAGTTCAGTTCAGTTGCTCAGTCGTGTCCGACTCTTTGCCACCCCAGGAATCGCAGCACACCAGGCCTCCCTGTCCATCACCAACTCCCGGAGTTCACTCAGACTCACGTCCATCGAGTCTGTGATGCCATCCAGCCATCTCATCCTGTCATCCCCTTCTCCTCCTGCCCCCAATCCCTCCCAGCATCAGAGTCTTTTCCAATGAGTCAACTCTTCACATGAGGTGGCCAAAGTACTGGAGCTTCAGCTTCAGCATCATTCCTTCCAAAGAAATCCCAGGGCTGATCTCCTTCAGAATGGACTGGTTGGATCTCCTTACAGTTCAACAGCTATGGTATTAGAGCCTACCATATGGATACCGAGTGTACGCATGGGAGTTGGCGGTGGGGGGGGGGATGTGCAGAAATGTTCCTGCTGCCCTCCCTAGGCCACATTTAATGATGAAACTGGAGAAAATATTTCTTTTCAAGGTCATACTTTTAAATTAATTTAACTTTATCACTTACCATTGAATTGTGCTGAACATTCAATTAAATATTTTAATTGTTTCTAGTTTATTTCTTTTAAAACCTACCTCTTTTAATTTTTAAACCTCTCTCCAAAACTATAATCATGCCTCCTCCTTCCTAATAAGCTGCTCGCATCTCACTAACCCCCATTCTGTAGTCAGTTCATTGACTCTTCCATTCAAAAGCCCATCATACTTGTGTTTGTGAAACTGGGACCCGAAACCCAGGCACAGGAGCATAGGCCATAGGGCACAAGTCGCAGGCCAGTGGAGGTGGGCGGTGTTCAGGAGAGCTGACCTTCCTAACTTCCCTCAGTCCCTCCACCAGGGGTCTAGTCACCGTGGCCACCACCACAGAACAGAGCTCCAGGGTTGTTTGTCTAAAGTTGCCATGCTGAGAACCTCTTGGGCCATCTTGACTCAGGACAATGCACAACTTATTTTCTGCCTTAGAGAAATCCAGCAGAGTCTTTCCTTTGGTTTCCAGAAAGCCAGTAGAAAGTTTCACCGCTCCTGTGTTTTAATAAAGGGAAACATCTTTAAATGAAATTTTTAAATCCTTGGACAGAACCCCTGGGTAATAACTCCAGGTAACAGCCCAAGCGTCCTATCTGCCGAACCACTTGTTCAACAGCCTCCTTGCACGTTTACGGTTTGCCTCCTTATCGTCTGCTGCTGCTGCTAAGTCGCTTTAGTCGTGTCCGACTCTGTGCAGCCCCATAGATGGCAGCCCACCAGGCTCCTCCATCCCTGGGATTCTCCAGGCAAGAACACTGGAGTGGGTTGCCATGTCCTTCTCCAGTGCATGAAAGTGAAAAGTGAAAGTGAAGTCACTCTCCTTATTGTCTACTACTACTACTACTAAGTCGCTTCAGTCGTGTCCAACTCTGTGCAGCCCCGTAGATGGCAGCCCACCAGGCTCCACCGTCCCTGGGATTTTCCAAGCAAGAACACTGGAGTGGGTGGCCATTTCCTTCTCCAATGCATGAAAGTGAAAATCAAAGTGAAGTCGCTCAGTCGTCTCCAACTCTTAGCAACCCCATGGATTGTAGCCCACCAGGCTTCTCCGTCCATGGGATTTTCCAGGCAAGAGTACTGGAGTGGGGTGCCATTGCCTTCTCCTAGGGAGTCCCTAATAGGTGTTTACTTAGTAAAACTTAAGTGGCTGCAATCCTGATTCATAACAACTCAGCTTCTAACAAGTCAAACATTTAGGGCTGGGTTCCCTAAATTCATGGGAAATAGATGGGGAAACAGTGGAAACAGTGTCAGACTTTATTTTTTGGGCTCCAGAATCACTGCAGATGGTGACTGCAGCCATGAAATTAAAAGACGCTTACTCCTTGGAAGAAAAGTGATGACCAACCTAGATAGCATATTCAAAAGCAGAGACATTACTTTGCCGACTAAGGTCCGTCTAGTCAAGGCTATGGTTTTTCCTGTGGTCATGTATGGATGTGAGAGTTGGACTGTGAAGAAGGCTGAGGGCCGAAGAATTGATGCTTTTGAACTGTGGTGTTGGAGAAGACTCTTGAGAGTCCCTTGGACTGCAAGGAGATCCAACCAGTCCATTCTGAAGGAGATCAACCCTGGGATTTCTTTGGAAGGAATGATGCTGAAGCTGAAACTCCAGTACTTTGGCCACCTCATGAGAAGAGTTGACTCATTGGAAAAGACTCTGATGCTGGGAGGGATTGGGGGCAGGAGGAGAAGGGGACGACAGAGGATGAGATGGCTGGATGGCATCACTGACTCGATGGACGTGAGTCTGAGTGAACTCCGGGAGTTGGTGATGAACAGGGAGGCCTGGCGTGCTGCGATTCATGGGGTCACAAAGAGTCAGACACGACTGAGTGACTGAACTGAACTGAACTCCCTAAATTCCATGTCATATATTGTTTTCCACTGTTAGATCCACTCCTGAGTTTGTGTCTGTATCAAACTCCTTCCTGTAAATAGAGATTTACCCTAAAGGGATACTCTCGGATTCAAATTGTCACTGTTCATTGAGCCTAAGGAGTTTAACATTTTCAGTGTGGTTGTAATTGAATCTGTAACATTACTCAAGCATTTTCCTGTAGTTTCCAAAACGTAAACAACTTGCTTATTGTCCTTCTGAGTATGCCATTACTCTGCTCAGAAATATGTTGTGGTTCCAAATTGCTTCTCAAAGATCCATCTCCCCCCTCTATCTCATACTTTCGGAATTCTCTACAGTCCACAACATCCTGTCTCAAGAGTCAGCTACAGTCAAGTCACTATATTCACGACCATCTTTTGCTGTCTTTTCCACCCCATCTACCATAACTTCAACCCGATTGATTATTTATTTAGAGATAATAAGTGAAATGTCAGGGGAAACATATGTCCCAAGGTCAAACACAACAAAGGATGAGGTTGAATTTACTACCATCTACTTCCTGTCCATTTTGCCTGTGTGCATACATAGTCATGTGCGATTCTTTGTGACCCAATGAACGGTAGCCCACCAGGCTCCTCTGTACATGGGACTTTCCAGGTAAGAATACTGGAGGAGCTGGCCATTTCCTCCTTCAGGGGATCTTCCCAACCCAGGAATCGAACCTGTGTCTTCTGCATCGCAGGTGGATTCTTTACAGAGTGCCAGCAGGGAAGCTCTCCTTATCCATTACTATTGACAAATTCCACAAAATATTGGAAAATAGAAAAACGGGTAAACTATCTGAAGCTAATTATTATATCCTGGAGACTTGAGTTCCTAATTATTTTGATTAAGATTTTAAACCTCCCATTGGGTTCAACAATTTGATTTATATAATTTACATAGACTGATTTTATGTTTTTTAACTGTTATTATTGAAAAAAGTAGTATTCCAAATTAGCCTTTTTCAATTGAAGAAGGGTCTCTTTCCCTTTCTTGCAAATATGCTTTGTGGGCTGGGCAGGGTCAGAGGCTGAAACACAGAGTGTCGGGGGCCTTGGGACTGGGTAAGCAGAGGCGGTTCATTGGCTGTTATTGCAGGCTTCTAACTACGCACACAGTACTGTTACTTTAGCTTTTAACAGGCACATAAAATACACTGAAGCCTTATTTTCTTTAGCTTTGCACACACAGACACAAAATCTTGACATGTGGGGATAGCAAAGAAAAAGCAACAGCTGTTCATTAAATATTACATGTCCGCATCAGGCATGGTATTCTATGCCAAATTTGTATGTAATAAAAGCGGGGGGGTGGGAAGCAAGAGAATAAAAAGCTTTTAATTTTTCAGGCATTTTGAGTCTCCTGCTGCTCTGATAGACATGTAAAATTTACATGAGGGTCCAGAGCCAGTGTCCCCCAACTGGGGGAGGGAGAGAACAGAGGAAACCGCACTGAAGCACGCAGTCCCCAAAGGAGGCGAGGTGTCCAGACTGGCGGTGCTCGCCAGCCGCAGCTCTCCCTCATCCTTTCTGTGTAAACGCCAGCACACGTGTCTTCTTGCTCTCTTTGTGGGCTTCCCAGGTGGTGTTAGTGGTAAAGAACCTGCCTGCTAATGCAGGAGAGGTAAGAGACACAGTTTTGATCCCTGGGTCGGGAAGATCCCCTGGAGGAGGAAATGGCAACTCACTCCAATATTCCTGCCTGGAGAAGCCCATGGACAGAGGAGCCTGGTGGGCTACAGTCAGTCCACAGGTCGCAAAGAATGGAACACAGCTGAAATAACTAAGCACGCATGTCTTTTCGCTCTCTTTATTGTTCCTGTTTTGCCCCTTATTTTTCTCTCCTGTTACTGGGGGTTGGCAGCTTGTCATTTGGGGACCATTCCCAGCTTCTAGGGGCCACTCCCATCCCCAGTCTCCTGGTTCCCGCCCTCCATCCTCAAAGCCAGCAAGATGGGCCATACCCCTCTCACACCTCGAGCAAATCTCTCCTCCATCCTCCTTTTCCTCTTTCTAACCCAGCCAACAAAGAGGCTTCACTTTTAAGGACTCACATGATGAATGTTGCCCAACGTCAAGCACCCAGTAAGTAGCAGCACCGGGTTTGAAACCCAGCTATCTCACTATGGAGGCTGGGTCCTTAACCACTCGTAGAGTGAAGGTGTTAGTCGCTCAGTCGTGTCTGGCTCCTTATGACCCCATGGACCGTAGCCTTCCAGGCTCCTCTGTCCTTGGGATTCTCCAGGCAAGAATGCTGGAGTGGGTTGCCATTCCCTTCTCCAGGAGATCTTTCCAACCGAGGAATCAAACCCAGATCTCCTGCATTGCAGGCAGTTTCTTTACCATTTCAGCCACCAGGGAAGCTCCTCTTTCCTAATAAAAAACAGCAAAGAGAAATCAGCACTGTGCCAGCCACACTGGAGACCTGAGTGGAGAGAAAAGTCAGTTCTGCTGATCCTGTTTTTACCTAAAACACCAACAGTTTTGCTTATCATGGATAATTTGGCATTTGTTTTAACTTTTAATACATTTCACAGAAATGTTATTTACCATGATCTCTGCCTTTCTGGCTCTCCCAGGCCCGCCCCAAAGCTGTGTCCGAGGTGAGGGGCTCCCTCTCCTCTCCCGCCTGCCTGGGTCCTCAGAGGAAAGAGCACACTGCTGGTTCACCCGGGGAGAAGCCAGTTCTGACCCCTGTTGAAACTGTTTGACTTGCTTTTTCATTGCTGCTCTTATTGTAATCATACATAATGGCCTGCCTCAGCGAATCCTGCCTCTCTGCCTGACTGTTCAGCTAAAGTGCCTTTGTTCAGGAGCCTGTCCACCTGTGGACGGCAGGCAGGAAGGAACACATCCTGCTGCCTGAGGTTTGCCATTCTAGGAGCTATCCACAAGATTGATGGCCTTTCCACTTTGGTTCCTTACCTTCCCCCCATCGCTGATCCATAAGGGAACCTGGCATCCAGGCCCAGGTGAGATGGTTGTGTTCAGACGTTTGTCTGCATCTTCTTGATCAGCCGGTTCTCCAAATAAAGTCATATTCCTAGCCTCAGCACCTCGTCTCCCAGCGAGCAGAGTGAGCTTGGACTCAGTAACATGCTGATTGCACTGCGTGTGAATCTAGGCCCACACGCGTGGACTTAAAAGATATTCATAACCGAAAAGATGAGAGGTTTTTTTGTGGGGTTTTTTTGCTGGGAATTTTTAGGACTTAAGCCCAAGAAGCAGCATCTCAAGTGACCCTGGGAGAACCGCTCTGAGGAGGCGAGATGGGAAAGCCAGGTTATATAGTTTTGCAGCAAAGGGCAGGTTCAATTCAGTCACTCAGTCATGTCTGACTCTTTGCGACCCCATAGACTACAGCACGCCAGGCCTCCCTGTCCATCACCAACTCCCGGAGCTTACTCAGACTCATGTCCATCGAGTCGGTGATGCCGTCCAACCATCTCATCCTCTGCCGTCCCCTTCTCCTCCTGCCTTCAACCTCTCCCAGCATGCGGGTCTTTTCCAAGGAGTCAGTTCTTCACATCAGGTGGCCAAAGTATTAGAGCATTAGCTTCAGCATCAATGCTTCCCATGAATGTTCAGGGCAGGTAGTCAAAACATCAAAAGATTATTGATAACTAAAGAAAACCAAATGTCTGAAGCTAAGGAATTTAGACTTTTCTGTGTATGGGAACATGCAAGAGTCCGGGCTCTCTGAAATCAGTCCTTTGAGATGCACCTCAGCTATCGGGGGCCACCATCCTGTGTTCTCACATCCTGAGTCTCCCCGGGGCTCACCTTAGGGGAGGGGCTCCAGCCTGATGGCTGCTAGAGGGCAGGTATTCTTTCCTTCCAGAGTGCCCTCAGGGCTCACCAGCTCCTCATTAGTTGTGGCTGGAACACTGATGACTGATATGGCAGGAAATATTCCATTTCTCACAAGCAACTTCCCCAGACCCAGAATTATAAGCCACTTAAAAATAATGACCCCCACATGATAGAAAATGGAAAATGAACCAAACTGGAGTGGGTTGCCATTTCCTTCTCCAATGCATGAAAGTGAAAAGTGAAAGTGAATTCGCTCAGTCGTATCCCCATGGACTGCAGCCCCCCAGGCTCCTCTGTCCATGGGATTTTTCAGGCAAGAGTACTGGAGGGGGGTGCCATTGCCTTCTCCTGGCGTGCTGCGATTCACCGGGTCGCAAAGAGTTGGACACGGCTGAGCGACTGAACTGAACTAAACTAAATAAGCAGACACAGAGTAGTAAATCTTATCTTTATCTTTCTGTCAATCCAGAGGAGAGATGAGTCATCAGGTAAAGAAGACAGGACTCCTCCTCACTGGTGTGGGCTGCACTTTTCCGAAAGCGGCCCCAAGCTGTTCAGAATTTCATTTGCTCAGAAGAGGGAGCTCTGGTTTTCGCTTCCCCGGCATCTAAGGTTCTGCAGGCTCTGTTTCCTTGTTTTCTAAACAGAGCAAGAGTATTAAGAAGTCTGTATAAGAGGCCAAGTTACTGTCTGAGGTGATCACACCGTTCCTGCTACAAACGTCTCTCTCCCCATCTCTTCTGTCTTTCTTGCCAATGTGTCCTGGGAACGGCCATCTTGAGGAACGTTTCCCGAGCTTTAACCCTCTAGAGCCACTAGAGGGCAACAGACACCCACCAAAATGAATCAGCGTCATGAAATACAATAAATTGATAATTACGCTACAAAGGCATTCTTTTAAGACAACCGTTTTTAGATTGTTTTTTAAAGTTTGTTCTTTTAGTATTCGTTTTATATATATTATTCTTTGCGATCCCATGGACTGTAGTCTACCAGGCTTCTCTGTCCATGGGATTTTCCAGGCAAGAGTACTGGAGTGGGTTGCCATTTCCTTCTCCAGGGGATCTTCCTGACCCAAGGATTGAACCCAGGTCTCCTGCATTGCAGGCAGATGCTTTACCCTCTGAGCCACCAGGGAAGCCCCAAGGTCCCCTAGGAAGTTCAATTAAATGTAAAGTAAAAAGCTGACACATTGGAAAAGCCCCTGATGCTGGGAAAGATCGAAGGCAGGAAGAGAAAGGGACGACAGAGGATGAGATGGTTGGATGGCAGCACCAACTCAATGGACATGAGTTTGAGCAAACTCCAGGAGATAGTGAAGGACAGGAAAGCCTGGTGTGCTACAGTCCATGGGGTTGCAAAGAGTCGGACACAACTGGACAACAACAAAAAGCTATTTACACAGCCTCCAAGTGCTCAACAAATGTTTAAACGCTGTGTATGCCTTCTGTAAGAGTCTATGCTGGACAGTGAGGTCACAATATTGAGCAAGATTCAGTCCGTGTCTCTGAGAGCAGACAGATTCGAAGCATAAATAATTCACTACAGCATTGGATGGTGAGCGTCAGGGTAGACCCAGGATAAGGCAGTGCAGATGAGAGAGAATCAGTGCTTTGTGAACATGACCTATGACCCCCATGAAAGCAATGTGCGTGCATTTCCTGTGCAAAGTGGGGTGAGCTATATATTCCAGTGTTTATCACCTGAGAATTAGAGGGTCTGTAATCACCCCCACACTCTCCCAAAGAGGCTTGTTCATCATCAGATTTATCAGAGTAAACACACAAACAACAAACCAGGGTCATGCCTAAGACCTGACCGCATCAGAAACCTAAGAGGACCTGCCAAGCACCATAAGAAATGGAACCTTTTGAAATCCTTTAAAAGACATCCTTTTAAAGAAAGCATAAAAACAAAACGTATTTTCTTGGAAAGCCATGTTTTTCTCTAAAAAGCTCCCTCCCCTCCCACTTTGAGAAGCCAGAGGAATGCGACTCCGGTGGGTGTTAATTCACTCTGGTGAATGGGGGAGGCTTTCTCCTCTCTTTGGACTAATGAGGAGGTAACTGACAAGTCACTGAACAAATAAAACGCCTGCCAATGAAAAGGACGGGTGCTGGCCTTTGTCCCACTCACCTCTGCCCCGGGCTCAGGGCCAGCTCTGATCAGAGGGCAGTCAAGGCAGCTCTGAGCCCTGAGAGGTATTGGCTCACCTCTCGGTCCCCAGGAGTTCCCAGCATGGAAGATGGGGGCAGAGGAGCCTGGGGGTGCAGACCCCCCTGGAAAACCATGTCTGACGCCAGGCTCTGGCCCTCAACTGTCAGCCATGGGCTGGAGTGCCTCCCGACCCTGGGGATTTGGGTTCTCAGCAGAGGGAGAGAAGGGCGGCAGCCCCTCGAGGCGGGGGTGGAGCCTCCCAAGCCCCCCAGGTCCTGCTCCTGAAGACTGCACAGGGTCGGAGTCGGTCCAGTGATGAGAATGGGAGGGGTCTGAGGGCACCGAGCTGAAGAGGATGAAGGGGCGTCCTCAAGGAAAGCTGGCTACGGGCACACAGTCCAGCTCCGTGAGTGCTGGGCTCGGCTCACTCCTCTCAGTGTTCAGGCCTGAAAACCCCGTGTCCTGGGGAGCAGGGCCTGGGGACAGTCACCTAGATAAGCACATAGCTTTAGTGCTCAGTGGCTTCCCAGGTGGCTGAGACAATAAAGAACCCTCCTGCTAATGCAGGAGACGTGGGTCCGATCCTTGGATGGGGAAGATCCCCTGGAGGAGGGCAGGGCAGCCCGCTCCAGTATTCTTGCCTGGAGAATCCCATGGACAGAGGAGTGTGGAGGGTTACAGTCCAGGGGGTCGCACGACTTAGCACTGGTCGAACGACTCAGACACGACTAAGCACACACACGGTAGTGCTCAGATGACAGCGGTGACACAAAGAGCCACCACTTCCAGCCCACAGGGACCCCAGGACGCCAGTGCCGCTAGAGGCACAGACCCCAGGTGGCCCAGGGGGTCAGACAGAATGATTCAGTCTGGCAGGAAGCGGTTCTCAGGGGCCAGAGGACACCACGGCGGGTGGGGGGGTAAGGGCTGGGAAGGGACCCCTCCCACCCCCACCATGAGGTACCCTGGCCTGCCAGAGAGACCACTCACACCCTCCAGAGCCTGCAGACAATCAGGTGCTCTGGTGAGAGCTGGAGGGCCTATGTGAGTGGGGGGTCGGGGAGGGGGGTGGGCACAGGTGCCCAGGGAGGCCCAGGTGACCTATGTCCAGGGGGATCTCTCTGGACACGATGCAGAAGATACGCTTCTTAAACTCGGGATCCACGTGTCGTCCCTTTTGTGTCCCTTTGTCACCTTATGCAATTGCGCAGAGAGGAGACAGGCAAGGTGGCTGCTCCTCGCGCGGGCGGGGTCTGGAGGGTTGGTGGGCGGGGCCGGAGGGGCAGGGGGTGGGGTCGGGAGTAGGAGGTGGGCGGGGTCGGGAGGGTCGGTGGGTGGGGCCACAGTGGGGACCCGCCCCCTAAGAGGAGGATTTGGTTTCTGAGAGACCAGGAGGGTTGAAGGTAAATTTTAAACTGTCAGCAAGTTTTTGAATTTGGACGAGGACAGATTGTGAAAGAGGAGTCTGGTTTGGGAAACACTGAAGGCAAGGGACTGGACAAAAGGTGATATGAAGTAGTAAAAAGTCAGAGAAGGATAGTGACGTATGTCAAGCACACATCCAGGGTGATCACTATCATTTATGCCTATGTTTCCAGTCACTTTGGTCGTGCCCAACTCTTTGTGACCCCGTGGACCTTAGCCCATCAGCCTCCTCTGTCCATGAGATTCTCCAGGCAAGAATACTAGAGTGGGTTGCCATGTCCTCCTCCAGGGGACCTTCCCGACCCAGGAATGGAAGCCAGGTCTCTTGAGTCTTCTGCATTGCAGGCAGATTCTTTACCTGCCGAGCTGCTGGGAAGCCCCATGTCAATTATCTATAATAACTAAAATCAAGGTATGCCTACCAGTAGAGCTGCAGGAGACTGGAGCTGATTAATACACAAGGACTGGCATGTGGCGCCCCGTGATAAACTGTGCTCTGACACCCTCAAACATTCCATGAATCTCTTCAGTGTTCGAAACTCCTTTGAAATTGTATTTACACCATTAGCCTGTTCTGTTGATGCTGACACTCTCCTAAAGGAAGCTCAGGTTAGCTCATCCCATGAACAAGTTCCTGATGGTTGAGTGTGATTGTCTAATACTCGACAGGCATCTTAATAAGGAAGGTTCCAGGGCTGCCAGAGGTAAACTTTGGTGATGAAGCTAGGTGCCAAAGAGATAAAATGGAGATTGCTAGAAGCTACATTCCCAGGTTTAAAATAGCATCCTTATCCCTCTAAAGATGGGTTCTTTTTTCCTGGGATTATTTTTTAATATTTCATCTATTTCTACTCCAGTTTGGGGCAATCACGTTCTAAAAAGAGAGACTTCCCTCGCAGCCAGGGGTTAAGACTCTGAGTTTCCAATGCAGGGTGCGTCAGTTTGACTCCTGGTCAGGGAACTAAGATCCTACATGCCTCGCAGTGCAGCTAAAATTAAAAAAAAAAAAAAAAGTTCCAAGAAGCAAACCTCCAAATATTTGAATTAGAAAGTACAGAGCAGAACTGGAAAAGCCTCATGCCCACCTGGGGCACCCTCCAGAGGCATTTCCAGTCCGTCGCTGGGGGGCTTCTGAGGTGGCGCTAGAGGTAAAGAACCCGCCTACCAATGCAGGACACATAAGAGATGCAGGTTCAATCCCTGGGTGGGGAAGATCTCCTGGAGGAGGAAATGGCAACCCACTCCAGTATTCTTGCCTGGAGAATCCCATGGACAGAAGAGCCTGGTGGGCTACAGTCCCTGGGGTCACCAAGAGTCAGACATGAGTGGAGGAATGGAGCAAGCACTGAGGTGAGGAGGTTGCAGAACAGGCAAGGGGACCAGAGCCCTCACTTTTACATGTCTGTCTTGCCCGCTCCCCACAAAGCTGACCCGCATGCTGCTGATTTGAGAACTCTGGACCCACTGACCACTGTCTTCTCTTAAATCCAAATGCCCTGGGGTCGGGGGAAGGCGGGAAATGTCACCTCTTCCTCTAGATTGCTCCCTCCAGAGCTCTGAGCTGGGGTTTTTATTGTCGGGATGGAGAATCAGAAGGCAGAAATGAATGCAGGAAAAGGCAAGCTCGACTGGTGTGCCATTCTGGAAACCTTCAGACAACCAACTCTAAACATGCCCTCATCATTATTTTACTGCAGTGAGCAGGAGAGAGAAGCAGATGTCACCTCAGAGGTTGAGAAGATGTCACCTTCCTGCACAAGGAGCCTCGTACTCTTGTGACCTGAGAAGCTTGGAACAAGCTCCTCAGTTTCTGTTTCCTCATCTCTGAGCCAGGATACTTGCAATCCCTTCACATCTTTCTGGGAGGAGGACGAGGAGGGAGCAGGTATGCCGCAGTCAGAGGACGCCCAGCTCAGCAAGTGCTGGCAATCACTGTTATTGTTACTTTCTCCCTGGAGAGAGAAGTAGAAGTCTTCCCAGTCGTGTGTGCTGAGTGACAGTCAGCAGAAGGAGACAGGAAAAACGTGTTTTGGTGTAATAATCTTATTTCACAACAACCAGATTTTGTGCCAGCTGTGCTCAGGCGCCGCAGGTGGGCTGTGAAGGAGGAGATAAGCCCCTGTTACTGGGGAGAAATGCTGGGAAAGACGCAGGTCCAACCCCGTGGCCCAGGAGCAGGCAGCATGTCGGGGTCCTCCATACAACAGCAGAGGCTGGGTGGATGGGACGGAGCTCCGCCTTCCGCTCTGGGCCATTGGGAAGCAGGATACGGGCAGGTCTTCCTGCGGCCGGGGGTCTGGGGGGAGGCCGAAGGTGCCACTTCTATCTTTGTCCACAAAACTCAAATGCATAGATATCCTGATTTTCTTCCTAAGTGTCTAATGTAAGTGAGGTGAAAGCATTAGTCGCTCAGTCGTGTCTGACTCTTTGTACACTGTGGACTGTAGCCTGCCAGGCTTGTCTGCCCATGGAATTCTCCAGGCAAGGATACTGGAGTGAGTAGCCATTCGCCTCTTCCGGGGATGTTTCCAATCCAGGGACTGAATGTGGATCTCCTGGATTGCAGGTGGATTCTTTACCAGTGAGTCAGCAGGGGAGCCCTCAGAGGCTTACTCACCTGTTGAGGTTAGTTGTGTCTCCCAAAAGGATATAGCTTTATATAGAAATGGAGTCTCTGCAGATGTAATTAACATGTAAATTAAGATAGGTCAGGCTGGATCAGGGAGGGCCCTGAATCCAACGACCGGTGTCCTTATGACAAGAGAAGATGGAGAGACACGGGGAGGAGGAGGCCGAGACCAGGGTGATGTGTCTGCAAGCCAAGGGTCACCCAGGATTTGCCACCAGAAGCGGAGTCAGAAAGCAACCTCCCCAGAGCCTCTGGGGGAGCCTGGCCCTGAGACACCCTGATTCAGGACTCAGGCCTCCAGAGCTGAGAGTGAGCCTCCCTAGGGCACTTCGTTATGGCAGCCGTGAGAAATTCATGCAGTGACCTGATTCACAGGCTGGGTGTGAGGATTAACAGCGATTGCGTAATTAAATGTTTACTGAGTGTCAACTTCCTTTTCTTGCCTGTTCCCCAGGGATCGGGCCTCTAAATGCTTTCAGGAAGGACTTTGATAGCCTTGAGAACTCAAAGGCGAGAGCTCTAGGCTTGGAGCAATCTCATTCAAAATGCACAAGTTACATACAGCTGCCGGCTGCTTCTCCCCTGCCGCTTTCCCTACAGGAGAGAGTCCAGGTTGGAGCTGGTGGCCAGATGTTTCTATTGGCCCAAATCCTGGCCAGCTTGGTGGGGAGTTTGGAGATGAGCAGAAGGAAGCTACTGAGCTGAATGTCCTCTCCTGTGATGGCAGAGGGACCTGGGGCTCATCCCCTCCCAGCTTCCAGTGACAGGTCTGTAAGACGAAGGATGCTGGCCCGATGATCTCTTCAAGTGCTGGCTTCCAGGGCAGCAGGGGTCCAAGACTTGGGGCTTCCCTGGTGGCTCAGATGGTAAAGAATCTGCCTGCAGGGCAAGAGACCCAGGTTCAATCCCTGGGTCGGGAAGATCCCCTGGAGAATGGAATGGCAACCCACTCCTGTATTCACGCCTGGAAAATCCCATGGACAGAGGAACTTGTCGGGCTACAGTCTACCGGGTCATGAAGAGGCAGACACAACTGAGAGATTAACACTTTCACACAGAAGCCACAGATCACCACCGCCCCGGCAAGCTGATGGCAGTTAAACAGTTTATAATTGTGAAAGTTTCCCCCAAAGAAAAGTTCTGTTATGAACAAAAGTCATGAGGCAAAAAGCCACGACTGTGAGGTTACTGAAATTCAGGCCACAGGCGAATCTCTAAATGGGGCAGCTTAGCTTTGTGGCTCTCATGCACTGATGAGGCAAGAGTCCTTATATCGAGTTTCTATTAAAGAATACATCCAAATAAGTTGGAGTTTTAGATCCCTTTGAGTTTGGAAATGGTTTAACCACGAACCAATCTGAGAAGAAAGTTAGCAAGTATCTACGTATCAGGAAAAAGATCAAGTACCTTCTGAGAATATTTCTGAAAGAAAACTATCTAAGAAAGATAAGTTTAACATGTCCTTATATATCTTTAGGAAGCGATCATCTCACTTAAAATGCAATTTAAATAGTTGAATATAAAAATGTATATTTTCACAAATTGCAGGACTTCCTTCTTTCTCATGCTTGAATAATATTCCATTATATATGTATATAATGTATATTATATATGTATACTATATTTATTATATATCATGTATATGTGTTATGTATACATTATATATAATATGTGTTATTATACCCACCATGGGTCAGATGGTAAAGAATCTGTCTGCAGTGCACAAGACCTGGGTTTGATCCCTGGGCCAAGAAGATGCCCTGGAGAAGGGAATGGCAACCCACTCCAGTATTCTTGCCTGGAGAATCCTATGGACAGAGGAGCCTGGTGGGCTACAGTCGATGCGGACACAAAGAGTCGTTCAAGACTGAGCAACTAACATTTTCACTTCCCTTTTCATGTTACATATTATATATGTTACGCCATGTGTTATATATTATGTATCTGTTCTATGTTATGTGTGTGTATATCGTGTGTGCACCTGTGTGCTGTGTGCTTAGTTACTGAGTTGTGTCCAACCCATTGCAACTCCTTGGACAGTAACAGAATATTGTATGTATATACATGCCACGTTTTCTTTATCCATTCATCCCCTGAAAAATAGGTTTCCATTTCTGGCCTGTTGTGCCTCACACGGCATGAACACGGGGTGCAGACAGTTCTTCCGTACCCTGTTTTCATTTCCTGTGGGTATATATATACACCCAGGGTTGGCACGGCAGATCTATCCTTGTTTTTGAGGAAACTCCACACTGTTTCCATAGTCGCCGCACCAATCTACATTCTCGCAGCAGCGCACGAGAATTCCCTGTTCGCTACATTCACACTGTCACTTGCTACCTCTTTTCTCTCTGATAGTATTCATCCACACAGGTGTAAGGTGATATCTCACTGGGGTTTGGATTGCATTTCCCTGACGGTTAGTGATGCTGAGCACCTTTTCATGTACTTGTTGGTGACGACATGGATGGATTTTGAGGGCGTTAAGTAAAGTCTAAGCCTAATACTGCATGGTGTCATGTATATGTGGAATCAAAAACAAAAAAGTCAAACTTACAGAAACAGCAGAAAAGTGGTTGTCAGGGGCCAGGGGTTGGGGGAAATAAGAAGAGGTTGGTTTTAAAAAGGTACAAATTTTCAGCTAATAAGATGAATGAGCTCTGAAGATCAAATGTACAACATGCTGACCACACTAAACGACACTGTTGTATAATTGAAATGTGCTGAAAGAGTAGGGCTTGAATGGTCTCATACACACAAAAGATAAACACATGAGGTGGTGGTGGATTAACTAGATGAGGGACGCCTTTCACAGTGTATATGGATATCAAGTCAGTACTGTGTACACTTAAATATCTAACAGTTCTGCTCATCAACTGCACTGCCATAAAGCTGAAAACAATTTAAAGTATGTTTGAAAAATACGTCTAAATTAAGAAGGCTGTGGTTGCACTAGGAAACGTGTTTAGGAGGATGGTGAGCAGCACAGATTCTAGAGAAGGGCTCACGGGAAGGTGAGAAGCGATGCAGGCCTGGGAACCAGGGTTATCAGAGGCCCTGCAGCCAGGGTGCCGCACAGCACAGACCCCCGCCCACCCCCCAGTATCAGCTCACCTCCCAAGTGCTAACTCATTTCTGGAGTGTCTGGATGCATGCGTAGGTGCTGTTCAGGAATAAACTGACACTGTGTGTAATTAATCTTGTGCAAGTCAGGCTTTAGCTTCGAATGTCTGGAACCAGATCAGCAAGCTTAGGGACAAAAGAAACTGAAAAAGCCCTGGAATCCAGGCTTGAACAGACAAATGGTAGGGAGGTCACGACCCCTCCCACAGGTGACCGGCTCCTCCTCAGCAGAACGTCCTAGGAGATGGCCTGGGCTTAGCTCGACATTCAGAAAACCAAGATCATGACATCTGGTCCCATCAGGGGAAAAATTGGAAGCAGTGACAGATTTTCCTTTCTTGGGCTCCAGAATCACTGTGGATGGTGACTGCAGCCATGAAGTTAAAAGACGCTTGCTCCTTGGAAAGAAAGCTATGACAAACTAGTTGGTGTATTAAAAACCAGAGACATCACTTTGCCAACAAAGGTCCGTATAGTCAGAGCTATGGTTTTTCCAGTAGTCACATACAGATGTGAGAGTTCGACCATAAAGAAGGCTGAGCAGTGAAGAATTGATGCTTTCAAATTGTGGTGCTGGAGAAGACTGTTCAAACCAGTCAATCCTAAAGGAAATCAGTCCTGAATATTTATTGGAAGGACTGATGCTGAAGCTGAAGCTCGAATACTTTGGCCACCTGATGTGAAGAACTGACTCCTTGGAAAAGACTGTGATGCTGGGGAAAATTGAAGGCAGGAGAAGGGGATGATGGAGGATGAGATGGTGAGATAGCGTCTTCTGCTCAGTGGACACGAAGTGGGGCAAACTCCGGGAGGTAAAGGGCAGGGGAGCCTGGTGTGCTGCAGGGGTTGTAGAGTCAGACATTACTTAGTGATTGAACAGCAATAACAACAACAACAGCCATGTGTAGCCTTAATGGGAGCCCAGCAATTCTTCCAGAGACAGTTGGTTGGAATGGGAATGGCAGGGGGAGGGGGACCACCCCCAAGTGAGTGGCAAGTTGTTTAGTGAGGGTGGGGATGGTTCTCACCTGCAAGGCACAGACATCCATCACATGGGTATCCAAGTGACAAGTAAGTAAGCTGATTTGGGGGACTGTTTTTTTAAGACAACTTCTGGGGGTCAGATCATACATAACTCAGTTTTTTGTACCTTTTACTCAAGAGTGTTCTATGTTGAGACTGGGGATTCAAAAATACCTTTCCTTTACCAGGCATTTAAGGCATACCTAGAGTATTTCAGGGCTTATGATCAGGGCTGAGGATCCATTGCTCAGGAGAACTGGCCCTTCCTGGGAGCCTCCTTACACTGCCATTAGGTGACTTTGCCTCTCAGAACTTCAGTTTCTTCCTCCGAGTGACTGAGACAGTTGACACCCAGCTTCTCCTTTGTAAGAAGGAGACAAAGGCATAATACCCATACTCTAAAACATCCAAGATCGGTTATGTTCTATCAGCTGGTGCTATTAAACATGTATTGTGGAAGAGTGTTTCAGTCGCTCAGCTGTGTCTGACTCTTTGTGATCCTATGTACCATAGCCCGCTAGGCTCCTCTCTCTCTGTCCACGGCATTCTCCAGGCAAGAATACTGCAGTGGGTCAGCCATTCCCTTCTCCAGGGGATCTTCCTGATTGTAGGATCAAACCCGGGTCTCCTGCGTCTCCTGCGTTGCAGGCAGATTCTTCTTCCCATCAGGGAAGGTCTAAGACTTTGTAAGTGAAATTAAAGAGAGTTTTTAAATCATATTTTAAATATTTTCCAGTTTTTTAATATGAGTAATGTCACTCATTAGAGTGACAGTGAGGTGCAGTGAGGTAGGGTGTGACCTTATTGATATGTTATTTTTTAGACAAAACTTACTAAGCAGTAGTTGGTCATGGTTTTAAGTTTTAAGAGCACTTTTAAGTTTCCTGGAGATTAAAAGCTCACATGCTTAAGTGAGTGAGCAACTCACTTTTTCTCAGAGTCGTGAGACTAGTAAAAAACTTATCTTTCACTGGCTATGACTGAGTAGCTGGGAATCCATTCTATAAAGTCCTTCCAGGCAAAGGGCAGCAGGGTTGGGGGAATGGGAGGAGGAGGCAGAGGACAGTAGCAGGTTCATTGACACCAGGGTGTTATCAGCAGGAGCTGACTTGTGAGACATTTAGTTTTGCTTTTCCAAAGAGCAATTGTCTTAAGATCTTGAGTATTGTCAACCAAAAATAAATCGGTATGGAAGAGTGAGAAATGGCATCTATCAGAAAAACTATACCATTTGTGTGATATGGGAATATTATTTCCAAGTCCATGACATATAATCAAAAGATGGAAGCATGTCATTGAAATGGCAGAAATTAAAAAGTGGGAAAGATGAGACCCATTCGTTTGGTTCAGTGAACAGTGAAATCATCCCTATTCATGTCTGCTCAATTCCACCCAGTGCTAGAAGCAAAAGTAGCTTAAGAAAATGAATACCCACATTTGATCATAAAAATGCTGAACGTTTAATAATTATTTTACTTAGTTTCTTATAAACATTCATCGGGAAGGTGATATAATTGTGTTACGCTATGTGCGTGCCAAGTTGCTTCAGTCGTGTCTGACTCTCATACAGCCCCCCAGGCTCCTCTGTCCATGGGGTTTTCCAAGCAAGAATATTGGAGTGGGTTGCCATTTCCTTCTCCAGGGGATCTTCCTGACCCAGGGATCGAACTAGCATCTCTTATGTCTCCTGTATTGGCAGGCAGGTTATTTATCACTAGCATCACCTGGGAAGCCCGATTATGCTGCAAGCACTCAGAAATAAAAGATCTTCATAGGAGAGATATAAAGGTGAATTACTACCAAATGTGTAATTGAACTAGGGCTTGCAGTGTCATTCATATTACCTTTGAAAATGCCATTATATATCAAAATAACCAGGCATAGTTCTAACTGTGGGAAATGATATATAAAAGAAATTCTGTATTTAGATGTGCATGTCCAATAATGGTATTATCATTGCGATCTTAGCCAGGACTCCAGATTTAGAATATTCTCCACTCTCAATAGAGCATCTATTGGCATGTGAACTATACCTCGACAAAGCTGTTAAAACAGGGCATGTACCACGTTCAGAACACACACAAACAAAAATCACAGGTAACTCATGTATACTCTCAAGGACTATTTTCTAAACTATGGTTCATTATTTAGAGTTCATCAATCTGAACATGTTACAATTCTAGCCCAGAATCTGTGCCTATGTGAACATTACCTTACTACCAAAACCCAGGTAAGAGCTAACATTTGTTGAATCCCCACTAAATACAATAAGATGCTCCAGACACATTACATGAACTCACTCACCGAATTCTCACAGTGACATTAGGAAGTAGGAGCCGTTACCACCTCCGTTCTATGAGATAGGACACTCAGACACAGAGTCTGTACAAATTGCCTAAGCTCGCCTGCTGAGAGACAGGGCCAACTTCTGAGCTCAGGCAGTCTGGCTCCAAGTTATTTAGTTGTTAAGCTGTGTTTGACTCTTTGCGACCCCATGGACTAAACCTCACCAGGCTCCTCCCTCCATGGGATTTCGAGGGGAAGGATACTGGAGTGGGTTGCCATTCTCTTCTCTAGGGGTTCTTCCCGACGCAGGGATCAAACTCGGGTCTCCCGATCTGCAGGCAGATTGCCTCCCTCCAACCCTAACAGAAGCATGAACCAATAGAAGTGCCTGCCTTCTCCCCATTTCTGCTCTAAACACCGGCTGCTGCTAATTACTCGTTGACCTGCTTTCTCTTTTGCATTCAAGTATTTTCATGTTAAGACTTATTAATAGTTTCCTAATTTCAACCCTCCTCCCCAGGTGACGGAACCATAGTGTTAATCCACCTTCAAACCTTCTCAGCTGATGAATGGGCAGATAAAGGAAGTTTATCTGGAATCTCTCCTGTAAGGCCAGATGCAGGGGAGATGTGACCTACAGCCCTGAGTGGCACAAGGAATTCAAGACAGTTGGGTGGCGATCGAGGTAATGTCCAATTTCACGCAGCCCACCTTCCTTTTTTAAAAAAATTGTATTGACGTCTAGTTGATTAGAATGTTATGCTAAACCCACAGCAAACATTATCCTCAATGGTGAAAAATTGAAAGCATTTCCCTAAAGTCAGGAACAGACAAGGGTGCCCACTCTCACCACTACTATTCAACATAGTTTTGGAAGTTCTGGCCACAGCAATCAGAGAAGAAAAAGAAATAAAAGGAATCCAGATTGGAAAAGAAGAAGTAAAACTCTCACTGTTTGCAGATGACACGATCTTCTACATAGAAAACCCTAAAGACTCCACCAGAAAATTACTAGAGCTAATCAATGAATATAGTAAAGTTGCAGGATATAAAGTTAACACACAGAAATCCCTTTTTCATAGTCTTTTCCATTATGGTTTATCCCAGTTTATCACTTGTTGGACGTTTTCCCTCTTGAAATGCGAACTGAACCATCTAAACCAGCAGATTTCAAAGCTGTGAGAACAGAAAGCAAGAACTCTTCTGTGGGTTATTACGTCCCACCCTGTGGTTCCCAGACGGAGGGCCATAGAGCATCATCAACCCATCCACTGGCTTAAGACATCCGCCATGTCCTTTGGGATGGTACCCAGCTTCCCAAGGGGCTGCCTGCCAGGCTGCTCTGTTCTTTCAGGGCCACTGATGGTCGGCTGGAGGGTGAGAAGAGAGGAGCCCAGGGCTACATGTCTTCACCAGGAAGGAGGATGGTCCCAATGCAGGGCTCCAGGACCGTGGGCAAGGGGTGTCTGAAGTTCACACAAGCATTTCATTCAAAGAGGACAGACCCATACCCAGAAAGGATGCCTTTCCGTTCATGAAGGACCAGTCATGATGAGAGGAGCACAACATCACTAACTCACTGCTGGGTTTCCGGCAATGCCTCTCATCCCTGCCCTCCAGTTACCAGGCAATGGCATCCATTTATGGCTGTCCTGTTGGCAGACTGGGCCTTTGGCGGTGGTGGTACCCAGGTTGCCTTGAGAAAGAGGATGTCTGTGCTGAGCAGTCGAAAACCTCCATCTCTGTTCCCTTGGCCCATTGAGCCTCCTCAGAGCTGGAGGAGGAGGCTGGTCCACAGCACAGACCATCTCGCTCACTGATTACTGAGTCTTCTCTGCAGTAGAGATACTTTGACAAGCATTTACAGGGAACAAAGATCCTGGGACACACTGGGGTTATAGGTCTGGGGGCAAAGGCAGGTGGTGAGAACAGACCTCAGCACACAGTCCTTATACAGGACTGCTTTCCTCGGACAGGGAGAAATCTAGTGAGACAGGCTGGAGGAATCAGAGAAGGGGTTGTCCGGATTCTTAGCTGAGTCCACTTAGCTGTCTCCCTCCCAAATCCCAGGGGCCCTCCTCTTCCCCACTAATGCCACGAATTTAACATAAGGGATTTACTGTGGTTGTCATTTGGTTTTCTTTTTTAAATATAATATTATTCACTTATTTCTGACTGAGCTGGCTCTTCATTGCTGCTCACGGGCTTTCTCTGCTTGCAGCGAGTGGGGGCTGCTCTCGAGCTGAGACTGGAGGGCTTCTCGTCGCAGCACCTTCTCTTGTTGTTGGGCGGGGGCTCTGGAGCTCAGGCTCAGTAAGTTACGGCTCACTGTCTTAGCTGACCCCCAACATGTGGAATCTTCCCCGACCAGGGATCTGACCCGTGTTCCCTGCGCTGGCAGGCAGATTCTTAACCACTAACCAACCCCCCAGGGAAGTCTTGGTTGTCATTTCTGCTGCCCACACAATTAGATACCGGGCCTGATCCGCAGCCAGGCCCGCCTTGTGGCTACAAGAAATGAACTGTTGTTTTGATGCTGACCTCTGAGTGACCTCTTGGATTTGTGCCTAACCCAAGACTTCCAGCTCAGAACTGGATAGTCATTTCAGAAGCTTTCCAGCACCATCTGCGTGACCATTATTACTGCACGTCAGTGGAACGTAGCCTCTAGTTTGTATCCCAAACCCTTGAACTCAACCAGCATCCCGACTCAAACAACAGGTGACGGTTTAGCCCAGAGAGGTGGGAGCCAGGGCAGGCCTGTCCAAGAGAAAGCCAGTGCCAGAAAGAGTGCAGCCACTGCCTGAGACCCAAGGAAACACGGGGAGAAAAGCCCCTGTAGCTTGTCCCTTCCTCCTGCTCAGTCCCCCAACCCTGGTCCCTACTGACTGAATCACCTTTCTGCTCTTTTTGTTCAGTTGCTTAGCTGTGTCTGACTCTTTGAGACCCCATGGACTGCAGCACGCCAGGTTTCCCTGTTCTTCACCATCTCCTGGAGCTTGTTCAAACTCATGTCCATTGCATTGGTGATGCCATCCAACCATCTCATCCTCTGTTGTGCCTTTCTCTTCCTGCCTTCAATCTTTCCCAGCATCAGGGTCTTTTCAAATGAGTTGGCTCTTCACATCAGGTGGCCAAAGTATTGGAGCTTCAGCTTCAGCATCAGTCCTTCCAACGAGTATTTAGTGTTGATTTGGATTGACTGACTAGTTTGAGAGTCTGGGAAATGGAGTCGGGGTCAGCCTCAAGTGACACAGAGCCGAACAGGGGACATATGAGGAAGAAATCTGAGAGCGCAAACTGCCAAGGACCAGTACCCTGCACGGCAGGCTTAGGGTGAGTAGAACCCAGGTACGCAAAGCAGGTCGTGCTCACAAAATGGGCTCTGATGGGCAACAACCCCAAGGACTCGCCGTGATGCATCTGAACGAACTCTTGGACTTGTAAATAGAACCACTGAATGTGAATAAATGTCAAGGGCAAAGAAAACACAACAAAGGTAAGATCGAACAAGCAAATACCCATGTCAGATAAGGAGGTCACCACTCCCGATGTGAGGTTCTGGGTCTGGTGGATCCCTGTAGTCCACCTAGGAGGGGAGTGCTGGACTTGCTCCGGGCAGAGCTGGAACGAGCTGGCCCCCTCGCCCGCACACCTTCCAGTTCACAGGTGCATCCAGAACTCTGCCCTGGCAAACAGATTTCAAGCACCTCTTTTGAAACCCTCTACATATCTTTTCAAGACATACCAAGTATCTCCAAGAAGTCAAAACTATCGCTACTACCAGAGGTTAGACAGGGGGCTAGGGGTGGGGGAAATCAAACTTTTCAAGCTGCAAGAGGTCTTAGAGTGACCTCGTCTAATAAGGAGCCACCTACAAGTGACATACTGTCTATCTTAGGAGAAAGAAGTCTTGAATGTTACATTCAAAGGCTGACGCAGCGCTGATTCCTGATTTTAAGTGGGCATTTCTTCCCTTTTGCAGAGGAGGCCTGTCAGCCATGTTTTCCTACACAGGCTCTTCTGCAATAAGGTGCGCTCATCACCACCCCGGGCTCTGCCACTGAAGAAATCTGCACCCACAGAGGGGCGTAGCTTGCTGCCCAAGGTCGCACAGTCAAGCACATTGAAGACCCGCCTCTCCTTGCTCCTAAGCCCAGCGCTCCTTCCTGTTTCAACCAGTGCCAGTTGCCAAGAAAAAGATGTGTGCTCTCATTTGAAGCCCAGGAGATTACGATGAGGCAACAGACCTCTAGCCCGGCCCGATGGCCCGCGAGACCAGGCCCCCCTGCGAATGATCGATTACGCCAGCCCAAGCTGTGTCGCAAGAGGGCTTGAAATATCAATCCCAACTGTGACATATGGGACTTCAAATGAAAAACTTGAGAAGAAACCAGACTTGGGACAACCCAGGCTCTCATTTGGGAAGAAAGCACACAGTACTTTGAATCCTACGTGTCACGCACATGTATTTATCTCTTGTCTGGCTCTCGTCCTGGGCTCTGTCGGAACACGGGGCAAGTGTCTGTGACCGCAGGGGTCCCACGCCCTCCCTGCCTGCACCTGTGCTAGGTGTTCACAGCTCCGGGTCTCTAGAAACGAGTGGTTCCAACAGGTAGCAGCACTTGAAAAAATACATGCTCAATAGATGAAAGCACCAGTGAGCGGAAGGTGCTGGTCAGTCATCACGCTTTCTAGAGACTGACGATTCCTGTAGCTCCAAGGGCGATGTGTCACGTGGTCAAATTCTGCTGACATCTTCCACCCACCAGGCAATATATGTGACAAATTCATAGTCCTTGAAATCGATTTCTAATAGCCCCACAGCTGAGAAGTATAACTCCTAAAATATTTGTTGGAAGAATATTTATAGACGGCTTGTCGTCATAAAATATTACACAGCATTATGCCTTAGCACTGTATAAAAGGCTAATATGAACATTCTGGCTTTACTTATTTCTTTTGGCTGTGCTGGGTCTTGGTTGCTCTGCAGGCTTTTCTCTAGCTGCAGGGAGTTGGGGCTGCTCTCTAGCTGCAGTGAGCGGGCTTCTCACTGAGCTGGCTTCCCCTGTTGCTGGGCGTGGGCTCGAGGGCACACTTGTGCACATGGGCTCAGTGGTGGTGGCTCCTGGGCTCTAGAGCTCAGGCTCAGTGGTGGTGACTCCCAGGTGCCCTGAGGCATGTGGAATCTTCCCAGACTAGGGATCGAACTCATGTCTCCTGCGTTGGCAGGTGATTTCTTCACTCCTGAGCCACCAGGGAAGCTCTCATCCTTGCTTTTAACTCAGAAATGTTTCTTAAGTAGGTTAATATGCCCTAGGGTATCTTTTAAAATATGAATTAAGATTTTATTGAGTGGTTTATCTAGAAGATTATTTCTAAAAAGGAAAATGAAAAGATCAACTCAGTGAACATTGGCACAGACACAGATTGGATGGAGCTTGAGTTTGTGAGCTTGGGTTTTTGCCATCGAAGCCTGTAATCTGAAACTGGGCTAGGAGGTCCCAGGAGGTCGGTCCTGGGACAAGCCCACGAGAACAAGCAGCGCATGTGGGGGGTGAGCCAGGCAAGGGCAGACAGGCAGCCGAGGCTGTGCCAGTGGAGCAGGGAAGGGCGCGGGCATCAGGGCTCAGCGAGGCATGGGGCACACTTCAGCACCACCCCCTGCCGCGAGGAGGAAGGGGAGGTGCTGGACCCACTCCAGCCCTCACTGACGGAGCCACTCCTAGGAGATCGCCTCCCAGGCGCTCGAGCCTGCCCACCAGCTGGCCAGCCACGGTCCAAAGCAGAGCCAGAGAACATCCCAGAGGCAGAGAACGCAGGGAGCCGACAGCTCCAAGGAGAAGCGGCCAGGGAGGCTGGGAGGATATGGCCAGATACTTGCCCTCTGCCCTCTGCTCTTCCTAGGCTTGGGAGCCCCAGGCCTCTACAAAGACCTGGGTATCACGGAGGCCTCCTCACTGGTGAATATCTGCTGTGATGCCCAGCCCTTCTCCAGAAAGCACAGGCCCCCGCTTCCCTGGATGGGTGCCAGCTTCCCTGGCTTCCCTAAGAGAGGGGTGCTGCAGCCTGGTCCAGTGATGGCAACATTGCTGAAAGACACCTTTTATTAACGAAAACCACACACTCCGATTATATACACTTTCTGCATCAGAAATGCCATTTCAGAAACAAATATGTTGAGAACCCAGGACCCCGAAAGAAGAGACTCCCTCATGAAAAACAAAGCCAGGGAAGCAAGTCATTAACTACTCACTAAAGAAATGTCAAATGTGCTAGAAGAAAATATCCTTTAGCTCACCAACCGGTGGCCGATCTGCTAGGTAAGAGTGAGCAGCTTGCACCTTTTGGCGGCTCAGGGAGTCCTGGAGAAGAAGAGCGGCCTGGCTGGGGCTTGGCTGGGAAGGACAGAGACACGAGGAGGGGGGTCAGAGGAGGGGGGCGTGGGGTGCAGACCTGCACTGGGCAGGGCTGTCCTGGCTCCTGGCGGCAGCTCCGGCAAGCACACAGCAGACCCAGGCCCACCGTGACATCCCGCAGCCACCGGAAGACACACTCTCTGCCACCACCTCGCCTGCCAGGGCGCCATTCGGGTTCTGATTTTGCCAACAGACCCCCGACACCCTTTATGGCACTTTACCCTCCAGCACAGCGACCACCCAGGATCTGGTACTTCATCCATCTGCCGTGTGTCCTTAGTCACCTTTACCCTGGAACATTCCAGCAGCTTAAAAAAAAAAATCTTTTAAGGTATTGCGTTTCTGAAGAATAATTTCCTCCTCCCTTTTGAATAGAATTGCTCTCATTTAGGGCTGGATACCTTTCTGGCCGGTGAGCCACATAAGCAATGCTGTGTTCACCGCAGACATGCGGTGGCCTCTGGCCCCTCTCTGACAATGCCCGTCAGGAGTCACCCAGTTCTCCTATAGCATGGTTCCTCTTCGGGCTTCCCAGGTGGTGCTAGTGGTAAAGAACATGCCTGCCAGTGCAGGAGACACAGGAGACCCAGGTTTGATCCCTGGGTCAGGGAGATCCCCTGAAGGAGAGAATGGCAGCCCACTCCAGTATTCTTGTCTGGAGAATCCCACAGACAGAGGAGCCTGGGGGCTTTGGTCCATGGGATCACAGAGAGTCGGACACGACTGAGTGACTTAGCACACACACATGGCCCCACTGGTTCCCCTGCAGTGGGTGCACGTGTGCTGATCCTCACAAACCTCCCCTGAGACTCAGCATCCAGCAGGAATTCTTGCCTGAGTCCATCTTTACCTTGATGGCTGCACACAATGGCCCATGGCTGACACTCCTCAGACATCACCAGCCAGCACTGGGCATTCCTGTAACCCTCCTTTCTCTCCCATTTATTTATCCTTTAATTATCATTATGGCCTGAAGGTTGCTATTTTTTAAATGGTTAATAAGCCACACTGTGCTTAATTGGCTGCTGAAATTGAGCTAGATTTGGCCAATGAAATCCCATCAAGTCGGCTCCCATGTCCTTTCAACACGCCCCATCTTGATTTTTAATGCTCCTTATTTTGTGGCATATGGTACCCCACACTCATGCAATCTACGCCGTCCTAGCTCTGACATCAGCCATTTCTACAAGGTGTCCGGCTGGCTCCTTTTGGTGGAAAATAGCACTCGACACCAAGGTCTGGGTGTAGGTCTGGTGTGCCCATTGCTCCGAGGCGTACTTGGTTCTAGGTCTTTCAGTGGACACAGTGCTCGACAGTGTCTTGCATGACTGGACAAATTCGTGCATCCCTATCTTAGGGAAGTCCTTTCCAAGGGTCAGCTTTCATCAGAACTGGCGTCATAAAACACAGTTCTCTACCAAGAACAAAGAGTCCTAGAGTTCAGATGAAGAGGAGAAAATCGATACAGACACTGTGATAAAAAACTGGGTTTCCGGTGCAAAGGTTGCACCTCTGCGCAGGTGTCGCCAGGATCAAACGTCCCTCCAGGATGGGGCTGTCAACATCTGAACCCCCATACGGGTCACTAGGGTTTGAATCTTTCCCGTGACCCTGGACAGCAAGCCACCAGCATACTTTAACTAAAAAACAGAGCAGTGAACTTTCTGGGACCTTCATGGAAACCACGGGGAGCGCTCTGCCATCATGTCGATGAGATGAATTCAAGGATGCCCACGCACGATCTGCGGCAGCCTGGTACCAAAGAGCATGTGGCCCTTGCCTGCAATAAACATAGGTACTTTACAAAAATGCACACACAGGCCTATGGTTGCAGCCTTAAACTGTCTTCTAGATGTGGGAATATTAGCCAAGAGCCCTTCCCCTCGTCTTCCTCTTACCCCTCCTCCAGCATTTCACAGATTAAGGACTGGACTACATCTAGCTCCAAGAGTACTCTTAGTTATCAGGATACTCACAGCTTTGGGGCTTTGAGGTGGTAAATATTCATGATATGTGAAGCAGCAGGATCCATAACTGTATGGTCTTAATTACATAAAAATGGATGCTTAGCTGTGAAAATACACAAGTGAGACCTAGAGGGACACAGCAAATGGTAAACTGCTTGTGCTTATGAATGAGTTTGGTTTTTGCTTCTTGTGTTGTTTGGTTTCCTATTGTGCACGCGTTAACTTCTAAGAAATCAATGTTATTTTGAAAACCTTAAAAAAAAATCACATGGTTCACGTGTGCTTTTTAAACCACTGTCTTTTGAAAAATTTCAAGCACACACAACCACGCAAGAACCTGTGTGGCCTCACCCACTGTTCTTAGTTTGTCCACACCACTTGGTCCCCCATACGTTCTGGCAAGAAAATTTTAAAGCATACTCTAGACATATTTTCACATGCATCTCCAAAATTAAGGACAACGCCATTATCATCTCCAACAACAAAAAAAGCAATAATCTAATTATCTAATAGTACCCAGCTGATGGGAAGCTCCCTTGGAGGAGGGCATGCCAACCCACCCTAATGGACACAGGAGCCTGGTGGGCTACAGTCCACGGAGGTTTGACGTGACTGAAGCGACAGAACACAGCACACACACCCCGTCTATGCTTAATCTTCTCCAGTTATCTCAAAAGTGTCTTTTCACACTTGATCTAAATTAAAATCTAAGCGAACATGACGGGTCTATCTCTTAAAAGTATTTTAACCCATAATAGTTCTCCTTCCTTTTTAATCCCATTTACTTGTTGAAGAAACTGGGTTCATATAGAAATTCCCATGTCTTAGATATGGCCGATTGCCAAATTAACTCAATATACGAGAAACATTTAGTCCAGGAGAAATTACCCAGCAACCCGGTGCGTGGTTAACCCAGTGGGTGACATGGTGATAAGCAATATGATCGAAAGGGCCTGTGGGGGCCATTCAGCAGGTGAGAAAAGCCTAGACAAAGAGCAGGAAGAAGGAGGCATTCCTAACTCAGGAAAATGCCTCTAGGAATTTGACGTGGGTTCAGCTGAGAGAAGGCAGTCCCCGCGGGTAGTTGACAGGTGGGCACCAAGGAACTGGTGCACACTGGTCACAGGAAAGCCCAAGTCCTCTTTTCCAAAGCTATGCAGGGAGGGCCTTTCCATGGGCGTCCACCATGTGGCTGCCAGCCTGCATTTCTGATCCTCTGCCCTCTCTCTGCTGGTTCATATTACAGAAAGCATCACATTACCACCATTCTTATCGCCAACAAACAAAAACACACCTCAGTTCATTTTACAGCCTTTCAAACAAACCCGAATGCTCTTTCGACTGCCTTTCAATGTGCATTCTTATTTAATTAACAGGCTTACTTGAATCTTTCTTACTGTTTAAATATCTGGGTATGCTATGAGGCCAAGGTCCGCGGGCACACAGACACACATGACCGGTTACCCTGTGGGAGAACCAGGGCAGGTCGGCCTCTCTTAACCCGGCGTCTCACAACGGGCACCGCCCCACTTCTCCCATGATCTAGTTTCCTGGAGATGTTCGTCACAAGAGGCCACACGCCAAGGGGGCTGAAAACAACAGACACGGACTGCGGGGCAGCACTGGGGGCCGAAAGTCCAAACCTGAGGTGTGGGCAGGGCTGTGCCCCGTCGGAGCCCTGCAGGGCAGGGGCCCGCTCCCAGCCCGGGAGACTGCGGCAGCGTTTGTCTTCCTTGGTTTACGGTTGCATCGCTTTCTCTCTCCCTTCACCAGCACAAGGCGTTCTCCCTCGGTCTGTTTCCCTGAGAGCATCTTAGAGGGACACTGATCGTACTGGATTAGGGCCCACCCTGCTCCAGTAGACCACATCTCAGCAACGGCATCTGCAACCATCCTATTTCTAAATAAAGTCACATCCTCAGGTGCTGGGGCTTTGGGCTCCAACATGTCTTTTCTGGAGGACATAGCTTTTAACCCATCACATTCTTCTCTCACATATAATTGCAATATAAATAAGCACACAGGTGTCGCTACAACAAAGTACAGATTATCAAGCCCCCCACAACTTAAAATCATACATCTGCCCCATCCAGACCGACGTATGAAATTCTCCAGGCCGCCAGTGTCTGGAGGTCTTTTGTTGTCGTTTAGTCGCTAAGCCATGTCCGACTCTTTCGTGTCTCCTTGGACTGTAGATCTGGCGGTCATTACGGTGCCACTATTCTAGAAAGCAGCTCATCACGGTTCCTTTACCAGTAAAGGATAAATGTACGCGCTCCTATGAGCCAGGCTAGGGTGGAAGGAGCACAGAGATGCTGGGAACCGGAGGGGGCAGGATGCCGAGAGCAGAGCCGGGCCCGGAAGCCTGCGCGCAGCCAGAGCGACGGCGTCAGACACACATGCGTGGGTCCTCCGAGCTGAGCGACCTCCTGCAAGTCCCTGAGCTTTGCTGAGTCTCCGTTTCCTTCTTGGTGAGATGCTAAGTGGGCTGGCAGGGTTGCTGTGAGGCTGGAGTGAAAAGACGGAGGCGTGATGCTCAGCAGGCAGTGGTCAGGAAACGGCAGGTATGGCCACCTGCTTCCGCCAGGCGCAGACGGCACGGAGGAAATGCTGGAACCCACCCCAAGGACTTGCACGCCCACCCGGGGACTGCCTGGGCTCCCGCCTCCTCACAGGCTTGTCAGGGTGAATCGTGCACTTCAGAGGCAGGCTCTGCGGCGGCGGTAGAGGGGCCACCCCGCAGGGCTGCCCCATCAGGGACGCCTGGGGCTAAGAGAACCGTCATGGGTGGTTTGAACCTCAGACCAACAGGAAGGAAGCTTGTGGTTCACGGAAGCAGCACCTCGACCTCGTGTGCACGCGGTAAACTTTGACACAAACTCTGCTCTGTGGAGAGATGTGGAGAAAGGAAAGGTGACCCAAGGGTGCGCCTGTGGCATTCCCGGGGAGGCGAGATGACCAGCAGTGATATTCCTGCCAGCCAAGAGTCTTGTCGCTGGGGCAAGGAGGGGAGGAAGCAAGCACTGTCCTCAAGCGGCTGAGAACCGGGGGTGTAGGTGTCCACGGGGACGCACGGACGGGATCGTCACAAAGGGGAGGGGGCGCTCAGTTCAGGGACTGACACATGCTGCTCCACAGAATCACTGCCCCAAACACGCAGAAACGAGCAAGAAGGCTCTGGGAATGCAAATGTGAGAATGCCGTGTAGCAGAGGGACGGAGCTCTGCACCAGATCTGTCCACGGCTCTTCCCCAGTCCAGCAAATCACACCCACTCTGAACCAGAGGTCATGATAATGCGTGACCAAGGGTTCTATCCAAGGTCTAGATGACGGAGCAGAAATCCAGAGCAAATAAACACCTGGCTGATAAGATAAAATCAAACGGGCATGCAGTCTCTGCCAAAGGCTCTTGGCTCACCCGGCTCCCCGGGTGCACTCTTCCCCACTTGAGCTCAGCAGAGTGGCTGCAAGGAGCTCGTCTCACATCCCACACCTGCACCTTTCATCTGCATCCACTGTGCATGAACACGGGCTCACCACTTCCATGTCAATTCTGGTGGGAGAGTCTCCCCAAAACCTGACAGGCGTCTCAAAGTTAGGGTCAACATCGGAAATGTGAGGAAAGATGCAATCGTTCTTTGGAATGAAATGATTTATATTTATATGTTAGGAGACACGGGAGTTACAGTTTCTCAATGCTATCAGACCCCAAGTTGTTGTTTTCTTTGCTACATCGTGTCCAACTCTTTGCAACTCCACAGACTGTAGCCGCCAGGCTCCTCTGTCCATGGGATTTCCCAGGCAAGGATACTGGAGTGGGTCACTATTTCCCTCTCCAATCAGACCCCATATGTACCCTTTTAAAACTAAGATTTTGTGATGCTATCTTAGTCTGAAGTAATTCCTAGATGATAGCACTTAACACACTCTCATAACAACCTCAATCTAATATGAAGGGAAAATAAAATGGAAGCAGTTCATAATTAAATAGTAACATTTATTTCAATACATTAAATGCTTGAGGACAGTTTTGCCAGAAGACAGAAAGGGCCCACGCACATGTCCAAAGTACCCCCAAGGCGGCAGTGTACTGCTGCCAAGAAGCACTAGGGCTATGCTCTGCAACCAGGACCACAGTTTGGACACAGAGATCCCCGACCCGGGAGGGCGCATCCATGATCTGCAGAGTCGGTAGCCGACAGTTAGCAGAGGCACACAGGTCCTCCCAGCATCTGTAGTGGGGAACGTAAAGCAGACCGTCCAGAAGTCAAGACAAGGGCTGGGGACAAACTCACTGGGCAAATAACAGCACAAAAGGAGGCAATGGTCAGAAATAAACAGGGAGCCACGGTCCCCTAGAGTCATCTCTGATCCTGCCCCAGGCTCTCAGCCCCTGTCCCATCGCATGCACTCACTCCCCCGCCTTCTCTTTGACACGCCCTGACTCAGCTCCTGCCCTGCAGAGTCAGCCTGGAGTGGAAAGGAAGTTTGGATGAGGCCTGATTGTTTGAGTCTGCTCCAGTGCTGGCAGCGACAGTGCCAGGGGAGCTCCAGCTGTGAGGAAGTGTGACTTCTAAATCTTTGTTCATCACAGACTCAGCAGAGAGCTTGAGGCTCTATTTATACAGCGTCGCATCCATTGCAAATGCCCCTTCTTCCCAGGTAAAGACTGAAAATTAGATCACTTGACTAGTGACCTTGGGATTGGAGCTGACACAAACCTGTACCACGCTTGCACAGAGCGGGTGTGCCCACAGCCCTGCCTGGCTCTGCCCACAAGCCTCGCAGCACCTTTGGCCAAGCTCTCCTTCCAGAAGGTGCTGAGTCATGTGCCCTGGGAAGGCAAGGAAGGGCACTGCCAAGCAGGGAAGAGGTTTTCAACTGAGAAGGAACAGCAGACCCTGATGAAACCACGCGAGGCCCAAACTATCCATGATGGTCACAGGGCTTCGTTCTGGGCTCCCATCTACTGTTAACCAACATTTCAGAAACTGAGACCTGATTGAAATGAAAAGGTGTTTGCTTTCAGAGTTTGTTAGGACTGCAGCCATGGACACACAAGTTCAAGAAGCACCTGGATCGCATTCTGCCAGAATAAAAAAAGCAGGGAAAGTCTATAAAGGCAAAACCCACAAGATTTCAGTTACAAGAGTTATTTACCAAGAATTATCATAGGATCTGGCAAGAAGTGAGGGTGCTTGTTAAGCCAGGGTTTGTGGGGGGCTGCAATGGCTGCAGAGTTACAAGAGGGGACTTGGAGACTGTCAGATTGCAGCCGGCAGGTGTGACTGGTGGTGTCCTTGGTACAGTTCATAGAAGACGGCTGAGGCTTTCAGTGGTGCAGAGATGTGTCTGAGTCCAGATACTCAGGGGCAGTCTGACTCCATTTTTGCATGCTTGAGCTGCGATAACTGTGGTATAATTTCACTTTGTCATCACTGCCGGGTCCTTGTGCTTCACCACGTGCAAAACACACAGTGCCCCTGCTTGCCTGGGAGCCGTTTCTCCATTGCAGCTCACGTCAGGGTCCTGTGCTTCTCCTGGCCTTGCTCTCCACTCCCCTGCCTTTCATGAGGACATGTAGGAGCAGACAGAGCCCAAGGAGTCGGATGACCTCCTAACTCCCCACATTAAAGAGCTTTATAAAGCCCCCTCTCCAGATGATGTCCGGACCGGCTGCCTCCGGCCGTGTCCCTGCACAAGCTGGTTCTGGACGCTGCCCCGGTGCCGCTTTCCCAGGACAGACGAGCCCGTCTGGATCCAGTAGCCATTTCATTTTCATTGCTTTTCTTCCACCAACGAGAGGTAAAACCAATTTCTGGGACATTACTTTTCTGCTCTAAAAAGTTAAAAACGTGGGCCGTGGGTCACATTTTCCCTGAAATTCTGGCCCAATGTTAACTTTACCAGCGGCTCGGGGTGCGGTAATTTCTCCCCAGCTGCATATATTGAAGCCCTAACCCCCAGTGTGAACTTGTTTGGAAATGAAGCAACTAGTCAAGGCAAGGTCAAGCTGGAGCAGGCTGGCCCCGCATCCAGTGTGGCTGGTGTCCTCTCCAGATGGCCTGGGAGGACACACCCATGGAAAGCAGTGTGAAGATGGGGGCAGAGACGGGTGATGATTCTGCGGACCAAGGCCGTCAGAGCCAGCGAGCCCCCGGCAGCTGGGAGAAAGACACGCACACACACGCGCACACACACACACGCACACACACGTACATACATAACATTAATATATGTTTATCTACATATATATATATATGGGATCTTTCCTGGTGGCTTAGTTGGTAAAGAATCTGCCTGCAATGCAAGAGACCTGGGTTTGATCCCTGGATCGGGGAGATCCCATGGAGATGGAAATGGCAACCCACCCAAGTACTCTTGCCTGGAGAATTCTGTGGACAGAGGATCCTGGCGGGCTACAGTTTGCAGGGTCGCTTTATTATTTTCTCATTTAGTTATAATTAAGGCCAACTGTTAAATCAGGCGCACTGGGTATTAAATACATCATTTTCTTCTCTTCTGCCCACACAAGAATCAAAGGCAGTTTAAGCCATGCAAGGGAAGGAGCTGGTTCCGCCTTTAAGGAGAAAAAGTTACAATGAGAAGACTCATCTCATATGACTATCAAACACTGCTGAATTCTGGGAACCTGTCTCTGCTTCGGGAAGGGGAACACTGAGAGATGCTTGGAATCTGACTCTCACTTAAATAGTATAATTCTGTGTGATTCTTTGTTTTGACTCCTTAGGAATAAACTGGGTTTTCCAGGTGGCGCTAGTGGTAAAAAACAAAACAAAACAAAAAACCTTGCTTGCCAGTGCAGGAGACATAGGAGACACAGGTTCGATCCTTGCGTTATGAAGATCCCCTGGAGAAGGAAATGGCAACCCATTCAAGTACTCTTGCCTGGCGAATCCCATGGACAGAGGAGCCTGGCAGGCTACAGTCCATGGGGTCACAAAGAGTCAGACACGACTGAGCGACTTAGTACGATGCACAGGAATAAGGTAGTTAAAGACTTTAATAGCCCCCTGGTCGTCAGCCCTGGCAATGAAGAGATTGCCTAGCAGGAAGTGCACCAGCAAGCTGGGCTGTCTCCTGTGTGCTTTGTCTCAGTAAGGAGCATAGGCAATTTTTTTTTTGAGACAGCGTGTAGAAACAGACAGCCTGAGGTCACTGAGGGCAAGGGGACCATCTTCGACTAATACGCGAGTTTAATTCAATCTCCCTGCCTTGAGGGAAAGAACCATGAAATTGCGAATCCAAAGAACCCTTGATATGAAACGTCTGGGCTCGGAGGCTTTGTCAACAATGCGTTTCACCCTGTGGCTGGGTTCAAGCCACCCTCTGAAGACTGGACGAGCAAGAAGCACTAGAGCCTCCACAGACCTCGGCTGGACCAAGAAAAGCACAGGACTTCGCTTCTTTGGCTTATGGAGCAGGCGTCGTCCCGCCTGGACATCAGCTCCTACCCCAGCGAGGGCAGGGGGAAGAGGCCCAGAGTGCCGCGCCCCGCAGGGTACCCCACCTGCCCGGGGCCCCTACAGCTTGGCCAGGAATGGAGGAGGCGCTGTCAGGAGGAATGAGTGAAACAGACACACGAGAAGGGAGAGCAGCAGGTGTGCAGACTGACTTACCAGTTCCTCTTCCCCCACTTGAGCAAATGCTTGTTCCCCGAGGAAACACCATGGGCTAATAATACTAATTAACTATGGTCTCATGTTATTGAGCAATATGAGGAGGAATGATCAGCTGTCTGAAGCTTGCACGGTCTAACCCACAAAATCTTCCTTCAGCCAGCAAGCTTGGCGTTGGTCTGACTTACCTCACTGCACCCAAATCCCATCTGGCTTTTCCCAAATATTCACTTAGAGTCGAAAAATTCAAACGGCTGCGGGCACCTGGAAGCCCAGCCATCCATCCTAATACATTTCCAGAAGGCACTTGTTTTCAACTGGGCTTCCCAGGTGGTGTTAATGGTAAAGAACCAGCCTGCCAACGCAGGAGACGCAAGTTCGATCCCTGGGTCAGGAAGATCCCCTGGAGGCGGTCATGGCTCCCCACTCCAGTGTTCTTGCCTAGAGAATCTCATGGACAGAGGAGCCTGGTGGGCTACAGTCCATGGGGTCATAGAGTTGGACACGACTGAAGTGACTTAGCACGCATGCATGCTTGTTTTTAGCCACGTAGGTGCTTAAGAGGAGGTAACATTCATGGCAGACACGACTCTCCTCAAAGATAGCTGTCGTCCCCCTCTCCCTCTGAGTCTGAGGACGTTCCCCAAATGGAGGAGGACTCCTGCCAGTGAATTTGCTCCAAGTCGCTGAGCTGGGCTGAGATCTGCTCTGAATCAAATTCTCCTGGGCAGGGACTCTCAGAAACCTGGGGTCGGTTAATCCGAGCCTGCCCCTCGTCTGCCCACCTGGGCGTGCGCCAAGCAGCCTGTGGCCATCGCTGCTACAGAGCTAACTGGTGCACCTCTGTGTCACCTGGGTGTCAGCAGCAGGGGGCCCAGTAGCAGCAACAGCGCCACAGAGGCGTCCTGGGGTGGTCAGCGCCCGGCTTCTCCTCGGTGTGAGGCTCTAAGTTCCAGCCTGTCTTAGCTACAGCTCACCTCAGACTGACTTAGACATTCAAAGGGATTTATGAATGTCAACTCTCAGGATGAACCAAAAGAAACTGCCATTCTTATAGGTCAACATCTATCAATTTATCAGCAGTATCATAGGCTTCCGACCTCAAGAAAAGGCCCATGATAGATCTGAAAGAGAGGCACGATCCAGCAGCTCAGCCAGTGTCTCTAAGAATGCAGATTTTCTCAGTCCTTTAAATCTCTCTTCCATGGCGACAGGCTCAGCTCCAGACCTCATGAGTCTCCACCCTAGTAGGACCCAAGATACCTCACGATGCCAAAATGGCTACAGCAGCCCATGACATCTACTTTTGCATCCGTCATTCAGGAGAAGAGAAATAGTCTCTTCTGACAACACACACAGAGGAGGGAAGGAGTTTCCCTTTCCCATTATCACTGGCAAACAGCTCTCCTGCCTCTTTGGTTCTGATAGTGCAAAATATTCTCCCACTGTGGCCAAGAGATGGGATTTTTTGTTTGTTTGTTTTAGCTCAAGAAAATTAATCATCCTGGATTTAGGAATTGTGTCAATCCTACCCGTATCACATTGTGGAGAAGGATGAGGCTGGTCTCCTAAGAGACAGATCTGGGTTGTGTTACTGGAAGCACTTGAATTGTGTTTCCCGGGGCTATAGTTAAAAGCCTATTAAAAGACACTTGCTTCTTGGAAGAAAAGCTATGACAAACCTAGGCAGTGTATTAAAAAGCAGAGATGTCACTTTGCGACAAAGGTCTGAATAGTCAAAGCTATGGTTTTTCCAGCCGTCATGTACAAATGTGAGAGTTGGACCATCAAGAAGGCTGAATGTCCAAGAAATTATGCTTTCTAACTGTGGTGCTGGAGAAGACTCTTGAGAGTCCCCTGGACAGCAAGGAGATCAAACCACTCAATCCTAAAGGAAATCGGTCCTGAATATTCACTGGAAGCACTGATGCTGGAGCTGAAACTCCAGTCCTTTGGCCACCTGATGCGAAGAACCAACTCACTGGAAAAGACCCTGATGCTGAGAAAGACTGAGGGCAGGAGGAGAAGGGGATGACAGAGGATAAGATGGTTGGATGGCATCACCAACTCAATGGACGTGAGTCTGAGCAAACTCTGGGAGACGGTGCCACAGTCCATGGGGTCACAGAGAGTCGGACACGACTCAGCTTTAAAAAGAAGAGGGATGTAAGTGAAGAGGGCTGCACACACTGACTCTGGTGGGAGCAGGTTCATGAGGAGAGAGATGAAAGTGTTATGGAATCCAGTTTGAACTTGAAAAGTAAAGAAGCAATCAAGAATGGGCATAATGAGCAGAGAGATTATTCTGAAACATAATAAGCAGTCACAGCATTGGAGATAAAGGCAATGATTTCCCTTAAAGCGTTTTGTTCTAATTTGTGAAAAGTGAAAGTGTTAGTTGCGTCCAAATCTTTGTGACCTCATGGACTGTAACCCACCAGGCTCCTCTGTCTATGGGATTCTCCAGGCAAGAATACTGGAGTAGGTAGACATTCCCTTCTCCCCCTCTCCAGGGGATCTTCCTGACCCAGGGATCAAACCTGGGTCTCCTGCATTGCAGGCAGATTCTTTACTGTCTGAACCGCCAGAGACTTTAGCCAAAAACATTGAGCTGTTCCCAGTTGTATCTGTTGGGAATTCTCCTATGAGATAGCCAGTGTTTCAGTGTCTAGGGGTAGATGAGTGACCAATCTCACACCAAGAGGAAAGAGAAATATGCTTTCTCTAGTTACCTCAGTGGTAAGTCTTGAATACTGAAATAATCACGGTTTTCCCAGAAGGAGAGTGTCACTCGGGGCCCTTAAAACCTACAGCTTTATGTTAAAAGGGAGGCTTTTAGGGAGGGCTTACTGCCAAGTAAACTTTACCAGCTTGGAAGAGTCTACAGGCTTAGGTCTGGGGTGACTTTGCTGAAGTCATGAGATACTGCAGCTCGGCATAGATAAAGAGTAACTAGCAGAAGTTAATCAAACTCAGCTCCAAGAGCACAGAACTTCCCTGACCTCTGGGTGTGTAAGCAGCCTTGCCCTCCTGTTTGCACCTGATAACCTCCCAGCCTCCCTCACCCTCCATCTTTGGGACAGGCTCCAGGGCTAGGTACTAACCTAGCCTCACTGACCAACTGGTTCCGACATGCTAAGAATATCAGTGCTTTGTCAGATAACACCTTTCTCCACATCTTGTCATTGCTGAAAAATTGCTAGGGCCTGAACATACCCGGGCTTCCCTGGTGGCTCAGTGGTAAAGAATCTGCCTACCAACGCAGGAGATGCAGGTTCAATCCCTGGGTCAGGAAGATGCCCTGGAGGAGGAAATGGCAACCCATACCAGTATTCTTGCCTGGGAAATCCCTTGGACAGAGGAGCCTGGCAGGCTACAGGTCCCTGGAGTCACGACTGCACATCTGAGCAAAAACGCACCTGGGCTCCAGTATACAAAACTGGGAGCCTTCTGGCTGCAGTTCTTAAAGTTAACATCCTTACAGGCTGAGGAGCAGCCCTACCAGGTGCCTTCAGCACTGCCTTAGACTTAGCGCCATCACTAAAGCTTTCGTGCAAGAGTGACATCAAAGTGGTATTTTAGAATAACATAATAAAGCAAACAAAAGATTAGAAACAGAGATGTGAGGTGGAGACCAGCTAAGGGACTTCAGTCATTTATTAGTTTAGTTAATCAGTCAGTCAGTTAATCAGTTTAGTTAAACAAATACCTCCTGTGTCCCATGAATTGGACAAGGCTTAAAGGATACACCATGGAACAGAACTAGTAGCGGGAAAAGACAGGGAGCTTTTGCAGCAGACATTCAGAAGAGCAGAGCTGAAGGTCTACACTAAGGTGGGGACGCTGCAGGAAGAGAAGGGAGGTGGCTTTGAGTAGAGAACAGACAGACCAATAGAGCTGTTTCTTATTTTTAACTGCACAAGTTAAACATTTTCATTCAAAAAACATAAGAGAACAAAATAGTAAGTAAAAAGAAAGAGTCCTTTCTCTGTCTTCACACCCCACATCTTTCAAGAGGCCACTTCTTCCAGAGTGCTGATTTCAGGAAGTGATGCAGTGTGTGAGCGCAACGCGAGTGACTCCCAAAGCTGGCATGAGCAGATGGATGCTTCCAAGACGACAGACACGTGAAGGGACCAATGTCTTGGAGGCAGAAGGTGGTTGAGCTTCCCTGGTGGCCCAGCAGTAATGAATCCACCTGCCACTGTAGGAGATGCAGGTAGATGTGGGTTCGATCCCTGGGTGGAGAAGAGTCTCTGGAGGAGGAAGTGGTACTCCACTCCAGTGTTCTTGCCTGGAGAATCCCATGGACAGAGGAGCCTGGTGGGCTGCAGTCCCTGAGTTAGTAAAGAGTTGGACAGGACTTAGTGACTGAGCAACAAGGGCTGTTTGTGCTGAATTTTTTTATATAATTTTTTTTATTTGTGGCTGTCCGGGGTCTTCGCTGCTGTGCGGGCCTTCTCTAGTTGCGGCACACGGACTTCCCGTCGCAGTGGCTTTTCTTGCGCAGCACGGGCTCAACAGGTGTGGCTCACGGTCTTAGTTGCTCCACGGCATGTGGGATCTTCCCGAATCAGGGATCAAATCCATGTCTCCTGCATTACCCATGTCCATGGGATTCCTTCCCATGGAGCCACCAGGGAGGCCCCGCGCTGAATTTTCTATAACTGCTTTATTGACCTATATTATAATCCCACACCATACAATTCACCCACTATAAACTGCATAATTCAATGTTTTTTAGTACTGATACATTCACAGATATGTGTAGCTATCACTCTAATCAATTTTAGAACATTTTCATCAGCCCCAAAAGAAACCCCATGTGCATTATCAGTCACTCCCTACTTCACAACCCTAAGCAACCCCCTTCTGTCTCTATAGATGTGCCTGTTCTGAGCACTTCATAGAAATGGAGTCATACACAGTATGGCCTTTTGTGACCACTTTCACTCGGCGTGCTGTTTCCAGGATTCAGCCATGTTGTAACACACATAGCACTTTTTATCATCCAATAATCCTCCATTGCATGGATATAAAACCTCTTTTATCCATTCATCTGTTGATGAACAAATACTTGGGTTGTTTCAACTTTTTGGCTATTATGAATAACGCTGCTATGAACATTTATGTACAAGCTTTTGTATGAGTCTTCTGTTGTTTTAGTCGCTAAGCTGTGTCCAACTCTCTTGTGTCCCCGTGGACTGTAGCCCACCAGGCTCCTCTGTCCATGGGATTTTCCAGGCAAGAGTACTGGAGTGGGATGCCATTTCCTTCTCCAGGGAATCTTCCTGACCTAGAGATCAAACTCATGTCTCCTGTTTAGTAGGTGGATTCCTTACCACGGTGCCACTTGGAAAGTCCCTTTGTATGAGTACCTGTTTTCAATTTTATTGAACATATTGAATTTTGGGGTCACAGGTAATTCTATGTTTAATTTCTTTTAAACTGAAGTATAGGGTGGTACAGTGGTAAAGAGTTTGCCTGCCAGTGTAAGAGATGCAGGAGATATATCTTCAGTCCCTCAGTCAGGAAGATCCTCTGGAGTAGCAAATGGCAACCCACCCCCTATTCTTGCCTGGAAAATTCCCTGGACAGAGGAGCCTGGCGGGCCACAATCCATGGAGTCCCAAAGAGTCAGGCATGACTGAGCACACACCCACATAATTGATTTACGATGTGTTAATTTCTATTGTATAGCAAAGTGACTCAGTTATATATAATTCCCTTTTTAATATTCTTTTCCAATTATCATAGGACTGTTTTAACTTTTTAAGGAACTGCCGTCTTGTTTTCATCAGTGGCCGCACCATTTTACATTCCCACCAGCAATGCACAAGGGTTCCAATCTCTCCATATCTTTGTCAACACTTGCCACCATCAGATTTTTTTTTTATTATGGCCTTCCTAGTGAGTGTGAAGTGGTATCTCATTGCGGCTTTGACTCCCATTTCCTAATGACTAATGCTGGTTGAAATCAACTCATTTATGTGCTCATGGCTTTGTACATCTTCTCTGGAGAAATGTATAGTCAGATCCTTTGCTTATTTTTCAACTGAGTTATTATCTTTTATTGCATTGTAAGAATTCTTTAGAAGTCCCTTATTAAATATATGATATGCAAATATTCTCCCCCATTCTGTGTGTAGTCTTTTCACTTGCTTGATGGGGTCCTTTAAAACACAGAGTTGTTAATCCTGAAGAGATCCAGTTTATTTCTTCTTTTGTAGTTTGTGCTTTTGGCATCACTATCTAAGAAATGATCACCTACTCCAACATCATCAAGAACTATGCCCGTGTTTTCTTCCAAGGTGATTATGAAGCTTCTACTGTGTTGTTGAACTGGCTAACTGAGAAAGTGAATGTGAGAGCAATGCTATGACTTGTTTTAAATATGTCCATCTGACAATTCTCAGATGACTTCTTCGTGAAGAGCTATCACTTGACAAGCATAATCATAAAGGTGAAATAAATTGTTAGGAATAAAATATAAGGACAATGAAACAAGAGTTTACAAAGTGACTGAATGTTCGCCACAGGATCAATGTTACTTAGACATATCATGTGAATTTTAAATTCTTTCTACCAGAACTTTTCTAATTGTTATTATCAGAATTCCTCCATGGCTCTAAGAGTATCAAAACAAATAGAATTTTCTTATCTAAAATGTCATTTTAATGGTTTCTTAAATTATTTGGATTGAAGGTAAACAATTTTTGCAGTTGTGCCTTTTGTATCCTCTTTTTGGAGGATGTTAGCTGCAGATATAAGCAAGTTTGTTTCACTTGGGACTTCTCTGGCGGTCCACTGGCTAGGACCCTGAGCTCCCAGTACAGGGGGCCTGGGTTTAATCCCTGGTCAGGGAACTATATCCCACAAACTCCAACTAAGATGTGTTGTAGCCAAATAAATAAATATAAATAAGTGTTTTAAAATTTTGTCTCCAAGCATCCTTGGGGTTGGTGCACTGGGATGACCCAGAGGGACGGTATGGGGAGGGAGGTGGGAGGTGGGTTCAGGATGGGGAACACGTGTACACCCGTGGCAGATTCATGTTGATGTATGGCAAAACCAATACAATATTGTAAAGTTAAAAAAAAAATTAATTGTACTTCCCCTTGACTGAAAATTTTTATTGTCTACATATTGAACCTATAGATAAATGCAAGCATGCATTCACCATTAATTTTAGCATTTTTGTAGTAATAGAAATAAAAAACAAATGAAACTGTAAAAAAAAATTTTTTTTTTGTCTCACTTCTTTCTTCTTTAAGGGAATGGTGCAGTCCACTCACAGCCCTACCCCAGAAGTATACCTGTTTCACCGACAACCTGAAAACTTGAGCCAAATTTAGTTGGAAAAGCCAAATACCACCAGGTGCAGAGACTGACCATGGGATCGGAAAGACCTGCTGCCCATTCACCCTCCTTAACAGCTAACCTCTATTTAAGAAATTCTGCCTCCAAAGTTCACAGGGGTGATTATCATGACTTAAGGGTTCTTTGCATCATCAACCTCACTAGGAAAGTGGAATAACTAGGAAGATACTTGGCATGAGGCAACAGCGGACAGAAGCAAAATGCAAGGTTACCTATTTCTCCACTTTTTAGGACTTTCCTTGAGAGATGCATCATTCCCACCCACAACTTGGGATTCATTTTCTGTCTTGATGGAGGTTCATGTTTGACTTTCAAAAAGACAAATTAAGACTCTGATTTATGTTTTAGAATTTAGAGAATGACCGCAAGATCTTTCAGATTCTCAAACAACTGTTGATTACAAACCATGCCTCCAGGTGAGCCCCCTGCCCCTCCTCCAGTCACCATGGGAATCCCTTGAATCGCTTTCATTTCTAGAGATTGAGGCCAGGATTTTTGCATAAAACAGCTTTCTCTCCGGTTGCCCTCCCCCGAGTCTGCCCACCCTTCCAGCAGCTGGACACAGCAGACGGCTAAGTCCAGCCCGATGCCTGCCATCACATCTGCTCTTCCATGCCCATGCCTCCCAGGGCTGTGATCAGGCTCACAGAGGGCAGAGGTGATATGAAAGCTTGTCTTTGCTAACGCTGGTGGCACAGGAGTGGACCCTGATCTCTAAGGGCGACTGTGGACTACCCCCAGTCCCAGAGCTCCCCACCCGGATACGGAGCCAAACCAAACTGTGCTTCCAGATACGGTGACAGTAAAGACCCAGCAGCCAGGGCAGAGCAGAAAGAGGCGTCGGGAGGCAGGGGCAACCCAGCTTCAGATTCTGCACATGGACAGGACACAGCTTTTAACTGTAAATACTGCAATCACAGTCACTCTGCCCAAATTTCCCATGCCAAGCATTTCATCCTCATCCTAATTTAAAACAAGCTTCTCTCTAAGAGATCCAGATGAAGGACATACAAATAATTCACTGGAGTGTGAGTTTGGTGGTCATTTCAAGCTTCACAGGAACCAGCTATGGGGCTGGGGGTGAGGGTGAGGGTCCTGCCTCAATCGCTTTGGTTATACTGTTTATTTCCACACACACCGTTCATGATGATGCTCAAAACCACATCCAGAGCTGTGAACCAACTGCTCCGCTACCCCAGAGGAAGAACTGGGGAACTCGACGTGGAAACCCTTGATAGGTAGCATCAAAAAGCAGGGTGAAGGTCCATGGTTATTTTCACTTGGCTGACCTATTCGTGACAGTCAGGATGGCACGTTACAGCAGAGCCTGCTGACTTGTCTGTGGATGTACCAACACGCAGAGGGATGGCGGGCGCTTCAAGTCCATCACGAGAGGCATGAGTTTTGTTCCAGGAATATGTTTATTAAAATCTGAACAAAGGAGTCCTCTGCCAGGCATTTTCCCACGTGATACAGACACCTCGCCCACCGCCCTCCAACATTCACTCTAACTTTCAATCACAAAAGAGGCAGAGGGTGGTACATGTCATTGATTATAAAAATCTGTGTATGCTCTGAAATTTAAACAACTGCTGTAATGTGCTTGAGATATTTCTGATGAGTGCCATGGCTCGTCAGTCAGCTAGCATGCCAATGGACAATCATCGCTAACTATGATATACTTCGAGTCTATAAATTCATCTCTCAAGTTTTTTGAGAGGGGGAAAAAAAAGCACAGGGTAGAGAATAAACGAGAATGGGATGGTTGAGTCAGAGTCACACCAGAGTTCCCCGGGGCCTGTCACTAGAGCTAAATTTCTTCAAAAATCAAGACTCCGAATGTCCCATAATCTCAAGTGTGTGTTTGTACAAATTAGTGAATCACTAGTTTAAGACATTTTAAAAATTATCTGGGCCCTCTTTGACCCACATGTTATTTGGCAGTGTGTTGTTCCACCTGCAAATATTTCCAGCTTTTTTTTTTCTCATTACTGCCTAGCTTCATTGATTTGCAGTCTGAGAAAATGCTTTGTAGGATTTCTTCTCTTTGAATTGTGACCCACAATGTTGTCTACCTCAAACTTCCGTCTGAGCTTAAAAATGTGTATTTTGATGTAGTAGAAGAAAATATTCTATAAATGCTGATTAGATTCCGCCCCCCACCCCCCAAAAAAAACCCCAGATTAGGGAATCAAGATTTCCTTATGGGGGCAGAAAAGCAGTTTTCACTTCTGAAGGAGAGTCTGTAAAACCTGAGAAACTTAGCTGAGAATCTCTGTGCAATCAGAATCTTTGTGCAAACTGTTTAAGCTCAGAGATGGGACAGCGGGGCAATGTTCTCTCATGGTTCTTAGGCTTCTTGTTGGCATTGCTGGTGTTTTTAATCAAAGACGAGATAGATTATCTTTTCTAGGTCTTGTAGGCCACTTTCTCTTTTTATCATCTATTTGATTGTTTTTTTGTAGAACAGTTATTAGAAATCTTTAAGCTACTATTTCCGGGCCTTCCTAAAAAAAAAAAAACCCTACACTAGAAACATGCAAAATCTGATCATTCAATTAGATGAAGCAGCACAAGAAACGAGCCAAGGACACCCCTCCTTACCTCGGACAACTTGGGTCTGAAAGATGAGCGCATTAAACAACCGCCAAGTAATCAGATTCTAAACACTAAAGACAATTATATACCCAACAGACAGCTCAGCATGGTGGTATGTTTTAAAAGATCATGTCCACAATAAGCAAATGATGTAGTGACGGAACAGCAAAACAAAGTTGGTGAATAAGAAGGCACACTCTAGAAGTTCAGTAGTCGAAAGAATGGAACAGTTTTGGTTTGTTTTGTGTCGGATGTAGGAGGAAAGGAAAATAGGTGTATTCAGATTATTTTCAGGTGAAGGGTTTGTCAGTCGAAGTTAAGAGTGGTGGCTTCTTTCTCCCTGGACCAACGCAGTCTTTTCTTCCATTGGCTTCTGAGAATGTATTTAGTTTTCCGAAGTGTAGAGGTGATACATCAGGGCTACAACCAGCGCTGAGATGGCTGGGATCAGCCAGTTGGTCCACCAGCTGGAAAGAAAGAACAATGACGCTTGCGTGATATTCCACGCAGGAGACTCGAAACTCTGCTCCGTCTCCTTACCATGACAGTCACCGTGGAGTGTTCTGTTACCCCTCTAACCTTTCTGGATGAAAAGCTCACTCTAAATCGCTAAAAGGGAAGTGAGTCCGACACAGTCCTGGTATAACACATGTCCTGGTATACCAGGACAACTGCTCCACCCTTCCAGCCTTATAAGAAACGGAATGCCCTCCCAGTCCCACTTAGATCTATTTCTATGAATTTATACAAACAGCTATCAATCACTCCCTCAACAGATGCCACCAAGGACTAGTGACTTATCAAAGGACATCAGTTCTGGGTTTCATATCACAAGCTCAGAAAAGGAAACAGGTATTGATCTAGGCACGTCCGTAAGTTAACAATGGCACTGAACTGTCAAGCAGAAGAGCAGGTTTCTCATTTGAAGAAAGCCATCAGCAGGCCCCACAGCCAAGGGCAAATCACGTGCCCCGAGCTGCAAAGCTGAGGGATGTGAAGCACAGGGTTACTAAGGTTGCTACCAGCACCACAGCTCAACATTCTGTGATTCTGGTTAGAAAATCTAATCGCTACTTGTGCGCAGGAGGTTTAACGTGTTAAGAAACAGCATACCCAAATGACTGCATCTGCAGTCCATAGCTGTGAATTCACAAAAATCCCTAATTTATATACTGTTCAGTCCCAATACACTGATCGACTATAAACGACAGATTAATCAGGGGCAGGGCTGGAAAGATCATTAATACAGATGTGAACTTATAATTTCTTAGAAAACAGAAATCAATGTACGGGTTTTAGAATCCGGAGAAAGAGCAGGTAACAGCTGACACACACGTGACGGTTTCTGTCATAAACTTCCTGTCCTTTAATACTCTTCACAAACAGCAAGTTCGAAATCAAGATTTAAATTGCAAAAGGATTACGAGTGTAATTTGGTAGGTTTTCAGTTTCCATTTAGGCAGAGACGGACATTTCAAGGTAAAGCAAGAGGAAGTACTGCGGGTAATGTACCAGAATATGAGCAGCCTGGGGGCAGCAAACTTAGGGCAGAATATAACAGGCAGAAGTGTGTGGCTTCGAGCTTGGGTCCAAAAAAGTGTATCTGATGGCAGTCCATCAGTCAGGGTGGTAGAACTGCCAAAAACGTCAGGATGATCTTGTGCGTGCTAGGTCGCATCTGACTCTGCAACCCCGTGGACTGCAGCCCACCAGACTCCTGTGTCCATGGGATTTCCCAGGCAAGAATACTGCAGTGGGTTACCATTTCCTCCTCCAGGGGATCTTACCGACCCAGGGATCGAACCTGAATCTCCTGCTCTGGGAGGCAGATTCTTTACCACTGAGCCACCTGGGAGCTATCAATACGATCTTAAACTATATGAAGAAATCAAGTGCCTAGAACAAGTGACTCAAGCTATACTTGGATCACTGGGTTCAACTTCAGGACAGACTAGAAAAGGGACAAGGGGAAAACCGAACCATGCTTAGGGAGATGCAATCACGACAATTTAAGAAACTGGCCACATATCAAGTGAGGAAGGAAATGGAATGTTTGCCTCAAGAGAGAAAGGTTGTCCAGCTCACAGTGGGGAGAACCGTTTGCTCTGTTCCTCCAGGTAGATGCGTCAGCAGGGTGAGATGCGGGGTTGTCTGAAATGTCTGAGCCATCTGACAGTTTAGGAAGGAAGGCCCTGGGTAGTCTGGATGCTAAGTGGAGAGGACCCCGACCTGTCCACAGAGAGGAGCATGGCGGGAGCTCGAGCAACAGAGATGCCTTGGGTGTGGGGAGAGACCCTCTAGCCCAGCTCTGATTCTAGGAGCCTTCTGATCAGTCATACTTTTAAAGAAAACTACCACATACCTGGAATTAGAATCAATGGTAGTAATAATACTTTCCTGAAACACAAGAAAAGGTAAGTTAAAGGGAACATCTGAACATTCATTCAATTAACTATAACCTGCTTTAAAACAAGATCACAACAGTTTATTCAATTCATTAGTCTTATTCAATGCATTCTTCCAAAAAAAAGTCTGAAGGGAAAATGACATCATAATCTTCACTAATATACCCAAACTCACCATTTTTTCCGAAGAAAAAAATTTTAAGAAGGGGTCTCTATTTAAATTACTTACGAATATAACCTCGAAAATTTGCAAGAAAATGTTAAAAATTAATAGGCTACCTAATTCGGTACGTGACAGACATTTAAATGCTTAATGTAGAAACTGAACACAGGTATCATTTATACATACAAAAAATGTATCATCATCTTTAAGGAGACCAGCTTCATCCTTCAAAAGCAGTAATGAAATGTTCAATAAAACATCAGTTATTTCATCAAATCTCATAGAAGTAAGTGTACCCAGATTTTATTTTAAAAAGTGTCAACCAAAAAAAAAAAAAACAAAAACAAAAGAAGTGGCATTTAAATTGTAATAGTCTGGACCACCTTTCCTAGTCTTCTTTAACTCTGGCAGGTTTTTTTTTTTTTTTTTTAGAAAAAACCAAAAACTGGCGGCCTCGCAGGCTGACATCACACCGTCACCCACCAAGAAATCCTCAGACGCCAGGGGCATTCACAGCTGCCTCCTGGTTTACCTTCCAACACCTTCTGAGAGAGGTTCTTCTTATCAATACCATGAAAATGAGCTGCAGATGGCTCTGGGAAGACACAGTCTGCCCCAAACAATGGGGTAACCAAGGCCAAGTAGGATGCAAGCTTTATCGGGCTTGAAAAGTTGTTAAGAAGCACTCTTGAAGCTCCACACCAGCAAAGCATTAGTGCCTCACAGGAAGGTAGACGGAAATTATGCAGCTGTAGTTTCCCAAGGCACAAGATAAAAAAGCATTAGCAAATGTTCAGTGATCTGCAGCAAGGCAATGCTATATACAGCAAAGCGCATTAAAGACATTCCAGTAAAAAGGCAGAAACCTTTCAGGGGAAAATCAGGCAAAGCAGTTATGACACCCACCAACCTGGAGACATGGCCTTTAAGATTCCTGACACAGGAGGAGGGAAAAACACAGTCATTCAAATAGAAAACTTCACAGTCATTATCTTTTGAAGCAACATTAAATCTCAGACACTACAAAAGTATTCATAACTACTGCAAGATTAGTTTTCACATTTTGTATAGGGAAATAAAATGAACAAGGATTACAAGAGGTAACTGGACAATGTGAAAATATTTAGCTATTAGAGACGTACAAAGACATAACCAGTCCTGAAACAAATGCAATAGTCCATTTAAGGTGAAGTGTTATTGGCACACTAGAAAGCTAAGCCTGAAACAGTGAACAGAGGTTATTTTGTCACGCCCAGCACATGCATTGCACCAAACGTGCTAACAACCCTGCATGGAAACTCGCTGGCCTGCCTTCCTCCACCTTCATTGCTACCACGGGTGGAATGCACTACTAGGGTGTGGTCACCACCAGCAACAACGAAGATCCTCTAAAGAGCTGCACTGTAAAAGACAATACGCATTTTTTGATTGCTTATTATCTGTTAGATAATAACCCAGGGATGCTTCAGCGTTGACAAGTTTGAATCACCACTTAGCATTGGGCCCCAGTTGGGTTTTGGTATTGAACTGACAGATGTGTCAGAAGACGGGGGAAAGACTGCAGTCTTTATTACAGGCTGTTCCTCCTGTCCCCACAGTGAACTTGAGGGGTTCAGCTTCAGGTAGGAAAAGGTGAGCAATGAAATCAACACGTGATAAGCTCTCATGCAAAGCTCATGTAAATCATTTATAAGTTCATTTGACTAAACCCATTCCTTCATTGGAAGGCTCCCCTAAAAATACTGCTGATGGAATGATGCCTTTTATGCAAAGATCGGAGCCTACAGAGGCTTGAGAGACTCACAAGCACCACGCCTTAAACGGGTGCTAGCAGTGGTTCCACAGTGTGTGACCTTGAACAAAGTCAAAGCTTGGAACAAGGTTGAGTTTCATTATTTACACTTTCTCTGGTAGGTCCAGGAGCTCCCCTGTGATACCCTGAGAATCAATCAACTCAGTTATGTAGCAAAGCTTTTAAGATGGCAACCACAGAAACCTATCAGTAGGTATTGCCATTACTGATATCCTCCATGTCAAATTGATAGATCTGGATTTGCTCACTTAAAACTGCATTGTCTCTGTATTTATTAACACAAATACCTTAACTTGGCAACTCAATCGGTTTCCCTCTCGTGGGTTCAAGCTAATACTCTTTGGTGCATCTTATTTCACAATTCAAACAGTTTAAGCAGGCAGCATTACAAAAACTCAGACCACAGTGTATGTTTATCAACCTGGAAACAGATGGATAGTTATACAGACACAACAAAGAGCTCTCTTCTTCCAGTAAGCTATAAGCACAAGAAGGGTCAATCTAGGAAAGTGTCCATGTGTTTGCTTCTGGCCTCGAAAACCAGCAGGTTCCAGCCCCGCACTCCCCCAGGTCTGCTCTGCAGTAAGCAAAGCCATGTCTGTTCGAGAGGAGCAAAGAGCGTGTCTCTCGGGAGTAAAGCAATCGCGTGGGAGACCTTAGCTCGGACTGGTGCTTTCTGCTGGCAGGAATCGTGGTTCAGGATATGGCTGGATCTATATCAGTTCAAGTTCAGGTGATGAGCATTACCAAATCCTCATTTTACTATAGCTGAATAATATGTGCCAAGATAATATACTGAACACCTAACAGGAGAAATTACACTTCTTCCCTGCCAGACTTTGAAGAAAAAGCAAAAGACTTCAGGCACCACAGAACTTCAGCAGTCCAAAAGGGAGCCTCAAAGAAGGTACTAAGTCATACAAATGAGCTGATCAGCTCAGAGAGAAGGGCGGGTGAACCTGGGCATAAAATGAACATTACTGGAATTATTTTCCTTTCCTAAGGAAAAATGCATCAAAAAGTTACTTAATTAGCATTAAATTCAACCAATAAATATTTATTGAACACCTACTATGTCCCAGAGATGTGGAGATGAAGAAGACATTGATAGACACCTTATAGGTTTAAGTATGAAGACTCTACTGAGATTTTAAGTTCTCTGAAAAGAAGACTTTTGTCAAATGTTTCAGTTCAGAAGCACAATGCTACTTATGTAAATAAAAAGTAGAAGTAGCCCTTCAAAAGTCATCTGCTGATAATGATGATGGAAATGTTATTTTAAGTATTGACAATCTTATGAGGAGAACATAAAGCTATCCTAATAAAATATACTGATGGATCTAAACAGACAAAAATTTTGCTGAGCCAACAGGATACATATTCATCTAACTTAGAAAGACCTGTGCTGGTCTCAGGTAAGTAAATGACCTTTGCCCTCCAGTTTGACAGGTATGAAATACAGCGAAGATAACGTAGCCACCGAGATATTAGAGAAGGTCACACGTACCGAAGGCTTGGTTATCTTTGATCTGTCATCCTGCAATAAAAAAATAAAGCCCATTATGAAAGGAAAAACATCTACAAAACCATTTCTGAAGTGTTCACTTTTACTGACATTTTAAAAACTGCTATTCAATAATTAGCATTTTAGGTTGAACCTAAGTTATTAAATACCAGGTTTGATCCATCCTACTGCAACAATTTAAAGTGCTGAGACATACTGTGATCTAGAGTTCCAAAATTTAAAACAGCGTTTGTGGTAGTCATATTTATATGCTGACCTGTATATACATTTATTAGACTCAGATTCTGATCTGTAATTCAGGGAGCAGCTGAGATTTAATTAGACATTTCCTTTCTGTCCTCTGAAACTCCCTCCCAGGTGTGTGTATATACGTGTATGGGTGTGCAATCTGTGAGGTATACTCAGTGAATTCCTGATCTCTCAACTGTAGGGTCGAAATCTACTCAGACTTCCATCTAAAATAAAGTGCATTAAAAGGGTGATTGGCTCAGTGGTAAAGAACCCACCTGCCAACGCAGGAGACAAAGATTTGATCCCTGGGTGGGGAAGACGCCCTGGGAAGGAAATTACAGTCCGCTCCAGTATTCCTGCCTGGAAATCCTATGGACAGAGGAGCCTGGCGGGCTGCAAGTCCACAGGGTCGCAAAGGGTTGGACATCACTTAGCAACTCAATGACAAAGGCTGATCACAGGTGAGGCAAACACGCAGGTGGGACGTCAAGCACCACAGAATTTCAGCAGTCCAAAAGGGAGACTGAAAACTCACCTACTCCAACCCCTGGAGCTTTGGAAGGGAAAGAATAAGGACAGGAGGGAGCATTTAAAGGGCAGGCCTCTCCGATTACCATAAAACTACATCACTTCAGGAAAATATGAAGATAAAGATGAAAACATGTGGGTAAATAAACTTTCCTAGGAAATGAAGCTGCCTTTCTCAAAGCACCATCTCCTACCACCCAAAACCCCACCTCCCCACTCAATGGAAACCTCTCTAAGACAGCTCCAGGCCCTCCCCAGAGAGCCTGCTTCAACCCTCCTTCAACAGCGGCCATTACGAGAAGCTGCAATCAGACACAACACACATTCTCACGGGGTGTTTTTTATAGGGTTTCTTGGTGTGCTCACTGGGGTCGAGGCTTTTTCCTATGTTATTTCCTAGTTGGGGCCTACTTCTAGCAGCATCTCCACCCCTTCAGGTGGGCCACTGGTACCGTGTCCAGAGACGGGGGAGGAGACAGGCAGGCTCAGAGGGGAGATCCACGCCCTCTCGGAGGTGTGGGGTCCCCGCCTGCCTGCTCCACACTCCAGGTCTGCACATCTCCAAGGTTCCTGGCAACGCTGGTTGACGGATGAGCGCAGTCACACGTGCACCTTTCAAAATGCTGCACAAGGGCCTCAACTTCTATTACACCCCTGGGTTTATAGAAAAGCTGAAATAAGCCTCTGTTTTCCCAAAGTCAGTCCATGGACTAGCACCAAGGGAGATGTTCTCAAAGGTCTCAGGTAGAGTGAGAAGGATGAGGACTGTGTGTGGGCTTTACAGAAGGCCAGGGTTTATTCATTTAACAGCTGATCTTTTAAAAAATTTCTAAATCACATTTTACAATTAAAATATCCTCAAACTAACAAAAGTAGAAAGGAGTTTCTTTTTATATATTTATTTTTCAAAATTTAATTTTAATTTTTCATTATTTTATTTTTAAAACTTTTATTTATTAAAATTTTTGTTTAAATAGATATAAAGAAAGAAAAAAAGAAGCGGGCTTCTTAAGAAAGGTATTTTGGTCAAAAAAGAAAAAAATAAAAATGACACTACTCTGGGCCAACACCCCACTTTCTAAAATCTGCTACTCAGGGGACTTCAGAGTCTGGGATGCATTGTCACCAGGACATGACCCTGGATGAGAGGGTTCTGAGTGCTCAAGAAAAATGCAACCAGGGAGTGCAAAGAAATTTCTGGTCAGTTTACTTTTTGATGAAATGGTGTTCTAAAGTCAGGAGGAATTGCTTTTTGCTTTATTCCTTGTTGTATTTTGTAATATGCAAATCTAAAGGTTTGAATAAGGTCAAACCATAGCCTGAAAGAGAAACAAGCCCCGCCCCCCACCAAAAGGTACTTACCGGGTGCAGCTCCCCAATGATAAATGTTTTGGACAATTCTCGAGCATCTGTAGAGTGTCCAACGTCCTCAAAGTTTTCAGTAGCATCACCTCCAGCTTGTTCCCTTAAGACTTCCTCCCCACCAGGATGCTGTTTGAAGAAGAGAGAGAAAAATGAATATTTTCCTCCAGGCAAATGAGTTAAAAGGAAGTGGCTGGTTTACTTAACCAAAAAGGCTATTCTGGCCACCATAGGTGACAGTGTGGGGGTGTAACTTGTTCCTAAATCAAACAATTCCTTTGCATTCAATTTCCTACTTGAAAGTACAGAAAAACTTTCTCCAACAGTAAGATGTTCATTTCGCAGTTATTCATATGGCAACCAAAGCATTATGTACACATTTGTATCCTTCGAGAATGTCCCCTTTGCTTTGCCATAAAACTCTTCTCAATCTTCAAAAGTGAACGTTTTAGTTGCTCAGTTGTGTCTGACTCTTTGTGACCCTGTGGACTGTAGCCCGCCAGGTTCTTCTGTCCACAGCTTTCTACAGGCAAGAATACTGGCGTGGGTAGCCATTTCCTACTTCTGGGTATCTTCCCAACCCAGGAATCGAACCCAGGTCTCCTGTATTGCAGGCAGACTCTCAATATTTAGCCAATCTGTTTTCAATTTATTCATATACCTTCAACTTTGACTTATTTCATCTAATCATGGACTTACTACATCCAAGACAATTCATCTCTGAAAAGTGCTCTGTATGCCTGGCAAGTACAGCAACGTCCAGTCAAGCAGATCCCCTGCCTCTGGACAAACTCATTTTCTAGAAGGAAGAAAAGGCAATGCAAACATGTGTAGGAGAGACCTACTCAAGGAGGTGCCATAGGGACATGTGACTGACAGGGAACAACAGAGGCAAAGAAGAGAGAGCCCAGTTCTATAGGGCACAGGGTGGAAAGAGCCTCCTGCGGAATCTCAGCAGCCTAGCTGCTTTAACTGGTGCAACCCAGGACAGCCGCCATGCAGGGACCCAGGACTGGCAGGGGCAGCTGGTCACGGACACAGCTGGAGACGTCCAGAGACTCTCGGGCTGGGGAAGAGGGCTCCCAGACAAAGAAAAGGAGGTGCTTGCTCACATCATCCTAAACACTTCTGCAGGGGGAAAAACTTAGATCAAATTCACCCTGCCCTGAGCCAATCACCCACAAGTGCCCAGTTACAGAACAAGAGGGTTCTCCCGTACCTGACTGACTACAGGCTGTTCATCTCTCCCACTAACGGAAGGCACAGAAGCACAAAGACTGCAGAAGGTGGACAATTACTGTGAAATCTATGTCTCCTACCATTTAGACGTATCTAGTGCTAAAGAAATTTACTTAATTTTTTCTCTACTACTCGTAAAACCTATCCATCTACAGTATAGAAATATTGGAAAGCACAAGAAAGAAAATAATAATCACCTAAATCACCCATACTCTCAGAATCTAGAGAAGACTGGATATACATATACACGTGCATGCACACAGGCTAAGCCGATTCAGTCGTGTCCAACTCTGTGCAATGCCATGGACTGTAGCCCGCCAGGTTCCTCTGTCCATGGGATTCTCCAGGCAAGATACTGGAGTGGGTGGCCATGCCCTCCTCCAGATATATACACATATGTATGAATAATTTTTAAAAGAAGGTCATGATCATACCTAAGGCATACAGTTTTGTTAGATTAAAAAAGGAGACTATAACATATACAGAGACAGTACTGCCTAGCGTTACTATGTGAACTTGGGAAAATAGTGTACTTATCTCATATAATTTTTGAAAAATAAGTGTTAATGTATGTGTTAATATAACCAATAAATATTATCCAGCGTTTTTGTTCAATACTTTGCAATGTCATTGACTATCTTTCCTTAATATGACTTTTTAAACGACAACATTACATCTTGTGTGCATTTCCACACTTATTTAAGTCTTCCACTGGGACACAGGAATCTATTCAGATGTGGGAAGCTGCCCTGGAGGTACAAGCTAGTTCAGTCTGAAAGCCAACCCGAAGCTTCCTCATGCAAATCCAAGGTTGTGACAGTAACAAACACTGTTTGTTCATCCGCAAACAGTCTTTTTAGTCTTGGGCACAGCAATTGCCCTCATCTCACATGCTAGTGAAGTAATGCTCAAAATTCTCCAAGCCAGGCTTCAAAATACGTGAACCGTGAACTCGTGAACCGTGAACTTCCAGATGTTCAAGCTGGTTTTAGAAAAGGCAGAGGAACCAGAGATCAAATTGCCAACATCCGCTGGATCATCGAAAAAGCAAGAAAGTTCCAGAAAAACATCTATTTCTGCTTTATTGACTATGCCAAAGCCTCTGACTGTGTGGATCACAATCAACTGTGGAAAATTCTGAAAGAGATGGGAATACCAGACCACCTGACCTGCCTCTTGAGAAATCTATATGCAGGTCAGGAAGCAACAGTTAGAACTGGACATGGAACAACAGACCGGTTCCAAATAGGAAAAGGCGTACATCAAGGGTGTATATTGTCACCCTGCTTATTTAATTTCTATGCAGAGTACATCATGAGAAACGCTGGACTGGAAGAAACACAGGCTGGAATCCAGATTGCCAGGAGAAATATCAATAACCTCAGATATGCAGATGACACCACCCTTATGGCAGAAAGTGAAGAGGAACTAAAAAGCCTCTTGATGAAAGTGAAAGTGGAGAGTGAAAAAGTTGGCCTAAAGCTCAACATTCAGAAAACTAAGATCATGGCATCTGGTCCCATCACTTCATGGGAAATAGATGGGGAAACAGTAGAACAGTGTCAGACTTTATTTTTTTGGGCTCCAAAATCACTGCAGATAGTGATTGCAGCCATGAAATTAAAAGACACTTACTCCTTGGAAGGAAAGTTATGACCAACCTAGATAGCATATTAAAAAGCAGAGACATTACTTTGCCAACAAAGGTCCATCTGCTATGGTTTTTCCAGTGGTCATGTATGGATATGAGAGTTGGACTGTGAAGAAAGCTGAGCACCGAAGAATGGATGGTTTTGAACTGTGGTGTTGAAGAAGACTCTTGAGAGTCCCTTTGGACTGCAAGGAGATCCAACCAGTCCATTCTGAAGGAGATCAGCCTTGGGATTTCTTTGGAGGGAATGATGCCAAAGCTGAAACTCCAGTACTTTGGCCACCTCATGCGAGTCAACACCTCATGAGAGTTGACTCATTGGAAAAGACTCTGATGCTGGGAGTGATTGGGGGCAGGAGGAGAAGGGGACAACAGAGGATGAGATGGCTGGATGGCATCACGGACTCGACGGACGTGAGTCTGAGTGAACTCCGGGAGTTAGTGATGGACAGGGAAGCCTGGCGTGCTGCCATTCATGGGGTCGCAAAAAGTCAGACACGACTGAGCGACTGAACTGAACTGGACTGAACAGCCTGAGAGGTATAGAAGCAACGATGTGGGAGACACAAAATGACTACACCCAGAAATTATGCAAATTCACAGACTGCTGTTTCTTCTGTGTGGCTGGCTTCACTCACGAGTTCCTTAACTTTTGGGTCCTATTAAGGATATGGGAAGAATCGATGCTTTCAAACTGTGGTGCTGGAGAAGACTCTTGAGAGTCCCTTGGACAGCAAGAAAATCAAACCAGTCTATCCTAAAGGAAATAAACCCTGAATATTCACTGGAAGGACTGATGTTGAAGCTGAAGCTCCAATCCTTTGTCCATATGATGCAAAGAGCTGACTCTTTGGGAAAGGCCCTGATGCTGGGAAAGATTGAGGGCAGGAGGACAAGGGGACGAGAGAGGATGAGATAGTTGGATGGCATCACCAACTTGATGGACATGAGTTTGAGCAAGTCCTGGGAGATAGTGAAGGACAGGGAAGCCTGGCATGCTGCAGTCCATGGGGCTGCAAAGAGCTGGACACAACTTAATGACTGAACAAACAAAAGTTCATTCAGGTGGTGCAGTGGTAAAGAATCTGTCTGCCAATGTAAGAGACATGGGTTTAATCCCTAGGTTGGGACGATCCCCTGGAGAAGGAAATGACAGCCCACTTCAGTTTTCTTGCCTTGGAAATCCCAAGAGGAGACTGACAGGCTATAGTCCGTGGGGTCACAAAGAGTTGGACATGACTGAGCACACGCAAGCAAGGTTAACTGACTCCACACACACATCCCGAGTGTCCCCATGTGCCAGACACCACGGTGTGCCAGACATCATGGTGAGTGAAGGAGACCAGGTTTAGGGGGTGGACTGTTTCCTGAAGCACCTCCCCCTGGCCCCGCACTCACTGTGTCCACACATCTGGGGAGCCAGTAACTCCATATCTCCTTCTATAAAATCACTACTTATTATCAGGTCACCAGGTACCACCATGCACCGATAACACAAGAGAATCTCCAGATACAAACCAGGGAATATCAATAAAGTAACCAGAACAGCCTTCGTTTTTTTTGCACCCTTTTTGTCTTTAAGAGTTATTTGCAGGGAAATAAATACAAAATAGCCTTTAAAAGATGAAAGACCGGCATAGTCCATAATTCAGAAGACATCAATTATCACAACCTTTACCCATTCCTAAGGACACTTTCACAAAAACGTGGTGAATTCTTGTGGGATAAACAGGATGGTGGCTACCGGAACTGAAATCACCATCGGCTTCCTATCACTCACAGCATCAGTACTTCTGGGGACGCCAACAGGGGATCTCTGCTCCTTGAAATGTTTTCTTAACGTGGCATCCAGTACAACAGGCTCTCCCAGTTCCCCTTGAACTCTGCTGGCCACTCCTGACCTTCTTGGAATCTCAGCCCCAGCACTCAGTCCTTGGCGCTTTCCCTTCGTATCTGGATGCGCTCCCCTGGTGATCATACCTGGTCTCCCAGCCAGAACATCACCTGTTCTCCAGTACATGCAGTTCATCAGGCTGCTCCTGATCCCAGACTCCTCCCACCTGCAACAGCCTACTTGCCCATGCACGCAACATCAGGGACCACCCTGAACATAACATAACCCAAGCTTAATGTTGTCCTTTGCCCCCAGACACACTCCTTCTCCGTCTTTATTCTCCGTGAACACTACCACCATGCATCCAGTTGTGTGTGTGAGCTCAGTTTCTCAGTCGTGTCTGACTCTTTGCGACCCCATGGATTGTAGCCCACCAGGCTCCTTTGTCCATGGGATTTCCCAGGCAAGAAGTGGCGTGGGTTGCCATTTCCTCCTCCAGGGGATCTTCCTGACTCAGGGATCAAACCCAGGTCTCTTGCATCGGCAGGCGGGTTCTTTATCTTTGAGCCACTTGGGAAGCCCTTGTATTTGATTGCTGCAGCCAAAAACTAGAAATCAAACTTCATTCCTCTTTCCTTCTCATTCCCGTTGTCAGCAAATTCGGTTGGCCACCTTCAAAGCATACTGAGAATCTAACCTCTGCTCCCTACTTCCACCGCTACCACTGCCGATCAAAGCACCAGCACCTCCTGCACAGACGACCACAACCGTCCCCTGCCTGCGCTGCTGCTGTGCCTCGATTCTTCCCACAGTCCACTCTCCTGACGCCCTCACGCCATGAGGATGCTCGGATGTTAGCCAAGTGCAGGGGAGCTGGTCAGAGTGGAAGCACAGGAGGTAACAGGGAAAGGAGAAAAGCCACACAGACACTGTAGTGACGGCCTGAGGGTGACACCCCCACCACTGCACAGAGCCACGTCTTCCCACACCCTCCAAGGGCCGTGCCTAAGTCCTAGCCGCACGGCCTGAGGACTGGCTCTCAGACTTGCTAAGACGGTTCCCCGTCTCAGAAACTCAAAGCCACCTCCTGTGGAATGCTCGTCTTCCAGACTTTGATGAGATTCCTTTATCTCTGCTCACGTCAGCCTTCCACAGACCTTCACCAAGCTGCCCGTCCAGAGAGTCTGCCCTATACCCCCCACACGTGGCCCCAGCCCCTCCCTGTCCCCCCACACGTGGCCCCAGCCTCTCCCTGTCCCCCCACACGTGGCCCCAGCCTCTCCCTGTCCCCCCACACGTGGCCCCAGCCTCTCCCTGTCCCCCCGACATCATGGCCCCAGCCTCTCCCTGTCCCCCCACACGTGGCCCCAGCCCCTCCCTGTCCCCCCGACACCATGGCCCCAGCCTCTCCCTGTCCCCCCGACATCATGGCCCCAGCCTCTCCCTGTCCCCCCACATCATGGCCCCAGCCTCTCCCTGTCCCCCCGACATCATGGCCCCAGCCTCTCCCTGTCCCCCCGACATCATGGCCCCAGCCTCTCCCTGTCCCCCCACACGTGGCCCCAGCCTCTCCCTGTCCCCCCACACGTGGCCCCAGCCCCTCCCTGTCCCCCCGACATCATGGCCCCAGCCTCTCCCTGTCCCCCCACACGTGGCCCCAGCCTCTCCCTGTCCCCCGACACCATGGCCCCAGCCTCTCCCTGTCCCCCCGACATCATGGCCCCAGCCCCTCCCTGTCCCCCCACATCATGGCCCCAGCCTCTCCCTGTCCCCCCACACGTGGCCCCAGCCTCTCCCTGTCCCCCCACACATGGCCCCAGCCCCTCCCTGTCCCCCCACACGTGGCCCCAGCCTCTCCCTGTCCCCCCGACACCATGGCCCCAGCCTCTCCCTGTCCCCCCGACATCATGGCCCCAGCCCCTCCCTGTCCCCCCACACGTGGCCCCAGCCTCTCCCTGTCCCCCCACACGTGGCCCCAGCCCCTCCCTGTCCCCCCGACATCATGGCCCCAGCCTCTCCCTGTCCCCCCACACGTGGCCCCAGCCCCTCCCTGTCCCCCCACATCATGGCCCCAGCCTCTCCCTGTCCCCCCACATCATGGCCCCAGCCTCTCCCTGTCCCCCCACATCATGGCCCCAGCCTCTCCCTGTCCCCCCACACGTGGCCCCAGCCTCTCCCTGTCCCCCCGACATCATGGCCCCAGCCCCTCCCTGTCCCCCCACACGTGGCCCCAGCCTCTCCCTGTCCCCCCGACACCATGGCCCCAGCCTCTCCCTGTCCCCCCGACATCATGGCCCCAGCCTCTCCCTGTCCCCCCACACGTGGCCCCAGCCTCTCCCTGTCCCCCGACATCATGGCCCCAGCCCCTCCCTGTCCCCCCACACGTGGCCCCAGCCTCTCCCGGTCCCCCCGACACCATGGCCCCAGCCTCTCCCTGTCCCCCCGACATCATGGCCCCAGCCGCTCCCTGTCCCCCCACACGTGGCCCCAGCCCCTCCCTGTCCCCCCACACCCTGGCCCCAGCCCCTCCCTGTCCCCCCCACACCGTGGTCCCGAGCCCCCGCCTGCACTTTTCTGCACAGCACTTCATAATCCTCATGTTCTATTTTATCAATCACTTGCAGGATCCAGGAGGATGGAGGCTTTTGTCTGCCTCACTCATCACTGTTGCCCGTACCTAGTTCAGTGCCTGACACCTGACAGATACACAGAAATGCCTGTAATTTTAAAGGAAGGCAATATGCACAGCTGAGTACACACTGGTCTTAGAACCAGTACATACAACTTGGTTAAGTGACAGCTTTCCCACTGCAGCTCTTCTCGTTCACACCCCTTTCCTTTTCCTGAACTATACAATAGTTCATACCACTCAGAAAACACGTAATTTCATATTCAGTTACTGTTTAATTCACTTTTAAAATGTTTATTTGGAGGATAATTGCTTTACAATGCTGTGCTGGTCTCTGCCATACAACAACATTGTCCCCTCCCTCTCGAACCTCCGCTCCAGGCCCCATCCCACCCCACCCTTGCCCCATCCCATCCCACCCCTCCAGATCACCCCAGGGCAGCAGGCTGAGCCCTGTGTTGCACAGCAACTTCACACCAGCTGTCTAGTTCACACACACCCAGGTGACCCTCTCAACGTGTCCACCCTCTCCTTCCCCCGCTGTGTCCACAGGTCTGCTCTCTTTATTTGTGTCTCTATTCTTGCCCTTCCAATAGGTTCATCCATTTAATCAAAATATTTATGACTACCATGTGCAAAGCATTGTGTGGGACACCCAAAAGTACACGAAAAATCGACATGATTGGATTCTGAAAAAGCATACAATGAATTTGAGGCTGAAGGAAAAAAAACAGGAAAGACCTTGGCCTTCACTGATAAAGCCTCAGAGTTTTGACTATTCCTGAGTGACCCGAGCGACCCGACAGGGCCTAAGCACGCAGCAGCAAGCATCACTGCTGAAGCAGGAGGTTAACCCCTTTCCCCGAGAGGTGGGAGTGAATGGGCACCTCGCTACCGCCAGCGCTCCCCCAGCTCCCTTCATTCACGTCACAGAGCAGCATGCTAATTCTCAACTGACTTCTGATGCCGCGTCTTTTGTTACAACTGTGGTAAAAGCTCCGTTTTCGTGTGAGTGACAGATGGCTTTTTAAAGTCACATTTGGGGAAGAAAAAATCAGGAAGTACAGTACAGCAGGGCTTCCCTGGTGGCTCAGTGGTAAAGAATCTGCCTGCAGTGCAGGGGACCCGGGTTCGACCCCTGGGCCGGGAAGATCCTCTGGAGAGGGGAACTGGTACCTACTCCAGTGTTCTTGCCTGGAGAATCCCATGGACAGAGGAGCCTGGCGGGCTATAGTCCATGGGGTCACAAGGATCAGATACGACTTAGCGACTAAACCAACCAGGGCTTCTCTGGTGGCTCAGACGGTAAACAATCTGCCTGCAATGTGGGAGACCAGGGTTTGATCCCTGGGTTAGGAAGAGCCCCTGGAGGGGGGGGGGGGCATGGCAACCCACTCCAGTCCTCTTGCCTGGAGAACCCCATGGACAGAGGTGCCTGGTGGGCTACAGTCCATGGGGTCACAAAGAGTCAGACATGACTGAGTGACTAAGCGCAAACTTAAGTAGACACTTTTTGTCTATTAGCTATCATACCAGAAAGTGTAGCTGCGGACAATGCAAATATTTTTCAAGAGACAGGGACAGCCTAGGTGGAAACTGAAAAGGATTTCATTTGCAGTAGGACATGAGCACTTACTCATCGTGTGTGTGTGTGGTGTGTGTGTGTGACAGAGAGTGAAGATGAGCTCCGTCTGTGAAGAAGGGTGCCTCTCTGCATGGTGATGATAAAAGAAGCAATGGCATAAGGGGCGCCCACAGCCATGGCAGTGCCTGGTTTCAAGGTGGGGAGGCCCATAGTTAAGGGTCGCTGGATAGAGGAGGAGCTCAACACAAACCAAACTGTCTTGGAAGAAAAAGCTTCTGCCAACGGACTCGTTCAAGGAGAGGCCACCGCAACAGCTGAAGACAACCACGGACCAAACCACTCTTGTTCTCTGTGGCAGGTTTCAGGATCAAGAATGACCTGTTTGACCATTGTACCAACCTTGGGCATTACAGGGTCAGAGTAGGAAGTTCTTATCTCTATGATGACAGTGTAATACAAACTGCCATCTCATACAGAACTTTGGTTTGCATTAATTTAACAAATGTTTTATGGCTTTAGCCTCCCATTTGTAATCACTAAAGGTCGGAAGTGGTCTCTTAGGCTTTTCAGTTACACTTTACCTAATAATATAGTTGTAACTGTACTTTTGAATTTGAGGATGTATCAAAGTCAAGGGTTTGCCAAATGTACAAAAATGAGAGGAATGCAAATAAGGCAGAAAACAAAGTGTTAAATGAATATCAAGGAACCGACAGTTCATTCCAGTTGGAGGACAGGTGACAAAGGAACCCTCAATATGTTAATATGACAGATGGCCAACGGAAAGGAGAGGTCACCCTTCCCCATGACCTGGTCACCCGAATTAATGACCCTGGCAGAGTCTGTATAGTACTCAATGATCTAAAAGGGGTATCCCTTGATTTCTAAAGAATGAACTCAAAAAGGAAGAAAATACTATAAACTTGGTAAACTTTTCTTCACTGGGCTCCAAATATCCATGATGAATTAAGCCTTATTTATAGTCCTTTGCACAATGCCAACAGAAACAAGCTCAGATTCTCACTTTTTAAAAAATTTAAATATAGTTGATTTACAATGTTGTGCTACTTTAGAGTCTCACTTCACCTTTAATTAACAGTGCCACACCAGTGTTTTCAGGTAAATAGCACTGAGTTACCCAAACACTTAAACCAGATGACCAGCATGTTACCCTTCACTTACAAAGCCAGGCTAGCCATGATCCCATGCACCCTACCTCTTTCCAAATACTTCCACTGGTAAGAATTTGTTTGATCTGAAAAAAGTACTCAGTGCAGGCGGAGCTGAAGTGTTCATGGGACTGCTTCTCTTAGGAGAGATAGCAAGGTTATCAGGGTTAACTCCACACTGACAGAAATTACACGACCAGCTTCATTCACAACCAAAGTTCCAAGAATCTCACCAAGAAGACACGTGGCCTGGTTTAGCTGCGGAACTCCATGCCTTATCCCGAGTATGTGATCAGTCGTGTGTGCTTTGCCCACAGGCAGTACAGCCCACTGTAGCCCATCAGGCTCCTCTCCCCATGGGATTTCCCAGGCAAGAATACTAGAGTGGGTAACTATTTTCTTTCTTCCTTACCCAGGCATCAAACCCACATCTCCTGTGTCTCCTGCATTGGCAGGTGGGTTCTTTACCCACTGAGCCATCAGGGAACCCACCATCCTCGGCCTCACCAACTAAGGAAGTCTACAAAGACAGACCTGCCTCTATCTCAGGGCTCCATCTGGCTGCGAGGTTTTCTCAGTAAAAAAAAAAAAAGCCCCACGGGGTATGTAGACTCACACTGCAATACCAGTTGGGTCAAAGTCTTTCCATTTCAGGACTTGCTTAACCGAGCACAAACACACACAACAGCAGCAAAACCCTTTCCATGTAAATGTTATGTGGATCCACCAGTTCTGGAGTTTAAACAGGACCTTTCAATCCAAACACTTAACACTGCCAGAAAAGGTGGCACAAACAGACCATCTATAAACAGTGACTAGGCAAAAAAAAAAAAAAATTATTTAAAGAGATTATCTTCAACAGTTAAGCCAAAAATGAAAACAATCATTTGGAGTGCAATCAATTTATATAAGATTTAGAAAATAAATAACAAGATAGCTGAATGTTCCCTATCAATTCTAGACGTTGTTTTTCTGAGAAGGTAGAGGGCGATGGCCTTCAAGCTGGTGGGACCCTCAGACCTCTGTGCGGCTCTGCTCCCTGGGGACTGGGGAGGGAGCCGGCCCTCAGGTTCGCACTGCCCCGGTCCTCTGTGCAGCTTCTCACTGCAAAGCCCCAGGCCAGAGGTTCACAGACATCATTTGAATTCAGTCAGTTCAGTTCAGTCGCTCAATCATGTCTGAGTCTCTGTGACCCCATGAATTGCAGCACGCCAGGCCTCTCTGTCCATCACCAACTCCCAGAGTTTACCCAAACCCATGTCCATCGAGTCGGTGATACCATTCAACCATGCCATCCTCTGTCGTCCCCTTCTCCTCCTGTCTTCAATCTTTCCCAGCATCAGGGGCTTTTCAAATGAGTCAGCTCTTCACATCAGGTGGCCAAAGTATTGGAGTTTCAACTTCAGCATCAGTCCTTCCAGTGAATATTCAGGACTGATCTCCTTTAGGATGGACTGGTTGGACCTCCTTGCAGTCCAAGGTACTCTCAAGAGTCTTCTCCAACACCACAGTTCAAAAGCTTCAATTCTTTGGCGCTCAGCTTTCGTTATGGTCCAACTCTCACATACATACATGACTACTGGAAAAACCATAGCCTTGACTAGACAGACCTTTGTTAGCAAAGTAATGTCTCTGCTTTTTAATACACTGTCTAGGTTGGTCATAGCTTTTCTTCCAAGGAGTAATTCTCCTCATTTCACTCTGAAGATGAGAGATGAAATGTAATACAAATCCATCTTTGCATTCACCCGGCTGGCTTATGAGACGTGCCTGCTCACTCAAATATCTGCCAAGCGCCATGCCAGGCTCTGTCGTTTCCAAGGTGGGTAAGTCACGGCCCCTGCCCTCAGGGAGTCACACTGCAGTGACCTGCAGACAAGCGAGAGCTAAACAGCATAAGCGCCAGGTGCCAAGCCAGGACACAAGGAGGGAGGGCTGAGCGCTCCTAGCCCTGAGGCGAGAAGCGGGCCCCCGGGGGCCGCCTGCACTCTGGAGTGGACGGTTCTCTGGTGGTTTTTTGCAAGGGGAAATGGGTGGGGGATGGTCCATGCAAAGAAAACGGAGAACACAAAGGCCCAGAGAGAGACACAGCGGCACTTGGAGGAACTGCAGGTACTGTAAGTAACTGGATTCTGAATAAAGACACCCTGCATGAGAACCTTCTCATTTGTTTTTGTTATTGGATGGGGGGGTGCAGGCAATTAGAAAGGAACTCAAGCACGTCACCTGCCAATCACTTTATAAGTAACACTTTCCCAAGTCCCTCGTCAAAACGTTAAGTCAGACCCTCCCGCGGTCCCGTTTGTCCACAAGCCCCGGCACTGTGGCTGTGGTTTGGTCTTTAGCTGTCTCAGCCCCTAAGCCCAGGCAGGCAGTACGTGCTACGGAAGGACGCCTGGGCTGGAAGCAGAGGAAGCCAGATTCAAGGTCCAGCCCCGCCACATCTCGGCAGAGCGACCCAGGAAAGTACCAGCTCTTCCTGAGCTGCCTTTTCTCCATTACGAAATGCCTCTCCCACTTAAACTTCAGAGATTAAACGACGTAACCAGCAGAACGCCTGGCGTCCCAGTAACATCAGCTTAGTTCCGTTTCCTCACCACGCCATTCAATGCTACCAGAAAGAGCCTTGCACAGACCTCACACAGCACCCAGACCCTGCAAACTCAAGTCCAGCAACAAACCCCAAACCCCAAGAGGCCCCTTCTTTCCATCCTGCCCTTCAAGAGATTTCCACAGAATAATTAACTGACTTAATCCAACTGAGCCACAGAACCAATGACAAGAGTTCACAGAAACTATGTATCTTAAGGACAAAGAACATTTTCTGCATGAAACAATTCTTAAAGGTCATCAGGATGAAGAGAGATAAGCAACCAGCTGTGAGCTGGGAATATAATGCTATTAGTTTCTCTCTTTGAAAAAATGAAAAGAAAGCAAAATCATTCATGGTTACTTTTAGCATTGAGACAGCAAATGTGTGGCCCCAGGTTTACCATGAATCAGAGGTGACTTGGCATATAGTCAGTGTGCCTGGACCGATATTTTTAACTCTACCATCACTAAACATGTCTCAGTCGGTAATTTAAGTGAGTTCACTGGAGACACAGCAACTCCTTTGGCCCCTGAAGGGAACGTAAAGTCCCTGATGGAGAGGTCATGATCTTGGAGTAGAGGATGGGGCAGGGACACGTCTGCCTCTGAGGGACAAGAGCAGGGGACACTGAGACCCGGAGAGGAACTGAAACACACACCACATGCTGGGTGAGCTGACTCAACCCAGCGTTCCTCGTAAGAACAAGCAAAGCCACTGAGGCTGAGAGCCCAGCGGCAGATGGGTCACGATCTAGAAGGGGCTGTTCCTCTGTCTCCTCTGGGATCCACCTGGAATCCACGGAATCCACGGAATCCATCCACGGCCAGAAGATGAGAGGACGGCACAGGCGACAGGTGAGACCCAAGGTGGACCGAGAGGGGGCCTGAGGGCGGAACCAGTCCTCCTCAACTCCAGACCCTCAGGCCGGACTTAGCTTTTACATCTAGCGTAAAAAAAATTTTTTTTTCATAAAAATTTTTTTTAAATGGCTACTGCAGGCAACTCGAGGTAAGAAAGAAATAAAACAAGCTGTCAGGCAATTATGCAAGCTAGAACAACAGCCATTCTGCACTGATTTTCTAATATTTTACACTTATAAACTTGTACTTATTCAGTCAATAAATATTTATTGTGCCAGCATTGTTCCAGTTGCTAGGATATAACCAGGGAATAAAGCAGAAAGAAACTCCCGCCCTCACGAGTATACATTCCAGTGGAGGGAGACAGATAAGCCACACACGATAGGTAAATTAGACATGTTAGAAGGTGATAGGGAAACAGAGAAACCAGAGCAGGGTGGTGGAGTCAGGAACGCAGGGGGCTGGGGAGATGGCTGGTGGGAAACGGGGATCAGGAGAGGCCTCGCGGAGTAGGTGAAGGAGGAAGCCTGCTGGGATCTGGGGGATAACCTTCCGTATGGGGGAGGGGTGCCGACAAGTTCACAGAAGAGCAAAGGCATCAGCATGTGTGATGCAGGATGGGCCGGCAGCCAGAGAAGGTGAGACGCCAGAGGCAGAACCAGGTGCAACTGGGAGCCAAGTGACGCAGGGCCTTGGAGACGCCTTGGTGGTGGTGGTTTATTCACTCAGTCGTGTCTGACTCGTCGTGACTCCGTGGACTGTACCCCACCAGGCTCCTCTGTGCATGGGATTTCCCAGGCAAGAATCCTGGAGTGCATTGCCATTTCCTTCTCCAGGGGACCCTCCCAACCCAGGGATCGAACCTGCATCTCTTGCGTCTCCTGCAGCAGCAGGTAGATTCTACAGCACTGAGCCACTGGGTGCTTTGTTCCCTTTTTATTGCTGAGTGGTATTCCCTCCACGTGTCAACCAGTCTAACCAGGAACCCACCGAGTAACGTGAGCTGTTTCCAGTTTGGGGTATTCCCTCCACAATCTACCGGTCTAACCAGGAACCCACTGAGGAACATGTGAGCTGTTTCCAGTTTGGGGTATTCCCTCCACAATCTACCAGTCTAACCAGGAATCCAATGAGGAACCTGTGAGCTGTTTCCAGTTTGGGGCTTTACAAGTAAAGCTGCCAGCCCAACAGCCATTCTGCATCTATTTATACTGATCGACTTTTAATTATTCGTTCAATTAATCAGTGTCGAGTCCTCTTTCTGTGCCAGCATTGTTCTAGTTGCTGGGATCTGCATATAGGCTTCTATGTGGATGTAAGTTTTCCTTTCTCTAGGACTAAGGTCAAGGAGGGCTACTGCTGGGTCACATAGTAAGTCTACATTTGGCATAGATTTTAAAATGTGTACACTGATTCCAATGTGTCTGTACCACTCTGTATTCTCACCAGCAATGCAAGACGAGTTTAGGAGTTCCACGCCCTCACCAGCATCTGGGTTACCTGGAGTTTTTTTGTTTACTGTAGCCAATCCAACAGGTATGCTGTAGTAGCTGTGGTTTTAATTTGCATTTCCCTAACAGCCACTGACGGAGAAGGTGATGGCACCCCACTCCAGTACTCTTGCCTGGAAAATCCCACGGACGGCGGAGCCTGGTAGGCTGCGGTCCATGGGGTCGTAAGAGTCGGACACGACTGAATGACTTCACTTTCACTTTTCACTTTCATGCACTGGAGAAGGAAATGGCAACCCACTCCAGTGTTCTTGCCTGGAGAATCCCAGGGATGGCAGAGCCTGGTGGGCAGCCATCTATGGGGTCGCACAGAGTTGGACACAACTGAAGCGACTTAGCAGCAGCAGCAACAGCAGCCAGTGATGTTGGACATCTTTTCACGTTCACATTTGCCATTCATATGTCTTATTGGAGGAAATGTCTGTTCAAGTCTTTTTCGCCATTCTTCTATTTGGATTATTTGTTTCCTTACTGTTGAAGTTAGAAAATTCTTTATATATTCTAAATATATCTTCTGTCAGATATGAGATTAGAAAAAGATTTCTCCTGGTCAATGCCTCTGCCATTTCATTCTCTTAACAGTGTCTTTTAAAGAACAGAAGTTTTTCATTTTTATGAAGTCCAATTTATCCACTTTTTCTTTTATGGATCATGCTTTCCTTGTTATGTCTAAGAACTCTTTGCCTAATCGTTAAGTCTCTTGAACGTTTTAAAAATTTTATATTTAGATCTATGATCTACCTTGTACAAAGTGTGATGTTTGGGTCAAGATTTATATTCTTGACTACTGATGTCCAATTGTTCCAGCACCATTTGTTAAAAAGGCTGTCCTTCCTGCATCAGATTGCTTTTGCATTTCTGTCAAAAGTCAGAAGCATCTGTGCGCATCTATTTCTGGTTTCTCTACTCTGTTCCACTCATCTGTGTACATGTCTCTCTGGCCAGCACCACACTTTTTTGATTATTGCAGCTATATCCAAAGTTGTAAACTGAGTGGTGTAATTAGCCCCTGAAGATGTTTAAACAGGAAAGGGACATGATCTGATGTCTTTAAATAGCACTCGACTATAAGACAGTAAAAGTCAGAGGTGAAGGCCGCCAAGCAGGAGGTGATGGCGCTCAGAGCAGGAAGACAGCACAGGGGAGAAGACAGACCAGTGAGATCTGACTTCATTATAAAAGCAGAGCTCACAGAATGTTCCGGGGAAACGGTGTGGGTGTGAGAGAGACAAAAGGATCAGACAGGACGCAAACAGATGGGCCTGTCATCACTGAAGGCGGCAGCGGAGCACACCGTGAGACGGAAGGTCAGCTCAGTCTTTAACACGCTGGGTCTGAGAAGCGTGGCAGAGATCCGAGTGCAGACGTGAAGTGGGTTTCGGAGGCAAGAATCCAGAGTGTAGGAGGGAGGGAGGTCTCTGTAACTTGGAGGTAGAAATCCAGGAGCTGTCAGCACAGCTGAAGTCATGACCCTGGCTGAGTCAGCTGAGGCAAAGTGGAAAACACAGAGCCCGGGACTCTCTGACGCTGCAGGCTGAGGCAGGAAATCCCCATGCCTGGAAGAGACACTGGGCGGCGACCTACAGTGCGTGATGAAGGAGGGCGCACCAGGCAGAGGGAAGCCATGCAAAGTCTCTGGGCAGAAACAAGCCCCGCTTGTTAGGGACACAGAAAGGCGCGGAGGGCGACGCGGTGGTAATGCAACAGCTGAGGTCCCTGCACCAGGAGAGGGGTGGCACCTTATTCTACATGCACCGGGGAGAGAAACGGCAGTCTGCTTCCAGAAAATGAAGCTCTTTATGTCCTTCCAGAAATTACATCCTTTCATATAATAACAACCTAATAATTACCTGAACTGAAAACTCATAAAGCAACAACTGATGTGATGAAAGTGAAAGTGTGAAAGCGTTAGTCACTCAGTCGTGTCTGACTCTTTGCGACCGTATGGACTGCAGCTCGCCAGGCTCCTCGGTCCATGGAATTCTGCAGGCAAGAATACTGGCGTGGGCGGCCAGTCCCTCCTCCAGGGGATCTTCCTGACCCAGGGATTGAACCTGGGTCTCCCGCACTGCAGGCAGATTCTTTACCGACTGAGCCACCAGGGTCGCAGGACACGTGCTCCGAAAGGGAAGACAGTCTAAGAATAGAGTCCTAAGAAAGGAGGATGAAGACAGGAAATGGTGAAGGAAGGAGGGAGAAGCCTGCCCAAGGCCCCCAGGAGCCACGTGTGTGTTGGGGGGGCGCTGGCGGTCAAGGAAACACGGCACCACCCAGAGCGCAGAAGATCAGCAAGGGGGTGGGAGGGGCGGGCAGGGTGTTCACTGAACCCACAGAAGGGCTTTATCAGAGCAGAAGCCGCATCCGATTTCCATGCAGGACAAGCCCTTCCAGGCCAGTTACTTAAGAGGGCCTCCAGAGAACAACAATAAGCCTCTGCACCCGTGCCCAACAATCTCCTTCCTAACTGAGATAATACGGCTTCTTAAGATCATCCTGAAGTCATCTGTTAGGAGCAAATCCTAACACGAGGAGTCATCCTTGAAGACTCTCCCAGAATCTACTAAAAAACTCCTCTGAGGAAACCTGGAATGGCTGGTTTCGCCACCTTCTAGAAGGCGACATGGTAAAATGACAGCAGGGATGGAGAGAAAAGCACATTTTTGCCTTTTGACTTACAAAGCTTTTCTTTTTATTCTTTCACAACTCTCCTTCACTTTCTCCATGCTTCCTACGGAGAACACTGGGATAGCAGTTGCTGCGGAGGAAATCTCAAGCAAATAACAGTGGCTGTGTACCAACTGGATGGCTGCTTTCCTTTAAAGCTGTACTAGTTACCTTAGTCCTCACACCCTAATCACAGAATTAGCAAAATCACTGGAGTCCTAGTCCCAGATTTAAACCCTGGCTGGATCGTCACTGGTGGAATGTCTTGAGCAGGTTACTGAACATTCCAAGCCACATTTTTCTATCCTTTAAAAAGGTAAATACCACGACCACCGCCACCACCAACCTGCTTTAAAAACGTGAATGCCACGACCACCACCACCAACCTGAAAGGAAGGTTTCAAGGAGTAAAAGTATCAGTGTGAAGGAGAGGTGTACACACAAGGAGCATTTAGAGTTCTATCAAGCACACACTGAGGGTCGGCCAACGTTTGGAAGTGTCCCCTCTGCCACTATCAACCCACTGAGGACTAGCATGACTTAACACTTTCTGAAAGCAGGCTGGATCTGTTTGGTGTCCTGGCCATGTGATAGAGTTGCATGAAGCTCAGTGAACAGCCTGCCCATGGTTAGCAAGAGCAGGCCCTCGCAGAAGCAGGTTGACACTGACAAGCCAGGGCCTTCACCACAGAAGGGCCACCGGCTGCCGGCCTGCACACCAGGCACAGGGACGCCTGACGCCTTAGGTGGTTAGGCCACCCACTCCCTGAACCACACAGCTTCCAGATCCTCCCAGCGTCAGCACAGGCCACCTGCTCCCTGCCCAGCATGGACTGAGCCCCACCTCTCCAACTCACCCTCCTGATCCCTGCTCACGACTCCATGCAAGACGCAAGCAGCCCGCAAATAAACACAGGGAAGCAAATGTTTCCAAGAAAACCGACTTCAAAACTGTGGCTTTGAGCCGCTGCTTCTTAAATCCTGAGCTAGTCTGCTGTTACCTCAGGCCTATACTTTGCTCCAATACTTTGGCCACCTGATGTGAAGAGCTGACTCACTGGAAAAGACCCTGGTGCTGGGGAAGACTAAAGGCACAAGGAAAAGGGGGCGACAGAGGATGAGATGGTTAGATGGCATCACTGATTCAACGGACATGAGTTTGGGAAAACTCTGGGAGATGGTGAATAACAGGGAAGGTTGGTGTGCTGCAGTCCATGGCGTCCCTAAGAGTCGGACATGACTGAGTCGCTGAAAGACATACTCCTAGTGAATATTTGCATTTTGAACCATTTCTACTTATTAGCGAACACTGTAATTTCTGTATATGTGCTGCTGAAGCGAGCACATCATTGTAAATTCTGAGATGTGTTCCTACTAAGTAAATATTGGTCCTACTGCAGAACAAAAAGTAATTATGACACTTATTTCATAAGAAAACTTTAAGTGAAATATTAACATACTTTTCCAAGTGTTTTCACGCACATTCTTCTTCCAGTGTTCACAAATCTGAAGTACAGGCAGGTGCAGGATATTCCCCACGGAGGAATGCAGAAAATGATTTAAAGTATTCACCTGCCTTGCCTGAGGTCACCTCAAAAATAATACCAGGACTAGATCTGGCTTTCCTCACCTGCAACCCCTCGAAATACCTTCCCATGAATGTCTAATGCGATGGGCTGTTTTGACTCCATGATAATAACTGGCACTTACTGGCTGTCTTCTGTGGCTTTCAAGGACTTTTAATAGACATCTGTACTAAGTAGAAATGAGCATTATTTATTCTTTGACTTATCTAAACTGGCTGGCATAATCTGTTCTCTCTTAGTCAGAACTTCCATCCATCTTAAAGATAAACAAAAACCAGAAGTCAACAATGTTAAGTGTTTCCTTTTTTTTTTTTTTTAACTGTTTCAAAACAAAGTAGCCTCACAAGCACTCTTGGGTCCTCTTCTCAGAGGAACCAGAAAGTTCCACAGACACAAGCAGAAACTATACAGGAGGCCCTGCCCTCAGGCTCACACCACCATGTGAGCTGAGGCTCTGATGCCCGTTTACCAAGAAGCCTACACTACCCTTACCACCAGGGCTCCCTTTATATTTCCCTCCTACGGATTTCACATTTTCTGAGTTCTATTTACTAAACTACATATGTTGGATAATAATAACCTTTCTGTTTCATACTCAAAGACATATTTGCAACTGCAGCTTTTTAATAGTCTAAGATTCAGAGTATTATCAAACTTCCTTGAAAAAAGGCAAAGGATTTTAGTATTAAATATGACAGTCCTACCAAGGGTAAAGATGTAGGGTCTTTTGTGTTTTTCAAAATTAAAGACACTGAATTGTAAGCACCCACATCCACACTCTGTTCCTGGACACCCCCAGGCTTGGAACCATTTGTCTCTGCAAAGTGGGTAGCCGTATTCGAGGAAAACCACAGAAAGTAAGTCCCTAAAACAAAACCTGCTATAAAGAACACTGCCTAAGACTCCAAAAGCAGAAGTGAGTCAGGGGCCGATAGCTCCGTGAGGCAGAAAGCTGTGAAAGAACATCTAAGGTGCAGAAACAGAGCACCAGAGCCCCAAGCTCACCAGGAAACATTCTGTAGAAACATTTCCATTTTGATCATGTAAAGGAAGGGGGGCAACTTGACACTAAGTATTATGCTTCTTAATATTTTTCAAGATGTCTGTTTTATAAATGAAACATGTAATGACTTGAACTGAAAGCAATATTACTGCCATCTATTAAGTCATATTTTCTTCTCCTATTCTACAGTACTGGTAAAACCTGGATAAATGCTATTGCCTCAGTTGCAGAAAGGGAAAAGCAAATCATTTCTGTCCTTGGCCCCAAAGTTCTATAATCATTAACCTCGCCAACAACACAATCAGAAATGACAAGACTCAACTTCACAAATATAAATTCAAAAACTAGAAATCAGAATTGAAAAAACACAAACCACCTTTTTCAAAATACATGGGCAACGAGGCTCATAATGTGGTAGCCAGTATCAGATAGTAACTAAACGCCTGCTGCTATTCAGATTGCCAGCAAACGCGAGCCAGTTCGCCCTCTCAGGCGTCTCCTCTTCTCTGGAAAACAAAACAGCTTTATAAGACTATTATTCCAGGAGATGGAGCTCAATGCACAACTTAGAAGCTTCACTGGTATTCTTGACCAGAGGGTATAACTTTCATAACACTCTCTTGTTTCAATTCAACATCACGTGCCAAATTTACACCTTCACCTACAATCTCACATTCTCACTCAGCTACATACGATGCTACAGAAGCCATGCCCATCCATGACTTGTGCGGGTACAGGGGTTTGCATTTCCTGTGCAGACCACATGCTTGCGTCGTGCTGTTTGTTTAACCAGCATTATGTTTTTTAATTCTCATCTTAACCCTTAGAAGTTGGTACCATCGCGATCCTGCTGTTTTATGTTAAATAAGGCACATGAGGGACAGAGAGCGCAGGCACAGACTAGGACTCCCTTCCATGCATCGCAGTACGTACTTTCTCAACTTGAATGCACACGTGCACATAAAGCTATGATATATAAGGAGATCTAGCCCATAAAGCCTGAAAGTCCCCTTTAGAGGTAGGAAGGCAAAAAACAAACTTCCTTCATATTTGGGTAAATTAGGGAAAGCAAAATATTCTTTGATGTAGCTAAGTGGTAAAGAATCCACCTGCCAGCGCAGGAGACGCAAGAGTTGCAGTTTTAATCCCTGGATTGGGAAGATCCCCTGGAAGAGGAAATGGCAACCCACTCCAGTATTCCTGCCTAGACAATTCCATGGAGAGAAGAGCCTGGCGGGCTAAGGTCCATGGGGTTACAAAACAGTTGGACTGAGAGACTTAGCAACTGAACACACACACACAGAGAATATTCTCTAGTTAACATGCAAAACTTTAATGAATTTCTGGAGTTTTAAATGACAAAGAAAGGGAGCAGAGCAAGCAGGGAGAAACAGATCTTCCGGGCTCTTTGTTTCAGAAGGGATGGAATTAAACAGCACTGGAATAATAAAGTGATGGAACAGGAGGAGGAGGAAGAAGTGAAACACCAGCAGGGCACCCTGCAGGTTTCTGAATGAGATGTGTGTTTAAGATGCAGGAAGTCACGGGAATCTTAGGATGGCTGGGCTAGGGGGCAGGAAGCCAGAGACTATGACACGGCATTAATCAGAGATGGACACAGAAGGGAAAACAGTGATAACAGCAGATAGAACAGCTGGCCCCTCCAAAGTTCTGGGAAGGTCGGCACTGCCGATGATCAGCTCAACGGGCTGGCGAGCCTCTCTCCTCACCGCACGCCTTCACCCTTCTGAGAGGTCCCGCTGCACAGCCATTGGCCTGGTTCTTACCTTAACCCAGACCAGCTCTGGGAGCCCATCTGTTACCGCTGACATTAGGCCCTACTCACCAGAGCCCAAGCCTGACGCCTCACACAGCCACCCTGGGTCCACTCCCCATCACTGAACTAGACTCTGGCCGATAGAGCACAGCTTTCTGTGCTTAAATCCCTGCTCACTGCATTGTTTACTGTGTTATTGCTGCTTCCTCAAACGGAAGCTTTTGAGAATAGAAATGGTATCTCTTTCAAGTTCCACAGTCTCCACAATAAGAACTCAGCAGATTCTGGACCACTGATCAAAAGGAATGATGTTAGTACCAGAGGGTCGTGGTGTTCCAAACTCAAGTCAAGGTAGGCTATTTTTTTTTTTTAATGGAGGAAACTGCTTTTTGATGTTGTGTTGGTTTCTGCCATACAGAGATGTGAATCAGTCATAGGTATACATATGTCCCCCCACTCTCGAACCTCCCTACCACCTCCCACCTCATCCTCTAGGTTATCACAGAGCACAGGTTTGAGCTCCCTGTGTTAAAGAGCAAATGCCCACTGGCCATCTGTTTTATATATGGTGATGTGCATGTTTCAAAGCGGCTCTCTCAGCCTGTCCCACTCTTTCCCATTCCCAAGTGTCCACAAGTCCGTTGTCTGTGTCTCCGATTCTCCCCTGCAAACAGGTTCATCAATACCGTTTTTCAAGATTCCATATATACATGTATCAGTTCAGTTCAGTGGCTCAGTCGCGTCCGACTCTTTGCGACCCCATGAATCGACTGCAGCACACCAGGCCTCCCTGTCCATCACCATCTCTCGGAGTTCACTCAAACTCACGTTCATCAAGTATATATGCATTAATATATCAATGTCTGTTTTTCTCTCTGACTTACTTTGCTCTGTATAATAGGCTCTAGGTTCATTCACCTCACTCAGTTCAGTTCAGTTCAGTCGCTCAGTCGTGTCCGACTCTTTGCGACCCCATGAATCTCAGCACGCCAGGCCTCCCTGTCCATCACCAACTCCCGGAGTTCACTCAGACTCTCGTCCATCAAGTCAGTGCTGCCATCCAGCCATCTCATCCTCTGTCGTCCCCTTCTCCTCCTGCCCCCAATCCCTCCCAGCATCAGAGTCTTTTCCAATGAGTCAACTCTTCGCATGAGGTGGCCAAAATACTGGAGTTTCAGCTTTAGCATCATTCCTTCCAAAGGAATCTCAGGGCTGATCTCCTTCAGAACGGACTGGTTGGATCTCCTTGCAGTCCAAGGGACTCTCAAGAGTCTTCTCCAAAACCACAGTTCAAAAGCATCAATTCTTTGGTGCTCAGCTTTCTTCACAGTCCAACTCTCACATCCATACATGACCACAGGAAAAACCATAGCCTTGACTAGATGGACCTTTGTTGACAAAGTAATGTCTCTGCTTTTTAACATGCTATCTAGGTTGGTCAAAACTTTTCTTCCAAGGAGTGTCTTTTAATTTCATGGCTGCAGTCACCATCTGCAGTGATTTTGGAGCCCAAAAAGATAAAGTCTGACACTGTTTCCACTGTTTCCCCATCTATTTCCCAAGAAGTGATGGGACCAGATGCCATGATCTTAGTTTTCTGAATGTTGAGCTTTAGGCCAACTTTTTCACTCTCCACTTTCACTTTCATCAAGAGGCTTTTTAGCTCCTCTTCACTTTCTGCCATAAGGGTGGTATCATCTGCATATCTGAGGTTATTGATATTTCTCCCGGCAATCTGGATTCCAGCTTGTGCTTCTTCCAGTCCAGCGTTTCTCATGATGTACTCTGCATAGAAATTAAATAAGCAGGGTGACAATATACAGCCTTGACGTATTCCTTTTTCTACTTGGAACCAGTCTGTTGTTCCATGTCCAGTTCTAACTGTTGCTTCCTGACCTGCATACAGATTTCTCAAGAGGCAGGTTAGGTGGTCTGGTATTCCTATCTCTTTCAGAATTTTCCACAGTTGATTGTGATCCACACAGTCAAAGGCTTTGGCATAGTCAAGAAAGCAGAAATAGATGTTTTTCTGGAACTCTCTTGCTTTTTCCATGATCCAGCAGATGTTGGCAATTTGATCTCTGGTTCCTCTGCCTTTTCTAAAACCAGCTTGAACATCAGGGAGTTCATGGTTCATGTATTGCTAAAGCCTGGCTTGGAGAATTTTGAGCATTACTTTACTAGCGTGTGAGATGAGTGCAATTGTGCAGTAGTTTGAGCATTCTTTGGCATTGCCTTTCTTTGGAATTGTAATGAAAACTGACCTTTTCCAGTCCTGTGGCCACTGCTGAGTTTTCCAAGTTTGCTGGCATATTGAGTGCAGCACTTTCACAGCATCATCTTTCAGGATTTGAAATAGCTCAACTGGAATTCCATCACCTCCACTAGCTTTGTTCGTAGTGATGCTTCCTAAGGTCCACTTGACTTCACATTCCAGGATGTCTGGCTCTAGGTGAGTGATCACACCATCGTGATTATCTTGGTCATGAAGATCTTTTTTGTACAGTTCTTCTGTGTACTGAACTGACTAAATTGTGTTACAGGTAGGTAATACGCTCTGAAGGAGCATTTACCAAGTAGCAATTAAGAAAGGTTGGTATACAGGAACCGCTATAAATTTGTTTTTATTTATCTCACTACAAACAGTAGTTTTGAGTTACCTAGCTACAAGTATTAGTTATCAAATATTAGTGATAAATGCAATTCATCACATTTTTTTCTTGAGAGATGTTCTCCCCAAGCTCCTTTTAAAGAGAGTCTTGAAAACTGACTAAGAAACAGAATTTGCTGTCAGCTAATTCACCCACTGAGAAGCTGGTCTGTAGCTCTTCTGGTTTTGTTTAGAAACTTTGTGCAATTCCTTTTCTGCCTCATAAGAATGATATAAAAGTAAATGGTTTATAGTACAGTTTAATAATCTCTTATCTTCTGAGAAATGTATCCATAAAAAAAGTCAGGCAAGATATACCTTAGGGCAGTGATTCTCGACTAGGAGTGACTTTGTTATCCCCAAGGGGACATTTGACAAGAGTTGGAGACATTTTTGGTTGTCTTGGGGAAGGGGGTGAGGGGGTGGGGATGATACTGACGTCTGGTAAGTGAGACAGTAATGAACATGACAGACTCTACAAAAAAGAAAAAATGGCAAACACTTCATTAAATAAAATATCCTGGTGGCTCAGACGGTAAAGAGTCCGCCTGCAGTTCAGGAGACCCAGGTTCAGTCCCTGTGTTGGGAAGATTCCCTGGAAAAGGAAATGGCATCCCACTCCAGTACTCTTGCCTGGAAAATTCCATAGACAGGGGAGCCTGGCGGGCTACAATCCATGGGGTCACAAAGAGTCAGACACGACTGAGCGACTTCACTTTCACTTTTTCACTTGATAAATACTATTTTTTTTCTAGACACCAATAAAGTGCGTACACACTGGATTTTAAAATCCCACGATTATACATCCCCTGGGAATGGGGAAGGAACAGTTGTAAGTAGACATCTGGCATCCATTAGGCCTGATGTTACGATACAAGACTGTTAAGAAATTCTAATAGCAAATAAGCTCTGTTTCTCAGCAGAAGGGATAGAACAGATCTGACCCTCTGCTATAAACCACTCTTAATCACATCAAGACTCTATTTTATCTTCTGGTACATCACCTGGTAACAATTTAACAGTAAAATATGTTACTAATAGACAACTTCAACCTTTAAAAAAATTAAGCATTCTCTGCCAAACAAATGTATTTTGATACAAATTGTGATCCAGCTCAGATCAAGCCTCTATCTTCATTTTTCTCACAAACTAAGTAAAGAATTCCCATCACTAAACATTCCCGTTTATTGTCTGGGGGAATAAAGGAGAGTGTTACATGTTGACGGAAAACAACAAAATTCTGTAAAGCAATTATCCTTCAAGTAAAAATAAATTTAAGAAAAGAGGGAGGGGATGTATGTATACATATAGCTGATTCACTTGGTTGTACAGCAGAGACTAACACAACATTGTAAAGCAATTATACTCCAGTAAAAAATTGTTTAAAAAAAATTTTTATGACTGAACCCCCCCCCCAACACACCCACACAGTGACCAAACAGTCAGAGGTAGCAAACAAAAACCCCTTAGAATTTATTGCAAAAAAGTATAATCAAGGCAAAGGATTGTTTTCCTCCAAGTTACCCAGCTACTTTACAATTCCCAAAGCTGCCTAAGGGTGAAGTCGCACTGGCTCTTTTCACTTGTCTGTTCACTGCCACTCGCCCCCCACCCCCACCCCCGACCCCTACCCCAGCCCCTCGCAGGAGTCCAATACTGCGCCTCATCCTTAAATATCACTGGGCGCCTTCTAGGTGAACAGCGGGTGACTGGGCGTGGATGGTGGAGTGGCACCGGCTCCAATTAGGAATCCACTCCAGGAATAAGAAGTCGCACGACCCTGGTCTTAGATGAAGACCTGGCCTATGCAAACTCAAGATAAAAAGGACCTTCAAAAGTCCTCCCGTAGTTGCGCCCTCAACTCCACGTGCGACTTTGCTCCCCACTAAGTGCGAAGCGGGGCTCTCCCACCTGCCCGCGCAGGTTCCCGGGAAGCGGCTCCCGCCCCAAGAGGGCGCGCCGCGGGCTGCGAGACTGGCTCACCTGGCCGCAGCACCTATGCACCTCCGGTCGCCCCCAGGTGTTCGCACACGGAGGTGCAGCCTCCGGTGACAACGCGGGCGCACAGACTCAGGGGTACAAACTCGGGGTCCGCTCCCAGGTGTGCACTCAGGCAGCGCACACACAGAGGGAGGCAGAGACACAGGCGTGCGGATGAGGGGAGTGCTCCCAGGTGTGCAGAGCCCGGTGCTCCCGCGCGGGTGAGCACGCTCAGGTGTGCACGCGGAGTCGTGCGCAGATCAATCCCGCCACACAAGGTAAGTCTCGGCAGGGAGCCCCTCAAGCCCCGGTGGGCATCCTGCCTGCATCAACTCACCTCCTCCAAAAATTTGGTCAAATCGTACACTTTGTAGTGCAGGATCAGCCAGGTGCTCTTGCTGTGGTTGTGCTTCTGGATCTCTTCCAGGGTGTAGTACTTAACGGGTTTGCTGGACTCCTCGGCCATTTCTTAACGCAGCGAACTTAAGGCCCTAAAAGCAGCAGAAGAGCGGGACGGAGAAGAGCGGGCGTCTCTGCGAACTCGCCCTGCGACATTCCCAGCTGCCGGGCTCGGCTCCTGGGGAGGTCTGTCCTCACGGAGGAGGGGAGTGGCCGAAGTACGGCCTCCGACGATTGGCCAGAATTCCTGTCGCTCAAGGGCCCCGCCCCCGCCCGACACTCTCCACCAACCCGGTGGGCCCCGCCCAGTGAGCGGGTGTTGATTGGCTGCAGAAGATGCCCTTCACAATCACAGCTTAGGAGAGCGCGGGGGGCGGGGTTTCCCCGCGTCTGCGCCGAAGGCGGTGGCGCCGGGGTCAGGGCGTCCGGGATCGCGTGGACCAGGCGGGGTGACCCGCGCAGAGTCCACCTTGTGCAGGGCAGCGACCCCACATCAAAATCGCCGCGGTTTCCCAATCCGGTCAGACCTGGGCGTTCGTTAATTTGTAACAGAGTCCTTCCGCAGCGAGTGTAGGGGCCTGAGACATGCAGAGCAACCTGGTGGACGTCGCCGGACGAGTGTGCTGCCCGGAGCACTGCTTGACCCATCCCCTCCCGTCCCAGAACTGCCCCATTCTCTCAGGAGAAAAACAAAACAAAACCCGGGAACTGTTCCAAAAAAGCAAAAGCGGCCTCAAGTGTAGGTTCTGAGGACGTCGGTGGCTCTGAAGTTACTCTCTCTTCACCCCTGACTAGGCGAGTACTTGTATTAGTGTCTTCTGTCTTTTCTCACCAGTATATTGTTTAAGGTAAATTCCAAATGATTGATAGCTCTTGGAACAGAGTCTGGAGCAGTACCTCCCCAGCTGAGCATCCATAGGAAGATTTACAAATGTTCTATTTTAAAAGGCGGGGGAGAGAATTCCAGCACGTAAAAAAAAAAAAAAAGTAGTCTGATTTTTGCTAAGGCCTTTTTCAGCAATGGTATTTACTTCCAAAAAGAACGACACAATGGATTACACATGTAGGTCATCCTCCAGGAAACAGCACAGTTCTTTCCACTCGCTGCTGCTAGTGTTGGTTTCCTACCCCCTTGCTTACCTCCTCCGTAGGAATGCAAGGCCAAGAAGACAAGTTCCCAAACATTCCAAATACTCTTTATCCATTTCACATGATGGAATGCTTTGGTTTTCAAATACTGCACCAGCCTTGCATCTCTGGAATAAGCCCTACTTGCTTATGATATGTAATTCTTTTTTTTTTCCCAATGTGCTTTTTAAATTATAAAGGAGGCAGAAATATACAATGGAGAAAAGACAGTCTGTTTACAACTGGTGCTGGGAAAACTGGTCAACCACCTGTAAAAGAATGAAACTAGAACACTTCCTAACACCACACACAAAAATAAACTCAAAATGGATTAAAGATCTAAACGTAAGACCAGAAACTATAAAACTTAGAGGAAAACATAGGCAGAACACTCTCTGACATAAATCACAGCAATATCCTCTATGATCCACCTCCCAGAATAATGGAAATAAAAACAAAAATAAATAAATGGAACTTAATTAAACTTACAAGCTTTTGCACAACAAAGGAAACTACAAGCAAGGTGAAAAGGCAGCCTTCAGAATGGGAGAAAATAATAGCAAAGCAACTGACAATTAATCTCCAAAATATACAAGCAACACATGCAGCTCAATACCGGAAAAATAAATGACCCAATCAAAAATTGGGCCAAAGAACTAAACAGACATTTCTCCAAAGAAGACATACAGATGGCTAACAAACACATGAAAAGATGCTCAACATCATTCGTTATCAGAGTAATGCAAATCAAAACCACAATGAGGTACCATCTCACGCTAGTCAGAATGACTGCCATCAAAGAGTCTACAAACAATAAATGCTGGAGAGGGTGTGGAGAAAAGGGGACCCTCTTACACTGTTGGTGGGAATGCAAACTAGTACAGCCATTATGAAGAACAGTGTGGAGATTCCTTAAATAAAAAAAACAATAGAACTGCCATATGACCCAGCAGTACCACTGCTAGGCATACACATCAAGGAAACCAGAATTGAAAGAGACATATGTACCCCAGTGTTCACTGCAGCACTTTACAATAGCTAGGACACAGAAGCAACCTAGGTGTCCATTGGCAGACAAATGGATAAGGAAGTTGTGGTACATATACATAATGGAATATTACTCATCTATTAAAAAAGAATGCATTTGAGTCAGGTCTAATGAGGTGGATGAAACTGGAGCCTTATTATACAGAGTGAAGTAAGTCAGAAAGAGAAACAGCAATACAGTATATTAACACATATATATGGAATTTAGAAAGACAGTAATAATGACCCTATATGCAAGACAGCAAGAGAGACACAGATGTAAAGAACAGACTTTTGGACTATGCAGGAGAAGGCAAAGGTGGGACGATAAGAGAGAATGGTATTGAGACATGTATATTACCGTATGTAAAATAGATGACCAGTACAAATTCAACGCATGGTGCAGGGCACCCAAATCCGGTGCTCTGGGACAACCCAGACGGATGGGGTGGGGAGGGATGTGGAGGAGGGTTCAGGATGGTGGAACACATGGACACCCAGGGTTGATTCATGTCGATGTATGGCAAAACCCACCATATATTGTAAGTAATTAGCCTCCAATTAAAATAAATAATTTAAAATAATAAATTTTAAAAAAGTATAGTTAATTTACAATGTTGTTGGTTTACTGATTTGTTTCAAAGAGCTCACTTCTGGCCTCTGATTTTCTCCACTGTTTTTCTTTTTTTGGTCACTAATTTCTGCTCCTTATTGAGTCTTTCCTTCTGCTTGCTTTGGGTTTCTTTTTTTTCCTAGTTTCTTGAGGTGGGAGTTTAGATTATTGAATTGGGATTTTTCTTCTTTTCAAATACATGCATTTAGTGTTATAATTGTCCAAATGTTTTAAAAACAGTAAATCAGGTTATGTATACCATTACCCTAACAGTTCCCAGGTCTGCTGAATCTCCGCATGACTCTGGCAGAGCAGTGTGTCAGTGACGACTGCCTCTATAATCCAATGTCAAGACTGTTTCAGATTTCAGTGCCAGTTCTGAATAACTCCAGAAGTGGTTAAAACAAAACTTTGGTGCCAGTGACCTGGATCCTATTCCTGGTTTAGTAACCTATCAGATGCATGACTATGACCTAATCAGTTAACTCTCTAAGCCATTGCTTATAAAATGTTTAGCCAGGGTCTGGCACAAAAAGAGCAATCAACAGATTTTAGCAAATGCTATTATCAAACAAGACTTCCTTACTTTAAAACAATGGTATAAGGAAACATCCTACATGGCAAGTGCTCCAAGGTGAAGCGTGTGCCAAGTCACTTCAGTCGTGTCCAACTCTGTGCGACCCCATGGACTGCAATCCCCAGCTCCTCTGTTCATAGGATTCTCCAGGCAAGAACTGGAGTGGGATATCATTTCCATCTCCACCAAGGTGAAGTAAATTTAGGCAAACTTAGAAACAAATCTAAGAAATTAAAAGGAATTCAGATATTTACAAACTTCCTGATGTTCCCTCCAGCAAAGAAATTTTAATAAACATTTAGAAAACCAACTCTACTCCTGAAGTTCCTCAGGTGAAATATATTGTAGAAAGCACTCACTCTTCTACTAAAAAGCCAAAATAAGCAAACATCATTACGTTTTTTATTCCTTTTCTAATTCCTCCTGCCACTCATGCACAAGACACACTTCAGCAGCTCTTTACTTCCCATTGACAAATCATTATATTTGCTATAACCATAGAAACCAGGCTCCCTTGACAAATGGGCACTCTACAAAGATGGACTCCAACTCAAATTATCTACATGGATAATTTGCATTAAACCCGTGTCTTTTAAATACGTTCAATTCAGTCACTCAGTTGACTCAGTGTCTGACTCTTTGAAACCCCATGAATCGCAGCACGCCAGGCCTCCCCGTCCATCACCATCTCCCGGAGTTCACTCAGACTCACGTCCATCGAGTCCGTGATGCCATCCAGCCATCTCAACCTCTGTCATCCCCTTCTCCTCCTGCCCTCAATCCCTCCCAGCATCAGAGTCTTTTCCAATGAGTCAACTCTTCGCGTGAGGTGGCCAAAGTACTGGAGCTTCAGCTTTAGCATCATTCCCTCCAAAGAAATCCCAGGGTTGATCTCCTTCAGAATGGACTGGTTGGGTCTCCTTGCAATCCAAGGGACTCTCAAGAGTCTTCTCCAACACCACAGTTCAAAAGCATCAATTCTTCGGTGCCTAGCTTTCTTCACAGTCCAACTCTCACATCCATACATGACCACTGGAATTTAGCATAGGTTAACTGTTCCCTTCTAAAAATATCTATTTCTTTAGTATACATATCCTATGTAGTTGATTTCCAAACAACTCCCCATCTGTTGGCAATAATTTCCAAAGCTTACTAAATTTTTAAAATTTTCATTCATTTTAAAATGGACTTGAAGTTGTTTTTACCCATGTATATTTATAACACACCAGAATGTCAGCTGATAATCTCTAATCAATTGACTATCAGAGGCAGAAATGAGGAGCAGAGAGCAACAGATATCATCTGATCACAAAGAATACAAATGTCATAAGTTCACTGCTGAGGTAGAGCAACTGTCCTCAGTAACTTCAGACAAGTCAAGCTAATTATATGTAGGAAAGTTTATTATACATACATTCTTAGGCATATTTCCTTGTATATATTCCTACATATTTCCTTGTATTTAATATGTCCATCTTTAAACAGGAGCAGGTAAATAAAAAGATTAAATGTTTGATTGTACATGATTGCAATATTAAATTTATTTTTAAAATCTTTTTGTCTCCAGCACAAGTAAATAGAACAGAGTAAAATAGTATAGATAAGGAAAATTCCAGATATGCTATTTAACTTTGTAGAAATTCAGGGTTCTAAACAGTTTTATGAAATACAGCTGATGGTGTTATCATCATCAGGTCTGCCAAGTCAGAAGACTGGGAATCATAGAGGTCAGTCTCCTCTTTATCCCTACTACCACTGCCCCAGGTTTGTCTTTCAGGATTAGCTGCCTATCTGTTTACAGTAACTACCTTACATGTTCTTCCAGCCTTTAGTCTTGAACTTCTCAGACCCATCTTCCATCAATAATGAACCCCAAATTAAAATCTGATCACATCACTACTTGTCTGTATTAGTATCAGTTGCTCAGTTGTTTCTGACTTTTTGCAATCCCAAGGACTGTTGCTTGCCAGGCTTCTCTGCCCATGGGATTTTTCAGGCAAGAATACTGGAGTGGGTTGTCATTCCCATCTCCAGGGGGATCTTTCCAACCTAGGGATCAAACCCGGGTCTCCTGCATTGCAGGCAGATTCTTTACCATCTGAGACTACTTGTCTAATACCTTGCAATGTCTCTCAATAACTCAAGTTCAAATTCCTTACCGAGAAGTGGAAGATCATCCAAGATCATTCAAAATCTGCTTCCTCTCTCTAGCTTCCTCCTTTGACCTTTCCCCCTCAAGCCTCATGGCCTAGCAACGGTGAGCTATTTTAGATCTCCCACATGTAGCATTCTTTGCTCTCTTTCACATCCTTGCTCAAGCCCTGTCCTCTGCCGCTTACCGTAAGTTTACCTCTTACCCCTTATTCTCCCTACCTCCTTTATCCTGGCCAATGACTCAGGACCCTTTTTGACTCAGCTTAGGAGTCAACTGTGGTTGAGGCATGTGCTGACCACACGCTTCCCCTCCAAGTAATGCTCTCTGCTCCTTTATTCTCCAGTCATGGCTATTACGCACTCACTACATCACCAGTCTATGTGTCTGCCTTTCTCACTGGACCAAAAGTTCCTCAAGGACAGGAATGGTTAGTCACAGCTGTATCTTCAGAGCCTAGCACAGTGCCTGGCACTCAGCACATGCTTAGTAAATGTTTTTGAATGAATAAGGGTATAAAAGTGATACAGAAGAGGGTAAGTACTTGGAAAAATCATAATTATACAATAATAATGCTGAGAAATGTGGATAAATTTATCTGTCACTAGCAAGAACATCAGCCAAGTTTTAAATATTTCCATGGACATCTACTGAAACTGGGGGTAATCATCAGTTAGTTCTATTAAACCTGTAGCCTGCTATCACTGATCAAATTTGCTTTGTTTTTACAAAATCTTGTGTCTCTCTAAGTGTCACATAGCCTAAATAATAAGAAATGTTTGCCCAAGTTGTTTATTAGGAACTTGGAGTCAGCTGTGTCCAGTTCAAGCTCCAGCCAGTTAAGACTGGTTTAGAAGGTAAAAGTGTCCACTTGGTGACCTTTGATATCTGAAGGCCAAAATCTCCACCCTAAAAACATACTAATGCCACCATTTTCTGAGCAAGTGTCCCATGAGGAAGTCTGGGGCTTAAGCTGCACAATGATGATTACCTCATTTTTCTTGCTTCTAATTTCCCCATGCTCCTGCTACCTCAGATCCCATAACTATCCCAAGTGCCTTGCCTTTGGGGAAGTGGATATGAGATTTGTTTTCCCATCTCCTCACGTGGTGGCCTCGAGAATAAACCCTTTCTCTACCCAACCTCATTTGGCTTGCTGCATGTCAGACAAACCTGATTCAGTAACACTATTAAAAGTAAAACTGTTTTATTTCTTTCTAGGCCTAGGAAATTAGGGGAAAGAAGCTAAAAGCAAACAGCAGCATGTAAATAATTTTAAATGAATGAGTGGATCTAACACTAGTCCAAGGTGCTCAATGCAGCCACCTAAGCGTACAAGTAACATGGATGATGGAGAGGGCAGTAGAGTTCTCAAAAGTTGGGAGCCCCATGTCAGAAACACAGCTCCCTACCAGAATAAAAGTGCCATCCAGGACCTCCAGGGCTTCCCAGGTGGCACTAGTGGTGAAGAACGCGCCTGCCAAGGCAGGAGACATAATGAGACCCCAGGTTGGGAAGATCCCCTGGAGGAGGGCATGGCAACCCAATCAGTATTCTTACCTGGAGAATTCCTTGGATAGAGGAGCCTGGAGGGCCCAGTTCATAGGGTCACAAAGAGTCAGACATGACTGAAGCTACTTAGCACGCACGCATGCACAGGACCCCTAAGGCTAATGTCAGAAGGAAGTAAACGTTCGTTTCCAGGTACGCAACTGCATCCCTCCATATCCTTCTGTCCCTGATTCTCTCTCTGATTACTGATAGCACTCCCCACCACCTACTATGAATACTACGTTATCGTCTTGACTCTCTGGCATCCGTGTGGATAGAACCCTTTCTTTGCTTTTTACAGCAGGGCCAGAATATTCAAATGAACTTTACTAAAGGATAGCATAAAAGAATTTTCCACTATGAGAACCTGACATAGTTCCTTCACCTTTAATAAATGAAGCAGTGATGCCAATTCAGAAAGTCTGTCTGATTGTCAAACCTCAAGTGACTGTGAGGTGCATACCCAGTGAGGACCCTTTTTAGGGACCCACCCTACCGAGTCCACCTCTCCCTCTGTGTGTTTGAGGGCAGCGGATTATATTCTACCCATAAATACAATCTTAGACATCCAAATTCTTCAAATTCCAGGCAAAGGTACATGCTGACCTCAGCCCTAACACCATCAAGGTTTTGTCATCTTAGTTCCAGTTTCCTGTCTAAACAGCTGACTCTTCCCCAGGTAATTTTTCTAGAAATGACCTTCATCTTCATGTGGTACTTGGCTACTCACAAAATATGGTCTTATCTTTGCATGTCCCGACAATTTAAACAAGATCTAAACCAATACAATGATCTTAATCTTCATAAAAGGGATATATACAGTCAAACTATCAGGCAGAATTCTTAGGATTCTTTCCCATCTTGAATGCCTGTGAGTGAGATAAAGGGAAACTTAAGTAACTCATCTGGAAAACTGAATAGGCTTGCCAACAGGCTTGTCATCAAAATGTATCCTGTGAGGAAAGTTTTTCCCTGAACGAAAATTCTTGCCATGCTAAGTCACTTCAGTTGTGTCTGACTCTTTGCAACCCTATGGACTGTAGCCCACCAGGCTCCTCTGACCATGGGATTCTCCAGGTAAGAATATTGGAGTGGGTTACCATGCTTTCCTCCAGGGGATATTCGGATATTCCTGACCCAGAGATCTAACCTGTGTCTCATGCCTCCTGCCCTGTCAGGTGGATTCTTTACCACTAGCAACACCTGGGAGCCTAGGTGGCCACTCTTATGTATGAAACATTACATCATTATGTATAAAACATTACATTACTTGTAAAACATCTATTTCTGCTTTATTGACTATGTCAAAGCCTTTGACTGTGTGGATCACAATCAACCGTGGAAAATTCTGAAAGAGATGGGAATACCAGACCACCTAACCTGCCTCTTGAGAAATCTGTATGCAGGTCAGGAAGCAACAGTTAGAACTGGACATGGAACAACAGACTGGTTCCAAATAGGAAAAGGAGTACGTCAAGGCTGTATATTGTCACCCTGCTTATTTAACTTCTATGCAGAGTACATCATGACAAACGCTGGGTTGGAAGAAACACAAGCTGGAATCAAGATTGCCAGGAGAAATATCAATAATCTCAGATATGCAGATGACACCACCCTTATGGCAGAAAGTGAAGAGGAGCTAAAAAGCCTCTTGATGAAAGTCAAAGAGGAGAGTGAAAAAGTTGGCTTAAAGCTCAACATTCAGAAAACAAAGATCATGGCATCTGGTCCTGTCACTTCATGGGAAATAGATGGGGAAACAGTGGAAACAGTGTCAGACTTTATTTTTGGGGGCTCCAAAATCACTGCAGATGGTGACTGCAGCCATGAAATTAAAAGACACTTACTCCTTGGAAGAAAAGTGATGACCAACCTAGATAGTATATAGATACTATATATTACTTTGCCGACTAAGGTCCATCTAGTCAAGGCTATGGTTTTTCCTGTGGTCATGTATGGATGTGAGAGTTGGACTGTGAAGAAGGCTGAGGGCCGAAGAATTGATGCTTTTGAACTGTGGTGTTGGAGAAGACTCTTGAGAGTCCCTTGGACTGCAAGGAGATCCAACCAGTCCATTCTGAAGGAGATCAACCCTGGGATTTCTTTGGAAGGAATGATGCTAAAGCTGAAGCTCCAGTACTTTGGCCACCTCATGTGAAGAGTTGACTCATTGGAAAAGACTCTGATGCTGGGAGGGATTGGGGGCAGGAGGAGAAGGGGATGACTGAAGATGAGATGGCTGGATGGCCTCACGGACTCGATGGACGAGAGTCTGAGTGAACTCCGGGAGATGGTGATGGACAGGGAGGCCTAGCGTGCTGTAATTCATGAGGTCGCAAAGAGTCAGACACAGCTGAGTGACTGAACTGAACTGAACTGAACTGATGGATGTAAGTGGACATGCATATATATTTTGAAGCCATCTCAAAAACTACAGAATGATCTCAGTTCATTTCCAAGGCAAACCATTCAATATCACAGTAATCAAAGTCTATGCTCCAACCACTAATGCTGAAGAAGATGAAGTTGAATGGTTCTATGAATACCTATAAGACCTTCTGGAACAAACATCAAAAAAAGATGTCCTCTTCATCATAAGGGATTGGAATGCAAAAGTAGGAAGTCGAGATATACCTGGAATAACAGGCAAGTTTGGCCTTGGAGTACAAAATAAAGCAGGGCAAGGCCTAACAGAGTTCTGCCAAGTACTATAAATAAATACCAATGAACACTTCACTTGATTTGGGGACTGTGGGCTCTTCCCATATCCCATTCTTCTGCCTCCCCAAAATCATTGTTATCCTGAATTCTGTTCATCATGTCCTTGCTTAGTATAAGGAAAAAAAAAACCATATGGATATATCAACAATTTATTCAGCTTTCTTGGAGAATGATTGAGCTTTCTAAAAATGGGATTATACTGTTTGCAGTCTTCTGGAACTTTCCTCCCCATTCAAAATCATGTTTTTAAAAATTCATCCATATTGAATAGAAGGTGAACATAACAAGTGAACAAGAATGGTCTTAGCAGCATTCTTCATAATAATTCTAAACTGGAAGCAATCTAATTTTCCTTCAGCCTCAGAAAGGATAAATATATACACACAATGGAATCCTATCCAGCAATGAAAATGAATAAAATACTTCCACCCTCAACAATATGGATGAATTTCATGAGCATAATATTTACAAAGAAGGTAGACACAGGAGAGTTTGTGTTGTACGAGTCCATTAATATAAGGTTTCAAAACAAGCAAAAGTAATGTATGGTGTTAGCAGCTGGGACACTAGTTACCTTGAATGAAGTGGGTAAGTGGCTAGGAGAGGGCACCAGGAGCACTTCCTAGATACAGATAATGTTCTACTGTTAGATCTGGGTGGTAGGTATATAAGGATGGTCATTTTTGATAAACCATCTAAGTGTGTACTTATGATATGTTCACATTTTAATTTTGAAGGTTTACTCATGTTGTTGCACATAACTGTAGATCATTATTTTTTGTTTGCTATATAATTATGTAAATATAATTCAGTTTATCTATCAATTCCCTTGTCCCTGAACATTTGGGATTTTGTTTGCTTATTGTAGCTACTTAATTTATTCAACAAACAATGTTGCTACAAATATATTTCTTGGTGCACATATGCAAGAATCTCTTTAGAGGAAGTGTATATAAGTAATTTCTAAATCTAAGGGTATGTTACAGTATTCAACTTCAGAAGATTACATTACATTATTTTCAAATTTTCATTCTTGCATTTCAACAGTGTATGGGAGATCTAATCCTGCATCCTTACGATTTTGTCAATACTATGGTATCTCGTTGTGGTCTTATTTAGATTTGATAATTAACAATGTTGAGTATCTTTCCACAGGCTTTTAAGCCATCCTTCTTCTTTCTGCAAAATACCTGTTCATGACTTTACTGCTTTTTTCTATGACACACTGTCTTACCCTAACTGATCTGTGAGAGTTCTTTATATAGTCTGGAAACTAACCACTCGTGGATTACTTTCATGAAAATATCTTCTCCCAATTTGTGACCTGTATCTTCAATCTATTTTAATTCTGAAGAACATATTTTTTCAAAGCTTTTTATTATGGACAAGTTCAAACAAACACAGCAAAAGTGGGAAGGAGGCCAGACAGCCCATCTTTTAGTCAGCATGGGGCTCAGCCACTGGCCCTCTCCAGCGGCCATACCCTGAGGATGCATCCTACCTCTGTTTGGGAGACAGCCACGGCCTTGCGCCGGGCCACACCAATGCCAAAGCCAGCTTTCTCTCAGACAACCGTGGGTGCAGGATGAACGGCTCATGCCAGTAAAAGCTATGGCGGGAAAACCGGGCACACAGCGGAATGCTGGGAATGTTCAGAGCATGCTGGGAGCACGCAGAGTATGCTGGGAGCCCTCGGAGTAAGCTGAGAGAGCTCGGGTACGCTGGGATAAGCTGGGGTACGTTGGGGGCGCTAGGGGTGGTGAGGGGAGGTTTGGGATGGCCAGGCATGCTGGATACAGTACCCCTGAGCCACGGAGAGGGCGCTGAGGAGCGAGAACACGCAGGCCAGGAGACTGAGGTCTCAGGAGACTGAGGAGACTGAGGCCGGAAGACGACTGCTTGCCGAGCCTAGAGCGAGAGAGGGAACTGCGGAGGTTGCTCCAGGCCGGCCTCCCAGCCTGCCGCTGCCTCACCGCGAGGCTCGAGCGTCGCCTCCTGAGCGGTTTTGATGGCCTTGCTTTGACAGGAGGCGCCTGCTGAAGAGATTGTTGTAGCTTTTGAAAAGGAAAGGAACCAAGATTCGTTCTTCCACGAAGGCCCACGGGTTCCAACATTAGGGCATCTAATTTAATCAGTAATTTATAGAATCGCCTTTTAAATAAGGCACTTACGTAGGTAGAGACCTTGGAGATATTTCCACCAATTCCATGCGGTGCGTAAGAAAATGAGGCCCCAGGGGAGGAAACTTGCCTGTCGACCTTGGAAGCGGTGGGTAGGGCCGGTGGGAATCCGACCCCCAGTCAGGCTTCTTCCCACCAAGGCCCCACAGAGGGAGGACCAGTGAAGCTCCGGCGGGGCTGGACGCTGCCTAGACGGCAGGTCACTGACTTCACAGCCTGGGCGCTCACGATGACCTTGGTTCTCTTGGGGTTTTGAGTCATCAAATGGACAATTTTGTAGGTACCTGTTCCTTACTGTAATACTTACCACCAGGGCAGAAATGTGTTTAAAATGTTATTTTTAGTCAGCAAGTTTTCCATTAATCAGCTTGGATATGAAAGGTGCTACTCTCTAAACAATCTGTTAACAGATCATCTGAATTTTGAGCCTTCCAATGGAGTCCTTACACAATCTAGGGCAAGAAATTTGCACATTTTAATTTGTAAGTTTTGCCAGTTATGAATTGAAAAAAATGTTTTCATGTAATGCTAAATAATATAATTAAATAAATTCCTGCCTATTCCCGAACAGGTCAGAGTTGTTTACACACAGTTTTCTGATCAGTCTTTGAAGCTGACAAGAGAAGGGAAAGACCACTCACAGGACTTTTTTGGTGATTTTGCTGTAAGATATTTAAAGGAAGAATGAGGCAGAAAGTAATTTTAGTGGGAAATGTGTTTCAGAAAAGAAAGCAACAAATCTCTAAATTTCAACTGTCTAACCTATTTTCACTAATGTGCACTTTTGTACTTCTGCGCCCAAGCCGTAATCAGTTCTTTGTTTTTTATTTTACTTCATTCATTATTGATGCTCTTTACTTTGGTGAAGTAGACTGAGTTGGCCTTGGAACTTTGTTCTTCATTAAAAAAATTTTTTTTTCCACAACAGTAAGCATTTAGCATAGAGAGAGAGTAGAAAAACAGAGAGAAGGAAGGAATGTTTCTATTTTTACTATCAGCAATCATCTTAATTAGGTACACCAAATTAATTAACACCTTGTGTGACTGTGTTAATCTTTCTAAGAGTACTTGCAGTTTTAAAAGAATTCCATGATCTTTAATAAAGAAAATTTCAAGCACTGTGGTACTTGAGTGAGAAAGACGTGGGAGCCAGAAGGGCAATGCCACCATTGGTCAGATGGCACCATAAGGGGATTTGGTTACTGAGATCAGACCTAAGGCTGGTCACACTCCAGATTCCAGGACTGTGGTACTACTCTTCTTAAAGAGAGAAAATATGTGGATACATAAAAGATTGAAGTACCAGAATACCAGTTACCTTCCCTGGGTATGTTTGTGTATCCTAGAGAAACTGAGCTGAAATCATTCCACATTGCAGTTTTCTTTTCTGTTATATGTAAGATAGACCCCAAAGGTATGCCCTGTGAATTATCAACTGTGAAATGTGTCCCACAGAGAATTTGGAAAGCCAGAGATTAGTGGGAAAGGAAACTAAATAACAATTTAAAGATCTCAGTGAACAATTTTCTTTAGTGTAAAATGGTGAAAAATATATTCTTCAGCTTTGAAATGCTTTATAGAGATAATTTAAAATAGCAGAAGGCTTTGCTATACATTTTGATTTTTTAAGAAGCATTGTTGTCATAGGAAAGATTTTGTTTTCCTGAAAACAAAGAGAAACTTAATAGCCAAAATTTTTAGAAAGAATTTGTTAAATAAAAACAATATAGCAGAAACGTATCTAGTATCCAGAACAGAATATGCATTTAATACATATTGCTGGTGGTTTGTTATAATATTTGTACTCAAATTATTCTATTTGTTCTCAAATTATTCTATTTGTTATATAGAACTGCAGGTTTAAAATTCTAGATTTTATTTTTGGGGTGGAAGAGTGTTCTAAAGTGTATTGTGATGGTTGCAACCCTGTGAATGTAGTAAAAACTATTTAATTATACATGGTAAATAGGCAAATTGTATGTGATATGAATTATACCCTAATAAAACTTGTACCCCCAAAATTCTGGATTATCATTAGAAAACGTCAAAGGTAAAATGTAAGTGGTATTTAACTGCTAATATTTGCTAAACTTGTTTTTGCCATTGTATACCAATGCAATATCAAATATTCTGTGATGGATTGAAATGCTGTACCCTATTGGTAAACTAAATAAAAGTTTACTATGTTTTTATTGTTGTTTGTTTTTAAAGGCCTGATTACTGAGGCATTCAGTCAACAGGAAAAGATGAATGATTCTAAGCAGCAGTCACTGTTCTTCATCACACTTCCTGATTTACACAAACTCTGTGCTGTCAAGATAATATTGAGTAACAGAGTGGCAGACACTGAGATTAGGAGTAGACAAATGAAGATATGCAGGTAAAAAAGCACAATCTTGTAACTAACACTTTCTAAACTTTTTACATCTGTAAGAGATGTTTTAATAGTATCTCCTTTAAAGCAAGATACTCATTTGCTAAATCTGTTTATACAGCTTTAGAATAAAGGAATTCAGTATTGTTCTGACCAAGTATATTGAATTACATTTAAGGGAGGACTTAAAGTACTTCAGATAGAATATATCACTGTTGTGATATATTCTTGTGTGTTATTTTAATTTAAAAATTTTATAGACATTGATGAATTAAATCAATGGATTAAGTCAAAACTTAGTCCTAAGTTTTGGGAGATAGTCATTAATAACTTTATGAAGTACCTACTGTTTATGAAGTACTTCAGGAGATACTGTAAACATTTTAGATTAATATAATTTTTAGATTTTCAGATTGATGTAGGAGTATTTCTCCAAGAATTATCTTGAAATATCTAACCTAAGATAGTCTTTGGAAAACACTTCTAGAAGTTGACACCTAAAGTATAACACTGAAGACCCACCATGTATTAGTCCCTTAAATTGTTTGAGACACTCAAGGAAGAACTCTTAGAATACGTAACAAGATTATATCTCTAATTGAATTTCTTAGAGAGGAGCAAACACTTATAAGATGGCTAGGAGTCAGAAGTAAAATACTCTTGGGTGTCCTCCATTTTGCTCTTACTTATAAAACTTGTCTTCTGACCACTGTGTATTTTCCCACTCAAGTACATCCAGGAATCTGTATGCTTCCTGCTAAGGTATAATTTAATACCCACTGAGCATTTACTTGTGACCCCTTAGGGAAGCAAGTAAGTAGAAAACCTTAAGAGAGATTTTCTGCCATTCACTCATATTGAAAGTGGTCTTGCCCGTAGAGAGGGGTGCCGTGACTCATCGCCCCAATAACTGACAAAGAGGCTAGAACAGAAGGACAAAGACGTGGTTGTGTCAGACAAAGGCACATCTTGTACAAGCACGTCCTGGGGATGTCCCTGGTGATCCAGTAGCTAAGACTGTGCTCCTTGGGCAGGGGGCCCGGTTCTATCCCCCGTTGGGGAACTAGATCTTGCATGCTACAACTAAGTTCACACTGCAACTAAAAGATCCTGTGTGCCTCAGTTAAGACCCGGCATGGCCAAATACATAAACATTGAAAAAAAAAAAAAAAAGCCTGCTGCACCACAGTTCCAACAAAGATGAGCCTAGCAGAAACACGTTGACCCATCTCACGTTTTGACATAACCCCACACACACATGCACTCCTAGCCCTTAAAATTTGTTTCCCTGATGATTAATAATTTTGAAAATTTTTGTATTTCTACATCTGTTCCCTTTTGTGTTTTTCCCATCTTTTCTAGTAAAATTATTGATGGTAATTTGAATTGTAATGATTGTTGCTATAAGTTCATTTGTCTTTTGAATACTAAACTAAAACCACTACCCACTTCATTTCCCTTCAAAAAATTTCCTTTTTGAAGGAAAAGAATCTAGTCGATAGTTCTGACACTGAAGTAGTTGATAACTACACTGTTCCTTAGACTCTTTTCTCCAGTGCTTCTGACCACCACTTTAAAAAAAGAAAAAAAAGGACAATGGAAGAAATAGGAGTTAGAAGAGCTGAAGTCTTCATAGTGCTTAGACTTTTTCAAGTCTATACTTAAAATAGAAATGAAGTTTTAAAAGAGAAATTTTAGTTTACAGATGAAAGGGTTAGGAAACAAATGTGCAGACAAGTTTTTATATTAATATCATATCTAAAACTTTATAGTTCTCTCAATTCAAATCTTGGCTAATTGCTTACAGTATTCGAGGTACCATGCTAAGTGTGGAGAGACATACAGAAATCTATAATACAGTCCCTGCCTAGAAGAAGCTTAAACTTTTCATTGGAACTAGCAATTTCTAAACGTTCTGATACAATGAAAACAGAGGGTGGGCACTCTGCTTTAAAATTAATACATTTCATCTCCACAGGCAGTTGCTGTTTTTGCACCAAGATATCCTTACATCACCTGTACCTGGCATATTTACCCAAATTTGGGTGGTGATGGCGGTTAGTATTGTAACATTTTATACAGTATCATTTATAATCCTTTAGAACAATATTGATAAGCATTAATTTGGGTATTAATTATAGCTCAAACTGAAGACAGTTTATGAGAACTAATTACATTGTGTTGTAGGTTGATCAAAACATTAACAGACTTTAACTTTGATATACCTCATGTTTAAGATCCATTTTTGTGGCTCTGAATTCATATTTAGTTTTCTCTGTTGTTGATGTTAAAATAAAGATTAAGCAACCTAGATGTCCATCAGCAGATGAATGGATAAGAAAGCTGTGGTACATATATTCAGCCATTAAAAAGAATACATTTGAATCAGTTCTAATGAGGTGGATGAAACTGGAGCCGATTATACAGAGTGAAGTAAGCCAGAAAGAAAAACAGTAATACAGTATACTAACACTTATATGTGGAATTTAGAAAGATGGTAACGATAACCCTGTATGCGAGACAGTAAAAGAGACACAGATGTATAGAACAGTCTTTTGGACTCTGTGGCAGAGGGAGAGGGTGGGATGATTTGGGAGAATGGCATTGAAACATGTATAATATCATATAAGAAATGAATCACCAGTCTAGGTTTGATGCAGGATACAGGATGCTTGGGCCTGGTGCACTGGGATGACCCAGAGAGATGGTATGGGGAGGGAGGTGGGTGGGGGGTTCAGGATTGGAAACACGTGTACACCTGTGGCGGATTCATGTTGATGTATGGCAAAACCAGTACAGTATTGTAAAGTAAAATAAAAAATAATAATAAAAAATAAAGATTATCAATGAATAAAATATGTTAACGGCATAGTTTTTAAGATAGCACAGACTTAATCCTTTTTTATATTTTATTCTTTAGAATTACATTTAATATAAAAGAAGTTCTTTGTTCCAATAGATCTCCAGTTGTGTTTAAAGAACTTGGGCCAACATGTTTTTTTATTTTGGAAATTTCATTACAATGTTTTTCTTACTTAGTAAAATTAGAACAAGAAATATATTTTCTGGTGCTGTATATAGCCCTTAATCTGAGATTTTAATTTCCCAGAAATTAATATTTATTAACAATGCTGATAGATAGTTCAAAATCTTTAGTTTTTTTATTTTTCTCTAGGTTTTAGGTTTATATCTATTTTTTATCTTCTCATTCTTAATATGGTTTTTAAGAAAGACAAGATGTTAGTGATCAAGTAGACAGTAATGTCTCTATATTCTTTTCTACCTGAAAAACTTAGGAAAAGAGTATCCTAATCTTAGCAAGAAGAAGAAGAAAGTCACTATATAAAAATATGTTTTGAACTTTCTCTTGATCTTCCACTTGTGTCTATTTTCCTTATTCATGTCTAAGAAATAATTGTTTAATAAGAAAAGTATTAAATATTTATTACATGAAATTTACTGGCCTTTTCCTTTATATGGTTTCTGGATTCAGGTCATTTCAAGAAAGACTTTCCTCACTTAGAAATGTACCCATAGGTTCTATTGGGTTTCCCAGAAAGTTCATTTGGTTTTTTCTGTAAGACGACATTCGTAGCACTTCATTGTCTTTAACTTCGTTTGAAACAGTTGTTAGACTTAATTGTGACAGCTGGCATATCAATATGCATTTTTAAAATCAAAATTGATACATTTTTGTGTAGCCATTTTAATATTGAAGATGGAAGAAAAAAGCAACACTTTCAGTAAATTATACTTTATTATATGAGAAAGGTGGGCTTCCCTGGTGGCTCAGATGGTAAAGAATCTTCCTGCAATGCAGGAGACACAGGTTCAACCCTGGGTCGGGAAGATTCCCTGGAGAAGGAAGGCAACCCACTCCAGTATTCTTGCCTGGAGAATCCCATGGACAGAGGAGCCTGGTGGGCCACAGTTCACGGGGTCATAAAGAGTCGGACGTGACTGAGCGACTAACACTATACCAGAAAGGTAAAAAGCAGCTGAAACAGCAAAAAGATCTGTGCGGTGTATGGAGAAGGTGCTATGATTGACTGAACATATTAAGTGGTTTACAAAGTTTCATGCAGGAGATTTCTCGCTAGACAATGCTCCATGGCCAGATAGATCAGTTGAAGTTGATAGTGATCAAATCGAGACATTAATTGAGAACAATCAATGTTATACCATGGGGGAGATAGCTGACATACTCAAAATATCCAAATCAAGCACTGAAAATCAGTTGTACCAGCTTGGTTATGTTAATCACTTTGGTGTTTATGTTCCACATAAGTTAAGCAAAAAAAACCTTAACTGTATTTCTACATGCAGTTCTCTACTTAAACATAATGAAAAGCTTCTGTTTTTAAAACAAATTGTTATGAGTGATGAAAAATGGATACTATACAATAAGGTGGGACTAAAGAGACTGTGGAACAAATGAAATGAACCACCTCCAACCAGAACCAAGCCTGGTCTTTATTCAAAGAAGGTGATGTTGTGTATATGGGGGGCGGGGAGGGGGTGGGGATTGGAAGGGAGTTCTCCATTATGAACCCCTTCCAGAAAATCAAATGATTCATTCCAACAAGCTGCTCCCAGTTAGACTAACTAAAAGCAGCACTCGACAAAAAGTGTCTGAAATTAGTCAACAGAAAAGGTGTAATCTTCATCAGGATAATACAAGACCGCATGTTTCTTTGATGTCCAGGCCAAAGCTGCTACAGCTTGGCTGGGAAATTCTGATTCGTCTGCCATACACACCAGAAACTGGACTTTAAGATTTCCTTTTGTTTACAAAGTTCTCTTAATGGAAAAAAATGTCAATTTCCTGGAAGACTGTAAAAGGTACCTGGAATAGTTCTTTGCTCAAAAAGATAAAAAGTTTTGGGAGGATGGAATTATGAAGTTGCCTAGAAAATGGCAGAAGGTAGCAGAACAAAATGATGAATACATTGTTCAATAAAGTTATTGGTGAAATGAGAAATGTGTCTTTTAGTTTTGCTTAAAAACCAAAGGAGCTTTTTGGTCAACCCAATATTTCAGGAAGAGAATGATTATCACTTGCTTCTTTCTCTGCTGCTGCTGCTGCTAAGTCACTTCAGTCGTGTCTGATTCTGTGGGACCCCATAGATGGCAGCCCACCAGGCTTCCCCATCCCTGGGATTTTCCAGGCAAGAACACTGAAGTGGGTGGCCATTTCCTTCTCCAGTGCATGAAAGTGAAAAGTGAAAGAGCATAGAAACTGTTAGGATGATGGTCCTCTGCTGTGTTCTGCTGTATAAATGTTTAAATTCTTTATGTAGTGCATTATTTAATAATATATTTAAGTCATTTTTATAAATATGGATTTTTTTAATAGATAACATTTTATAAAGCTGGAAAACTTAATGCTTATCTGGAAAAATATGAAGCTAAGGTAAGTTTTTAAAAGGATAATAATTCCAGATGTTGTTTTATTGATTTTGTATATTCAACTTATTTTGTCAGTAAACAAAAATTGGAATATCTTTCTCATAAGTTGTTTCTATGCATGTGAAAAAACTAATATTTTCTCTCAGGACAATTTTTTGTGCACATTTAATAGAGAAAGGGGAAGAGGCTTAATTTTGTTGGGTACTTTATTGCAGGCATTTTATGTGACATAATTTCATTTGTCATCTCTATTTTCCAAGAAGTGAATATCACATGTTTACAGATAAAGAAACTGAAACCCAGAGAGGTAAAAAAAAAAAAAATTGTCCACAATCATATAGCTTATAAGTAAGGGAACAAAAAAACATAGATTGTATTCCCCATGGTGATGAGTGTCTGGATCTTAGCAAAGAAAAGAAGAAATGAGTACTTGAAGTAGAGCACCTCTCATGTCTCAATAGTCAGGCTGCTGAGACTTTGCTAGAGCTCCCATCATGTCTCTGCATGGGTGTCTGAGGCACTGTATCCTTGGTTATTCTAGCAGCCTGTCCAGGTATCACTGCTGGCCTCTGTTCCTAGATCTAGTGGAGTTTGGAATGATGAGGTTTTTGGTCATCTTCAAGATGAAATGCTTTAAGATCTAGGAGAATGATGAGGTCTCAATAATACCCAGAGATGCTTTGCAGTTCCCTGAGAAATACCTGAATAACCTGAAAGCTGATTTTAGCCATCATATACCATCTGTGGGAAAGCAGTGTTCTTCTCACCTGTGTTGAGCCTGCACAATTATGCTCAAATTGTCTTTATCTGGATACTTTGTACATGAGTAATAATCACAGCAGATAGTTATTGAACATCTATGATATACTGAGCACTTTGCTTGTTTCTGGAGATAAAGCTAGGGACCTGATAAACTTCTTGCCGTTGGGAATCTTAACATAGAAAAATAATTTCCTCCTTTTTATTTATTGGGTGATAGTTCTTGGCTCTCTCACTTTTGTCTTGGTAACAAATGCAGAAGTTTTCATCATGTTTTCATCTGAGCTGCATTTGCAAGAGTGTTTGCTCATGTGAATATGCTATTGCATATGCAACTGAATACTCAAGGAGGGACTCTGCTGATCTCAGAGTTTTCTCTCTGTGCAGCTCTCTTCTCTCAATACTCTGCCCTTCAAACTCTAGCTACCGTGGCCTCCATGGATTCTCAGTTCTGTCCATTCAACCCAGGGAGCCTGCTGCCTCTTCCAGGATTCCCCCTCCCTGCACTGCAGCCTGGAGAGCCTCTTTAATCAATATGCTGGGGTCTCATGAGTTTCCCAACTCCTAGGGGTTTGTCTTTTTCTGTTGCTAGATGGCCTGTGTGTTGTGAAACATTGTTTCATTTAACTTACCCAGTGTTTTAATTATTTCAAGTGGGACAGTGTGTCTGGATCCCATTGGTCATAAGTGAATATTCTGACCTTTGAAAATTGTGTGCAAGTAGAGATACTTGTTGCACTATATCTGGTACAAACACATACAAACTGCTGGTTCCATGTGTGTGCATGTAAACGTTTAACTTTTTTGATATTGGACTAGAGTGAACAGTAATGAAACATGTTACAACATAGTTCTGGCCGGCTTCCTTTGTGCAGAGCAGAGTACAAAGTAAAGTGTAAGGTTCTAGCACATGAGCTCCAAAGATTTAGGCTTATTGAGGCAGGATAAACTGGTAGCATTTGGCCATTACAGTCATAGTGTCAATGTGAATATATTTTAACACTTCTTTAACTTCAGAACCAGATAGGATTAGCTGGAGTGATGGCTGTAACTTCTACCCAGGATAGCCCAGTTTTGTTGGGAGATGATCTAAGCACACAGACATTTTCTCTGAGTTTCTAGGATAGTATAACAATTACTGTGAACTTGCCCATATTTTGTGCTTTAATATTTTTAGGTGGAGGCTCCACAACAAGTAATTCCTGTAATTCTTCAAAACTGCCTTTCATATTCACTCACAGCTAGACTTGCTCCAGCCTGGAATAAAGCTGGCCATCTCTTGATACAAGGTGACTTTATCTCTTTCAATCATTAGGGCTTTCTGAACCAGATTACTTCTATTATGTACGTCTGTTTTTAATTTCAAAATATATTGTTTTTAGGGAATGTTTTTTCAAAAAAAAATTTTTATTTTGTATTAGGGCATAGCTGATTAACAATGTTGTGATAGTTCAAGGTGAACAGTAAAAACATTCAGCCATACATATATTATACATGTATCCACAGGGAATGGTTTTTAAAGCATAGCCCCAACCAAACATTCTTAAGCAAGACCCCATCAACAAAAGTGTCCTCTCCTTCCTTTGCGATTATATCCAGAGGAGGTCTCCTAGTGTTTCTATGGAAAAAAGTGGTTTTATTATAGAATACTTGATGTTTAAAAAGGAATAAATGTAAGTTATGGAGCACTGTAATAAACACAAATTATTAGTGTTGTTGGAACCAAAAGTCTATTCTCAATTTTGTGTTGTGATCTGTTTTCTAAATATTTTACACCAAGAAAAAATATTTGCAGGAAGAATTGAGTATTTCTGTCTTTTTAATATAAGAGATATTTTTGAGTGTTAATTTTTTTTCTCTGAACTATCATCATATATTCATTTGTATAAAACTGCATTGTGAAGCATTTTCTGCAGCTTTGATAACTTTGCATAAGGAAGTTATATTAAGCATGATTTATGAGTTTTAATAATATGGTATATCCTATGAATTTTTTAAGGAAGAGAATTTCTTTCTCAGATGGGAAAACAAAGTGCTGTTGGTAAGTAAAAATATAAAAGTTAATAGATAAAACATTAATAAAATAGTTGTTTAAAAAGTGTTATAGATTGTTGGGTTATTAAAATCTTGATGATTAGCTTGTATCAAAAGTTAATCAGATACTGTTATAATAACAGTTTCACTCAGGAAATCACTTCTGATTCAAAATATATATTCTTCATGAGAAAAAAATTCACTTTTCTTAGTTGAAATAAAAGCTGCATTTTAAATTTCTCTAGTTAAAATTATAACTAAAAAATAGTTTAATTTTGTAGGTATTTATAATATATAGTCTCTAGAACCATATTATAAGAATTCTTTAGTACTGTTGTAAGTAAAAGCTTTGTTTTTTTTTTTTTATGAGTACATGATTCTTGTTTTTTAAAAAAGATTAAAGCTCAACATTCAGAAAACTAAGATCACGGCATCTGGTCCCATCACTTCATGGGAAATAGATGCGGAAACAGTGGAAACCGTGTCGACTTTAATTTTTTGGGGCTCTAAAATCACTGCAGATGGTGATTGCGGCCATGAAATTAAAAGATGCTTACTCCTTGGAAGGAAAGTTATGACCAACCTAGATAGCATATTCAAAAGCAGAGACATTACTTTGCCAACAAAGATCCATCTAGTCAAGGCTATGTTTTTTCCAGTAGTCATGTATGGATGTGAGAGTTGGACTGTGAAGAAAGCTGAGCACCAAAGAATTCATGCTTTTGCACAGTGGTGTGGGAGAAGACTCTTGAGAGTCCCTTGGACTGCAAGGAGATCCAACCAGTCCATTCTGAAGATCAACCCTGGGATATCTTTGGAGGGAATGATGCTAAAGCTGAAACTCCAGTACTTTGGCCACCTCATGTGAAGAGTTGACTCATTGGAAAAGACTCTGATGCTGGGAGGGATTGGGGGCAGGAGGAGAAGGGGATGACAGAGGTTGAGATGGCTGGATGGCATCACTGACTCATCTGAGTGAACTCTGGGAGTTGGTAATGGACAGGGAGGCCTGGCATACTGCAGTTCATGGGGTTGCAAAGAGTCGGACACGACTGAGCGACTGAACTGAACTGAAGGAGACACAGATTGGTCTAATCTAACTCTTTCATTGAGACACGTGGCTCTATTGCAGGTAGACAGATTCCTATCAGTAGTCCAGAGATGGCAGATAGAGGGGAATCCTGAACCAAATAGACATTGTCAATCATGGTGGTTTTCACCAGCATTTGACCATCGCCTTAAATCTACATGTAATCCACAGACTGTTCCATCTGAGTTGGCTTTCAAGCTGAAGCCCGTTTGCCCCTCTTGCTCTGGGTTTGTGTGTAAGTTGGGCAGTGGCAGTCGCTGTGCTTCAGCTCTGGATGAATGAGTTCTTTTACTTGTCCCCAAACGCTATCGGGAGACTCAGCTGTTGGAGAGCACTCCTCACTCGTGTTAGAACTTTTTCTTTTAGTTTTATTGAATGTAATATTCTCTAGCAAAACTTACAAACTGTAGATGTATAGCTCATTGGATTTTCACAAACTAATAATATCCTTATAACCAGTTCTCAGATCAAGAAATGAACATTACCAGTACACCAGAAGCCCCCGCATGCTTCATTTCAAGTAGTACCATCTGACTTAGATGTTGTTGTGGAGTCACTAAATCAGGTCCGATTCTTTGCGACCCCATGGACTGCAGCACAACAGCCTTCCCTTTCCTTCACTATCTCCTGGAGTTTGCTCAGATTCATGTCCATTAGTCGATGATGCTATCTAACCATCTCACGCTCTGCAGCCCTCTTCTCCTTTTGCCCTCAATATTTTAATTACGAGAAAGCAAGATAGATGCCTTGGGGCTCTGAAAGATTTGAAATATATCTGCCAGTATATTTGAGGACATTTGTTAGTAAGTCAAAAACATGGGATGGTACCTATTCTAATTTAAGAAGAGTCTTCATTTTTCACATATAATAAATGTCAGGCTTCTAGGAGGTGTTTGCTGAGTTTTCCTCTCAACTGTGGGATGTCTCATTTTTCTCATTGTAACTGTGCCCTACACATTATGCCCACATATGTACTGTTCTGTGCGTTTGTCTTCTTTTAGATGTCTCATCTGTAGACCATCAAATAATATAATATATTCACCATATAAGGTGACTATTTGAATTTTACCATGTGTGAAAAAAATCAATTCTTAACTGAATTTCTAACTTGAATAAATTGAGTTGATTTCTTATGTTACTAAAATACTTAATTTGTTAGGTTGGAGTAATAATTCCAGAAAGTTCATGGTTAATAATTTTATTTTCAGTGTTAGATATCAATGTAACATCAACTCAAGTTTGTCTAAGCATAGAAGCTCACACAATCAGACTGCCACCACCTCAGGTACCACATATTTTCATTTCTTAATATATAATTAATGTATTTTTATTACTATATAATTAATAAATTTATTATCATTACTGATATGCTGCTATTGCTGCTGCTGCTGCTAAGTCACTTCAGTCGTGTCCAACTCTGTGCGACCCCAGAGATGACAGCTGATATGCTAGGAGGTTTTAGTTTTTAATAAGAGTGATGATAAATTTTTTATTATCAAAATCCATAAATCCATATTATTAAATACTTGACATATTGATATTGTCTTAAATCTGTTTACCAAAGAAAACATCATTCTGTCAGTTTAACACAGATCTACTTATGTTATTCCTTTGCTCAAAAATCTTTTTAGGTAGCATTCAAGACTCCACAACGCTGCCTTGCCTCAGCACCTGCTCTTTGCCTTTTCTTTCACCTCCAAATATTAGAAGTGCTATTTCAGCTCATACTAAATATATTAATAATAAACCCACATTGGCATTATTATAGTTTTTTCATCTTTTTTTTTTCACACCTAACACTTTTTGCCTTCTTAGTAGAAGGACATGTCTTCTGTTTTGCTTATTCTCATAGCACCCCGTATAGAAACTTTCATATTAATGATAACTCAGTGTTATTTTTCTTCTTCTGTGACAGTGGTTCTCAGCAGAGAGAGGTGGAGGGTAAAATGAGTGATTTGTTCCCTGTGAGACATCTGTAACATCTGCAGAAAACTTGGCTATCACTAGGTGGGAGGGTGTGTTACTACTGGCATTAAGTGGATAGGGGCCAGGATGCCGCTGAATGTTTTAGAGCACGCCGGAGCACCTCCACTCCCATCCCCACCAAGAGTTTTCCAGCCCAAATGATCAACAGTGGCCACACTAAGAAAGCCTAGGCACAGGACAGAAGACTCTTCTTTGCTTAGAGTGCCCCTTGAGGTGCTATACACTCTGCTTGTTCTTCAGAGACCAGCTCAAACGCTGCTCCATTCATTTCTCTATAACTTTTTGATTACTTGTTATGTTAAGGCAATAGACAAGTCAGAAATTAATAGGATCTCTGTTCTGGCCCTCAAGAGTTATGTAAGCCAGTAGGAAAGCTGACCTGAATATGAGTAGTTGGAGTTGCTGCTGAGTCCATGCTCTTACTGCTCCTGCATGGCGGGCCAGTAGATTGAAGCACGAGGTGTTTGGGCAAAGACTTGTCAGCAGATGGAGAGCATGGTGGACTAGCGTTCCAAAGAACCATCTTACCAAGTTTCAGCTCAGGTTGCTTTTATACTAAAGAGGGAGCAGGTGTGGCTAGTTGTTACAAACCCCTTGGTGCCCGAATCCTTTGTTCTTGCAGCTGTCCATGTCAGTCAAGTCACGATCTTCCTATAAACCTCCAACAAGACAAAGTTTCCAGAACTTTCTAAGTCTATATGAATGAAAAGTGTTATACCTTTCAAGGTCAGGCCTGGGAGACAGGGCTTGAGAATGGGCTATCACATATATTTCAGGTTGGTTCTTCTCTGTCACAGAGACAGTGGCATAATGTGAATATCTTGTACTGACAAGGAACCTCCCTAAAGCTCCAAACCCGCTGTGATCTTTCACGCACTAAAACCTCCACACTATGCCTCACCACATATATTTCTAGTATCTCCATTAATCTCAGAAACGCAGTGGAAATTCAGAGCACAATTAGTCATTGAATGTGGAGGAAAAGGATCTAGATCTAGGCCTGTAAGGTTTGTATCGGCAGAATGCAGATAAATCAGTGTGGGGGCAGTGCTTTAAGCCAGGGCCTTGTTACAATGCTGATGGCTTGTCCAGGAATTGGAAAATTGGCTGGGTCAGCTGGAGTTCATTGAGAAGCAGCAGGCAGTAGAGTTAGAATGTTGTTTCCCTGAAGATGAATGAATAAGAGCGAGAGATGTGAAACGTTCTCTATAAACAGTGTCCTCCACCCTTTAATATTTTATTTTGCACCTCACTTGAGGTCTTTCCAACCTCTGCCTCGCTATAAGAAAATGACCCACACTACCCAGAATGAGGAGACTGTAAGTGGCAAGTAGTTGCCAGACAGGGCACCTGAGGACACAGAAAACAGCACTCCAGATCCTGGAGAAGGGATTCAAAAGGAGAGTGCAGGTGCTGGCTCTGCCCGCTTGCCTCCAGAAAATCAGAGGAAGGCATAACTCCCTAACACATCCTCGTCCTCCACTTTAAAAAAATCTGTTTAAAATTTAATTAAGAAGCTATTCTGACAATGTAAATATCTGCCTTTGGACAGAGAGTCAGCTCCCACTTAACATAATTAAAGAAACTGAAAGCCAGTTCAAATAAGTACAAAATAGGAGTTTGGCTTTGGACAATAAGAGGGAAAGTATGAAATATTTGATAAACTGTGTAGAGGAGAAACAGGGGTGAGCTGAAACACTGATTACCTTGTGTAAAGTGGTCATACATGATTCAGTGTAACAGGCTTTGAAACTGTTTCTTAACTGATGGTGTATGTGTGATAAATCTTTGTTTTTAATCTGTGTTTTTAAATGTTTCCTTTTGTTTGCCAAATTCTTTGGAGGACTTATGCATTAAATTCTTATTTCTATCAAAAGCTAAGAGAATTTGATATTTCTCAGAGTATTATAAAGAGTTTTGAAACTAACCAGAATGCTGTTATTGAGGAACAGTCCATTTTAAGCAACTGGTGCTATGTTTTGCCAAGGTGAGATTTCAGTTTGTCATATCTAGGGTGGGTTTGGGATATAGTAGTTTTCTCTTATTTTGCTTTAACATTGATATGTGCAAAGTATAAACCATTTTTGTGGTTTTGGAAACTGAATTATAACTCTAAAAAGATATTGAAACAATATTGTCATACTTGCAGAAGCCATCAAATTACTAAAATAATTTTATTACACATTTGTATATTTATTAGACCTCATTTTAAAACAGTAAAATTTCTAGATATACAACTATATATAACATCAATAGAACCTTATAAACATGTACATATAATTAATGATTCATTATCATTTGATATGAGCTAAGTTATAAGTTTATACTATCTTCAAGGGAAAGAATGACTTGTTATTAACATAAATATGACTATTAGCATAAAATTTTAACCAGATTAGAACTTTAAGTAGTGGCATCTGCATTATAACTTGGTCATTGAAGCAGAGAAGAGGTAGATAGGGAACATAGATTTGCTTCCGATTCATCAACTCTAAACAAACTTTTCCCTAAAGTCTAAAATTACCAGGCATACCTCTGTGTGGCAACACTGTATTTATTAGTCATTGTTTTGTGTTTGTAACTGGCATATTGTTTGCATCAGTTCAACCTTGTTTTTCCTAACATTTCTTTGTTAAGAATTTAATACAATGTTAATTTAGAACTGGGAGCAAATGAGTAGCTTATTACTTATGTGTTGATAGTTGCTAAAATTTTTGAATGCTTTCCAAATCACATAGTTGACTTAAACCAACCCAGGGGTCAAAACCAGTTCTCGTATATCTCTTTGCTTTGGCAGCTGGTTTCTTTACACTAGTGCCACCTGGGAAGCTCCGTGTCTAAGCACTGGCTCATGATATTTTACCAACTGTATTTTTCGTAGTATGAAAATGGGACGAATGATAAGTATTCTTCACACCATACCCCCTGACTGTCCTTTTCACTCATATGAAGATTTCCAGATGCACTGGGATGGCCTGGTAAGGAATAGAAATATATATTACATTAGTAGCTATTTAATTTTGCTTCTTGTAATTTAACCTTAAGTTTAGCTTTCACTCAAGAGAATTTCAACTTTGTTCTTAATTTTTAGTATGGCTATAAGCTTCCAGAAGACCTTGGAACTACTGAAATATACTGCTGCGTCTACTTCAAAATGATAGGAGAGAGGCTCTTCACGTATCCTTTACAGGTGCTCTCTGCCCACCCCAGGATCCAGGCATGACTCCTAGTAGAAAGGAACAAAATAATTGTATAGGATTCTCCCTAGCCAAGGGCTCCCTCCGGTGGCGTATTGGACACTGTTGAAAGGGTGGAATTGAAAGAATGTCACTTAATGAAAATTTCTTTTTTGGAGAATAATTTCACAGGCAAAGTTTAGAAGATTTAAATTGCACTTAATGCACCTCATTGATTTGAGAAAATACTTTTCTTGGTGTTATTTTTAAAAGTCTACACACAGAGCACAAGTGCTCAGGTGAAACTCTCCCATCTTCATTAACACTGGTAGCATCATTTTTGTTTCTTTGCATTCTCTAAAAGGAAGAAAGAGGAACCTAGTGTTCTCTTTCTGTATTCTGTATCTCCTAACCCAAATCTTAATATAAAGTTGAAGTTAACAGCTATCAATTATTCCCCTTCATTAGATGCCAAGACATTATTCTAAGTCTTCAGAATGTTTTATATCAGAAAAAGTTAACTGCTTTGCTCAAAGAACCACATTCAGACCTTGAATGCAATTCATATGTGGTGTTTCTCTGTGCTGAATTTTTACTGTTCTTGGAGATGCAACCTGTTTATTGTTTGCTGTGAATATTTATGTTTATAATCTATGAAGATCATAATGTCTTTTTTATAAATCATTTTTTGGATAGCTTAGTTTGCCTGTCTGTGGCGAGAGCCATATAGTAATAAGGGTACTACTGTGAGTTGTTTTTATTGTGGAAGTTAAAATTTAAAGTAATTAGGATTTAGTTATTTGTATCTTTTTAGCAGTTACAATTTTCAGACCTTTTTACATCAGTTAAAAAAAATGCCATCTCCTATCTGCAAAAAAATGTCCCATTGTTCTTTAACAGTGTTCAGGTACCCTCTCAGTTGCATCAGAAGTCAACCCATACAGTTCTTTCCAAGGGTAGATATGGAAGGTGTGTTGAAAAGTTTTCTTTCAGATTTAAAATCTAAACTGCCCCGTATATGTGGATTTCCCATAAAGATGACAACGAAACCGTGCTACTGCACACAAGAACTAACCACACTGCATTTGCAGGTGAGTAGTTTTTCATGCCCTACCAAGTTCTCTAAGACGTGCTCTGCACCTATATTACTCGGATCTTTGCCGTCAGCGATGGACAGCCTAACCCACTGTGCTAGGTCTTTTCCCTCAGTTCGGTGTTTCCCTGCTGCTATTTGTTTTTGTTGTACTGTCATTCCTATTATTATTGTATTTACCTTGGTATTATGGTAGTTATCGGTCTGTTTCTTCTAATTAATATAGCGTGACTTCCTAGAAGGCAGAGAACATATCCTAAGTTCCTGGTACTTAATATTGTTCATTACATGTTTCTTCAAAGAATCAAAGAATAAATGATAAATGATATTACAGGATAATTTGGAAACGTCTGCCTCATACAAATCCAAGTTTTCTTTGAAGTTTTGTCATTTCCAGTCCAATTGATTGAGAAAGCCTTTGAATAATTGATAGAAATTGAATTAACTTGAGAACATTTTTATTGTAAGATGATATGCTAAGTGAAATCTTATTTATGAAAAAAAATAATAAGCAGTTTAAGCAGTACTGATGAAGAAAATAAGATGGACTGTCTTCACACTCAATAAGATACAATTTCTTTGTCAAAAGGCAACAAAATCAAAAGGGAAGCTTTGGAAGAACAAATGGAAATTTAATTTAAATTTTTCAACAAGAATCTTTCTTTTAAGTGACAGATATAATATGTTTTCATCAGAAGGAAAGACAAAGGTTTGAATAATTTGAGCAGTTTGAAATATAATATGGATTACTAGAATATTGCTGAGTCTCCTTTCTTGACTTACTAGCACCTTGTTTTATTGTAGCCTCCACTGCTCAAATGACTTAGGCTTTCATGTACGTTGACTTGCTATGGCTCCAACAGTATGCCTCATGACATTTTTTTGCTTTATGTTTTCAAGCCAGATCATATCATCTGTCACTAGGCAGATGGGGGTCTGGTGTCCTTGGGTTAAGGGTCAACATCTCATATAAATGCTATAAAAACATGACAGGCAAGATATCAGATACTATAGGCAAGGCCATTTCACTGGAAGGTAGTGTGGGTGGGTGAATATCAATTGACATCTTTTTGAACCTTATGAATCTTAAAATTTTGGCCAGACATAACATTTTAAAGAGTTTAGTTGTTGGCCAAGTCGAAATCTGAGGAAGTTAGAAGACATGTCATTACATCATGTACTTTTATCAAATATGTTTCTATATTTATTGACTACCTAATATTTCCAGCCCATGTCTGTTTTGGAAATGGTGAATGCAGACAATGTATTTGTGAAAATTTGCTTCTTAAATGTAAAATAACACTTAAATGGAATTTCTGATCTTTGTATTGCCTCTGACAATTGGAACATTGACAATGAGAATTTCTCCTACTCAGTTTTATTGAGCGCCTTCTGTATGCCTTCTCATTTAATTACTCTTGGGGTAAAATAGACTCTTGGGGTAAAAAATTGTTTTCTCAGTTTTGCAGAAAGGAAAACTGAAGCTCACAGCATTCAAGTAATTCAACCAAAGGCACACAGTTAAATACATTGAAAAATTAAAACTGAAACCTGAAGAATCAGATTCTTAATTCTAAAATTGGAAAGTTTAGATTTGTGGTTAAGAGGTCAGGCTCTGGAGACAGGCTGCCTGGGTTTGAACCCCTTATTACTTATATAATCTTGAAAATGAAAGTGAAAGTTGCTCAGTCATATCCAACTCTTTGCGACCCCATGACCTATACAGTCTATGGAATTCTTTAGGCCAAAATACTTGAGTGGGTAGCCTTTTCCTTCTCCAAAGGATCTTCCCAGCCCAGGGGTAGAATCCAGGTCTCCCGCATTGCAGGCGGATTCTTTACCAGCTGGGCCACAGGAAGCCCCTGTATAATCTTGGACAAGTTACTTGGTCTCTCTGTGCCTCTATTCCCCCAGCTGTAAAATGGGGCACCACAGTAGTGATAATGCTAGTGCTCATCACAAACTGGGCTCTCCGGTAAGCCTGCTCTGAGACAGAGTCCAGTGTGTGTGATGATTGTTGAGAACCACCCTTGGAATCAACACCTGTGGAAGGCAAGGGAAGAAGACTGGGTGAAGGGAGAAGTCAAAACCAAGGCAGGTACTGAAATTGCCAATCACAGTGGTTCTGCACTGGCCAAAATAGCAGGCCTGTATCCCCCCTTCCAGTCTGTTGTTAGATTTGGGCTACCTCGAGACAGGCAAATTCTAGGGTGAGATGGGCGTCAGTAGCCAAGGCCATCTCTGCAGGGGCTGACTGCCAAAGGAGGTTTGCTGATAACACCTGGCAGCGGGGATCCCCCTTCCTGGAAGGAGCCCTATGCAGCACATCACCGTTTCCTTCCCAGAACCAGACTACACGGGGTTTTGTGGTTTTTATTTTTAGATTAGATAATCCTCCTTGGAACAGTTGCTTGTATTTAAGCCTTCAGTAAATGTTAGTTTCTGTTATTGCTACCACCTTGTTAGCTCTAAGAGTCATGCAGTACTTAAAAAGAATAAATTTAAAAAATGAAAAATAAATGGATCAAACTGCTTGAAAAAACTCAACTGACTTTAAAAAGGATTTCATAAATTAGCAGGAGTGCCTAGCCCAATTAGCTTTTAAAAAATAATCATGAGAATTCTCCAATATACATAAAAGTAATTACTACAGTATAATGAACTCTTACATGCCTACCATCTGGTTACTCCTTGACATCTTTTTGGAGTGTGGTATAAACTGTAATATTTTAAAACAAATCCAGGATATACTATTATTTAATTTATAGAGACTTTAGCATTAATGATGTCTTTCTCTGATAAGAGCTTTTTAAAAAATTTATTTAACAGTAATTCCCATGTATGTGTGTGTACTTAGTTGCTCAGTCATGTCCGACTCTTTGCAACCCCATGGACTCCTCTGTCTTGGGATTCTCTAGGCAAGAATTCTGGAGTGGGTAGCCATTCCTTTATCCAGGGGATCTTCCCCACCAAGGGATCGAAGCCGGGTCTCCTGCATTGCAGGCAGATTTATTACCATCTGAGCCTAGTCATACTCTAATTCCCTATTTATCTCAAAGGTTTATTTTAAAGGTTTTGTTTAAATCAGAATCCAGGCAAGGTCCACTTAATTTGGTTGTTACATCTTTTAAATCTCTTTTATTATATAACATCCCAAACTCCTTTCCCTTTTATTTTTATTTTTTTAAATTTCTTAACACTGATTTTCTTTTTTTTAATTTAAATTTATTTATTTATTTATTTATTTTAATTGGAGGCTAATTACTTTACAATACAATATTGTATTGGTTTTGCCATACATCAACATGAATCCGCCATGGGTATACACGTGTTTCCCGTCCTGAACTCCCCTCCCACCTCCCTCCCCATACCATCCCTCTGGGTCATCCCAGTGCACCAGCCCCAAGCATCCTGTATCAAACCTGGACTGGCGATTCATTTCTTATATGATATTATACATGTTTCAGTGCCACTCTCCCAAATCATCCCACCCTCTCCCTCTCCCACAGAGTCCAAAAGACTGTTCTATACATCTGTGTCTCTTTTGCTGTCTCACATACAGGGTTATCGTTACCATCTTTGTAAATTCCATATATATGTGTTAGTATACTGTATTGGTGTTTTTCTTTCTGGCTTACTTCAGTTTGTATAATTGGCTCCAGTTTCATCCATCTCATCAGAACTGATTCAAATGTATTCTTTTTAATGGCCAAGTAATACTCCATTGTGTATATGTACCACAGCTTTCTTATCCATTCATCTGCTGATAGGCATCTAGGTTGCTTCCATGTCCTGCCTATTATAAACAGTGCTGCGATGAACATTGGGGTGCACATGTCTCTTTCAATTCTGGTTTCCTCAGTGTGTATGCCCAGCAGTGGGACTGCTGGGTCATAAGGCAGTTCTGCTTCCAGTTTTTAAAGGAATCTCCACACTGTTCTCCCTAGTGGCTGTACTAGTTGGCATTCCCACCAACAGTGTAAGAGGGTTCCCTTTTCTCCACACCCTCTCCAGCATTTATGGCTTGTAGACTTTTGGATCACAGCCATTCTGACTGGTGTGAAATGGTACCTCATTGTGGTTTTGATTTACATTTCTCTGATAATGAGTGATGTTGAACATCTTTTCATGTGTTTGTTAGCCATCTGTATGTCTTCTTTGGAGAAATGTCCATTTAGTTCTTTGGCCCATTTTTTGATTGGGTCATTTATTTTTCTGGAATTGAGCTGCAGGAGCTGCTTGTATATTTTTGAGATTAGTTGTTTGTCACTTGCTTCATTGCTACTATTTTCTCCCATTCTGAAGGCTGTCTTTTCACCTTGCTCATAGTTTCCTTTGTTGTGCAGAAGCTTTTAATTTTAATTAGGTCCCATTTGTTTATTTTTGCTTTTATTTCCAGTATTCTGGGAGGTGGGTCATAGAGGATCCTGCTGTGATTTATGTCGGAGAGTGTTTTGCCTCTGTTCTCCTCTAGGAGTTTTATAGTTTCTGGTCTTACGTTTAGATCTTTAATCCCTTTTGAGTTTATTTTTGTGAATGGTGTTAGAAAGTGTTAAAGTTTCATTCTTTTACAAGTGGTTCTTTTCCCTTTTATTTATGCCAATTATTTGCTGGGGAAAATGGATCATTTACCCTGGAAAATGTTCCATATTTTGCATTTGAATGATGGTTTCCTTGTCATGTCTTTTAAACTTAACACTTTCTTCCAAGACCCATATTTCCTACAAACCGCTAGCTAAATCTGAGCTTAACTGAATCCTGGTTCGACTTTAATCAAAGAAACTCTCGGGTGGTACAAGGCACAGAACCAGATTTTAATAGATAAAGCACATTTGATCCATCATTTTGGTTAGTCTTCAAGCTTTATTTAAATATTTCCTTAATTCTAGGCCTCTATTAGATGTCTATTTAAATATAGGTTAAAGCTTTTTGTTTCCCTCTATAATTTTACATTAATGTACAAAGTTATATAAATTGTATACAGTTCTAGAAGTTAAAAGTCACCTAAGCCACAGTGACACCTGGCAGAATAGTGGTCGTCATGTGGTAAAGCATGTGTTTTCTCTTAGGTTATTATTTCACAAAGCTTTGGTTTGTTGATAATTTACGTATTTTAAGTTCTGTGAATTATTTATGATTTCATCTGCTGTTTACATAAGCCCTTTTTGTAGCCTTAAAATTTTTTTTTGAATATAAACCTAGAGGTTTCCCCCTTTGGGCTGTTTACTATATTTTAGAAATTGAAAGGATGCATAAATAATATATTGACAGGCTAGGGGGCAAAAAAAAAGCCCCTGGAAATTATTTCCATCAGAGGTATATTCCTGGAAAATATTCAGGTATATTTAGGTATATTCCTGAAGACAAAACTGGATGTGAATGTAAACGTTTCAGATACAGATTATAAAACGTTTGAGTTTTATATCAGAATACAAGTAACCTATTCTTATATAAATCTGCCTAGATTGAGTTTTTCTTTTTGTATCTCAAGTAGAATGTATGCTGTTTAACAGTTATTACAGTTTATAAAAACCAAGAGTCTAAAAATGTTCTTGGATTTTCTGTAATTGATTTCAACTTAATTCTTGAACCATATTTTCGTCAAACAGAAAATATTCAGTCTAGGCACTTCAAGATGATTTAATCACTTCTGACAGAGCATCTTTCTGAGATAGAATTTTATGCAAATTTAGAAATCATGCTCCCCATGGTAGCATCTGTGTACAGAGGAAAGCCTCGTGGGGTGAGGTTGGTGGTGTGGGGTGAAGTGCATGTGGTATGTTTACCTAATATTATGCACACCCGGAAAGTGACAGTCCTAAGCTCTGTTTCCAGACAGCTACAGAGCTGGTGAGTGGACACCTGGACTTCTGCTAAGTCTGCCACCAAAATTCCAAAGTCATCCATAAGTAAACCTTTCAGCAGAAACTACAGAAGTATGACTTTACCTCGCTTCTTTCTTCCAAATATTGTATGAGTGCATCTGATTGGTTGATCTTAAATCACATCCTGAACCCTAGCTGCAAAGGAGAAAATGTTCATTTTAGATTTCTAGGCTCTAGAAAGAGTGCTAAGAGAAGGAAACGGAGTTACTGCTTAAAGCCTCCAAAGTTCCTGTTTGGCATTTTTATAAATAATAGTGATGATTACACAGCAGTACAGTGGGGGATATACTTGATGCCACTGAATTGTGTGCTTAAAAATGGTTAAAATGGTATATTTGATATTTTATATTTTTTTACCACAATTTGTTTAAGAAGACTATGAACACTTGTTTCTCCTTGATATATCTGACAAGTCAGTTTGACAAATATTTCCAAAACGCTTCCAGGTACCAGGAACTCTAATAGGCAATGAGAAGACAAAATGATTAAGACAGTCACTGCCCTATAGTCAATATCATACTTACTCTGAAAGGCCCAGTGTAAATGCCTCTTCCATTATTTTAATTTCTTTGAATAAAGTGTTTTGTTAGTAACTGTGTGGAGGATTTAAGAATGTGAAGGATGTAAGAATAAGTAATGCATGGTTTTCCTACCCTCAAAGAGTCTAGTACTTACTTAGGGAGAGTGAATACGCACCCTAACAGACCAGAGCGCTACACTGTCCTCTTTTTTTGTTTTTTTGGTGACAAATACTGACTGATAAATGATCTTTGGGAAGCTGAAAGGGAAAAAAACGGAGAGAAGAGAGACATTCTGAGGGAGAAAGACGCATGAGCACGTTTGAAACACAATGGTAGTAGCTAAGTGTATAGTTTTTACAGTTTGGAACACAGCTTCATCTTAAAACATTTCTTGAATGGATAGTATCGAAAGTAGGATACAAATCATAAGAAACGCACACATGTCCTCAATAAGGCCCATTTGTTTTTTGTTTTTCTTTAGCTGTTCTATACATTGTAGTGTTACTTTCTATTCTTACCTTGATGATATTTTATAAATTATTTATTTTCCTTTAAGGGCAGTTTTATATTTTCTAATGTTTATCCTTCCAGGAAAACAAAGTCAAGCCGCCCAATCTAACCGCTAAACAGAGGTTCAGGTTCTCTCCAGCTCAAGCCCCTTCCACAAGACCCGCGGGGGCCCCAGGCTTCCCGCCGTGCTCAGTAGCTGCGGGCCACAAGGGGGCGCGCTCGGTCAGCCCGCCGAAGCCCTCGGGGTCCTCCGCTCTGCGCCTCCAACCAGAGTCTGTTCTGAGCAGCAAGAAACCGCCGTCTGACCAGGCCGCACAAGTGCTGGAAGTACCCAGGCCCACCAGAGGAAATGCTCAAGTTCAAGACACAAACTTTAGCTCCCAACGTAATATTGCCCCTAGATTCATACCAGTTTTCAAAAGTCGACCGTTACAGATGACCAAAAGTATCTTAGCACCTGAGAACCCGAGAAGAAAAGAACGTGTTAATAAAGAATCTAAGTTGTTTTCACTGAAATCTAGTGAGATCCCGGATGATAAACTGAATTTAGATCCAACTACTGAAAAAAGACCTAATCATAGCATTCAGATGAAGGCTAAAAATCTGAATCTCAAGGCTTGTAGATCTCTGCCAGAAAAAAACACTGAATCCTATGGAAATATGACAAAAAATCCCCTTTCTAGTGGAAAATCATTGATCACGAGTTTAAGTGAAAGTAAACAGCTGTCTAATAGTTCAGTATTTCAGATGCCAACTAGCAATTTAGGTGTAATAAAAAGTGCTGCTGGCTCCCAAGTGAATGGTAAAGAGAATTTGACAAGCAAATATATAACACAAATTTTAGGGAAAAGCCATGAGTCGCTAAAAGTGAAAAGGCGACCACATATTTTTGAGTCAGACACAGATCCGGAAGATTCCCAACCACTACAGCCGCAATCAATTGACCAAACTAAAGAAGTTGATGTAACTGACCACCAATTAACAGGAAGCAGAGCAGCCCCCAAGTCCAAAAAGAAGTTATGTCAGAACTCTCCAAAAACGTCAAAGAAGCCTCACTCCAATACTGTCCTTTGTGGACAGTCCCGTGCTAGGAAACAGGTAAAAAACCAAAACACAGTTTTAATCTGGGGCCACTCATCATGTGATACACTTTTAAACCCCCTAAAGATTTAAATGATTTGCCAAAGATATCCTAGAAACACACTGAGAATCAGAGTATCTAACACACCTGCAAGTATATATGATTAATTTATAGTAAAAAGTGATTCTTCAATCTGGTTACAGGTACATCACTTGGACGAATCAAAACCCAAGAAGTCTCTCGTTCCTAAAGCTTAGGACATGGATGTGAAAGAAGGAAATATCCACCAGGTAACTTCAGTGATATCTTCTGAGTCGTGTTTTTATGACGTTACCCAAATTGGAATCATCAAGATTAGGGGTCCCCCGTCTCATGTACCAAAGGAGCTACCTTTAATTCCTTGAAGCCTTAAAATCTAGGAAAGAGTAAATGGTGGGGGCAGTACAGCCCACGAAGGGCTGTGCGCAGCGGCTGCGGTGCGTTGTAAGAGGGCCCTACAGAGGGGTAACGTAGAGGGGTCCCATCGCTGGCTCTCACCCACTGTGTTCTGGGCTCTCAGCCGACTAAGAGGAGGGCGCTGCAGCAACAGACTGCCTAAAGATGTAAGATTCCACAGCTGTCAGAGCACCTACCTTTTGGACTCTCACCCAAGATAACTAACTTCAGATGATATTTCCAAAGTTAATCATTAAGTTCAAGTTTACTCAAAGAATTTTACAGTGCTGGCTAAAGTTAAACGTGAGATTTAGCTGAACATGCTGAGTCCACAGCTCTGCAATCACAAAACTATGCATCTGGAAAAAGCATTTTATTTTGTCCTGCCATCTGGTTAATCTAAGAGCAAACATATGACTAAAATATACACAAACACTTTTCTGCGTAGAACTGCTGGAATATTTTCAATTCAAATTTATTGTGAACAAACTAGAAAGCATTTTCTTATTTTCTCTCCCAAATGCTATTTCTCTCCATAATTAATAGAATTTTAGCCTGATTTGAATTAACTGAAAGATAATTAAGTCTATTTTCATTTATTTTATAATTTTATGTTTCATGTAGTTTTTGATATCTTTCTTTAAACAACCAGTAGGTGGTTGAGGAAAAAGTTTTATTTCCATTGTGTAAGATAATGAAATCTACTCTGGGTTTCATATTGTTTTAGAAGTATTGCACTTTCGACTCCATGGTCTATAGCGCTCCATGCTCTGTCCGTGGGATTTCCCAGACAGGAATACTGGAGTAGCTTGCCATTTCTTTCTCAAGGGGATCTTCCCAACCCAGAGATCAAACCCACATCTCTCGAGTTTCCTGCATTGGCAGGCAGGTTCTTTATCACTAGAGTCACCTGGGAAGCCCTCTTTGAATTATATAAGACCTAACACAATTTTTAACAATTAAATAATCATTCCATCAGCTAGGAAGAATAACATGATGAGAAAAATCATAGGATATTATTATAGAAAATAATATCCCCCAAATATAACATTAATATATATGCCTATAAAATTTTTGAATGATACAAAACAGGTTCAAGAAAAGGTAAAAAATAAAAAACCACCTGCAATCCCTCTTTACAGAGATAACCACTCTGAACAATGGATGGACATGCACACACTCCTATGAACATGGAATCAGGCTCCATATGCTGCTGTGGAAGCTCTTTTTTCACTCAACAGGCTTTTTCGTCGTTGGACAGGATTCCATTGCATGTGGATATACTATACTTGACTGTTCCTAATGATTGACGTTTAAGTTGTTCCCAACTTTTCCCTATAACAACAAGTGTTACATAATTAGTCTAGTACAGATCTTTGCAAAATGTCCAGTTATACAGTAACTTATTGAAACTTGCTTGGATTCATTATTTTTACTGTTAAAATTTTCAACCACAGAACATACAGATAATAATGTAAAAAACTTCTGAGTACCTATCATCCTGCTTCAAGAATTATTAATATTTTGCCACTCTGTTTCATCTATTTCTCACTGATACACTCTTTTACTATGCTAATTTAAAGCAAATTCAGCACATCATTTGGTTTTACCCTAAATATGTTTTCTCTTACAGATAAAGCATAGAATATTTTTAAAGAAAAAAAAGAATGTGTTTATGTACATTACATTTTGAAGGTCTACCATATCTTTGTTGAGTCACTAAATTTCATTTTAGTTTAATAGGCAAACTAACAGGAAACCCTCAATAAAAATAAAATCAATTTCTCGGAAGAACTAGAGCCTTCAGTCATATAATCAGGATACTGGAGGGAGATTTTATCCGTTTAATCTTGATAAAATGATAAGGCTGCAGTTGACCATGTGGTCTGGTGTCCAGCAGTCCCATTCCATTCTGGGTTCCTGGCCAAGATGCAGAAGTATAAATATGTCGAAGCCAATGTCAACAACGACATTTGGTCTAATATTTTAAAAGAGGGAAACTGAAATGGAGCTTCTGTTCTAGTATTATTCTGGCTTTCAAACATTTTAGGTATTTAATTTATAAATGTGGTATAATTGTTGTGGTAAGATATCTAAAGAAACCAAAAATCCTTATTGATGTTCCACTGAAATAATCCTTCATTTAAAAAGAGCCAGCAGAGAGTCAAATATAAGTTGAGCTTAGATTTTATAGTGACTTACTGCTTTTACTACTTCCCTAAACCATTGCAATTAAAGGCAAAAGTGAACACATTTTATTTCAAAACTGTAAATATAATTATTGCTCTTAAAGTTGTACCTTGTTAGTTTACTATATACCTTTGCTGTAAACATTTCTAATAGAGTTATCTCTATTTTATAATTATTTTACCATTTTCATAGGAAAGTACATCTGGTTTAAACCCTATTTTGAATATGCCTTTCTCATTCTAAAACTAGTATGATGGACAACTAGTAGACTGCAGTAAAAAACGGTATGTCACTTTGTGAGGCTATGGTGAAAATATTTGTTTTTGAAAGTGCTGTTAATAAGGATAAATATTTGATCACTTGATCAGTCGTCCACAACACACTCATTGCTGAAACCAGTGTTCCTTCTGTTCCATGTATCTCTAGACTGCCTTCCTGTTATTGTTCTGTTATCATGCCTCAGGTAGTTAAAACTTATTTTACTATTAGACTTAGCAAAATAATTTAAAAAGATAAATCCACTTGATCAGGTAGTGTATTGTATCTTCCTGCTCATTATATAAAAAATCTTGATAGCCCCTCCTCCACTCCATTAGTGTCTAAAACTTAGAATTTATATACTCCACTAGTGTCTAAAACTTAGAATTTATAGGAAAGTATTTCCTTAGATAAATATTAACCTACATGGCAAAAGCCTGCTTATGTTAGGATCAGTCTATTTTCTGGTATAAAGTAGGTTTATTTTTCATCTTGTAATATTTATAATATCTAAATGAAAATTTACCAAATATATATATACACATATAACATATAAATGCACAAACATATATGTGTATATATATATGATTTAATGTAAAGATAAATTGATTGATAATTTACTAGTCGATATTCAGACCACATTGTGCTCAAATTCGCTGGAGAAATCAGTGAAGTTTTTGATTCATTTTAAAGATTATAATTTTGAAAACCAGAATAATTCCAAATCTAATTAAGGAAAGGTTAATTATTTTCTTGTTTAAATTTTTGGTAATCTGTATGCATTGTGGGATACCCCTAACTCTGCCCCCAGATCATTTTTCACATTCCAATTGTATGTTAGCTTTAATACAGTTACAATTTTAAAACCATAAATAAATGATTTTGTTTGCCTAAATACAGAATCTGAAAAGATCAGCCATTGCATTTAAAAACCAAATATGCTGAAATTAATGATAAAAGTCACCTTCATAGACATTTAAAAATTTTTTTCTACCTTTTATAAATTTCACAATATTGCTTACTATATCACTATTTATTTGTATTTTATTATATATTACTATAATTTTTATATCTCATTTATAATTTATTTGTTGCTCACATAGCAAGTAAGAAATATGAGTTAGTCAATGATTAGCTTTTATCTGACTAGCCAGTTGACTACCCAGTTTTTGCTCTTTTTCAAATTTCACATCATCTGCTGCTATGCTGAAACTGACTATATTGAGTATTTGCTGATACTTAAGAACAGTCAGTATTGATAAGTGCTTAAAGATGTCATGGCCTTTATTTATTGATGCTTAAAATACTCATGTTGTATCCTACATGGTGTCATAGTGTCTTATTTTTAATGAAAAAACTGTATTTCAAATAGATGTATTTCCCTATGTCAGAGTGACTGTACGTAGGACTGGAAAGGCTTGAATAAATAATAAATTCTTTTACCTCTGTGGTTCCATTTCTTTGCACGCATTTACTGCTGGACCCATGTAAACAATTTTAGGTTCTCACCCCTTAACAAAACCTTTATTCTCAAAGTTGCACATCCCTCTTTTTAACACAGTTTTATTTATTTCAGCTGTGCTGGGTCTTGGCTGGTGTGTGGGCTTTTCTCTCATTGCAGGGAGTGGGAGCTCCTCTCTGGTTGTGGTGTCCTGGCTTCTGGTCGCGGTGGCTTCTCTTGGTGTGGAGCAGCAGCTCCGGGGCGCGCAGGCGCAGTGTGGCAGCTCCGGGGCGCGCAGGCACAGGCTCAGCAGTTGCAGCCCACAGGCTTAGTTGCTCTGTGGTATGTGGGGTCTTCCCAGATCAGGGGTCAAACTCATGTCTCCTGCGTTGGCATGTGGATTCTTTACCACTGAGCCACTAGGGAAGCCCCAAGTCTCACCTTCTTTCATTCAACAAACATTTATTTAGTATTTGCTGTGTTGCAAGAGCTATTGCAGATGCTTGGGATACACCAGTGAACACTGGCAGAAAGAGACAAACAGTAAACAGAACAAATAAATTATGTTTTAGAAGGTGACAAATGTAGGAAAAAAGAAATATATATTCCTATATAAAAATAGAAACCTGCAATCATATTCAAGGAGAAATCTGGCAAAATTATTGGCTTTGTGGTTTATTATATATCTACTTATCTCACCATTAAAATAGTTTGGGAATAAAGTATTTAAATCTCTGAGTTAAGCAGCTTTTAAAGTAAAATCCTAGGTCTGCACGTAGAGAGAAGTATAATCATTTAGCTAAGATGAATAACATAATGGAATTTTTAAAACATGCTATTCAAATCATTATAAGGTTTTATTTCTAAGAGTAAGGATTTTATATAAATTGCCTTTTCCAAATCCAGTTCTAGCTCTGCCCCTTACCATTACTACCAAAAAGAAAGAAATATGGGATTTTTATGAAGAAAATGCTGCTTCACTGCCCTCATTTCCCTTTGGTTCTCAGCTTGGTGAACGCTTGTTTTGGTCTGGATCAGAATTTGAAAACTAGCTGCCTTTTTGGATTTCCTGTTTTTGATGCTGGCACGCTAGGTTATTCAAGCTAACCCTCTCATGGAAAGCAACTAAAAATGCTGGATGAATTTTCTTAAAGTTCGTAGAAACATCCAAGAACCAAAATGACATATGGAATTACAGTCAAAAAACACTAAGAAAAAAGCCAGAAGGGTAAACAGAGAATTCAAAATCACTTTTGCTCCTAAGATATGTGGTAATACAGACTTGACGTGGAGCTGGGTTTCCATGACGCTGAAGAGTGAGGGGAGATAAATGTCAAAGTTCGGAGCCCGCAGAGACAGAGAGCCTGAGGGAGGTGCCGGCACGCCCTGCAGCACACGCGCTTTCTTGGACCCTGAAGGCTGTGCCCGCAGTGAAGGGATGCCCTCGTAACTAGCTTCAGGCTCTCTTCCCCCAGGGACCTGTAAAGGGCTCCCCAGTGGATTTCTGCCCAAAGGTATATCACCAAGGTAATCCAAGAAACCTCAAACCAAGAATTAGCTTAAAATCATACCAGACATATAAAACTATTGGAAATGCGAAAACCTTTGGGAAGAAATGGAACTTTATTGAATTATATTAAAGAAAACTATCCAAGTAAGTGGAGAACTATGTCACGTTCGTAGATTGGAACTCAATGATGGAAAGATTGAAAGAGGTTTCCATCCAAATTTCAACATATTTGTCTTAGAACTTGATAAGCTTCTTATAAAATTGATACAGGAATGCAAAAGTCAAGACTCTTAGAGGAAAAAGATAAGAAGGGAGAACTTGCTCTCCAGATAGCAAGGTTTATACAAAGCGGTGCTAATTGAGACAATACGGTATTGGTATGCAGATTAACAAACCGCTGGAACAGAGTCCAGAAAGGGACCAATACATGTAAGATTTCATACTATCCCAGTGAGCTTCCCTGGTGGCTCAGATGGTAAAGCGTCTGGCTGCAGTGTGGGAGACTCAGGTTCAATCCCTGGGTCAGGAAGATCCCCTGGAGAAGGAAATGGCAACCCACTCCAATACTATTGCCTGGAAAATTCCATGAGTGGAGGAGCCTGGGAGGCTATAGTCCATGGGGTCGCAAAGAGTCGGATACGACTGAGCGACTTCACTTTCACTTTCAGTTCATAATAGCTCAAACAATCTAAATGACCGCTATGAATTTTACAAACATAAAGAAGCAAAGTAACAAAATAGCTTCCATTCATGAGTAGTCCAAAGAGAGGACAAATTCAACCGTGTTGTTTAAGGATGAATGCTTGCCTGAGTCCTGTCTGACTCAGCAACCCCATGGACTGTAGCCTGCCAGCCTTCTCTGTGTATGGGATTCTCCAGACAAGAACACTGGAGTGGGTTACCATGCCCTCCTCCAGGGGATATTCCTGACTCAGGGATCGAGCCTGAGTCTCCTGCGTCTCCTGAGCCACTGGGGAAAGCCCTCGGGGATGAATATATAAGTATAAACACTATAAAGGAAAACAAATTGTTGTTTAAAAATCCAGTACAGCGGTGCCTCCCAAGGGAGGGGAGGGACTGTAACCTGGGCAGGTAGATGGTAGGGAAGTCCTTTTCGAACAGTGGTAATTTCCACTTCATTTCTTGTCCTGGGTGATATTATACAAGCAGTGACTTTATAATTGTCCATTAAACTCTTATCTATATGTTTATGCACTTTTTAATGTATAGGTTATATTTCATGGGGTATGTGTGTGTGTTATTTTGAGAAAAATAATACCAAAAAAATAAAACCCCTCACACAGCGTAGAAGCCAGAAAGTTCTTACCTTTGGGGCTATAAGGTAGTAAAATGGGGCCCATAACAATTGCATTCTGAGAGTTCTCTGAAGGATGGTGGGCGCCCAGGGCTCCCAAAATATAACAGCAGTTTGAAAGCAGAGTGAGCTGCCTTTGGGGGAATGGGGGTGAGCGGCGAGGGCAAAGGGCAGCAGCAATAGCGCCTGGGGTGTGGGATTCACAAGGCAGACCTGTGAGGCTCGTCTCTTCCTGCCCAGAGTGATGCACTGCTTCATGCCTCCACCCAGCAAGGCAGTTTCTAGAGGTTCATCGTGATAAAGTTACTGGATAAGAAACCAAGCACACGTATACATGCTTGCTAACATTGTTAGCACTACAGACGCTAACACTTCAGACACTCATCAAAGCAACATCACGTCCTTCTAATGGGTCCCTACACGCTATTACCGAGAAGGAAACGGCAACCCACTCCAGCATTCTTGCCTGGAAAACCCCATGGACAGAGGGCCTGGTGGGCTACAGTCAGACATGACTGAGCAACCGAGCGCACACACGTGCACACAGATGCACACAAGGCAGTTAATGATTATGACCTAGACTTTTACGGCATATCTATAAAACAAAGAACTCTTATATATTATAACATTAAACGAGCTCTGTTTCCCAGAGCAATAAATCCAGCCTGCCTTTTCTCTCCTAAGAACTAGTTTTAGTACTTCATAAACTAAATAAAGCCACGCTATATATGGGGCTGCTGAGATGAAACAAAGGAAAGTATTTTTAGTCATATTTCTCTTTAACCAGATTTACCACATTTCATTACTTTGCTGCCTACTATTGCTCTGCAGTCCCTGAGGAAATAACTAGATGAAACTGAGAATAAAACCAGCATGAAGTAGGACATTCAATACCCTAGGTTGTATACACCCAATCCGGTTGCACAATGATTACATTTAGCTCTAGTTAACCTGATTTCAAGTGCAGTTCAAATCTGGGGGCTATGAGAACCAGAATGCTTGCTCTACGTGATCAGAAAATATTTATATTGAAACATATGGTTTTGAGTTTCCCTCGCATATAGGAACATTAACACACACCAGGCGGGTTCTCCTTCGAGAGATCACTGAGTTGTATTTGTACTGCCAACGTGACAAAGATTTTATTTGGTCAAGAAGAGCATCAGCCCAGCAGTCCTTGCTGCTCCCCTCTCTACACCGACGTCTCCGTCTGTGGTGTCTCCACCCTGCGGTGCTCGAGGAATGGGTAGACGGCTCCCTCTGGATGTTGGAGACCGTGAGGTTTCCAACAGGCAGCTCTCGTTAGAGTCAGTCTCCAGAAGCGTTCCAACTTCGAATGCATCATCTCACTGTTTGAAAACAGACCGCAAAGCATAGAGCCTCTGGGTAACTCAGAAGGAAGAATTTTCAGACGTTTAAAGTTGATTACATAACAAAGCTATGTAATCTCTTCCTGGAGAGGGAGAGAGTAGAATCTCCAAGTCAAACTGAGTCACTTTTGCCTGGACTGGCTTTAATTAACTGGCAAATCTTCTGGGAAGTATGGAAATAGACCAAATGTCCCCTCAAGTTTCCTTCAAACCTGCCTGCTCTTTGCTGAAGGACAGAACATAAGACCAGAAAGAGATCATGTCTGAGGGGGCCAAGTCCTCAACAGAGTGGTGAGGGAGCTGAGGCACAGAGTAAATGCTGTTCATGCTATTATGATAATGATGAGGAAAAAATAAGTGTTGCTTTCCAGTCCCATCTTGCTCTTTAAAAAAATCTTCTCATTCTGAAAGATAACATGGATTCAAAAGAGTTTATAAAGTATACATGCGAGGTTCAGTACTTCAGAAGCTTCTCTTCTTTATAAAAAAATAATTTATTTGTTTTAATTAGAGGCTAATTACTTTCCAATATTGTAGTGTTTTTTGCCATGCATTGACATGGATCAGCCATGGTGCACATGTGGCTTCTCTTCTTTAATATTCATTCACTTATTTATTTGGCTGTGCTGGATCTTAGTTGCCACATGTGGAGTCTTCCGTCTTTGGTGTGGCATGCAGGTCCTAGTTTTTAGCTGCAGCATGGAAGATCTCTAGCTGTGGCATGCAAACTCTGAGTTGCAGCATGTGGGGTCTAGTTCCCCAACCAGGGATTGAGCCCAGGCCCCCCACACTGGCGGTGCGGTGACACTGGACCCCTGGGGAAGTCCCCCTCAGAGCGTCTTCAGTGTCTCTGCCTGACCTCATGCCTTTCCTGCCCCCGAGAAGCAGCACAGGGAACTCTCCTTAGTAGTTTGTAACAGCCTATGTGGACAGGAAATCCGAAAAGGAGGGGATAATGTGTGGCTTCCCTTGTGGCTCAGCTGGTAAAGAATCCACCTGCGATGCGGGAGACCTGGGTTTGATCCCTGGGTTGGGAAGATCCCCTGGAGAAGGGAAAGGCTGCCCACTCCAGTATTCTGGCCTGGAGAATGCCGTGGACTAGACAGTTGCAAGGAGTGAGACACCACTGAGCGACTCTTGCTTTCATAGCTGATTCACTTTACTGTGCACCTGAAACTCACACGGCATTGTGCATCAGCTATACTCTGACACAAAATTTTTAAACAATTAGACGGAGCAAGACACAGTATTTTTTTCTCTTGGCCAGACAGCCTTTTCCTTTTGCTTCATATATACAAAAATATCACGGGACTGACGATGTTTAGGTTAATTCCACTTGGCTTTCCTCTTTTATTCTTATCAGTTTCATCTTCACGGCATCAGGCATGCTTCCCTCGGATGTGTGCCGAGTTTCTGCTTTTGCTCTTTCGAGGGTACTGGGCAACCTCCCAGGCCCTCCCAACCCTCCTCCCAGGAAGCATGAGAGGGGCGCTGCCGGACAATGTCACACACACTAGCTCTCAGCACGGGAAGACGAGGAGATGGGAGGGCCCTTGGGCCTCAGAGGGAGTCCCAGTAACTCAGAATTGAGAAACTGCAGTTTCAGGCAGTTGAAACCACAAAAGCTGATGAGCTTTCTCAAAGGTGAGTATTTAAGTAACTACTGGAGCATAGGTAAATATACGCTTCCTGGGAACCATGTGGATCCTCAAACAGAATTCAGGGGCCTTGTTAAGCTGCAGCAGCAAGTGGGTGCTGGGAGATAATCAATGTTGGCTGCAAGCTGTAACCCCAGAACCCTGACCTCATCGACCTGTAACCAAAAACTTAGTGGTCATATTTCCACTAAAAATGGGCTTTCTTTCATTCATTTGTCAAATATTTAGAAAGCACCTACTATGTGCCTGGACCCTGGAGAAGGAAATGGCGACCCACTCCAGTATTGCTGCCTGGAGAATCCCATGGACGGAGGAGCCTGGCAGGCTATAGTCCACGGCGTCACAAAAGTCGGACACAACTTAGCGACTAAAAACGCAACACACATGTGCCAGGAACTGTGCTCTGCGCCAGACGTGTATCAGATGTAAAAGACCCAGTCAATCCTCCCCGAATCCAGCAGGGAAGAGCAATCGGGCCGTGAAGAGATGTCAAATGCTACCAGAAAGGACGTGTTGAGTGGCCTAAGAGTTCTTTCTGCAACAGTATACAGAAAAAACTGAACGAACTTTTGGCGGGCCCCATGCAATGAGCTATTATGGAAGCTATCTAGAGCCGCAGCAAAGCTTCCAGAAAGAGGAGACTTTTAAGGATATTTCTGTGGGTGAGAATTCGTAGTGTGTCCTGGAGGTAAAAGAGTGGTCTGCATGCGTGCCAAATTGCTTCACTCATGTCTGACTCTTTTGACCCCATGGACCATATAGCCTGCCAGGCTCCTCTGTCCATGGGATTCTGCAGGCAAGAATACTGGAGTCAGTTGCCATGCCCTCCTCCAGGGGATCTTCCTGACCCAGGGATCAAACCCTCGTCTCTTACGTTTCCGGCATTGGCAGATGGGTTCTTTACTACTAGTTCCACCTGAGAAGCCCAGAAAGAGTGGTCTAAACAGAGGAAAACCTGTGTGTGAGAAGACCAGAGAAAGGCATGGTAAGTCTAAGGAACTAAAGCAGGTCTGTGGGGCTAGAAGGAGGCAAGGAGGAAGGAGCAGTGAGAGATGCTGCTGGACAGAAGGGATGGAGGATTTGGGATTAGACGAAGACAAGGCTGGATAGGAGGGCTCCTGTTAGGAGGGTGTGGTAGCATGATGCAGAGAGTAAACTGATTCAGAACGTATTAGAGCTTTCTCTTTTCCAACACAAGCATTTTTAGCATTTATAAATGTCCCTCTAGGCAATGTTTTAAGCATATCTCATAATTTTAACGTGTGCTTTCATCTCAATTCAGTTTAAGTTGAGTTTTTCTAAATTTCTCCATAGAAGCTTGATTAATTTTCAAATATTTATGACTTTTCAAGATGTTTTTTCTATTTTTGCTTTCTAGGAAGTCTACTGTGGTCATTTATTTTAAATTTACCGAGACTTGTTTCATACAAGACTTGTTACACCCGTGTATGGTATATATATCAGTTCAGTTCATTTCAGTTCAGTCGCTCAGTCGTGTTCGACTCTTTGAGACCCCATGAATCGCAGCACGCCAGGCCTCCCTGTCCATCACCAACTCCCGGAGTTCACTCAGACTCACGTCCATTGAGTCCGTGATGCCATCCAGCCATCTCATCCTCTGTCGTCCCCTTCTCCTCCTGCCCCCAATCCCTCCCAGCATCAGAGCCTTTTCCAATGAGTCAACTCTTCTCATGAGGTGGCCAAAGTACTGGAGCTTCAGCTTTAGCATCATTCCTTCCAAAAAAATCCCAGGGCTGATCTCCTTCAGAATGGACTGCTTGTATCTCCTTGCAGTCCAAGGGACTCTCAAGAGTCCTCTCCAACACCACAGTTCAAAAGCATCAATTCTTCGGCCCTCAGCCTTCTTCACAGTCCAACTCTCACATCCATACATGACCACAGGAAAAACCATAGCCTTGACTAGATGGACCTTAGTCGGCAAAGTAATGTTTCTGCTTTTGAATATGCTATCTAGGTTGGTCACAACTTTTCTTCCAAGGAGTAAGCGTCTTTTAATTTCATGGCTGCAATCACCATCTGCAGTGATTTTGGAGCCCAAAAAATTAAAGTCTGACACTGTTTCTACTGTTTCCCCATCTATTTCCCATGAAGTGATAGGACCAGATGCCATGATCTTCGTTTTCTGAATGTTGAGTTTTAAGCCAACTTTTTCACTCTCCACTTTCACTTTCATCAAGAGGCTTTTTAGCTCCTCTTCACTTTCTGCCATAAGGGTGGTGTCATCTGCATATCTGAGGTTATTGATATTTCTCTCGGCAATCTTGCTTCCAGCTTGTGTTTCTTCCAGTCCAGCGTTTCTCATGATGTACTCTGCATAGAAGTTAAATAAGCAGGGTGACAATATACACCCTTGATGTACTCCTTTTCCTATTTGGAACTAGTCTGTTGTTCCATGTCCTGTTCTAACTGTTGCTTCCTGACCTGTATACAGATTTCTCACGAGGCAGGTTAGGTGGTCTGGTATTCCCATCTCTTTCAGAATTTTCCACAGTTGACTGTGATCCACACAGTCAAAGACTTTGGCATAGTCAATAAAGCAGAAATAGATGTTTTTCTGGAACTCTCTTGCTTTTTCCATGATCCAGCGGATGTTGGCAATTTGATCTCTGGTTCCTCTGCCTTTTCTAAAACCAGCTTGAACATCAGGGAGTTCGCGGTTCACATATTGCTGAAGCCTGGCTTGGAGAATTTTGAGCATTACTTTACTAGCATGTGAGATGAGTGCAATAGTGCTGTAGTTTTAGCATTCTTTTGCATTGCCTTTCTTTGGAATTGGGATGAAAACTGCCCTTTTCCAGTCCTGTGGCCACTGCTGAGTTTTCCAAATTTGCTGGCATATTGAGTGCAGCACTTTCATAGCATCATCTTTCAGGATTTGAAACAGCTCCACTGGAATTCCATCACCTCCACTAGCTTTGTTCATAGTGATACTTTCTAAGGCCCACTTGACTTCACATTCCAGGATGTCTGGCTCTAGATTAGTGATCACATCATCATGATTATCTGGGTCGTGAAGATCTTTTTTGTACAGTTCTTCTGTGTATTCTTGCCACCTCTTCTTAATATCTTCTGCTTCTGTTAGGTCCAGACCATTTCTGTCCTTTATCGAGCCCATCTTTGCATGAAATGTTCCCTTGGTATCTCTAATTTTCTTGAAGAGATCTCTAGTCTTTCCCATTCTGTTCTTTCCCTCTATTTCTTTGCATTGATCGCTGAAGAAGGCTTTCTTATCTGTTCTTGCTATTCTTTGGAACTCTGCATTCAGATGCTTATATCTTTCCTTTTCTCCTTTGCTTTTCGCCTCTCTTCTTTTCACAGCTCTTTGTAAGGCCTCCCCAGACAGCCATTTTGCTTTTTTGCATTTCTTTTCCATGGGGATGGTCTTGATCCCTGTCTCCTGTACAATGTCATGAACCTCATTCCATAGTTCATCAGGCACTCTATCTATCAGATCTAGGCCCTTAAATCTATTTCTCACTTCCATTGTATAATCATAAGGGATTTGATTTAGTTCATACCTGAATGGTCTAGCGGTTTTCCCTACTTTCTTCAATCTAAGTCTGAATTTGGTAATAAGGAGTTGATGATCTGAGCCACAGTCAGCTCCTGGTCTTGTTTTTGTTGACTGTATAGAGCTTCTCCATCTTTGGCTGCAAAGAATATAATCAATCTGATTTCGGTGTTGACCATCTGGTGATGTCCATGTGTAGAGTCTTCTCTTGTGTTGTTGGAAGAGGGTGTTTGCTATGACCAGTGCATTTTCTTGGCAAAACTCTATTAGTCTTTGCCCTGCTTCATTCTGCATCCCAAGGCCAAATTTGCCTGTTATTCCAGGTGTTTCTTGACTTCCTACTTTTGCATTGCAGTCCCCTATAATGAAAAGGACATCTTTTTTGGGTGTTACTTCTAAAAGATCTTGTAGGTCTTCATAAAACTGTTCAACTTCAGTTTCTTCAGCATTACTGGTTGGGGCATAGACTTGGATAACTGTGATATTGAATGGTTTGCCTTGGAGACGAACAGAGATCATTCTGTCGTTTTTGAGATTGCATCCAAGTACTGCATTTCGGACTCTCTTGTTGACCATGATGGCTACTCCATTTCTTCTGAGGGATTCCTGCCCACAGTAGTAGATGTAATGGTCATCTGAGTTAAATTCCCCCATTCCAGTCCATTTTAGTTCGCTGATTCCTAGAATGTCGATGTTCACCCTTGCCATCTCTTGTTTGACCACTTCCAATTTGCCTTGATTCATGGACCTGACATTCCAGGTTCCTATGCAATATTGCTCTTTACAGTATCAGATTTTGCTTCTATCACCAGTCACATCCACAGCTGGGTATTGTTTTTGCTTTGGCTCCATCCCTTCATTCTTTCTGGAGTTATTTCTCCACTGATCTCCAGTAGCATATTGGACACCTAATGACCTGGGGAGTTCCTCTTCTGATATCCTATCATTTTGCCTTTTCATGCTGTTCATGGGGTTCTCAAGGCAAGAATACTGAAGTGGCTTGCCATTCCCTTCTCCAGTGGACCACATTCTGTCAGACCTCTCCACCATGACCCACCCGTCTTGGGTGGCCCCGTGGGCATGGCTTGGTTTCATTGAGTTAGACAAGGCTGTGGTCCTAGTGTGATTAGATTGACTAGTTTTCTGTGAGTATGGTTTCAGTGTGTCTGCCCTCTGATGCCCTCTTGCAGCACCTACCATGTTACTTGTGTTTCTCTTACCTTGGGCGTGGGGTATCTCTTCACAGCTGCTCCAGCAAAGCACAGCCGCTGCTCCTTACCCTGGACGAGGGGTATCTCCTTACAGCCACCCTTCCTGACCTTCAACGTGGGATAGCTTCTCTAGGCCCTCCTGTGCCTGCGCAGCCACCCCTCCTTGGGTTGCTCCTTCCAGCTGTCGGCCCTGGCCTCGGGCTCGGGATGGCTCCTCAAGGTCACCGCCCCTGGCCTTGGGTGCGAGGTGACTTCTCCCTGCCGCCCCTGACGTAGGACACGGGGTGTCTCTTTCCGGCCTCCACTGGCCTGGGACGCGGGGTGTCTCCTCCCGGCCGCCGCCCCTGACCTCGGACTCGGCGTGGCTCCTCCCAGCCGCCACTGACCTCAGACGCAGGGTAGCTCCTCTCAGCCGTTCCTGCGCCAACGCAGCCTGGCACTCTAGGCCGCTGCCCCTGACCTTGGATGTGGGAAATCTCCTCTAGGCCGCGCTTAGTGCCCCGGCTGGCAGCCGCCTGTGCTTAGTGTGCTGGCTGGCAGCCGCAGCCGCCTGCGCTTAATGCGCCGGCTTGCATCCAGCTGACACTTTCCCCTTTTTATTGGGCCTTGCCATCCAGACTTTTCCTTCTTTCTCTTTCTTTTTCAATGATCTATCCTCCAGTGCAGAGAAGTGAAGGTTAGACCTGCGCAGATTTCCTACGGTCTGGGGGTTTTTCTCAACACTGCCTTTGAGGAACAATGTAGCAACTTCACTAAAATAAATAATAACATATTGGCATGCATGTGAGAGTTGGACCATAAAGAAATCTGAGCAGGGAAGAATTGATGCTTTTGAACTGTGGTGAAAGTTTGAAGACTCTTGAGCTAGAGAAGACTCTTGAGAGTCCTTTGGACAGCAAGGAGATCCAACCAGTCAATCCTAAAGGAAATCAACCCTGAATATTCATTGGAAGAACTGATGCTGAAGCTGAAGCTCCAATACTTTGGCCACCTGATGCGAAGAACTGACTCACTGGGAAAGACCCTGATGCTGGGAAAGATTGAAGGCGGAGGAGAAGGGGACGATAGGATGAGATGGTTGGATGGCATTATTGACACAATGGACATGAGATTGAGCAAACTCTGGGAAATAGTGAAGGACAGCGGAGCCTGGTGTGCTGTAGTTCATGGGGTCACAAAGAGTAGGACACGACTTAGCAACTGAACAATATGTTGCAGTATAAATTCATATTTGGGAAAGAAAATTACTCTAAAGGATCACAATCTGCAGAAATGTGACTGGCCACAATAATTACAACCTTCATTTTACTATGCAGAGGGGTTGGAGCCAGAGCCACATGGCTTCAAATATCTCCTTTCTCAGAAGAGGGTCTTTCCACATTGCGGTGGCTTCCCAGAAGAAAAACACGTTCAGCCTCAAGGACAAATTCAAACTCTCATCTCTCAAGAGGGAGGAAATCGTTGCATTTTTCTGTTCTCTCTCCATTCATCTCTCTTTACAAAGCTGGTCTCAGGCACAGTCATTGTGTTTTACTGCTCTTTTTCAGTGAGGAAGAGAATCATGTATTGAATTGGGAATTACAGATTCTGCCTTGCTTTCCATGAGTGGTTAGAACATAAAAATAACCTCCAAACTCAGGTGGGTACCTACGGATATCTAATGCCAGCTCCTAACCCCGTTACCTTCTTCCTTTTGTAATTGTAATAGTGTCTGGGAAGTTCAGCTAAGAACTTATTCCACTTAGTTCTCACGACATTGGAATTCTAGTAAGTTTTAAGATACTGGTCAGCTCTCTTGTTGCAGAAGACGGAGTCCCTTGAGTTGGATCATAGATATTCTTGTGCAGGTCTCTGCCTTTTAAATTAACAAAGGAGCAGCTGATAAAAGTAGGGGAAGACACTGTGGCAGAGGTAGGGTGAATTATTTTAAGTCCTTAAAGTCACGAATTCTGAGGAATCTAGTGATATTTAAAGGGAAGAACACAAGGGACATGTTTTTTTCCCATCATTCAGAATTTTATGCTTTGAGAGAGGAAGTGGGCTACAGAATGAGCTGTGAAGTGGGTTGCAGAGTCATGCTGCAGCCTGCATCAACTTTCAGATAGAACAGCTTGATGTTTGACGGTTGTTTTAACTCTCTTTTGATGGTTGTTTCTTCTTGGGGTACGTAAAACCGAATCTCTCCGCACCGCTTAACTGGAAATGGTCAGCCGCCTCCACCCCACATCTGAGGTCACACCGGGGCTCTGCTGGCACACCAAGTTCCACGCTAGCCATCGCCCTCACATTTGACTTGTATTTCTCCTCCAGGCTCCAGTCTGAGTTCCACAAGTCCTGACTTAGCCACAGACTGACGAGAGCAGATGTCATGCATTCCTCTAGTCTCTCTAGTGAACACTGGAAACCTCCACGTCCTACAGGCTGGGGAGCCAGGGCAACAACTCAGCTTCTCTCCAGAGGCCTGTCTGTCACTGTCCTTAAGCTGCTGGCCCAGCGGCTACCAGCTGCTCATGGCTTCCCTGGTGGCTCAGGAGGTAAGGAATCCGCCTGCAATGTAGGAGACCCAGGAGTGATCCATGGTTGGGAAAGATCCCCTGAAGAAGGAAAGGGCAACCCACTCTAGTATTCCTGCCTGGAGAATCCTGTGGACAGAAGAGCCTGGCGGGCTACAGTCCAGGGGTCACATCACAGGGCTACTCAGCCTCCACAATTTCATGATGCAATTCCCCATAATCTCCATATCTGCATGCGTATGTGTGTGTTTAACAGGAGAAGTACATGTACCCAATGGGTTTTATTTCCCTGGAGAGTGTTGACTAATACAACAACCTTCTTTAAAAGAGTTCTGAGTTCTTCCATGAACATTTTGCATTTATTTATCTCCACCCTTGAAGAAGGCAATGGCCCCCTACTCCAGTACTCTTGCCTGGAAAATCCCATGGGCAGAGGAGCCTGGAAGGCTGCAGTCTATGGGGTCACTAAGAGTCAGACATGACTGAGCAACTTCACTTTCACTTTTCACTTTCGTGCATTGGAGAAGGAAATGGCAACCCATTCCAGTGTTCTTGCCTGGAGGGTCCCAGGGACGGGGGAGCCTGGTGGACTGCCATCTATGGGGTCGCACAGAGTTGGACATGACTGAAGCGACTTAGCAGCAGCAGCAGCATCTCCACCCTATCTTGTAATAGGAATTGTGAACGGATGAACTGTGTGAACCTATCTAACCTCTCAGGTGGGCAGAGCACCTGGATCTACAGGAAGGTGAGGCAGGACACAGGGGAGCGAGCCCCAGGCTGTGCGGTGCTCACAGCCCTCTTGGCCTCACGGTGGCTGCCTCTGCCCCCTTTGACAGCACTCGCTCCTTTCCATGGCCTGGCACCCATCGGGCTCTCCCTGCCAGGCCCCAAGTGAGGACGTTCCCAATTCAAGCTGAGAACATTGCGTTTTCCTCTCTACGTGGAGCTTAAGGTCAGAGGCTGCTGGTTCTCACGATTTCAGAAACTCACACACACATTCCTCAGTGTGAAGCACTCCTGATTGGGCCTCGCGAGCACAGGGAAAAGGGGGGGTGGGGACTGGCCGGGCCAGGCCGGTGTCAGCGCCCTCCCAACCATCAGCACCGCTCGACGCCCATATAAAGAACAGCTGTTCTTCTGTTTCGTCTTCCCCCTTGAACTTGGGCATGGCCATCCCGCAGATGCCGAGCTAAAACAAGAGGGGAAACCAGGACCAGCTCTGCTGATGACGGGCTTCCCTGGAGGCTCAGACGGTAAAGAATCCGCCTGCAATGCAGGAGACCCAGGTTCAGTCCCTGGGTTGGGAGAATGCCCTGGAGAAGGGAGAGGCCACCCACTCCAGTGTTCTTACCTGGAGACTCCTAGGGACAGAGGAGCCCAGCGGGCTACAGTCCATGGGGTCGCAGAGTCAGACACGACTAAGCAACTATCACTTTCACTTTTCATATTGATGAAATGCCCATATTTTATATTTTTATAGGGCTTAGTGGAGAAGGCAATGGCACCCCACTCCAGTACTCTTGCCTGGAAAATCCCATGGACGGAGGAGTCTGGTAGGCTGCAGTCCATGGGGTCGCTGAGGGTTGGACACGACTGAGCAACTTCACTTCCACTTCTCACTTTCATGCATTGGAGAAGGAAATGGCAACCCACTCCAGTGTTCTTGCCTGGAGAATCCCAGGGATGGGGGGAGCCTGGTGGGCTGCCGTCTATGGGGTCGGACAGAGTCAGACAGGACTGAAGCAGCTTAGCAGTTCTTACTCAATTTGATTCACCTTGAAATTTTACCATTGTGTGTTTTCAAGCATTAATCCTCAAGCATTATTTTTTAATTTATTGTTTTATTGAAGGAAATAAAAACAAAAGTAAACAAGTGGGACCTGATTAAACTTAAAGCCTTTTGCACAGCAAAGGAAACTATAAGCAAGATGGAAAGACAACCCTCAGAATGGAAGAAAATAATAGCAACTGAAACAACTGACAAAGGATTAATTTCCAAAATGTACAAGCAACTCATACAACTCAATACCAGGAAAACAAACAACCCAGTCAAAAAGTGGGGAAAAGACATAAACAGACATTTCTCCAAGGAAGACATAGAGATGGCTAATGAACACATGAAAAGATGCTCATGCGTTAATGAGACCCGGAGTCGGCAGACAGCACTGGGTTCTCCTGCGGGTGGACGGCGGGGCAGTAGGAGCTCAGCAGTACTGCCCTCCCGCTGACTGCACAGCCGGCGCTCTCAGCCGCTGGCCGCGGGCTTCTCACCCCTCCCTGAGGCTCCGGGCACTTGGCTTCTCCATACTGCCTCGGCTCCCACCCCTGCCTCACCGTTCAGCTTGCACTGGGGACTGCTCGAGCACACAGCTCACACGAGCGTCATGCCCTTGCTCCTGGACCAGCTGGGGCTTGCCAGAGGCATGCCAGAACTTTCGAGGGACAGAACCCAACACCAGGAGGCACGAGGGGAAGGGACACGCTTCAGGACTGTAACCTGCGACATTGTCTTATTTCTCAGGCTTGCCAACGTTTGCCCAGCCCCAGATCTCTGGGCGTGTTCTCAAGAAACGCTGCTACTTCCGTCTCTTATAAATAAGAGCTCCAAAGGGAGAGCGGGGGCTGGGATGGAGGATTCCAGTTTACGTTTTATGGCTTCAGATTTCCCAACTTGAAATACCACAGTTAATTATCCACATTACACACGCAGCACTCAAGGTATTTACTAAGGTTTCATTTAATCTCACAGGTCTCTGGCACCTGAAGAAATTAGGAGCCTGGGGAAAACAGTGATTAGCAACCATTCAAGACTGAAAGGGCCTTGCAGTTGCAAAAAGCACTTTTAAATGCTTTTCAAATATGTATTTCTCAGCACCTCTCCCCTGAGAAGGTAGCTTGGCTCCAGAAAAGGTAACCTGGGTAATTTTTACAGACGAGGGAGGTTAGAACTCTCCAGGTTTTCAGTCCAGGTTCGCCTCCTTGTGTAAAATGTAGGGGACACTTCCTTAGCACAAAGCCCGGCACAAACCTGGAATCAAGGGGTCTCTCTCTGCAGCTTGCCACCCTGCGAGCAACAGAGGAAAGAAACCCCTCACGCAGGTAGAGGTTTGTGTGCAGAAAATGCAGATTACTTGTGTTAGTTTTCTGACATGGTCAGTCCCAACCTCCTCATAGTTTTTCATCTCATTCTGTGACATTAAAATAATTCAGAGGGCCAGAGTCTTTGAAATGGCACAAGATGTCCTTGCAGGAGCTGTAACTCTCTTTGGTTGTACAGTCAAAATATCCCTGGGTCTGAGGAGGCCCAGCAGCCACAGAAAGACAGTATAAGTGAAAGTGTTTGTCAGTGTCCTTTTTAAAAAAGAGGGCAGTAATGCCTAACCTCAAAGTGCTGCAGTCCATGGGGTTGCAAAGAGTCGGACACGACTGGGCAACTGGACAACAAAAGGACTTCATTGCTAACGGTGGAACTGCCTGTACCTGCAGGGGTTATGGAGGCTGGAGAGGGATCCTGTCTGTGAACGTCTCAACTCAGACAGTGGAAGCTGGGCCTAGGGATGGCAATGGTTCCTGCAGACTAGACTTCTTGACTGTCCCAGAGGAGGATGATTCTCGAATGTACGACTCCGGGCTGGGAAGCTGCATCTCCCACAAACTCCCAGGTGATGCTCCTCTGAGAACCACGGGGCTGGCACACCTTCCTCAGGTAACCTCGTGTGCTTGTAAATGCATCTAAGCCTGCCTTCACTCTTTACTCACTGTTGTGTTGACAAGCACCAGATTTGAACCATAGCGTGTGCCACAGTGCCCGCGGGCAGTATTGTGCTTTATAGCAGAAATACAGGCTTCCCAGGTGGTGTGGTGGTAAAGACCTGCATTGCAGGAGACCCAAGAAAGGCAGGTTCGATCCCTGGAAAAGTGTATTTGGCCATTCAGATGAGAACTAGTACGAGACACTTACACTTGGTCATTCATCCACAGTTCCTGGCTCACAGCTCCCCAAACTCTTGGAATTCCCTGAGCAATAAGGGCAATGAGATAATATGTGGCCTCTTGTCTTTAGTTCCTGAAAACACATCAGGGAACCGCACGCAGGGGTCAGGGCTGGTTGCCATGAGAACCATGTGATTAGAGAATGGAACCCTCAGTCCCGCCCCCGATTTCCAGGAAGAGAGGGGGCTGGCTGATGAATCAATCACCAGTCGCCAATGATGTATGCCATCATGCCTGAGTAGGGTTCAGTTCAGTCACTCAGTCGTGTCCGACTCTTTGCGAGCCCATGGACTGCAGCACGCCAGGCTTCCCTGTCCATCACCAGCTCCCAGAACTTGCTCAAACTCATGTCCATTGATGCCATCCAACCATCTCATCCTCTGTCGTCTCCTTCTCCTCCAACCTTCAATCTTTCCCAGCATCAGGGTCTTTTCCAAACGAGTCAGTTCTTCGCATCAGGTGCCCAAAATATTGGAGTTTCAGCTTCAGCATCAGTCCTTGCAATGAAGACTCTGATTTCCTTTAGGATGATTTCCTTTAGGATGGATTGGTTGGATCTCCTTGCTGTCCAAGGGACTCTCTCAAGAGTCTTTTCCAACCCCACAGTTCAAAAGCATCAATTCTTCGGCACTCAGCTTTCTTTATAGTCCACCTCTCACATCCATACATGACTACTGTAAAAACCATAGCTTTGACTAGACAGACCTTTGTCAGCAAAGTAATGCCTCTGCTTTTTAATACGCTCTCTAAGTTGGTCATAGATTTCTTTCAAGGAGCAAGTGTCTTTTAATTTCATGCCTGCGCATTGTTATTTAGCAACTAAACAACGAGTAAATCAATGATCTAGTGAGAAAACAGGTGTCCCGAGTTCTGGGATCCATTCTAGCACATGAATGGAACCTGCGGTGGGGGTGGTGGGAGCCCCTGATTTATAGCCAGTGGGTCAGAAGTGCAGCTAACAACCTGGACTTGAGATTGGTATCTGACGTGGAGGCCGCCTTCTGGGGCTAAGGCCTTGGCCTGTGGAATTGGAGTCTGTCTCGGGGTAGAGGGCCTCAGAGTTGAGTTGAATTCGTCCACTTGGAGTCTGAGAATGGTGTGTTGGTGTGAGGAAGCCTGCACATGTGTCCTGGAACTGGGTCTGGGGACCCGAAGGCCATCCCCAGCCCCATCCCACCCCCATCTTTTCTGCTTACTGTATTGAAAGTGATGGAAGTCAAACAAGTCAAGGGAAGAAAAAAGAAGCTTTTAAGGTTAAAAACAGAGAGAGAGACTATGAATTGCTTTGGGTTCTGTTTTAAAGAAAATTCCTAGGCTTTGGCATGGTCACCTTGAAAATGGAAGCAGGCCCATCTATCCCTGTTGAGAGTCTCAAGTTTCCCGAGCAACGTGTTCCTTTCCTGCTTCCTAATCTTAAAATACACACTTCCGAAACAACTAACTGCTGAGCTTATCTTGTCTGTCCAGCCACCAAATTATGTAAGGGCTGTTACTGTTTTAAGGAAAGAGAGAGGGATATTAAAACGCCACATCTAACCGAGGAAAAAGATGCAGAAGCGATGTGAAATTCTAGCATATTTCTGTGCTTACAAAAACCCAGTGCCAGGCTGCCCGACTTGTTCCAAAACCCCCTCCTGACTCTACTCACAGCTGCGTTTGGAGAATGAAAGAAACATTGCCTTGCCATTAGTGGTCTTTCTCCTCCCTTTCCTCTGCTAAGTCCTGGAGGCTTCTCGTGCAATCCAACAATACGAACATGAGGTAGAAGTTGATAACAAAGAAGTAATAAAGAATAAAGAAGTTGATAATAAAGAAAGATAAAAACCAAAGAAGGTGCTGGGAGAGGTATGGGCCCTCTGAAGACGGAGCTGTCATCCTTCTATGGAGCAAAGTCAAGGTCCCAGAGAAGCCTTGTATCAGACTGTTAGTGAACACTTAGCAAGCATCCAGCCGGTGGAGGCGGCGCCGCCCGTGCCGGACTTCAGGGCAAGAAAGGTGGGAATGAGAAGGACCAACACCGGCCTCACCTCAGCGTCCCTCAGTGCACAGGGTGAGGCCAGAATGGAGACCTGGCCAGAGGCACCAACCCAGTTCACAGAGACTCTGAGTGTGTCACCCTGTAAACGTGAGCGTGTGTATGTGTGCCCAATTGTGTCCGATTCTGCAACTGTAGCCCTCCAGGCTCCTCTGTGCATGGGATCCTCCAGGCAAGAGTACAGGACTGGGTTGCCATTTCCTCCTCCAGGGGATCTTCCTGACCAGGAGTCAAACCCAGGCCTCTTGTGTCTCCTGTATCGGCAAATGGGGTCGTTACCCTGAGCCACCTGTATGTCACCTGTGTGTGTAAGTTGCTCAGTCATGTCTGACTCTGTGACACCATGGACTGTAGCCCGCCAGGCTCCTCTGTCCATGGGATTCTCCAGGCACGAATACTGGAATGGTTTGCCATGCCTTTCTCCAGGGGATTTTCCCTACCCAGGGATTGAACCCAGGTCTCCCGCATTGCAGGAAGATTCTTTACTGGCTGACCCACCAGGGAAGACTTACATCACCTTATGTGCCATAAAGTGCTTTGCAGGCATGATTAAGTCGAAGATCTTGAGTCTGGGGCATCATCTCAGAATATTCAGGTGGATCCAGTGTAATCACAAGGGCAAGCTCTTCTAAGGGCAAGAGGGAGACAGGGGAGTCAGAGAAGGAGATGTGAGGATGGTTATGTTTCTGACTTTGAAGATGAAGAAGGAGCCAGGGAATGAGGGGCTGGAAAGAGCAGGGCTCTGAGAGCCTCTAAAAGGAACCTGATCCTGCTGACACCTTGATGTAGCCCACAGGACCCATTTCAGACTTCTCCAGAGCTGTCAGGTGGCTAATACGTGTTGCTTCACAGAATAAGTTGGTGGCAATTTGCTACACTGGCAACAAGAAACTGATCAGAGGGACAGGGAATTAGAAAACCCCAAGCAGCCCGGGTGCCCCACACAGGCCCCCTGATCAGGGCCTGGACACAGGAGTCTGTTCCCACGTAAGCGAGGGGGACATGGCCTGGGTTCTCATCTGTAGGGTGAGCAGCCCTGCCCAAGGGGTTTCTTCACCCCCAAAACATGTAGTTGGCTCCTTCGCCTCCGTTGTTTACCAAAATATTTTAGAGACTTAAAAGGCCTTACGCTAATCAGTTCAGTTCAGTTCAGTCGCTCAGTCATGTCCGACTCTTGGCGACCCCAAGAATTGCAGCACACCAGGCCTCCCTGTCCATCACCAACTCCCGGAGTTTATCCAAACTCATGTCCGTTGGGTCAATGATGCCATCCAACTATCTCCTCCTCTGTCATCCCCTTCTCCTCCTGCCTTCAATCTTTCCCAGCATCAGGGTCTTTTGAAATGAGTCAGCTCTTCTCATCAGGTGGCTAAAGTATTAGAGTTTCAGCTTTAGCATCAGTCCTTCCGATGAACACTCAGGACTGATCTCCCCTAGGCTGGACTGGTTGGATTTCCTTGCTGTTCAAGGGACCCTCAAGAGTCTTCTCCAACACCACAGTTCAAAAGCATCAATTCTTCAACGCTCAGCTTTCTTTATAGTCCAACTCTCACATCCGTACATGACTACTGGAAAAACCATAGCCTTGACTAGATGGACTTTTGTTGACAAAGTAATGTCTCTGATTTTTAATATGCTGTCTAGGTTGGTCATAACTTTCCTTTCAAGGAGCAGTGTCTTATAATTTCATGGCTGCAATCACCATCTGCAGTGATTTTGGAGCTCCCCCAAAAAAAGTCTGACACTGTTTCCACTGTTTCCCCATCTATTTCCCATGAAGTGATGGGACCGGATGCCATGATCTTCGTTTTCTGAATGTTGAGTTTTAGCCAACTTTTTCACTCTCCTCTTTCACTTTCATCAAGAGGCTATTTAGTTCTTCACTTTCTGCCATAAGGATGGTGTCATCTGCATATCTGAAGTTATTAACATTTCTCCCAAAAATCTTGATTCCAGCTTGTGCTTCCTCCGGCCCAGTGTTTCTCATGATGTACTCTGCATAGAAGTTAAATAAGCAGGGTGACAATATACCACCTTGATGTACTCCTTTTCCTATTTGGAACCAATCTGTTGTTCCATGTCCAGTTCTAACTGTTGCTTCCTGACCTGCATACAGGTTTCTCAAGAGGCAGGTCAGGTGGTCTGGTATGCCCATCTCTTTCAGAATTTTCCAGTTTATTGTGATCCACACAGTCAAAGGCTTTGGCATAGTCAATAAAGCAGAAATAGATGCTTTTTTGGAACTCTCTTGCTTTTCGATGATCCAGCGGATGTTGGCAATTTGATCTCTGGTTCCTCTGCCTTTTCTAAAACCAGCTTCAACATCTGGAAGTTCATGGTTCACGTATTGCTGAAGCCTGGCTTGGAAAATTTTGAGCATTACTTTACTAGCATGTGAGATGAGTGCAATTGTGCAGTAGTTTGAGCATTCTTTGGCATTGCCTTTCTTTGGGATTGGAATGAAAGCTGATCTTTTCAGTCCTGTGGCCACTGCTGAGTCTTCCAAATTTGCTGGCATATTGAGAGCAGCACTTTCACAGCATCATCTTTCAGGATTTGAAACAGCTCAACTGGAATTCCATCACCTCCACTAGCTTTGTTCATAGTCATGCTTCCTAAGGCCCACTTGATTTCACATTCCAGGATGTCTGGCTCTAGGTGAGTGATCACACCATCGTGATTATCTGGGTTGTGAAGATCTTTTTTGTACAGTTCTTCTGTGTATTCTTGCCACCTCTTCTTAATATCTTCAGCTTCTGTTAGGTCCATACCATTTCTGTCCTTTATTGAGCCCATCTTTGCATGAAATGTTCCCTTGGTATCTCTAATTTTCTAATTAGAAAATTATGCTAATCAGGAGGGATTAAATATTATGGAAATCTTAGTGCCGTATTTTTCAGACCATCCCCCCACCACCCCCGGAAATGGAATCTGAGAAACAGTTTCTCCAGGGGAGAACCACTTAGGATTCTCCATCAGCCTAGGCGAACAGGCTGCACAGCACCCACGAGGAGGGTGCCCGCTGAGCAACAGAAAGATTTATTAACAAGGGACACTTTCCAGTAGTACTCTGAATACTACATGCAGACAAGCCCTAAATTAAGCACTCGGGACAGAAGAAGTTGATTTAAAGCTATTCACTGAATGAACCAAAAATAATTGCCCAAGAGGCTTGGGATAAAGTCAACAAAAGCAGGGAGCAAAGCCCACAGAAACACATGAAGCTCTGACATACATTTGCTTCAAAACTGGTAGCTTACCAACCATTTGAAGTTGGTCCACCCTGTCCTGCTTCCTACTAAAAGGAGACCAAAAGGAGGGAATATACGACCCCTGCGTGCAGGTCAAGAGGAATGAGGAACTCCCAGTGGCTCGGAACAAAACTTTGGTTCAGCCAGTTTCTTTAGGTAGCAGAGAGATCAGCGGCACGATAGGAAGTGCGGCCACAGGGAAGAGGACCAGGTGTTGCTGAGCTCCCCAGGCATCCATGCCACCAGCTGCCCGATGCCTGGGCAGTGGGGCCACAGAGGCAGGTGGGGCTCTGTGCTCTCTAGAATCCTGCTGGCTGGGAGGGGTGGGGAGTGGCGCTGCTGGAGGTGTAAACCATTAACTAAGACCTGAAACGTGGAAGAACGAGGTGGGGCCCTACAGGGAGGGATGGGTGAGCAGCTGGTGGTCTTGCCTTGCTCTGGCCGGGCCAGAGCGTGCAGGGTGACAGAACTTTGAGGCAGAGTGGGAGGAAAGAATTGTTGGCCAAGCTTAAGAGGAGATAAGAGGGAAAAAAAGAGGCGATGAGGGGTGGAAGAATAAGAGCAGGAGTGAAACAGCTGGTACAGGAAAAAGGATCTTGGAGAAAGAATATTTTAAAGAGGATTTTTATAAATTCGTGTGGTTTGCGAGGGCTTCCCAGGTGGTTCAGTGGTAAAGAATCCACCTGCCAATGCAGGAGACGTGGGTTTGATCGCTGGGTTGGGAAGATGCCCTGGAGAAGAAAATGGCACCCCACTCCAGTATTCTTGTCTGCAAAATTCCGTGGACAGAGGAGCCTGGTGGGCTACTCTACTATAAGTTTCCATCAAGTCAGTGATGCCATCCAACCATCTCATCCTCTGTTGCCCGCTTCTCCTCTTGCCCTCAATCTTTCCCAGCATCAGAGTCTTTTCCAACGAGCTGGCTCTTTGCATCATTTGGCATCTTTGCTCCAAAGTTTTGGAGCTTTAGCATCAGTCTATCCAATGAATATTCAGGGTTGATTTCCTTTAGGGTTGACTGGTTTGATCTCCTTGTTGTCCAATGGACTCTCAAGAGTCTTCTCCAGCAACACAGTTCAAAAGCATCAATTCTTCAGTGCTCAGTGTGTTTTTAACCCCCAACTTAACAAGGCAGAGACTGGAACCCAGTGAGATTAAGTCACTTGCCCAAGGTCACTCAGCCAGAAATCAGCAAATTCCGTCTGAGAATTCTGAGGTTTGTCTGAGCCCCTTGTTCCCACTACTGCTCTCTGGAAACTTCTCAAATGTTTGCCAACAGAGTGTAGAGCAGGAAGAAAATGTATTCTGCACAGTCTCCACGGTCAAATGAGGTTAATGGGCAGAAGCTAAATGGAAACTGACTTTGACTCATATGAGAAATTTTTATACCAATTAAAATAACCAAATGAGCCTCCTCGGAAGGTAATGAGCTCCCGGGCATTAAAAGAGCTGGGATGTTGACTGGATACCCTGCTGGGATGTTGCCAGACAGAATTCCAGCAGTCGGCTGAGCCGAGGGGTCCTATAGTACTGGAAGGTTTTGTTTTCGGTCCTATGCGACGCCTGGATTCTGGGACCCTGGGACTCCAGCAAAAGCTGTTTTCACATCTATTCAGAGCCGGCCATTCACTGGACTATAATGCCTCTTTGATCTAACTGATGACCCAAATCTCTCTGAGCAGCTCTCAGAGGGTGGCCCGGCCTGTGTGCAGGATATCCAGTTCAGGGAGCGGCAGACCGAATCGTGGGCACAGCCCGGCGCCCCACCAGGGTCTGGATGAAGGAGCCCTGTGGCTTGTAGGGCCCCAGCCTGTCCCCACAACCTCACCAGGGAGCCGTGAGGAGTAGAATGAGAAGGAGGAGAAGAAAGAGAAGAGAAAGCGGGGTAGGGAGGGGCAGGGTGCGTGTGCTGACTCAGGGGCTCGGGTGACAGCACTGATGCACAATTAGCCCCAGTCTAATGAGACAGGTTAGCTCCTGGCTCCGGGGTCCACAAGGCAGGACGTGCCTGTTGTCCAGGTGGAGGAGCCCTGAGCATTACTGTCCTGCAGGCTTTGGATGCCCGGGGCCGTTAGGTCCAGTGACTCCACTTCCTCTCAGCCACACACAGAGCTCAGCGACCTGAATCTGAGCCTGGATCAGGGATCACCTTTGTGGGAGCAGATGGGGTCCTCCCCCACATCCTCCTGTGCCACCTGAGCCTCCATGCAGCTCCACGTAGTACCTTCACCATTAGCCTCTGGGGCCCTGGCCTCCAGCGCTCCTCTCCCCTCCAGGGTCCTTGACCTTGGCAATGCGAGAGGAAGGCGGTAGACGCTGTTGTGACTCTTGTCTTAGGAAGCCTCCCCTTCCTGGAAGCTGCATGTGGACAGAGGCTTCCAGGATGGCTGTTTGAAAGAGGATACCAAGGTCTGAGGTTCCCAGAAAATTCACACATTGACACTTCACCTTCAAGGTGGTGGGGTGAGGAGGTAGGGCCTTTGGGAGGTGAGAGGGTATGAGGGCTTCCCAGGTGGTAGTCGCTGTAAAGAATCCGCCTGCCAATGCAAGAGATGTGGGTTTGATCCCTGGGTTGGAAGATCCCCTGGAGAAGGAAATGGCAACCCACTCCAGTGTTCTTGCCTGGAGAATCCCATGCACAGAGGAGCCTGGTGGGCTACAGTCCATGGGGTCGAAAAGAGTTGGCCATGACTGAGTGCACACACACACACAGGCCATGAGGCTGGAGCCCTCACAGGTGAGATTAGCTCCTCATCAGAGACTCCAGAGAGCTCCCGTCCCCCTACATCACGTGGACACAGTCAGAGGACGCCAGCAGGAGGGTGCTCACCAGGCACGCCTGGACCATGGACTTCCAGAACCGCATAAATGTCTGCTGTTTATAACCCTTCACACGCACCCCGCCAGTCAATCAAAGTCTGCCACAGTAGCCGGCATGGGTGAAGACGTGTAAAGTGCTGACTGATCTATCCTGAGCGCTGCTCACAGGCAGGCCAAGGGCTTACTCTAGAGAACTGTCCACAACCACTGAAACAGCAAACATTTCCTTCCACTCGCTGAGGCGAAGATCTCTGCACTAGAATCAGCCTTCCACTGTCACCCTGGTCCAAGCACTGGGACAGACGGGACGGAAGAACCCTGGAGGGAAGGAGACACCCCGGGTTCCAGAGATGGAGAGCCCGTCAACCCTCCATCTTACAGCCGCAGGGGTGCAGCTGCTCCGGGAATGAGGGAATGAGTGAGAATCGCTCAGTGGTGTCTGACTCTTTGCGACCCCACCGACAGTAGCCGGCCAGGCTCCTCTGTCCATGGGATTCTCCAGGCAAGAACATTGGAGGGGGTAGCTGTTACCTTCTCCAGGGGATCTTCCCCACCCACGGATCAAACCCAGGTCTCCTGCACTGCAGGTGCATTCTTTACCAGCTCGGCTCCCAGGCAGTCCTGACCGGCGTCACTTCCGGGCCCAGGTTTCCCGTAGAAAGGGGAGAGGTCGTCCGAGGTCACCGGCAGCCCCCCACGGTCAAGATGAGAGTCCCTGTGGCCTTTGGCAGTGGCGCCTGCAGAGCCCCTGGGGCCTCGGAAGCTGCGAGGCCTCGGGGGTGGGGGCTAATTCACCTCTCAGGAGGAGGTCAGGTCGATTCTGAAGTCAGGGGAGGTTAAGCCCAGGACGGGACAGGCCTCCTGGGAACCAGGGCCCGCTGAGAGCATTTCAAATCCTGGGGCCCTGCAGGGTGTGTTCCTGGCAAAATGTCTGTTCCTTTTGCTTCTTCCAAGCAGACGTGGTCTTGTGAACCACTCACAAGCCTTTCGGGTTAGATTCCCTGAGCTCCTGATGGGTGCAGATGGGGCCCAAGCGGCCCTGTGGCTTCACTCCTTCCGACCCCGCGGCCCCGGGTCCGCTTGGCCCCGTCTCGGGCGTTGGGCCTGGACGAGGGCCGCCCCAGGCCTGGCTCCCCGGTTGGTGCCCAGCCACAGGGCCACTCTCTGGCTGAGGGCGGCCTGGGTGCGGGGCTTGGGGCTCCAGCCACACGCGGGCGCGCTGCCTGTGAGGCGGGAGCGCAGGAGCCGGGAACCTCCGTTCCCGCGGCCGGTCCCAGCCTCCTCCCTGAGGACACAGACTCGAGAGGCAGAGGCGCCCCGAGGCCGCGCCCTGCGGCCCCTGGGCCCAAGCTGGCGATACCCTGCCCGGCTTCTCTGCGCCTCGGGCCGGCCCCACAGCTCACCGGCCCTTTGGGAGCCTCTGCGGGGAGCACATTCCCACACACTCGGGGCGGGGGGCATGGACACCAGCGTCTAAGTCAGTTCCAGGCATTAGCAGCTCGAAGGAGTCTTTCATCCTAAAAGACTTTATTTGGGGTCCAAGACAAAAACAGTATTATTCACGTATGGCTTTAAGGAAAAGAATGTCTCTTTTTAAAATACAGTCATTTGAGTTCCGTGACCGGCTATTCATAGTCTTGAGGTACTTTTGAAAAGTACTCCCCTCACTGCGACCTCCCCAGGAAGACTTGTGGACAGGCTCCAGTGATTTGTAAGCTGTTGGTCTCTGTTTCAACAGCCACAGCTGCAGCACGCAGAAACTGCCCCCTCTCCCAATGTTTGCATGAGTGAACTCCTGCTTCACATATGGAGAAATTTTCTCAGAGCAGTGTGGCTGTAGGTTAAAAGGACAAAATAAACCAAGTGAAAATCGAGTATTTCCTTTCAGGAACCTGATAGCTCAGGCCACAAATGATCTTCAGAGCAGGTTGAAGCAGTGATAGTGTGTGTATGTGTGAGTGTGAGTGTGTGTGTTTGTGTGTGCTTACTCGTTCAGGCATGTTCGACTCTTTTCGACCCCATGGACTATAGCCCTCCAGGCTCCTCTGTCCGTGGGATTTTCCAGGCAAGAATACTGGAGTGGGTTGCCATTTCCTCTTCCAGGGGATCTTCTCAACCCAGGGATGGAACCCACGTCTCCTGCGTCCCCGGCATTGCAAGCGGATTCTTTCCTCACTGACCCTCGGGGAAACCCACTGATAACCATGTGACCTAAAAGGTTCCCGGCCATGCTGAGTGGAGCAGGCCCCTCAATCACACCCCTGCAGAGGCAAGGCCTTTGCTCTGCCCTCCTCCCCGCTGCCTCCCCTGGGCTGGGCCTTCTCAGACCCGCGTCTGGAGTCCACTCAACTCCCGCAGAACCCCGCAGCCCCTGTCTCTGCGTGCCCCGCCCAGGCCTCCTTCAGCTCCGTAATCCTCCTCATCAAACAGTGTGCATCACTCCCTGTGGCTGACTGGCTACATTTAGGGAGGCAGTGAATCTGCTCCGTGCCTGCCTTGGGGCCTTTGCTCAGGCCGGTATTGCAGAGCGCTGACCAGTGACCTCCCTGAGACGTCCACATCCTCTTTCCTGAAACCTGCGAATGCCTCCTTAGGTGACAAAAGGCGCTTCGCAGATGTGACCACATTAAGGACCTTTCGATGGAGAGGTTATCTTGGCTTATCTGGTTGCCCTAAATGATACTAAGTGCCTCCCTAAGAGGGACACAGAAGGCTGTCAGACTCCAGAAGAGGAGGAGGCGAGGCGATGATCGCGGAGTGGGGGTGGCGTGGCCTGGAGTCCAGGAGCAGCGGCAGCCCCCAGAGCTGGAGGAAGCGAGGAAAGGGCTGTACCAGCGGCTCAGGAGAGCCAGCCCGATCAGACTGTGAGTCCAGCCCAGGAAAACCGGTTCTGCACTTCTGGCCTCCAGAACTGTAAGAGAATCAGCTTTGGTTGCTTTAAGCCACTGGATTTGTGGAGATGTGTTACAGCAGCCGCAAGATACAAGCGCAGGTGTGCCATATGATAGTGTCCGAGGTGGAGCTAGTGGTAAAGAACCCACCTGCCAGGCAGGAGCCTCAGGAGAGGCAGGTTCAGTCCCTGAGACAGGAAGATCCCTTGGAGAAGGGGTAGGCTACCCTCTCTCGTATTCTTGGGCTTCCCTGGTGGCTCAGACGGTTAAGAATCTGCCGCAATGCGGGAGACCTGGGTTCCATCCCTGGGTTGGGAAGATCCCCTGGGGAAGGGAAAGGCTACCCACTCCAGTATTCTGGCCTGGAGAATTCCATGGATAGAGGAGTCTGGTGGGCTCCAGTCCATGGGGTCACAGAGTCAGACAAAATGACTGAGGCAACTTAGCACACACCATGTAATAGTTCAAGTGAAGTGAAAGTCGCGTGTCCAAACTCTTTGTAACCCCATGGACTATACAGTCCATGGCATTCTCCAAGCCAGAATACCGGGGTGGGCAGCCTTTCCCTTCTCCAGGGGAATCTTCCCAACCCGGGTATTGAACCCAGATCTCCTGCATTGCAGGTGGATTCTTTACCAGCTGAGCCACAAGACAAGTCCCTAATAGGCACTTATTTTGGTGCCTCCTGGAGACTCCTTGGTCGAAGCTCTGCACACACCTCCTATTCTCTGTAGTCTCTGGGCCCGTGATGACAGTAAGCTACCCAGGGTCTTCTGGTACAAAGTGTTGTCTGTTTCAATGTCACATGCCATGCAAGCAACAACTGCTGGATACTTACTCAACCCTCTTGTAAAGGAAAACTTCCACAGGACCTGAACCTGTGACACTCTGTACCCAGTCACCTATTTCCTCGGTTATGGAAGCAACACCCAGTAAACTCAGTGTGACAGCAAGGCCTTGATGGCTTCCTCTCCCACAAATGCAGCTTTTGCTTCTGTCCGCGTCCTTGGAGTGGGGGACTCCTCTGCTGAGGGGGAGCATTCTGCAGAATGAAGGGCAGTTTCGTGAGGGGCGTCCTGACCGGGCCGACCTGCCTCAGCTCACTGGCATAAGGTTGGCCCTCAGCCTCCACAAGGGACTGACCGAGACCACTCTGAAAGACCAGCCAGTTTGTAAAGGCATCGCACTGGGTTGCTTTTCTGTACCAACGCTTGGCAGACCAACCTAGCTGATCGTCAGAATCACACGGGGAAGCTTTTCAAAAAGGTCAGGGGAGGGTTCTGGTGTCGCCCTTATAGTGTCTGACTTAGAAAGTTTGGGATGGAGCCTGGCCGTTTGCTGTTTTGGAGAGTCTTGGGCTTGGCCAGCTGGGAAAAGCACTGTTGTGAGCTTGCCAATATTCCTTCTTCTGAGAGCTTTGCCTCACTCTGTTTATGGCTAAGTGTGTCCCTGCAGCTTCCCTGGGTCAGGTAATATTTAAGAAACCGTTCAGTCACTGCTGGACACCCTGCCCTTCCGACACTCAGGAGATGGGTGTTGAATCACACCCTCTTCCAAACATAATTGCCTCCAGAGGCAGGATTCCATGACGAGAGCCACAGCTAGTGATGGCCAGGCAGGGAAACCCTTCACGCTCAGTGAAGCTCTCTCTTCTGTAGTTTGTCTAGCTCATTCAACCAAGACATTTATGGAGCACTTGTTACATGCCAGGGGGCTTCCCTGGTGGCTCAGATGATAATGCAGGTTAATACAATGCAGGAGACCCGGCTTCAGTTCCTGGGTTGGGAAGATTCCCTGGAGAAGGGCTTGGCTACCCACTCCAGTATTCTTGCCTGGAGAATCCCATGGACAGAGGGGCCTGCTGAGCTACCGTCCATGAGGTCACAGAGTCAGACACAACTGAGCAACTAACATTTTCACTTAAGTACCAGGAACCAGGAATATAAAAGTGAAGGAAATATACACAAATCCCTGCCCTTTAATCCACATCCGATCATCCCATCCTGTCATCCAGCAGACTGAAAGTTCCCCTAACCGGTGGACCACTGTGTCTGACTTCTCCTTTCAAGGATGAGGAAGCCCAATCCATCTTTTTATTCTTCAACCATCAGCCCAGCCCTGACCCCAATCCATCCATCAACTTTGTGGCTCTTGCCTGCGGCCCCCCAACAAGTTCCCCTTCTTCCTTCGTGAATAAGTGGAGATTTGTTCCTCTGTCCTCCACACAGGATTTCTAGGGCAGTGAAACTACCCCGTGTGATGCTGTAATAGTGGATGTGTGTCTTTGCGCATTTGTCAAAACCCATAAAGCAGACGCTAATGTGAACTGTGGACTTTGGTTATGAGGATGGTAGGAGGATGTTGATAGTGGCAGAGACTGTGCTTTTGTGGGAACTCTCTGTCCTTTCCGCTCAGTTTTGCTGTGAACCTAAGACTGCTCCAAGAAATTAAGTTTTTTTTTTTTTTTGGGTAGCATGACTTAGTGCAGAGCTTGCATGGTTCAGTTCAGTGCAGACCAGCTCCAGCAGCTCACGATAACCCATGTTCCCCTAGCCAGCACTGGGACTTTTTCTAGAGGCAATGCAGATTTTAAAGCAGAAAAATGACGAGATCGTTAGCGAGATTTAGGAAGAGGGCTGAATGGGAATTAGTTGAGCCAGCATCGAGTCGGGGAGCCATCGGAACTGTGTGGGGAGGGCCTCTTCTGCCTCGCTGCCCCCAGGCCATCCGCTCTGGAAACCTGCGGGGAGCGGAAGAATTCCCCCAAGGCCCAGGGGAAACCCCAGCCTACTTCCTCTCACCCCGGCGTTTTGGCATAACAGGTGTAGGCATCCTCTGAGAGTGGAGGAAGCACCTTGGCAGTGCTGGGTTCCACCTGTGGCTTAGGGATCTCCATCAGGAGCCTTCCGGGCAGACATGCATGCAAAGCACCCACGTATGCCTGGTAGAGACTCGGCTACCCTCCCTAAGAATGGGGGTAGACTACGGTCAGGCCCAGTGGGCACCCAAGAAGGGCTTGGGCTTCATGGTCTTTCTCTAAGGCACGCTCCTCTCTGCCTACTCAGATGTCTGTCATCACCCCTTTTCATTTACTTTTTTAGTTTTTCTAAAAAAAACTTCTCTTTTTTTTAGGCCTCACCCAATCTTCTCTCATTGATTCCCCTTTATTTCCTCCAAGGACTCAGAAACCTTAATGTCAATTTCAATTTCCAAACCTTGGAGCTATTGAGAAAAGTGTTTCCTCTGGATCAATGCTTCCTCCTGACTTGACATGGAGTGATTAACGACTGGTGTATGATTTCACTGGGAGGAAAAAAAAACAGAAGCCAATAGAACTGTAATCCATGGATATAAAACACACTGGTTTTATGGAAAGGCCCTAAACGCTCAAAGAAGAAAGATGCTCTAGTTCACCGCCCTTTCTTGGTCCACTAAGCTTGTCACCACATCCAGAAACTAGGTCTGTTTGGCAGGAGTCCCTTCAAGATTTTTCTGCCAACTGTGTGTGGACATTTCTTTCCCTCCCCATAATTTCAAATAGACTACTTTGCCGGCCACATCAGCGATTTTGCTTAGCAATTAAAAGTTATTTACAGTTGCTAATTGACTTACTGGGGTCACTTCTTGAAAAGTGAAAGCGTTAGTCACTCAGTTATGTCCAACTCTTTATGACCCCATGGACTGTAGCCCACTAGGCTCCTCTGTCCATGGCATTTTCCAGGCAAAAACACTGGAGTGGGTAGCCATGCCCTCCTCCAGGAGATCTTCCTGACCCAGGGATAGAACTCAGGTCCCCCACCTTGCCGGTGGACTCTTTATCGTCTGAGCCACCAGGGAAGCCCTGGGGTCCTTTGTTAGTGAACCAGAAAGGCTCGAGTTTCCACTGGTGTGAAGTTCGGCTATTCCTCCGGGGGTGCCCCCAGTTATTCCTTCTGCAGCGCCCGTGCCTGTCTCCCCAGAACTCCCCTCCTGGATTTGGGAGCACCCATACCGTGGAAAATTCTGAAAAAGATGGGAATACCAGACCACCTGACCTGCCTCTTGAGAAACCTATATACAGGTCAGGAAGCAACAGTTAGAACTGGACGTGGAACAGACTGGTTCCAAATAGGAAAAGGAGTACGTCAAGGCTGTATATTGTCACCCTGCTTATTTAACTTCTATGCAGAGTACATCATGAGAAACGCTGGCCTGGAAGAAGCACAAGCTGGAATCAAGATTGCCGAGAGAAATATCAATAACCTCAGATATGCAGATGACACCACCCTTATGGCAGAAAGTGAAGAGGAGCTAAAAAGCCTCTTGATGAAAGTGAAAGAGGAGAGTGAAAAAGTTGGCTTAAAGCTCAACATTCAGAAAATGAAGATCATGGCATCCGGTCCCCTCACTTCATGGGAAATAGATGGGGAAACAGTGAAAACAGTGGAAACGGTGTCAGACTTTATTTTGGGGGCTCCAAAATCACTGCAGATGGTGAGTGCAGCCATGAAATTAAAAGACGCTTACTCCTTGGAAGAAAAGTTATGACCAACCTAGATAGCATATTCAAAAGCAGAGACATTACTTTGCCAATTAAGGTCTGTCTAGTCAATGCTCTGGTTTTTCCTGTGGTCGTGTATGGTTGTGAGAGTTGGACTGTGAAGAAAGCTGAGCGCCAAAGAATTGATGCTTTTGAACTGTGGTGTTGGAGGACTCTTGAGAGTCCCTTGAGGTGCAAGGAGATCCGGCCAGTCCATTCTGAAGGAGATCAACCCTGGGATTTCTTTGGAAGGAATGTTAAAGCTGAAACTCCAGTACTTTGGCCACCTCATGCGAAGAGTTGACTCATTGGAAAAGACTCTGATGCTGGGAGGGATTGGGGGCAAGAGGAGAAGGGGACAACTGAGGATGGGATGGCTGGATGGCATCACTGACTTGATGGACGTGAGTCTGAGTGAACTCCGGGAGTTGGTGATGGACAGGGAGGCCTAGCGTGCTGCCATTCATGGGTCGCAAAGAGTAGGACAAGACTGAGCGACTGAACTGACTGAACTGAACTGATGCTCCCCTCCCAGGCAAAGCAAAGGGAGACGCTCACCGGCTCGTCTGCCCCTCTGCCCGGTGCCCCTTCTCCACACCACTACTTGCAACGTCGAGGAAGATTCTCCTGAAGGATTTAGAACAGCTCAAGAGAATGACATGGTCAGAGTAGGAGGTTTTTAACAGCACAAGGTGGCATCCCCTTCACAGGTCCAGAGGGAAGAGAAACCAGCTGGGCTGGGAATGTCACAGGCTCTCCCCTTCTCCCCTGGCTCACAGAGCCGGTCCTCAGCCCAGAGGTACCTGTCGCCCTGCTGAGTTTGCCTTCAGAATGCGCCCTGAGGGTGTTAGATCAGGCAGGCCACCACGGGCCTCACAGGGGCCCCTCTAGTCTCCTCATCCTTCCCTCCCAAACATCAAGCCGGTGCCAGCTGGGACAACACACACAAGCACACTCACATACACATGCATGTGCACACGTGCGCGCACCCAAGTTCAGCCTCAGTGAAGAGCCACAGAGTCAAAACCAAGGATCGGAACAGAAGCATTTTCCTAAGGACCCCACAGTCGTGATGCCATCGGGAGGGTGTGATTGCATCTTGTCCTCATGTGCTTCACTCACCGCCACTCCCGCCCCACACCTTTCAGATTTTGCTTCCTTGGGCCGGAGAAAGGAGCTCATTTCTTACAAGGCCGGAGGGGCTGGGCCGTCCTCTCCAGCTGGGCAGGAGGGGAGTGAGGTGTGAAACTGAAAGGAAGTGTGATTCCTCCCGAACTTCTGCAAGGAGCAGGGTCTGCATTTTAAAAGGAAGCTTCTGAGCCGGGGAGGGTCAGGGAGGACCTCACTCCCACTCCCTGACCTTCCCTCCTCTCAGGAACACCGAGTGCTCCGCCAGCACGTCGACTGAAAGTCTCTGCCAGTGCCTTTATGAGCTCTTGGCGCCTGACCCTGGGAGGGTCCCTTCCCCTGCTGGTCTGTCACACTTTCAGCGCCTCTGTGAATTTTATTTCCCCACAAGAGTACCATTCACTTAACATTTTTAACTTCTGCACAAGCTATTGATATTTTTAAGGAATTACTATTATAAGTATGATAGATAAATAAATAGACAGATGATAGATAAAGACGATGGATGGTCGGACATGGACCTATGGACCGACGAATAGTTAAGATAATACTTTCTCTCTCCAAACCTAACACATTCCAGCTATTTCCTTGGAGCAGGCGCCTCAGCCTTCTGGCCACTTATTAGTTGAAAAGGGGCCTCCCATGTGAATCTTCAGACTCAGCTGAAGAGGAGCCTTCGTCAAGCTGGGGAGGAGACGGCTGCACTGACCGCTTCATCAGGGGGTCAGGCCTCCGCATCCCCAGGAAAATGCTCGTCAGAATTTGCTTCAAGCCCACTCGGACCCTGGGAAGTAGCAGCAGGAACAGCTGTCTTCTGAGGCCCTTGCTGGCCGGTCTGCGTCTTGAAAATTTTAAGGAAAGGCTTCATGACACCAGTGTCCTTGATCAAGTATGTTGTGGCAGCAATCAGAAACTCGTTGCACCGCTGGCCTCTTCACCCACCACACCATGAACTTTCCAAGTCACCATGGGAAGCTTCCTGTCCTCCATGAGTCCCTCCCCGAAGGGCCCCCCTGTGGGAAGGTTCCAGTCCTGAGTCACGGAGACGGATCCAGGAAAAAGGCGTGGCCAAGACACAGATGTCTGGTGCTGTTTCCAGCAGCTCCTGCTCACCAGCTGACCCTGGACCCCCACAGATGCGCTGAGTCATCGCTTCCTCGATCCAAAGAGCCTTCCAGAGATCACCGTGGTACAGCCTCTGTGTTTGGAAGTAAATACAGTTTCTCAAGAATCTTTAAGCAGGAAAATCATCATGGAGCCGAAGCAAAATAATGTATCAAAGGCCTCAAAGATTCTTCGGTGAATTACCTTCAAAGTTTTACAAACCTGCTTTCTTTGTCTGCCCTGCCTTTTTTTCCTCCCTGTGTCTTGAAAATTTAAGGAAAGGCTTCACGACACCAGTGTCCTTGATAGATTGTGTTGTAGCAGCAATCAGAAACTCTTCCCATCTTTGTAGAGAGAGAGGGGTTTTAAAGGCATATCATTTACCTCTACTTATATTTAGTTATGGGACTTCCCAGGTGGCTCAGTGGTAAAAAAAATCCGCCTGCCAATGCTGGAGATGTGGGTTCGATCCCTGGGTCGGGAAGATCACATGGAGAAGGAAATAGCCACCCACTCCAGTATCCTTGCCTGAAGAATCCCATGGACAGAAGAGGCTGACGGGCTACAGTCCATGGGGACACAGTGTCAGACAGGACTGAGCAACTGAATAACAAATAACAACCTATTTAGGTGTGTAGTCTACTTGTCCACACAAAGTAAGATAGGCTAATTACTTCAGAAAACCACAGAACAATTTTTTTAAAGGTAACATCAAAAGTAAAGTCAAATTTCATCCAGTCAAAATATTTGAGTATAAACAATGCCTTGAATTTTAAAGCATTTCAAGAATGAGCATTTCAAATGATGCAGTGTTCTCTCAAACTACAAACCTAGCCTAGCATAGATGCTGTGTTTATGTGGGATCGTATTCATAAATACAAATGCTAAGTTTCAGAAAGCATGAAATCAAACCTCTTCATATCCACACCCCCCATATTATTTAAAGACAGGGAGCTCATATTTTGAGTGTGAGAACAGAGCTGCTTTGCATCCTAACTCACAGAACTATTCTGTACTAGGGATAGGAGCAAAAATAACCTTGATTTTTATAGACTTGTATTTTTTTCCAAGGCCTTGGCCCATAATCTTATTAAATGTAACAGTTCAAAATAAGCTTCCCTGGGAAACTTTGAAAACTGACTCAGAAAACTTTGAAAACCTTGATATATATGTTATTAATTTTTAACTATCAAATATGATTATTACCCCAAAGTCAGAAATAATGCTGAAGGATATAATTTAAGAAGTGAATGCATGCATATTAAGTTGTGTCTGAGTCTTTGTGACCCCGTGGACCCCTTTGTGAGCCCTGTCAGGCTCCTCTGTCCATGGGATTTCCCAGGCAAGGATATTGGAGTGGGTAGCCATTTCCTTCTCCAGGGGATCTTCCTGACTTAGGGATAGAACTCGCATCTCCTGATTTCTGCCCTGGCAGGTGGATTCTCTACCACTGAGCCATCGGGGAAGCCCAGGAAGTGAACACAGGTACATATGTACATGTGTGTATGTATAATGTATTTGGTTGCTCCAGGTCTTCATTGCAACATGCAGGATCTTTAGCTGCAGCATGAGCGATCTTTTTAGCTGTGGCCTGTAGGATGTAGTTCCCTGACCAGGGATCGAACCCCAGCCCCCTGCATTGGGAGTTTGGGGATCTTAGCCACTGGACCACCAGAGAATTCCCAAGAAGTGAATATCTGTCCTTCCTACCCTCTGTTGGAGATCATCACAATCCGTAGTTTCGTGTGTATATTTTCAGAGCTTTAGATAGATACATTTGTACACACATACACATATATTCAAATATGCATGTATACCCACATGTACACAGAGGTGCTTTTTTTTCTTTGGCAGAATTTGTTTGGTAAGAGACTGGATGTTAATTGTTCCCACCACAGAAAAGAAACGGTGACTGAAACATGATGGAAGTGTTAGCTGGCTCTGTGGTGGCGGTCAGAATGCAGTACACGCAAGCGTCGAACCAGCAAGTGGTACGCCTCCAACGTGCCCACTGTTCCAAGCCAGTCACATTTCCGTTTTCTCAAGTGAAAGGCAAACGGGGTGTAATATACCAGCTGTTCTGCTGCTTGCTGTTCTCATGTAAGGATCTGTCAAAGCATTTCTCCAGGTTGGCGGTTGGCAGAAAGGTGATTCACATGCGCTGTGTGCTCTGTATGGGGCCGTGTGCTCTGTATGGGGCCGTGTGCTCTGTCCAGGGCCGTGTGCTGTGTATGGCGCTGTGTGCTGTGTATGGGGCCGTGTGCTCTGTATGGGGCCGTGTGCCGTGTATGGGGCCGTGTGCCGTGTATGGGGCCGTGTGCCCTGTCCTGAGCCATGTGCCCTGTCCGGAGCCGTGTGCTGTGTATGCCGCTGTGTGCTGTGTATGGGGCCGTGTGCTCTGTCCAGGGCTGTGTGCTGTGTATGGGGCCGTGTGCTCTGTCCGGGGCCGTGTGCTCTGTCTAAGGCTGTGTGCTCTGTCCAGGGCCGTGTGCTGTGTATGGCACTGTGTGCTGTGTATGGGGCCGTGTGCTCTGTCCTGGGCCGTGTGCCCTCTATGGGGCCGTGTGCTCTGTCCGGGGCCATGTGCTCTCTATGGGGCCATGTGCTCTGTCCGGGGCCGTGTCCTCTGTATGGGGCCGTGTGCCATGTATGGGGCCGTGTGCCCTATCCTGGGCCGTGTGCCATGTATGGGGCCGTGTGCCCTGTCCTGGGCTGTGTGCCCTGTCTGGGGCCGTGTGCTCTGTCCGGGGCCGTGTGCTCTGTATGGGGCCGTGTGCCATGTATGGGGCCGTGTGCCCTATCCTGGGCCGTGTGCCATGTATGGGGCCGTGTGCCCTGTCCTGGGCTGTGTGCCCTGTCTGGGGCCGTGTGCTCTGTCCGGGGCCGTGTGCTCTGTATGGGGCCGTGTGCCATGTATGGGGCCGTGTGCCCTATCCTGGGCCGTGTGCCATGTATGGGGCCGTGTGCCCTATCCTGGGCCGTGTGCCATGTATGGGGCCGTGTGCCCTGTCCAGGGCCGTGTGCCCTGTATGGGGCCATGTGCTCTGTCCGGGGCTGTGTGCTCTGTATGGTGCCGTGTGCCCTGTATGGTGCCGTGTGCTCTGTATGGGGCTGTGTGCTCTGTATGGTGCCGTGTCCTCTGTATGGGGCCGTGTGCTCTGTCCCGGGCTGTGTGCTCTGTCCAGGGCCATGTGCTCTGTCTAGGGCTGTGTACTCTGTCCGGGGCCGTGTGCTCTCTCTAGGGCCGTGTGCTCTGTATGGTGCCGTGTGCTGTGTATGGGGCCGTGTGCTCTGTATGGGGCCATGTGCTCTGTCCAGGGCCGTGTGCTCTGTCTAAGGCTGTGTGCTCTCTCCAGGGCCGTGTGCTCTGTCTAAGGCCATGTGCTCTGTATGGGGCCGTGTGCTGTGTATGGGGCCGTGTGCTCTGTATGGGGCCGTGTGCTCTGTCTAAGGCCATGTGCTCTGTATGGGGCCGTGTGCTGTGTATGGGGCCGTGTGCTCTGTATGGGGCCGTGTGCTCTGTCTGGGGCCGTGTGCTCTGTATGGGGCCATGTGCTCTGTCCGGGGCTGTGTGCTCTGTATGGCACTGTGTGCTCTGTCCGGGGCCGTGTGCTCTGTCCGGGGCTGTTTGCTCTGTATGGTGCCGTGTGCTGTGTATGGGGCCGTGTGCTCTGTATGGGGCCATGTGCTCTGTCCAGGGCCGTGTGCTCTGTCTAAGGCTGTGTGCTCTGTCCGGGGCTGTGTGCCCCGTATGGTGCCGTGTGCTCTGTATGGGGCCGTGTGCTCTGTCTAAGGCTGTGTGCTCTCTCCAGGGCCGTGTGCTCTGTCTAAGGCCGTGTGCTCTGTATGGGGCCGTGTGCTCTGTCTGGGGCCGTGTGCTCTGTATGGGGCCATGTGCTCTGTCCGGGGCTGTGTGCTCTGTATGGCACTGTGTGCTCTGTCCAGGGCCGTGTGCTCTGTCCGGGGCTGTTTGCTCTGTATGGTGCCGTGTGCTGTGTATGGGGCCGTGTGCTCTGTATGGGGCCATGTGCTCTGTCCAGGGCCGTGTGCTCTGTCTAAGGCTGTGTGCTCTGTCCGGGGCTGTGTGCCCCGTATGGTGCCGTGTGCTCTGTATGGGGCCGTGTGCTCTGTCTGGGGCCGTGTCCTCTGTATGGGGCCGTGTGCTCTGTCTAAGGCTGTGTGCTCTCTCCAGGGCCGTGTGCTCTGTCTAAGGCCGTGTGCTCTGTATGGCGCTGTGTGTTCTGTCCGGGGCCGTGTGCTCTGTCTGGGGCTGTGTCCTCTGTATGGGGCTGTGTGCTCTGTCTGGGTTGTGTCCTCTGTATGGGGCTGTGTGCTCTGTATGGGGCTGTGTCCTCTGTATGGGGCTGTGTGCTCTGTCTGGGGCTGTGTCCTCTGTATGGGGCTGTGTCCTCTGTATGGGGCTGTGTGCTCTGTATGGGGCTGTGTGCTCTGTCCTGCAATCTGAGCTCCCAGTCTGCAGTCTTGTTGTCCTGACCCGGCATCTGGATCAGGGCACCCAACTGAGTCCTGTTCTTCCTGATCTCACTCTGGACCAGGTCGTAGGTTTGGAGGCAACTGGTCGGCGCTGGTGAGAGGGGCCGTGGCGGGCAGCAGCAACACGAGACCTCCAGCCTCCAAACAGCTCGGGGAGGCCCGAGAACCCAGCCTTGGCGAGAGAGGACTCGAGCCCAAGTCTTGGGCTCCATCAGTGCAACGTCCACTCCTCCTGGGTCCCTCTGGCCCCCTAACTCTGGGAAAGCAGACCCCCCTCCTCAGGGAGTCCCCGGGCCTCACCCCTGCCTATCACACTCGGGCCTGTGATCCCTCCATTTTCCAATGAGAAGGCCAAACTCTGTTGTGAACTACTGCTGCTCAGTCTGAGAGTTTGGAGCTGAACAGCCCGGGGCCCAGGCACCACCCCCAGCGTGTATGAGCCGCGTTGAGTCTAGACAAGCAATTGGCCTTTCTCTGCCCTGGGCTGCAGCTCTGCGTAACATGTGGGTTAGTCATCCCTCCCTGTTAGAATCGAGAGGATTACATGGCATAGGACTCGTGAGGTGTTCACTTAACGCCCAGACTTGCAGTTAGTGCTGAAACCATGGCAGGCACTGTCACTCCTATGAAGGATCCTTCCTAAGAACCTGTGCTGCAGAGAACTTGGTAGAACTTGGTAGACCAAATGGGATGAGAGGGCTGTGATTCGGCGAGGTCATACGTGGTCCTGCCTCCTACAGACACAGACCCCAGCCTCGTACGCACTGGGCTGTCCGCACAGGCCTGCTTCAAGGTCTTCACTCTTGGCCAGCCCCGCCCTCCTCACTCGAGCCTGCATCTTAGACCTTCTTGGAGATTGGGTTCATCAGCAGTCCTCCTAGCACCCTGCACCCCAAAGATCCCGGAGCTGCAGAGAGAGGTCCCCCTGTAGGAGAGGCCCCTGGAGAAGCATTGACTCACGGCCCAGATCAGGGGCACCCAGAGCTCTCCGAAGTCCTGGAATCATGGCCACCGTCAGCCCCACACAGGACGTGTGGGTGGATTCTGACGGAGCATTTTTATCTCGGTCCAGTGGAACTGAAGGTCAAGAGACCCCGGTGTTCTGCCTTGGGCAGCATTCAGATCTGACTGCACATGTTTTCTCATCTCTAACAGGAGCTCGTTCCAGCCTCAGCGTTGTGGTGAGAATTAAACAAACCCGTGTTCACAGAGCGCCGGCCCTGTGCGGGAGCCTGCTCTGGGGTGGCTGATCCAGAGGGCCCCAGGGTCCCCCCGGCCAGGGGCCCAGCGGCCTGGCAGCCCCAGAGCCGGCTCCGGTCTCAGTGTGCAGACCGGAAACGGGTAGTGTGATGGTCATACAGAATAAAGCCCCGAACTATACACCGGAAAATGGCCAATTATTCATGTATTCTTTACCACAAGTGAAAAACGCCATAGGGTACAAACTACACGTCCCTGCCTGCTCCGCGCCTCTCTCTGTCTCGAGCATTGCTGGAGAAATCGGCCCCTTTGTAGGAAAACGCGCGGGTACAAGGTGAGGTCCCAGGTGTGCAGAACGCCACTGAACGTATGTGAAAGAAACGCAATAAATCAGAACCGCTTATAAAAGCTTCGTAGTTTGCCTTCTTAGAACTGAAAGCCTTCAATGTTAACACCCTCAGAGCAGGATGCCGGCAAGAAAGAGGGATCAGAGGCCCCTCCGCTGCTCCCGGCACCCTGACTCTGTGAAGCTGTGCTTGGGGGTGGGGTGCTGTCCCCCAGGGTACCTGGCCCCCACCGCCCGCAGAGAGGCCGCTCCTCACTGGGCAGTGCCCAGGTCAACCCTGGCTTCTGCACAGCAGAGACATCACAGGGCCTGGGGTCCCAGTTTGCAGGTGCGTGCTCAGTCACTCAGCCGTGTCCAGCTCTTTGTTACCCACCCCACAGACTGTAACCTGCCAGGCTCCACCATCCATGGAATTTTTCAGGCAAGAAACTGGAGTGGGTGGCCATTTCCTCCTCCAAGGGACCTTCCCAACCCAGGGATCAAACCCACGTTCCCTGTGTCTCCTGCATTGGTGGATGGATTCTTTATCACTGAGCCACCTGGGAATCCCCTGGTTTGCAGAGGGTTCAGCCAAATAGTTTCAGAGGAAAGAGCAAAATTAAAGATGTGGCGGGAGAAGAGGTTAAACAGGAAGCTTTTAATAGTAATTCAAAGTGCTGATTAAAAGCACTCATTCATTTTGTAGCTTTCTCAGAGGGACACGACTCCTGGTGAGACCTCTCCAGTTTCATCTCCCTGCCTTCAAAGGCTGGTCAGACGCTGGACAGGAAAAGTGATTAGGGAGAAGGAAAGTAGTGGCAGAGAATGAAGGTTTGAAGTGCTGAGAGTCTGGAGAAAAGAGGCTTGGGGATGATACACTGCCTCCGGCTTGGGGAAGCGGTGTGATGATGCGATAGGAAGCGGTGTGATGACGTGATAGGAAGCGGTGTGATGACGCAATAGGAAGCGGTGTGATGACGCGATAGGAAGCGGTGTGATGACGTGATAGGAAGCGGTGTGATGACGTGGTAGGAAGCGGAACGAAATGACGGAGCGTCGCCTGCTCTTTCCAGGCTCCAAAACGGAGCTCGGGGCCTAGAAGACATGGTGGGAAGGAAGGTGAGGATCCCAGCCAGTCAGGTGCCCCCCCAGCTAGGCAGACAGTTCTAGAAAACCCACAGGGGTGCCCTGCTCAGAAGAGAAACAGATGAGACGGGGTGGGGGTCCATCTCATCATCGCCACTGGGAAATCAGGTCCAGAGGCCTGCAGTCTTCAGGAATGCGAGGGAAGAAGAGCGCTCCTGCTGAGAAGGGGGGCAAGAGCCTCCAGGGAAGGCCTCCAGAGCTGCTGAAAATGGTCCTGCAGTTTCTTAAGATGTGTTTTCAAATGTGACACCTGGTAAGTGGACTCTGAACTCTGCCCCAGACCAGAGATTTCTTTCAAGCTTTGGCAGTGAGCGAGTTAGAACGTCCTGGTGGGGTCGGGGCACCTTCCTCACCAACAATCACACACTGCATGGGTGACTACCTGTCTTCTGTTCTTGCCCTGGGCATTCTTGCTAAGGGCATTCTCTTAGGGCTGTGGGAAGGAGGAGAAGGAGCTGTAGTGGGGTGGGGGGCAGTTCTCAGCGAAGACAGGGGGCTGAAGGGTTGGGGCAGAGAGATCCCTGGACCACCAGTCAGAAGTTTGAGACTCTGACATCAGGGAATAGAAGTTGGGAGGACAGATGTCCCTCGGTTTTTACTATGCAGAAGTGCTCCGTCAGCCATTCTTATGTCCTTAATGGACAAACCAACTCAGTGCCCTGCAGCTCAGAGGCGCTTGCTTGAGGAAAGACCAGCTGGAGGCCTCACACCCGCCGAGGCCCTCGGAAGCCATGTGGTAAGGGCCTCTCTACTACAGACATAGATGCTGTCCTCCAGCTCTTGGAGTGCAGTCTCGGCCCCAGAGACTCTTGACTCCACATCCAGGAACTTCCCACTTTGTAGATGCTTCCAGATGTTTCCAGGATGACCCACGGAGGAGCCCTGCTCCACCGTTTTCTGTCAGCCAGTCTTTTTCAGAGGGAGCTGCCACGATGGCAACGCTTCCAGTGTATCTGCCAGCTCCGAGTTTGTGACTGAGACCCCCCTTTATGCCGCACTGGGTCCGAGTAGCACTCTTCCCTCCAGGATTGTCTGGGCCCATTCTCCATATTAGCTACAGCTTTTTGTTGTTGTTTAGTTCCTTAGTCATCTTCAAATCTTTGGGATCCCATGGACTGTGGCCTTCCAGGCTCCTCTGTCCATGGGGATTCTCCAGGCAGGAATACTGGAGCACACTACCGTGCCCTCCTCCAGGGGACCTCCCTGACCCAAGGACTGAACCTGTGTCTCCTGCTCTGCAGGTGGATTCTTTACCTCTGAGCCACCTGGGAAGCCCTGTTTGCTACAGTACGAGTGCCTTTTGTAGAAGTTGTAATAAAGATTGAATTGTACTTGGAACCACTACACTTTTCCGCATGTCTTCTATGAGGCAGGCCTTACTCTTGACACAACAGAAAGGGTTCTTCAGTTGTAAAATGAAAAGATGAGAGAAAAATCTGACTTTGGGGAGTTTAAAAATTGGTGATAAGTAGAGCTGTTTTCATGGAATATTTATGAGCCTTTCCTAGCTCTGCTCCAGCCAGCCCCACCAAGGGCCATTCCAGAGACCTCACCGGCCCCCATCCTCTTCTGCTGTGTCCTTGATCTTTGGGGAGCCTCCTTCAATAGCATGGGCCAGAAGGGGATTGACTTAAATGGCTAAAGTGGATTAAAACACACGTATTTTAGAGGGGAATGTTTGCATCTGTGCATTAATTCTCTGGACTGCTCTAGCTCATTCGATTCCCAAGGAACATTTACATCACCGATTGCAGGTGAGAAAACTGAGGCAAAAGTAATTGCCTCATCTAAAGTTACACAATTAGTTAGTGTGAGAACCAGACCCTTAGCCCCAGGCTTCTGGCTCCAAGTTCGGGAGCCTTCCATTAAGTGCATACTTACTATCATTCAAACGCCAGGCCAATCTGTATGTCCCGACATAAAGGACAGTAAAATAAAACTGGGACCAAAGAGAGAAAATAATTTAAGTGGTTAAGAGAAAATTCACCCTTCTTGTGAAACCCTATCCAGATGACAAGCTGCTTTGGAACAACATAAAAATGAAGAGGGGAGTGTTTCTCAAGGTGCTTTTCTCCAGAAAGTTCTCTGTGCTGTTTCCTTGTTCTCCAGAAATGTGCTGACCAACCACCTGGCAGTCACCAAGGAAGTTGTAATTTCCAGTAAGTATACCTTTCCATAAATGGGGGCTTCCGTGATAGCTCAGTTGGTAAAGAATCCGCCTGCAATGCAGGAGACCCTGGTTCAGTTCCTGGGTCAGGAAGATCCACTGGAGAAGGGATAGGCTACCCACTTCAGTGTTCTTGGGCTTCCCTGGTGGCTCAGCTGGTAAAGAATCTGCGTGCAATGTGGGAGACCTGGGTTCATTCCCTGAGTTGGGAAGGGTCCCTGGAGAAGGGAAAGGCTACCCACTCCAGTATTCTCTGGCCTGGAGAAGTCCATGGGGGTCACAAAGAGTTGGACATGACTGAGCCACTTTCACTTTTCATAAATGACTCGGTAAATGCTTGACTTGTGTACTTTTTGTGTTAATACATTGAGAAAATTGGAACTGACCATTTGTCCTGACTCTTGCTTGGCAAGTACGGTGCATAACCTTCTTCTCCTCTCTAGTCTCTGTCGGGGAAAATAAAGGACAAAGAATTTGTGCGTGCTAAGTCGCTCAGTCATGTCAACTCTTGTGACCCATGGACTGCAGCCCACAATGCCTCTATCCATGGGATTCTCCAGGCAAGAATACTGGAGTGGGTTGCCATGCCCTCCCCCAGGGCATCTCCCCGACCCAGGAATCCAACTTGCATTACTTCTTCCTCCTGCATTAGCAGGCAGGTTCTTTATCTCAAGTGCCACTTGGGAAGCCCACAAAGAAGTCAGCCCAAAGATTCCAACTTAGTTTCTTTTTCAAAGAAAACTTTCATTGGAGTATGGGGCTTCCCTTAGTGGCTCAGTGGTAAAGAATCCACCCGCCAATGCAGGAGACATGGGCTCAATCCCTGGGTCGGGAAGATCCCCTGGCAATCCACTCCAGTATTCTTGCCTGTTGAATCCCATGGACAGAGGATCCTGGCTGGCTACAGTCCATGGGGTTACAAAGAGTCGACGCGACTTAGCGACTGAACAACAGTGATCTTTTAAAACTTCAGATTAATTAGTCTTCTATTTGTAAACCTTCAACAGAATCCCTTGTCCTCTCTTGGCGTCTTTCTGGATTAATCTTGAGGGTGGCCAGTAGTTGCTTGCTGAGCTCTCACGGTCCCCATATGTGAACTAGAACTATGTCTCCCCAAGATGAACAGATGTCTGACCTGGCTTCAGCTGCCTGACTAGGGAGAGACCGGGACGTGATTCCCTCCGTTTGGTCTCTGGCAGCAGAGTACAGTGGTCGGGAGCCCACCAGAAGCAATTCTGCACACAGATGCCGGACGTTAGGTCTGCGGCCTGGTCTCCACTGGAGCGGGAGACACTGCTGGCACCCACCGCCTGGCCCTCCTGCCCCCGAGCACAGCGAGCCTGCAGGCCCTGCTCTGAGGGAGGACAGACTGAGATAAGAGGTGCTCCCGATTTTACAATCCAGGAAAGCCATGCATTCCTCAAAACGAAAAGTACAATAAACTGTTCCAAATGCTCAGAGTACAGACTACAGCTCCCAGACTTGTGTATTTTATTGTTTTCAATTCCAAAACACAGGTGACTCTGCTCAGGAGACCCAAGGCTCCAGAACCCGCCAGAGACAGCACCTTCCACGCCCAGAGGAGCACATGCCCCAGACACTCATCTGCTCACACTCACGTACTTACACACATCCACACACCTGCACAACTCTCACGGCCATGCGCTCACGCACACTCGTGCACATGCATGCGCACACTCCTGTACACACTGTTGCACTGGGGGTCTGCAGGGCCTGGTGGGCACTCCTGCTCCCGCACAGGGGAGACCCCGGCGCCAGACCCGTCCCTCCTGTCACTCGAAGGGGTGATTGCCGAAGACGGCTGGGGCCTTCCGAGCAGCGCCGGGGGTCCCACGGTGAGGGTCCCCGTGCAGACGGCTCCTCACCCCGGGGCGCGGCTCCTCGCCATCCCGCAGCTCCCGCAGCACAGCCTGGAGCAGGCTTCGCAGCCTCCCGAGCACGCGGGGTGCGCCCTGGGTGCCGGGGGCCGCGCACTCCTGCACTGCCGCCCGCAGCTGCCCCTGCAGCGGGCCTGACACCGCGGAGCTGCCGAGGGGCGAGGAGAACCAGTGGCGGAAGATCTTGTCGCAGACCACCTGGGGGAGAGGGGGATTATCAGCTCAGGGCGTGGGGGGTCCCTCCTGCACCTGTCCCTCCCCGGGGACCTCTCCCGGAGCCCCACCCGCCCAGCGCCACTGGAGACTAGAAGGCTGTCCCGCAGGGGTGGAGATGTCGCAGGGGAAGCTGCAGGTGATGCTCAGAGACCACTGAGGAGCTTGCAGCAGGAAGTCAGAGCCGGGAACCGCTGCTTAAGGAGTAGGCCCTGGGCGGCCCTAGGCTGCCAGCCCTGTGGTCACAGGCCTCACTTTCTCATTCAAGGCTGATGACAGTGACGGTCATCACCACTTGGCAGGTGGTCCCCAAGGCCACACGACACGCTGGTAACAAGGGGTATATGAATGTGATAGTACTTTCCGGCTCCCTGGGAAAAAGGTATATCGGAAGGGAGAGGCTAGTTCTTTAAAGGAGCATTTGTGTGCTGTGCTGTGCTTAGTCACTCGGTCATGTCCAGACTCTTTTCCACCCCTTAGGCTGTAGCTTGTCAGGCTCCCCGGTCCATGGGGATTCTCCAGGCAAGAATACTGGAATGGGTTGCTATGCTCTCTTCCAGGGGATCTTCCCAGCCCAGGGAGCAAACCCAGGTTTCCTGCATTTCAGGTGGATTCTTTACCATCTGAGCCACCAGGGAAGCCCATGAATACTGGAGTGGGTAGCCTATCCCTTCTCCAGGGGAAATTCCTGACCCAGGAAACCCAAGAAGCCTTTAAGATGTTTTATTTTAGGAGAAGTAAAAGTGAAGTCTCTCTCTCATAGTCTTTAATTCTCCTTGGGTATGAAATTTACTGGGGCTGAAGATCTCTTTAAATTCTCAATTTAAACATGCTGTTTTGCTCTTTTACAGCCTTCCTGGTTTTCTCCCTGTTGGATGGAGCACAATTCATGCATAATTAATATTCTGCTCTATTTTTCTACATCACACTTTATATTATACTCATTTAACAAATGCCTCAATTTTATAATCTACTGTTTCATGGGAGACAAATAATTTTGACTTTCATTTACTAATCCCTGCAAGGATGAGGATTCTATTTAAAAACAAATGTTCTTATTTCTCTTTTGAATTGATAACGCATCTTCAGGTACAAACACTGAAAATGTCCCACCAATTAGGCTTTAATCTTAAGCTCCATCCAACTCCTAAAAACCAGACACTCAGCTCTCAGCTCTGAGAGGCACCCACTCCCTTGAATGTCCTTCTGGTGAGTTACTGTTTCATGCATTTCCTTTTTCTTTTACTTTCCATGGATGGGAGTGTATTACACACACTATTCTATAGCTTCCATTTAACCAAACATCAGAGAGACCTTCCAAATCACTACAAGGGTATTCCATTTGTTTAATGACTGTACCTCAAATGCATATCATAAATTATTTAGCTTGTTCCCTACTGATGGAAATTTAGGTTGCTCACTAACTTTTGCTATTATGAAAAATGCTGTAATACATATCTTTCAGATGTCATTTTCCTTTTGAATATGACTAAAACTTCTGGAAATGAAATTTATGGGCTAAGGGGTATGCACATTTTTGTTCTGACAGATATTACCAGACTGACCCCATAAAAAGTGTACCAAGTTATTACACTCTTACAGCAACATACACTAAGAACACCCTCAACAATGTGTGTTGTCTTTTATTTTTGTCAATTGAAAAATTATTTGATTTGTATCGCTCTTCTTATCAGTCAGGTTGAAAGTATTTGTTCTTCCTTTCCAGTGACTGGTCAAGTTGATATACTTTGCCCACATTTCTGTTAGGTTGTTGGCCTCTTCATATTGATTTGTAAATGCTCTTTATATATTAAGGACACTGGCCCCTTGCTTAGGTTGGTTTCCTTCAGAGCAGACTGTAGGATGGAGGTTTGCATGCAGGGATTTATTGAGGGGCGTTCTCAGGAACCATATTTCCATGAAACTGAGGGAGAAGGTGAACTTCTGATGCTGGGATGACCTATAGAGTTGTTCCTTATAGAGGCCAAAGGGGCTGGGTTTTGCATTTCCCTCCTCCCCCTCTGACCAGTCACTAGACTGATCCTGGGATGCGGGGTAACCACAGTGGAGAATGTCTGGTGGGCCAAGGATGATCCTGGGGGACACTGAATCTCTGCAGCTGGGCGTAAAGGCCACCTCTGTCCTCTAGTCTCATCTGTGAGAGCAGCTGCAGACAGCTTGCCAGTTTTCTCATTTAACTTTTAAATTTCTCAAATTTTTTGTAATTTTGTTTTGCTTTTGCCATGGGGATTTTTGTAAGATGGTTAAATGTGTCAGTTGTTCCTCTTAGAGCCTCTGAGCTTTGTTCTGTGCTTAGAAAGGCCTTCCAAACTCTAGGGTATCTTCAATTTTCCTAGTTTTTTCTGGAACATTTAGGGTCTCATTTTTTAGGTGTAAGTATCTGAGCCATCTGGAGTTTAGTTTGATATAAGAAGTGCCTATTGTGTGTGTGTGTGTGTGTGTGTGTGTGTGTGTGTGTGTAGATGTAGAAATTAGGCCCAGAGAGAACAGACACCCCCATGGTTGTGGGGGACCCAGTAATGGCCGTGCTGGGAGTACCATTCATTAGCCCCCTGGGGTCACTTGGCCCACAGCCCCTCCCCCAGGTAGATGACAAAGAACAAACGATCCCCATCTCCCCCATCCCTGCCCTCACTGGACGCACTGAGCCCAGCTGGTGGGGAGAGGGCGACGACCTCCAGGTACATCGGCAGGAGCCACAGAGTGGGGGGCAGAGGACCCGAGGAGACAGGGGCCCTCGCTGCAGAGAGGACAGGGCCCCCCCAAGAGGGACAGGGGCCATCAGAGAGAACACGGTCCCCTCCCTGAGAGAGGACAGTATCCCTCAGAAAGGATAGGGTCCCCCCCAGATGACAGGGTCCCCCAGAGGACAAGGTCCCCCCAGAGAGGACAGGGCCCCCTGAGAGGATGGGCCCTCCCAAGTGGATGGCCCCCCAGAGAGGACAGGGCCCCCCAGAGAGGATGGCCCCCTGAAGACAAGGTGCCCCCAGAGAGCACAGGGCCCCCTGAGAGGATGGGCCCTCCCGAGAGGATGGCCCCCCAGAGAGGATGGCCCCCTGACAGGACAGGGTCCCCCCAGAGAGGACGGGCCACCTAGAGAGGACAAGGCCCCCCCCTAGAGGACACCCCCCCACCAGAGGACAGGGCCTCCCCCCCCGGAGAGGACGGCCTGCTCACCTGCAGGTTGCTGTTGGCTCTCTGGGCCCCACACCTGTGCACTCGCAGATCACACTTTGAAAAACAATCAAAGAAATTGCAGTCTTCATCCCTCGTGCAGTTCTGCTCGAGAATTTCCCTCATTTTAGGTTCGAAAAAAGCCATGTCCACATCGATAGCCACCACCTGCGAGAGAAACAGCACGCGGCTATCAGGAGGAACGGGGGCACGGGATTCTGGCCGCAGGGAGGAGGGCCGGGCTGTGCTGGGGATGCACGGCCGCTGGCACAGGCTGGGCTGCAGACTTTAACTGCAGAAGGACCACTGGGAACGTGGGACCAGGATCGCTCTGCAGCTTTGGAAGTTTTCTCAGATCTTAATGTTGAATCTCTGAAAGTTCTCACAAATGAATTGACTTCCCCCTCCACTGCTTTACCACTTTGGCTTCTGACATTCAAGGCTCAGGACTATGAGACACAGGTCATTTATTCCTATGAATATAAGCAACAAACGAAAACTACATTCAAGGCGCAGGTCGAGGGTGTGATGGGGAGAATGAGGCAGGCAACGCGGACCTCGTCTATTTATGACCTGTTATTGAGTTGACTGGTTTCCAGCTGACAGGGGCAAGTGGCAGGGCCAAAGTGGTTGAATTAGGATCAATACCTATGGACCCAGATGCAACAGCATCAAAAACTAAGTCCCACTATCAGCATGAAAATGTGATGACCCCCTGGAATTTCAGATTTATCTTCCTGGCTTCAACCCAAAAGGTTTCAAAACCAGAAAAAAAAAAAAGTCTAAATTATGCAGATTTTCCTCCACCACCTGAATTAGGAAAAAAACAAAAAGATGAGCTCTAACCTGAGAAAACCTGGACTCTGCCCAAATCAGGCAATGTATAGCTTCAAGGCATTAAAGAGCTATTAGAAGACTGGATGAGTTTGATGGAGTCTGTGGCATTTCACAAGCCTTCACAGGTCAGCCTCAACATACCAGCTTTCTCCCTTTGGTAGCATCTCAAAAAAGGGTTCATTTTCTCCTCAAATCCATGCGAAGTCAGGAGGCACATTCCCAGCCTGTTGCTTCTGTTCTTCCTTCAAGATTGATGCCAGAAGGCAGTAGTTTCGTGGGGATTATTCAGTAAAACAGAGGGGGGAAAATAATTTATTTCAAGATATGTGGAGAATCAGGGAAAAAATGAACAGGGAACTTTTCCCTATTTGAGAGTTTTGCCTCATTACTAATTCAGGCACTGCAAACAGAAATTATCATTTTAATTGATTTTCTCCATCTCTTTAGCCAAAAGAACAGTTCCTTTCATTATTTATCCTGGTTAATACACTAAAAATATGTCAGTGGTGGTTTAGTCACTAAGTTGTGTCCGACTCTTTGTGACCTCATGGACTGCATCCCTCTAGGCTCCTCTGTCCATGTCCTCTAGGCTCCTCTCCAGGCAAGAATACTAGAGTGGGACGTCACTTCCTTCTCCAGGGGATCTGCCTGACCCAGGGACTGAACCCGGGTCTCCTGCACTGCAGGCAGATTCTTTACCAATAATGAGTCTACTGTCTTTCATAATTTATTTTTGGAGCTGCAAGACCCTTCTCTTATTTTGATAATCCCTAGTCATCTCCCCAGCTTCCTCTGGGACCCTGGTGGAATTTCCACTCTCTGATACTTCTCTCTTTCAGCTCTGATTCTGTCTCATCTCCCAACAAGAGCAGGATTTATTTTCTAATTTTTAGTGTAGTTGTAGAATGGATTACAGCTATTGGAAGCATAACTATGCACCTACAATAAGAACAGTAACAAAATGAGCAGAAAAACCTGTGTGAGGCTTCTTAGGTCACATCAGGATGAATCTTAAAGTTCTTCCTGCACAAAGTTACCTAACTTGCATCATCATCAGACTCCATCCTAGCATCAGACTGGAAAGGACTGGTGAGAATTATTTCCTTCTCTACTTAAGACTGTGCCTCTCGAGTAGGAAATCTGTTTGAGAAGCGTGCTTTCTGGCAGCAGTTTGAGAGCAAGAAGTAAAGAGGGGTTCCTAGTTCATTTGCAACCACTGGACAAATTCTCAAGACCCGCAAGGGAGGACCTGAAAAAAGTGAATGGCTGCGGGTCATCAGTTCTTACAGGTTACCTGGGAGACATACCCTCCATCCACCCGGGCAACACTGCAACATGGGCCAAAGGGGGACCCATCTGCTGGTCCCCTAGCTCTCTAGTTCTCACACTGAGCACATCAGTAATCGCTTGGAGGGCTTGGCTTCCAAACTCAGATGGCTACATCCCACCCCTGGAGTCCGAGTCTTCCTGCTGCTTCCGCACCTTGGTTAATCCTTTGCACACCTGCCCTGCCTGGAGTGGGGGCATCCCTGGAGGCTCAGCGATAAAGAATCCGCCTGCCAATGCAGGAGACTCGGGTTCGGTTTCTGGCTTGGGAAGATGCCCTGGAGAAGAGCAGGCCACGCACTCCAGTATTTTTGCCTGGGAAACCCCATGGACAGAGGAGCCTGGAAGGTACAGTCCACAAGGTTGCAAAAGAGTCTGACACGACTTAGTGACTAAACTGCACGCCTGGAGTGGGACATAAAATTCACCTGCCACTTGCAGAGCAGCACGGAGGCTGACGTGTCCACCAGGGGACGAATCCTCTCTTGCGTAAAGCAGCATTCAGCTGTCCCTCTAGAAGAAGTTTACCCAGGGAAGGGGAACAGATGAGAACCTCCAGAAGAACTAGAGACCGTGGCCTGCGGTGACGGAGTGTGGGCGGCTGGAAACCGGCGTCTCCGCCCCCTGGACCTTTGTACCAAAGCCCCCAAAGGCTGGCCTTCCCTCATCTCCTCAAAGTGCAGTTGCTCAGTCGTGTCCGATTCTTTTGCGACCCCATGGACTGTAGCCCTCCAGGCTCCTCTGTCCATGGGATTTCTCAGGCGAGAACACTAGACTGGGTTGCCATTTCCTTGTCCCGGGGATTTTCCCGATCCAGGGATCGAACCTGGGTCTCCCGCATTGTAGGCGGATTTTTCACCGCCTGAAGCCGCATTAGCCCCAGGAAGGAAGGGGCTAAGCTGCTTGGGAGAAACCAGGGCGGCAGTGGAGGAAGACGCACTGAGCCTCTGCTGTGGCGGCTTGCCCTACCATTCCCTTCCCGGGTGCCAGGCGCCTTCCTCCTTCAAATGCGCTCATTCCCACCTCCAGCGGTCCGGCAGGTCGGAGCTGTCCAGGCCAGAAGGTGGCATCACGCCGCAGGGTTTCCCGGGGGCTTCAGATCCCTCTGGTCTAGGACCCCCAGGACAGAAGTCCGCCCCCCGCGGACCCCACAGCCGCCCCCCGGGCCGCCCCTCACCGTGAAGTCGCTCCGGATGGCGAAGTTCTCGGGCTTGACGTCGCAGAGGTGCAGGCGGTGGGCGAAGTCGTGGTCGAAGTGGCGGACCATGTCCAGGAAGCTGAGCGCCACGCCGCTGACCGCGCGCGCCTGGCCGCGGCGCCCGCCGTCCGGGCCGAGCGGGAAGAGGGCGCGGTGGCCGGGGCTGCCCGCCGCCAGGTGCTCCACGGCGTAGAAGGGGCCGCAGGAGCCCAGCACGGGCGGGGCGTGCGGGCTGCGGCCGCGGAGCAGGCTGAGCAGCACGAACTCCTCCTGCCGCAGCAGCGCCCACAGGCTGGCCAGCTGGCCCCGCCGCCGGGGGCCCCGCCGCGCCAGCCCCAGCCGGCCCAGGCCGCCCTCGGCGGGCTCCAGGCCCAGCGCGCTCCGGGCCTCCCCGGCCGCCAGCGCCAGCAGCTCAGCCTCCGGCAAGTCCTGGCCGCCGGCCTCGGGCTGCCCGTCCAGGAGGCCGAGCGGCGGGAAGCTGGAGAAGGCCTCCTCCTTGGACTTGAGGACCACGGGCCGGCCGCGCCAGTCGGCTTGCAGCACCTTCTTGCCGCGCTCGTAGTACAGGCAGCGCCGGTACCGCAGCTGCCCCGCCTCGCACAGGTCCTCGCACAGGTCTCCGCCCAGCGCGCCGCCCCGGTAGTCCTGGCACTGGAAGGAAGGGACACGGGTCAGCCCGCGGAGGCTGGGCCTCGCGCCAGGATGCTCCTGACAGTCCCGGAGAGACCCCTTGGGCATGCGGACCACAGGGCTACTCGGGGCAGAGAGGAATTATGAAGTGAAAGGTTTGTGATAGAATCTCCCGTTTGTTATTTTCTCCATCAGGCCCAGGACCAGGTCTTAGGAAGCAGGTGCCCACCCTGCCCCCCTCCACTGACCCGTCCCTGCCCCATCCTTCCTGCTGAGCTGGGTGATGCTGGCAAAGACAGTTGGCCTCTCCGCTGGGTGTCCTGGACTGTCAGTGGAAGGACGGAGCCAGGCCAGTGGTTCCCCGTTCTTGGGCTCACGTAGGGGTCACCTGGAGAGCTTTTAATAGCCGCCTGCCAGGAACAGCACAGCCAGCCCTGGAGAGTGACCCCAGGAACAACCCTTCAGGTGGGACCGCTCCACAGTGCCTGCTGCAGGAAGCAGGACTTAGAACAGGCCTGGAGGCTGGCAGCATCCGCAGGCCTGCAGGGGAGGCCGCGGCGCCTTCAGAAGATGAGCCCGCAGGGTGAGTTCTGCAAGCAGAAGGTGTTGGATTCCTGGTGGTGGTGAGGAAGGCATTCAGGGGCCCTCAGGAGGGGAGTTTCTCCTAAGCTTTGGGGCTCGCAGGCCCTCCTGCCCCGTGGGGGGAAGTGGTGACCCCCAATCCCACCACACTGCAAACACCTCTCCTAAGAAGATGGTCCATCCAGGCCTCGCCCTTCAGACCTAGTAGGGGAGCCGGAGGCACTTCTGTGAGACTGATTCAAAGGGGGATGTGTGACTCTGTTCTCTTTCTTATCTTTTTCAGGAAACCTAAACCTCTGGACTCACTTTTATGAGGGACTGAGCATACTTTCTGAGCCCACCTGTTCCCCACAACGCATCTTCCTTCCACATGGGCAAAGGCGGGTCAGACTTTCTGGTTGTTCTGTGCTGGTTGGCTTTATTAACCCAAGTGGATTATAAACAGATCTTTCAAGTCAGATAATGCACCTCCAATAATGCCTGGGTATGTAAACAATCCCAAAGTCCAAAAGACCCTGAAAACAAGTTTTTCGTGATTCATTCACTCTCATGGAGTGTCAAACCCAACCCAGAAGATGAGGCTATCTATAGTCTGAATGTATTTGACATGTGGCTTTGCATACACTTTGCTACAGAATTATTAATTAGTTGGATCTGTTTGATTCCTGGCATATCTTCATGTTCACCAGAAGGTATAAATATATATTCTGCATATTATCTAACACCCAAAACAGTGTGAATTCCAAAACAGGCCTGGCTGCAGAGCATTGGCCAAGGGATGGTGGATCTTTATAACTACTCTCAGAGAACTGTTCATATGACCGAAATTGTTTATTAAAAAGCTATACTCCTGGTTCTTAAAACAAGTATCTGGATTTTAGGGACCCTTTCAGGCAGTAACTGGACAACAGTCCAAAAGGCCCAAGCCACGCTATCTGACCTGACCCCCAGCTTCCTGCTGAGGGTGCTCCTGCAAGCCAGTGCTCCTTTGCCCGGCATTAGACCTCCAAACACTGTATTAGGTGGTGGGGGTGTCACACTTGCCGAACTCAAAGGTGCAAGTGATGGAGTCCTGATCCCGGAGCTTGGGAACAATGCCGCCCTGTTTGCCGGCTTTTTGTCTTTGGAACACCAACACCCGTAATGCAGCTGTATTCATAAACACCCACAAAACTGTTCTAAATATGCTTAATGCAGTGTTCGTCTTGCAATTTAATGTAACACAACTTTGGTCAAATGCCTTCCTTTTACTCTTCATCCTCGTCCCTCTTTCCAGGTTTGGGGTCCTGAGAGGAGCAGCTGAGGATCAGGACCCTGTGAGTGGTGGACTCTCTCTGCTCGGAATCACTTCCATATTGTGGTGCCCTGCAGGAAAGCACCCGCCCATTCCAGCTCCTCTGAGCCCTTTCAGGATAATCTTAGAGGGAAGGTGGGGATGGAGCTGCCCTGGTGGCTCAGCAGTAAAGAATCTGCCTGGGATGCCAAAGATGCAGGAGACACGGGTCAATCTCTGGGTCAGGAAGACCCCCTGGAGAAGGGCATGGCAACCCACTCCAGTATTCTTGCCTGGAAAGGCCCATGGACAGAGGAGCCTTACAGGCTACAGTCCACGGGGTCACAAAGCATCAGACACGACTGAAGTGACTGAGAATGCATGCAAAGTGGGGGTGAAAGGTTTAAACGATGGAAGGTCTCAGGATAGAAAGACAGAAATAATATGGGGTGTTCACGTTACTCGTTGCAGCCTCTTCCTACTTTATCTGGTGTTTACAGTTTCGTACCTCTGTAACAAGCCTGATAAGAAAAGGCATTATTTTTTTTTCTCGATTGCCTTATAAGGCCCCCATCCCCTTTGAGTAGCTCCAAAATGGTTTAATGCAATCCCATAGTCATCTTTAGGGTGTCATCAAAGTTGTAGTGTCATCAAAGGTGCTTTTCTACGAGGGACAGAGCAGAACTGTGAAAAAGAAAGAAAAGTGGGTGATAGAAGCGAGTTGGGCAGGAGGTGGGTCCTGACTGTCAGGACCCTGCAGGGGGCGGGACCTGGGGGAGGAGACACACGTTTCCTGGCCCAGCCACAGCGCGGGGAGTGGAAGCCCGGAAGGTCAGGTGTGACCACCGGGGCCTTCACTCTCTGCGTCTGGAACCACGAACAAAATTGTCACTGCCTGCAAGAGATACCCGTGGCAGGGAGTGGGCTTGGGCAAGCTGCTTTGGCTGCCCCTGGCCACCCTCCCGTTAGCAGTGCTGTGTATGAGCTGGGCCACGATCAGGTGACAGACCTGGGCTCAGGAGTCGCAGCGAGGTGACTGCCTCCAGGACTCCCGAATGACAGCAGGGTGAAGCGCAAAAGGAAGGAGGCCAGGCTCAGCTCTGGGGCAGACCAGGTTTGCCTCCAGGCTGTACCTGGGGCTGGCGTGTGGCTCATTTCCAAGTCTGTAATGTTGGGAGGATAACGCTGTGTCACGGGAGACCTGTGAAGGTCAACCAAGGTCACGGGTGCAGAGGCCCTGGCAGTTAGACTGAAAGGGCCTGCCCTTTCTGGCCCTGGTCATTAGAAGGCAGAAGGCCGGGGATGCATCTTTCTTGGGGGGACGCACCTGAGCCCAGTGTTGAAAGGTGAGCTGCAAGTCTGCCTAGTGCACGAGGAGGGAGAGCTCTGGGAACCACCGACACAGGGACCCAGACGTGCAAAGTTGCTCGTGTGTTCGGAGGACCAGACGGTTGGGCAAGGTTAGAGCAAGTGCCAGTGTGTGTCCTGCCGAAAGTCCACAGCTGACAAAATGCCTCCCCCTGCAAGGGTCAACTCCGCCTTCCCCAGGCGGCCACCTCACCTGCCGCTGGGAGTCCTTCCCCGCCTCCACCCCGGGTTCCATCCAGTAAGCCCCCCGCCCCCTGAGTCTCTATGCCATCTTGCCCCCACTGGCTCCCCACAGCATTGTGTTTTCTACAAAACTGTACCGCGTCCATGAAACCGAATTCAAATGGAATCTATATGAGACTCACCCCTGCACATTTAGAAGGCAATTCCACACAAGCGTTGCAGGAAATGTGGCATGTAGTCTGCCGGTCATGATGGCATCACTGACTCAAAGGGCAAGAGTTTGAGTAAACTCCGGGGGATGGAGAAGGACAGGGAGGCCTGGCATGCTGCAGTCCATGGGGTGGCAAAGAGTCGCGTGCAACTGAGCGACTGAACAATGATAACAGCTACTGATTTTGGGAGGGGATCATTAATTTTGGCTGGTTTTCTGAACATCAGCACGTTGAGATATAAGCCTGCCTCCCAGATGCCTGGGGGATGCTTTGAATCAGGAAGGGAAGAGGCTGGGCTGGGTGCCTAGAACGCTGCCAGGTCCGCCGGCTACTAGCGGTGATGAACTGGGTTTCCACCTCATTTGTCGTAGGAGAGAGTCTACACTGAAGCAAAGTGTACACAAGGTGGTTAGCACAGAGCAGCTCTGTGTCTTCCTCCTTAATGATGAAGCACTTTGGGCGCATCAGTCCCTGCTCTTCAGAAACAGAATGTAACATTCATCTCTTCTGTGGCCCATGTGGTTACCAAGTGAGTCTGTAGCATCAGGATGCATGCCTGTGCCTACTAAATCCAGAGAAAGACTGTGCTCAGCACTTAAGAAGCAGTAAACTTACAGATTACAAGTTTACAGGCCAACTAAAAGTGGTCATCGTGTTAGAGACAAGAGAAATTATTTTCTTAGCAGCATGCCTTACTGAGATAGCTAATTTTTTAACTCAATAGATGTATTTTATATACTTTGACTCCATTAAAAAAAAAATCACTTTCCTCTGAATAGATGGAGGCCCTAAGAACCAGCTTGAACAGGTACACTTCTGTACCCAAATGTGTGTGCACACAAAATCTGCAGGTATCAGACTTTAAGATAAGCTAGGGAAAAAACAAGTTAATAAAGTCTCATTGTAGTTAACTGGCACTTTTTAAAAAAAATTAATGAGACAGTGAATTCATATTTCTTATAGTGTTAATCACTCAGTCATGTCCAACTCTTTGTGGCCCCATGGACTGTAGCCTGCCAGGCTCCTCTGTTCATGGAATTCTCCAGGTAGGAATACTGGAGAGGGTAGCCATTCCCTTCTCCAGGGGATATTCCTGACCCAGGGATCAAACGTGGGTGTCCTAGGTTGCAGGCAGATTCTTTACTATCTGAACCGCCAGGGAAGCCCATATTTCTTACAGACTGTGTGCAGCTGTGAGAACGCACACTCCTAACAGTCCCAGTTGTAGGAAGCGTTGTTTTGGTGGTGGATGGTAGAATCTCTACCCACTCCAGTGTTCTTGCCTGGAGAATCCCAGGGACGGGGAAGCCTGGTGGGCTGCCGTCTATGGGGTCGCACAGAGTTGGACATGACTGAAGTGACTTAGCAGCAGCAGCAGCAGCAGCAGCAGCAGTAGAATCTCTCCAGCTTGTCTCTCTCTCTTTGCCTTGGTTCTCAGACAAAAACAAACCCTTTCCTCTCTAGTCTGAGAAACCGGTGACAGGGTATCAGAAGTCACGCCTAAGGGCTGGGTTTTCTTTTGTGTGTTTGCTTTTTTGTTTTTCAGCAGCATTAAGTTCCTATGTGGTTAGCAGCATTCATATCTCACAGTGGATTTCCCCAATGGAACAGTTACGCTGTGCGATTAGCCAGACCACTCTGCAACCCCTCTTGACCCCTGGACAGCTTAGAAGACAGACGTCACAGACATGGCCAGGGTGCTCAGGGAAGCAGGCTCAGTCCCTGCGATACAATCTTTCTCGGCGAGTGCCCTGGATGCCGCAGTCCCGCTGGGCCAGGGTTTCTCTCAGAGCAAAGACAGATAAGCCAGTCCTGTTGAAAAGAAATCCCATGCAGGCAACTAAATGAAAGCACATCAAGACCTAACTAGCCGAAAGGGGCATATAACCTTCTGAATAGCAGAGTCTGTGGGAAACTTTCTGAGATGCTTTGAAAGTGACGTGCTGTGGGAGGGTTGTTGTCGCTGCTTGGCCGCTATGTAGCGTCCATCTCTTCTGCGACCCCATGGACTATAACCTGCCAGGCTCCTCTGTGCATGGGATTCTCCAGGCAAGAATACTGGAGTGGGTTGCCCTTCCCTTCTCCAGGGGATCTTCCCAACCCAGGGATCACACCCAGCTCTCCTGCACTGACAGGCAGGCTCTTTACCCCAGCCTGAGCTGCTGGGGAAGCTCAGGCCCAGCTGTCCCTTAGGGTTTTCAGTGCTGGAGAAGCCAGTGGTGTCGCCGTGTCTCTACTTTCAGCGTCACGTACTGGCTCCACGGCACAGTCACTGGGTGATTCGGGACAAGTTAGTTCACCTCTCTGGGGCTCGATTTCACCATCTGTGAAATGGGGAAATAAAAGCACTTGGCTCCCAGGGGTTGAGATTAGACGAAATATTACGTGTGAGAGGACTGAGCACAGAGCCCGGCCCCTGTGAGCATCCGCGGCTCCCACACCTCCCATCCCCACCTCCCCAAGGAGTGCTCCACCCGCAGAACCGGAAGCCAGGCCTATCAATGGTCAGACCCAACGCTCCGGCACAGCCTCCTGACACAGTTCCCTGGGAAAGCAGGGCTCTAGAAACCTCACAGAAATGTTTTGATTATGCGATGTGCTGAAAAGCCACAGTAAAAAGAAGGGCTGCCCTCTGCCTAGAAAATTCCAAAGCTGGAGGACCCAAGATCAGCTCTGGAAGCACTCCAGTTGGCTCTTCCAAAACTCCCTCTTGAGAGTGGTGTGTGGGGGGCCCCCCTCCAGAGATGGGGTGTGGCTCAGGGGCACAAGCACCTCAGCTTCATCCACAGCCTCCAACCTGCCACAGGCCAGCAGTGTCACCTGCCTGGCCAGAGGGCCCAGGAACTGCTCAGGGGTTCACAAGGCCCTTGGCTCCACCCCAGAAAAGGGGGCTCCCACTGGCTCAGCTGCAGCCATTCCTTTGGTGTCCTGGGACTCAGAGTGAAAGCTAATGAGAGTCTGGAGGGCCGTGAGAAAAATAACAGCCAGTTTATTATGAAGGATAAAAGGCAGGCAGGGTGAATTGAAAGGGCTGGGGGAACCGAGAGACAGAGGCTCAATTCAGTCCTGGGAGAGCTCAGTGCCACAATGCCTGCCTCTGCATGGCAGCCAGGGCCTGGCATAGTCTACAACGTGGAGAGCGGTGTCCTGTCCAAACCTCAGCATCTTGGGCAAAAGGGAGCCCCGGTGCTCTGCTCAGCAAACCCAGGATGGAGAGGGGAGAGGGCAAGTTGGATCCTGAGAACAGCAGCCTCAAAGGGGGCCTCCCAGTGAGGGGCCCCTCAAATCAGGCCCCTGATTTGAGAGCAGGGTGGGTGAACTTTAATCAGACAGCCAGACACACTACTTCAATTTGTTTTTTTTGGCAGCTGGAAAGATTGCCAGCCTTCAGAGGCAGAGATGAGAGCCTGCTACTGCAAGCCATGTGTTCATGACCTCAGGAGGAGAGGATTTCCATCCAGGGTCAGAGGTGAGGCTTGAATACTTGGAACTTTTTGTGTAGCCAAGTTTTATGGAAGTACAATAGAGTTAGGCAAAGCTTCCACCATAGACATCAGAAGTGGATAGAAAGAGTACCCCCCTGCTAGTTTTTAGCAAGGCATTTTATGTCTGTCAGTGAGCTTTTAATCAGATAAAAGAAACACCTCAAGGCTGAAGGAGTTTCACCAGGCCCCTCTCGCACAATGCGCATTTTTGAGATAGGATGGCACAATGTGTGTCATCCCTGGCCTTAAAACAATTGACATGATGTTTGTTGAGCCATTATCAGCCCAAAGTTTGCGAAAATAAAATAAAAGGTTAGTGTTAGGCAGAATGGGTTTCTTCAACAGAGAAGGGAAAAGCGTCTGCCACTTGCAGTTATTTCCTCCTACCGCTTGGGACCCTCTGGCCTTCCTACCTGTCACCCTCTCCTTACCCATCTCTTGGGAATAAAAAAGACCCATCTGGCTGCCACGGGAGATATCCTGGTTCAGCGTCCAAACAGAACTGGTTTTAATTTATGAGCTGAAATGCTGGGAAAGTTATGATTAGTGATTACTAAAGTTATAGTAGGCTATTTAATTTCCATTAGGCCTTCTCTCACTTAACCAAACATAAAGAAATGAAAAGACTGTTTGCTTTTTATTTTAACCTAAAAAGGCTGTTGTGAGTGAAGTCGCTCAGTCGTGTTCGACTCTTTGAGACCCCATGGACTGTAGCCCACCAGGCTCCTCCATCCATGGAATTTTCTCGGCAAGAGTACTGGAGTGGGTTGCCATTTCCGTCTGCAGGGGATCTTCCCGAGCCGCATTGCAGGCAGACGCTTTACCGTCTGAGCTACCAGGGAATTCCATTGATAGGATGGAGGGAATCAGTGAGTATCTCACCTCTCACCAACGTGAGATGATCCATTCATGACAACACGTCAGACTCAATCAGGGAAAATGATTTGGTGCAGCCTGTCCATTTCACCTCATTTCTTTAGTTTTTACAATTTCACTTTTAAAATGTTATTTACTTCAGGACTTCCCTGGTGGTCCAGTGGCTAAGACGCTGCACTCCCGATGCAGGGGACCTGGGTTTGATCTCTGGTCAGGGAACTATATCCCACAAGCCTCAACTAGGAGTTCACCTGCCAAGCAACTAAAGATCCTGCATAGCAGGTGATTATTTCCTGAAATAAAGCTGCTGCTGTTTTCTAAAAGAAAGAAAAACAATCCTGCCTGCCCCAACTAAGACCTGGCAAAACCATAAATAAAATAAATTTTAAAAATTATTTCAAAGCCTTTATGCTACCACGTTCTGAAATCCTACAGTCCCCAAAGGCTCACCCATACTACACAACTGGGCTGGAAGCTTCCCATGCGTTTCTTGAAATTTTCTTAGAAAATAGCTCCCCTTTCCCACCAGATACTTAGATGGTCACTGTTCTGGGAAGTGAATAAGCAATCAATACAACAATCGTTGCCCGCTACCTTCACCTTTTTTGGCTTTCCTTCTAGGGATTCGTAGTTTTATCCAAGTCTCCTAATGCGCTTAATCTTTCCAACCAAACAGAGAGACCATTGAGGAGCCAACGTCTGGAATCAACCAAGAGCGCAACCCGGGCCGGGTGAACGCTGGGGCCCGCCAGGGGGGGGCGTTTCTTTCTCTCTAATTGCGAGTCTCATCTAAAGGGCGCCCCCGCCCTCACCTCTTAGTGGACGGCAGGCAGGACCCCAGCACCGAGGTCTACCGGGGTCCGAGCCGCCTCCCTCGCGCTCCCGATCGCCGGACCGCTCTCTGCCTTGGGTCCCGCAGATCGCGCCGGGGAGAGCCTTGGCTCTGGGGCGCGCGGAGGAAGGGGCCCCACTGGCCGTCTGCAGGGGGCTCGGCGAGGTGCAGCCCAGGTCGGAATCGCAGAATGGCAGCTGAGCGAGAGAACCGGGACCCCAGGGGCCGAGGCGTGGTCCCCGCCCGACCCAAGCGCCGCGGTCCGAGTCGGAAGGCTGGGAACGGACCCGTAAACTTCGCTTAGGAGCGGGGTCTCGGGGCCGGCGGGAGAACAGTCGGGCAGGAAGAGCATCTTTGGACAAAGGACCAGTTGGGCGACATGGGGGAAGACGTCCCTCCAGGCACTCAGAGGACTCCCGGACGGAGTCCCGGGCTGGAGACCGGGTGGGGCGCTTCGGGCATTCCACGCCCGATGTCCGGACCCCCTCCCAGTGGATCCACGGCCGCGCCCGAGTCCCCGGCTCCCAGGACCCTCAGAGGGCGTCCCACCCCGGCCCCGGGGCGCGCGGCGCGGGGCAGTGCGGCCGCGGCACCTACCAGCGCGGCCAGGATGCGCCGGCTCTTCTCGTCGGTGCAGCGCTCGGAGGGGACGCCCGGGTGCGCGCGGAGCAGCAGCGCGGCCGCCAGCACCCAGCCCGCGGTCCACGCGGCGCAGGCCAGCAGCGCGCGGCGCCCGCAGCGCCCGCCCAGCCCGCAGCGCCCGGGCCGGCCCCGCGCGCCCGCCGCCCGCGCCCGCGCCATGGCCCGCCCGCCGCGCCCGCCCCGCGCCGCCTGCGCCCCGCGCTCGCGTCCCGGCTCCGCGGCTCCACCGCCCGGCGAGGGAGGGGGCGCGGGGGAGAGGCAGCGCGAGGGGAGGGAGGGGAGGCCGCCGGGTGGCCGGCGCGGCCCGTCAGGGGGTGGGTGGGGTGCGGAGTCCCGCCGGCACAAGGCGCGCTGGCCGGAGCACCAGGGGGCCACAGGGTGTCCGCGCGCCCTGCGCCGCACCCCGCCACCATTTCCACTTTTTCTTTCTTTGCACCTTTCCCCCAAGAAGACCAGTCCCTTCTTGAGCAGAATTCAGGCTCTCCCGGGTTCAGACTCCCGGCTCCTCTGTCCACACGCGCGACTGTTCTTTTCACGGATTCCCCCACCGCTTCGACCCCTGGTTGCTGGGGCTGCACCCACTTTTACCTCTCTCTAGACTCCTCCGTCCCCTCTACTTGGGTCTCCTCCGAGCACCCCCGGGGCGAGGTTCCGAATCGGGAGTCCAGGACAGTCTGAGAACGTCGTGGAGACCCCCGCCCACCCTTTCCAGGCAGGTCCTGAACTCCAGGACCGCCTTTCCTGGGGTGAAAAAGCACCGCACTCTCTAAACGATTCCCTTACCCCGTCGAGAAGTGTTCCCTGAATGTGTATCTACGTCTGTGTGTATGTGTATTTGCGGCGGCCTTTGGGGAAGCAAGCTTCGACGTCCAGAGGCAGTGGTTTAGAGTGGGCAGGAGCCCGGGTCTGCAGAACTGTCCTTGGTTCTTGCCAGCCCGCCCCTAACCCTCCCCAGCTGCTCTGCGCTCCCTGAAAGCGTTTCTCCCCTAAAGAGACAGAGTCCTGGGCGGGTCAGCAGTCACAGCTGAAAGCCCGTGAAAGCCGCCCCGCCCCAGAAGTTCAACAAAAGCTTATGCACCGCCCGTTGTACAGGCAACGCCTCCTGGTAGGTCAGACCCCACCAGACGGTGCTGCGCCTGAATTTCACCTGTTCCCCACCCCACCCGCAGCGAGGAGCTAAGAGAATTGCTTTCACCCTTTTGAAAGCGTCCCGTAATTACCCCTGAGAAACTGGCTTCTTAAGTAGTCTGTTCTGCAACTCTCTGGTTTCGCTCGAGTTTCATGGCTCACTGGTGGAGTCTCCAGGAATCATGAAACATCCAATTAAATGTTCAGCCCTAAGGAACACTTTGGGTACGCAGCAACTATTCCCCAGCGCAACAGGCACTTGGCATTTGGGTTCACTCCCCTGGTCGCAGTAGGGCCTGTTCGAGTTCCTTCTTGTTTTTGTCCAGCAGTTTGTGACCCCATGGACTGTAGCCTGTTAGGTTCCTCTGTCCATGGAATTTCCCAGGCAAAAATACTGGAGTGGGTTTCCATTCCCTGCTCAAGGGGATCTTCCTGACCCAGGGGTCAAACCCACATCTCCTGCATGGGCAGGCAGATTCTTCACCACTGAGCCACCTGGGAAACCCACCCACCAGAAGAACCCCATGGCGATATTTCTCTAGGCTGCTGGGTCAGAACTTGGTCTCTTCTTTCAAAACAGTCATGGAGCAAAGGAGGCATCCTTTAAAATCTCTTTGATGATGTAAAGCTGATTCTCTTTCCCAGGAATTGTATGGGATGTGTCAAGGATAGGAAAAAGATTCAGATAAAGAAGTGTTAACACTTATCCTTAAAAATCTAGGAATGAAAACCACGGGGAAGAGCAAAGCATGAAATCAAAACTAACAGGATTTTCAAGGTAAGTTCTACTTTGGTAAGTTTTTAAGATACATTTTTAATAATACTTCTTTGGGCATTTTATAAAGAAAAGTATACCGAAAAAAGAAAAAGATAATCCCACAGTAAAGAGAGCATTCAAATATTCAGCATTCTTTAAACTGAAATATAGTTGATGTATATGAGTGTTGTTTCAATACAGAAGTGATGGTTCTCTCTAGAGCCTACAGTACAGAACCGAAGCTGGCTGCCTCTCTGTTGTTCAGTCTGTGCACTGAACAAAGCCAAGGAGGGCAGGATGGGGCTGGGGTCACGAGAGCTCAGGCCACCGGGCCTGGGGGCGCCAGCCGCCCAGAGTGGGTGCCTTTTTAAATGACCTGTGCAAAGAGGGATTTTCTGGGGACTCACATGACGGTGCCTTACAGGCCAGCTGTACCCTTGGTCCTAGATATTCCGCTAGAACAGCAGACAACTAAAATAATTACACTAACAGCAGAACATGAAGCTTTGGCTTAACCAACAAGGGAAAGATGAGTCTGGTCTCCTTTCCCTGAGTCCTGCCTGCTGGGCGCACCAGCAGGAATTCCCAGCGCCGGGCAGCCTGGGTGGGGCCAGGCAGGGGCCCTGCAGGTCAGGATTAGATGCAGGCAGAGCCACGCTGGGAGTGGCTTGGCCCAGTGCGGGCTTCACTTCCAATTGATCTATATAGCGTTTGACTCCTTAAAAACACACACACACACACACACACACACACACACAATGAAATCCAAGAGCCGCTTTTCCCCACTCCCTTACCCAAACTATGAAAACTGAAGTCATAACATTAGAACAGGCCTGAGGGCAATGATCCCGCCGGTCACACTCTGTTCACAGAGAAATGCACAAGGTGGTTTTCCTTTGTCTTGAAGGAGATGGAAGCATGGCTCTTTATAACCAGATGAGGCAAGAACTCCTTTGAGCCAAAGAAAGGGACCTGGGTCGCAGGGCCCTGTGCCCACACTCAGGCAGCACTAAAGCAAGCTGACGGGGTGGCACATGTAACCAGGGTGTGTCTGTTTCACCTCTGCAGTTAGACGGCACTGTATGTATTCATTTAATTTCCATTACACCAGAGGCTACTTGAGGCTAAGGACTGTGTCTCCCAGCATCTAATCGGGTACCTTAGTCACAGGAGGTGCTTAAAGAACTGCTAAAAAGTGAGTGGAATATGCATCCAAGCTTTTCCTCTGAAATATCAGAAAACTTTGAGCTCCCCGTGGAATTTTTCTTGAGAAAGTGCTTTTAACACAGAAGTATATCTTTCTGATTTCCCTAGGCTAAATGGAGAGATCCAGACACGTCATGGGGTTAGGAATATGTTTGAACATATCCTCTGGGTTCTGAACTCGTCTACTGACAGTTGAGCTTGTCACTGAGAACAGAGTATGAGTATTTTGCTTATAGGCCTTTCCTGGAAGAAAGTAAAATTCTATAGTTTTGGCTATAATTGTACTAGATACATAGGTTTATTAGTGCTCAATTCTGGAAGCTGGTGACGGACAGGGAAACCTGGCGTCCATGGGGTCGCAGAATCGGACACAACTGAGCAACTAAACTGAACTGAGCTGAGTGCTCAATTCTACTACGTTTGGGGGCTTCCTTTGTGGCTCAGCTGGTGAAGAATCCTCCTGCAATACAGGAGACCTGGGTTCGATCCCTGAGTTGGGAAGATCCCCTGGAGAAGGGAAAGGCTACCCACTCCAGTGTTCTGGCCTGGAGAACTCCATGGACTGTATAGTCCATGGGGCTGCAAAGGGTCAGACACGACTGAGCGACTTTCACTTTTCATAAATGACTCTGCTGAGGGCTTTCCCTACTACATTTTTATGAGTTTATTAAAGTTTTTCTTTTTTTTCCCTAAAAGGACTTTGACAACAACAAATAGACCTCAGTGTGTATAATACTTGATATGTTCCCACACATTAACTCATACAATTCTCCCAGCAACCTGGCAGTGTGTGAATGTTGTTATCTAATAGTTTACAGAAGAGAGTAATACACTTAAAAAAAAAAAAAAAACACAACTATGATCTGTTAGTGGGAGTACCAGGATTGGAAGCCAACTTACCTGCTTCTAGGTGTGATATTCTTTTTTTAAACATTATTATGGATTCATATTTGGCTGTTCGCTGCTGCGCGAAGCTTCCTCTAGTTGTGGTGAGCAGGCCTGCCCTGCCTTGCAGCGCACGGGCTTCTCGTGGGGGTGGCTTCTCTTATCGTGACCACGGGCTCTAGACGCATGGGCTTCAGAGGTGGCAGCGTGCAGGCTCAGTATTTGTGACGCATGGGCTCAGTTGCCCCGTGGCATGCGGAATCTGCCCAGACCAGGGACTGAACTCTGTCCCCTGCGTTCGCAGGTAGATTCTTACCCACTGTGCCACCAGGGAAGTCCCTAGGTGTGACTTTCTAATTCCTGTTTCCATATTGGAATTGCCCACTTCGGGAGTAAGAGGTGGAGTGTTCGAACTTCTCACAATCATTTATTGACGTATCCTGCCTCAGGCCAAGAACATTTCAGATATTTATCTGCTTTACCAGCCCTTTGCAAAACTATAGGAATAAGATTTTAGCTCATGCCTAGCTTGGCCTGAAATGCAGTTCTATCATTAAAAAGACCAAACTGCAGGACAGGAAAGAATTACCACAGAAACTGTGGGGCCACTTCTGGCCTTTGGAAGTGAAATGACAGCTCTTCATGAGGAAAATGCACTTTCAGGGCCCTGAGTGCAGCTCCTTGCCCTGCGGTCTGGGGCACCAGTGATGCTGGTTAAGGTCTGTGAGCTGGAGGCCTGCACGCTCGCAGCACGGTTTCCCGTGCGGTACTGGACAGGAGACTCTGCAGCCACTCTCTGCAGCCTTTGCTGCGCTGGTCTCCCAATGCCTTTGCTGTGTGTTGAGTTTGGCCTGAAATCTTTGCACAGAACGCATCACCATGTTCCTTGCAGGGTTTGCCTTGGTGTATAAAGCCCCTGGGATCTCCTGACCACCCACCCACACACTTGCACTGCATTGTTTGAGACAAGCTTGAGGAGCTCTCCAACCATTTTTGGCCTCCTTTCTTGCATTTTCATTTTGGTTGGGGACACAGCTGCTGGTGGGGATTTCCTGCCAGTACGAGAGGAGAGATGGGGGTGATCACAGCTCCTCCCTCTTGGCAGGCGCCCCTCTTCCAGCCAGAGCCCCAGGTATGGGGCAGTCATCACGGAGCTCGGAGGAAAGAGGGGATCAAGCCCATTCTGTTCCTGTGAGAGCTCTTCTTGGGGAAAGGATGCATCCTGAGATTTGGCCTTGGACTCCTACCCCAGGGCTCTTAGGAAAGGGTGATGTGCCAGAATACTTCCTTTTTGGCACATGATGAGCTGCACTGCGTAGAGCATGCTGAGAGAGTAAACCGTGCCTGGAGTCTTCTGCAGCTCCAGCTTCTCAGCCAGCGTGGAGCTGCGTCCTGTTGGTGGGTCTCGGTCACCAGCAGGTGAAAGGAGAAGGCCGTTGGCTCTGGGGGACCCAAGTCCCTGAAGTCAGGAGAGCCCGAAATCTCAGCTGCTGCTGCTATGCCAAGTACGCATCCTGAAAATACTGATGGTTCTGGAATCAGGGTCTTCTCAGCAGGTTATTGGGTGTCAGCCTATGAGAAACCGTGGTGTCGTCCATCACCCCGTTCCCCTCCCGCACCGTGAACCTTGGCTCTCCAAGAGCCGATGACAGACAGGGATGGCCTCGTGAGAGAAAAGACCGCGCGATTGCATCCAGGCGGATGTACGCCCCGAGCCCGCGGCCCAGACAGCATCTCCCAGCCTTAACCCCCTCAGACAGCTTTCAGCTCCTTGGCACAGCGGGCTAGGTGCCGGAGGAATTCAAGAGGAGGAGACACTGCTCTTCCCAGTCAGAAAGAAGCAGATCTGTGAGACGCGCATGCACTGCGCTCAGACACTGGCAGGTGGAGCCAGGGGAGGGGCGTCGGGTGAGACCCCGAGGGGCTGTCCTGGAGGGCAGTCTAGACGGCTGGGCAGGCGCCACCAGCAGTGAGGGGGTCTCGGGGCTCCAGGGGGAGGACTCGGAGGTGCAGACGGGGGGAGCGGGGGCCCTGTGTCAGAGGGCACAGGGCGGCCCAGCACAGAGCCATCCGGGGGCCTGGGACCCAGAGCGTGGCAGTCGGCTTCCTTGCCCAAAAAGAGCTCGCAGCTCCGTGCGGTGGGGCTGGATGCAGCTGTGGGGGAGGATGGGCCGTCGTGCTGGAAGCCTGGCTGAGGGGTCTGAAGGGCCCGCTGAGGCCTGAGTGACTGGAGACTGGAAGCCAGGTGCCCTCCCCAAGCTAAGGGAGCGTGAAGATAACCCTCGGCCCAAGTTAACTGCATGGAAGCCTGAGAGATTTAGCTTTCCCGGTGATGAGTATTCCCCTGCTTCTCATGAACTAGCCAAAAGAAAATTAAATCACATTCGACAAATATCTTGAGTTTTCGTGCCATTCAAGTATGTGCTCACAAACCTCACTAAAAACTAATTCACTCAGCATCACATGTCCTCAGGGGACTGCAAGCTAAAACAACAGTGAGATATCACTGCACACCTATGAGAATGGCCAAAATCCGAACCAGACAAAGCCCAGTGCTGGTGAGGATGCCGGGCAATGGGAGCGCTCATGCCTTGCTGGCAGGGACACAAAGCGGCTCCATCCACTTGCACAGCAGTTCGGCAGTTCAGCTTCTTACCAGAGTAAACATATTCTGACCATATGATCCAGCAGTTGCGCTTCTTGGTATCTACCCAAAGGATTTGTTTCCACACAGAAATCTGCACGTGGATGTTTACGGCAGCTTTATTCTTGGTGGCCAACACTTAGAAGCAACCAGTACATGAAAGGATAAATAAACTGAAACATACATAATTCCCAATTGGAAACAAAATTTTGTGTGGTAAAATATATGTAGCATTAAAATTTACCATCTTAATGGTTTAAAGGTTTTTGAGTGTTTAGTTCAGTGGCCTTAACGACATTCATTTTCTTGTGCAAATAATACCACTATCCATCTCCAGAACTTTTTATTTTCCTAAACTGAAACTCTGTCCCCATTAAACAACAAAATACCATCCCTCCCTGTCCCCAGCCCCTGGCAACCACTGTTCTGCATTCTGTCTCTAAGAGTTTGACTACTCCAGGTGCCCTATAGACGGACTGCTGGAGCATCTTTCCTTTGGCGCCTGGCGAATTTCGCCGAGTGTAATGTCTTCAGGGATCATCCGTGCTGCTGCAGGTGTCACGATTGAGTCATGTTCTATTGGATGGCTAGACCACATTTTGCTTGTCCATTCGTCTCTCCACAGACACCTGGACTGATTCCACGAATCAGCGGCTGCAGCGAATAATACTGCTGCGAACACGGGTGGACGAACGTCTGTGTGAGTCCCTGCTAAAATGCATGATTGCTAATAACAGAAAACATCAAATGACAGTGAAAGTGAGCCTGCTGAAGAAGCACGGTGGCTTCCGTGAAATCAGAAAACGGATTCTCTCCAAAGCACAGTTTAGGGCTGTTCTGATTGCAGCTAACAGATACCAGCAATGTTTTTTCTTAAGTTACAAAAACTATGTTTCACATGCTTGCCAAGGTACAGGATTACTCAGAAAGAAAAGCCCATACACCAGATGCCAGTTGATGCAAACAGTTGAGTGACTGCAGCCAGAGGGGGAGGAAAGCTGTCTTTCATCACACAGACCAGTTAGCGCACCTTGTTCCCTCACCAGCGGCTTCCGCAGCATCCTGGCTCCCTGTTCAGTCCCACGTCAAGGTCATCTCGCTCTCTCAGGTCATTTTCTTCCCTTATTCACTCGCTCCTTCCGCCAAGGGCACTTACCCTTTTGCTTTTCCAGGTCTCGGTTTCAATGGGGAAGATCTAGGCTCTGAGACTCGCCCGCCCCTCACATCACAGTGGCCTCAGACTGTAAATTCCAAGAAGGAAGGGGAGGCACTGGTCGTATTTACTGTGAGCTGGGAAGTTCCTGTCTCTCTCTTGGCCGGTGGACGGTGGACGTAGTGAAGGCGTCCAGGGTGGGGCGGTCTCAAGTCCTGGCCCCACGCTTTTGTTGCTTCCACATCCCCTCACCATCTCCTCACCATAATGAATGGGCTTGTCCCGTTCAGAGCAATCAGCAAGCTGATTTCCTGGTCTTTTTTTCCCCATAACGTGGTGTTTTCAATGCTTCTGGCTCCTGACGGTTGTCTGGCAGTTCTCACAGCTTAGTCAGTTTCGGTGCTAAAACAATAACCTGTTTTCTAAGTAGTAAAGAGTCTTTCATCCTGTTCAACATGGCAGTCCAGAGGTCATCCACAGATGCCCTCCTTTCTTGGCTCAGGTCAGCCTTGGTCCAGAACATCTGCACTGAGAAGGGGGTGCAGTCCCTTTACTGTGTATTTCTTAGCCTCCCTCCCCCCACAACCTGCAAATAACAATGATTTGCTTCCTTCCCTTCCAATCCTGTCTTCTATTTTTTGATCTTCCCGTCGATGTTGTTTAGAAGTAGTAGTAATAAGCATCCGTGTCTTGGGTTCACTCCGTTGTGTCCAGTTCTTTGTCACCCACCGACTGTAGACCGCCAGGCTCCTCTGTCCACGGGATTCTCTAGGCAACAATTCTGGAGTTAGTAGCCATTTCCTATTCCAATCCATGTCTGACTCCTACATTATTTTTTTCCCTGTGAATAAATCAAATTTGTATAACTGAAGAAAATGGATAACTGGTATTGGGCACTTTAAGGAATTCTGCTCTGCTATAAGAGGACTTTGAAAATACTTATCATTGAAAGTACATGGGAATAATCATCGGTGCAAGTTCCAACTGATCTTAGCTTCTACTGTTTGATTTTTAAACCAACATACAGTGGAACTGACTTTTACGTGGGTGTGTGTACCAGTCTGGGAATTTTCACACGTGTGTGGAGTCATGTAACTTGGTATGTGGAATAGTTCCACCACCCAACAACCCCCTCATGCTGCGCATCCCCTCCCTCCTCCCCTGGGAATTGCTGAACTTTATCCTTTCGCTCCAAAATCACTGCAGATAGTGATTGCAGCCATGAAATTAAAAGACCCTTGCTCCTTGGAAGGAAAGTTATGACCAATCTAGACAGCATATTAAAAAGCAGAGACATTACTTTGCCAACAAAGATCCATCTGGTCAAGGCTATGGTTTTTCCAGTGATCATGTATGGATGTGAGAGTTGGACTGTGAAGAAAGCTGAGTGCTGAAGAATTGATGCTTTTGAACTGTGATGTTGGAGAAGACTCTTGAGAGTCCCTTGGACTGCAAGGAGATCCAACCAGTCCATCCTAAAGTAGATCAGTCCTGGGTGTTCATTGGAGGGACTGATGTTGAAGCTGAAACTCCAATCCTTTGGCCACCTGATACGAAGAGCTGACTCATTTGAAAAGACCCTGATGCTGGAAAGATTGAGGGCAGGAAGAGAAGGGGATGACAGAGGAGGGGACAGTTGGATGGCATCACGGGCTCAATGGACATGGGTTTGGGTGAGCTCCGGGAGTTGGTGATGGACAGGGAGGCCTGGTGTGCTGCCATTCATGGGGTCACAAAGAGTCAGACACGACTGAGTGACAGAACTGAACTGAACTGATCCTTTTGAGCCAGTCATAGAAGTGGAACCATGAGTTTATGAGACTAGCTTCTCCCATGCAACATAATGCTTTTGAGGTTCATACAAGTAGGTGCTTGTATCAGTAATTTGTTCTTTTTGTTGTTGTTGTTCAACCTCATGGGGACTGAATGGATGAGCCATCTTGGCTCATCTTTCATTCTGGTGTTTATTTTATATTAAGTTTTTTTATTACTGATTTATTTTTGGCTGTGCTGGGTCTTCATTGCTGCGTGGGCTCGTCTCTCATTTCGGGCATTGGGGGCTATGTCTAGTGGCTGTGCGTGGACTTCTCAGTGACGGTGAGAAGCGATGGCTCCTCTTGCTGTGGAGCACTGGCTCCCGCGTGCTCAGACTTGGGCTCAGCAGTTGCAGTTCCTGGGAATCCCAGGCGGATTCCTCACCCCTGAGTCACCAGGAAGCCCAGTAACTTACTCCTGTATATTATATTATTGAGTCCTGTTCCACTGTGTGGATATATCAGTGCTTATCTGTCCACCTGCGGAAGAAGATCTGAGTTGTTTCCCAGTTTGGGGTGAATATGAATAGACCTGCTGTAAATAGTCATGTCCAGGATTTTGTGTGAATGTGCATTTTATTTCTCCAGGAAAGTCATACCTAGGATTGGGATTGCTTAACTTTATAAAGTGAAGTGAAAGTCACTCAGTGGTGTCCGACTCTTTGCGACTCCATGGACTGTAATGTCCATGGAATTCTCTAGGCCAGAGTACTGGAGTGGGTAGCCTTTTCCTTCTCCAGTAACTTTATAAGAAACTGTCTGAATCGTCTCCCGAGGTGGCTGCACCATTTCCCATCTCCGCCAGCAGTGCTGAGAGTTCTAGGGGCTCTGCATCCCCACTCAGACCTGCTGTGGTAAGGATTCCTGTATTCCAGCCATTGTAGAGGGAACAAGTCCCCTGGCCTCTGGGAGTTTACAGTCTGAGATGACCTTGCTGTGAAGAGGCCTGCAAGGCTTGTAGACAACGCACAAGGCCTTAGTTTGCATGTTCCTACTATCTCGCGATGTCAAGCATGTTTTTCTGTGCTTATTTGCTGTCTGTAGATCCTCTTTAGGGACGTGTCTGCTCAGAGTCTTTTCCTAATTTTTAGAGTTTTCTGACTATTGAAGTTGAGGGTTCCTTATGTATTCTGGATAAAAGTTCTTTAACAGATATATGGAAGGTATTTTCCCGCAGTGAGGAGCTAGTCTCTCCTTCTCCTAACAGCCGATTTCAGTCTTGCAGTTAATTTTTTAATAAAGCCTTGGGATAAGGTCCCTTTTCTGCATGTGGACGTCCGATTGTTCTAACACTGGTTTTTGGAAAAGACTATCTTTGTTCCATTGATAAACTGCAGTTTTGCCATTGTCAGAAATTAACGTGGCTGTATTTATGTGGGTCTAATTCTAGACTCATGCGAAGAGTTGACTCATTGGAAAAGACCCTGATGCTGGGAGGGATTGGGGGCAGGAGGAGAAGGGGACGACAGAGGATGAGATGGCTGGATGGCCCCACTGACTCGATGGACGTGAGTCTGAGTGAACTCTGGGAGTTGGTGATGGACAGGGAGGCCTGGCGTGCTGCGATTCATGGGGTCTCGAAGAGTCGGACACGACTGAGTGACTGAACTGAACTGAATCCTAGACTCTGTTCTCTTCCATTGATTTACGTGCTTATCCCTATGCTGATATACACCGATATGATTTATTACTGTTGTCTTTACGGTAAGTCATAAAGTTGAGAAATGTGATTCCTCCAATTTTCTTCTTTTTCAAAACTGACTTTTCTAATTCTTTTGTCTGTCTATATAAATTTTAAAATTAGATTGTCTATATCCACAAAATAATCCTTCTGGGGTCTTGCTTGGGATTGCATTAAATCTGAAGACTGTTTTGGGAAGATTTGACACCCATACTATTTTCAGTCTTCCAATCCATGTACATAATGCATTTCATCGTTTATTTGGTATTCTATGATTTCTTTCATCACATGTTTAGTTTGCAGCCTACAGATTCTGTATTTTCAGCACACACACCATGTTGTTTCTGCCTTTAAAAGGAATATTTCCATTAGTTTCCCATTTATAATGACTTATGTTGTAAGGGTTTTTTTTAAGATTATGTTTTGTCTGGTGGGTGTTCGTTGCTGCACGGGGCGGCTTCTCCAGTTGTGGCGAGCGCGGGCTTCTCTCTGCAGCAGCTCCTCTTGCTGTGGAGCACAGGCTCCAGGCTCATGGGCTCAGGAGCTGTGAGGCACCGGTTTAGTTGCTCCACAGCACGTGGGATCTTCCTGGACCACGGACCAAACCGATGTCCCTTGCGTTGCAAGACAGATTCTTAACCACTGGACCACCATGGAAGCCCCTGTTGTATGTTTTTATACATATTCTTTATCAGGTTAAGGTGCCTTTTTATCATGAATGGATGTTGAATTTTATCATGCTCTTTTTCTGCATCTGTTGATATGATCATATATGGTTTTATATATATGTATGTATAGCTATATATATATAACCACTTATGATCTGATCATTTGATCTCTTAATGTAATAAACCAAATGTATAGATATGAAAATATTAAAGAGCCTTTGAATTCATTTGACTCCAACTTGATCGTAGCATGTTATCTTTTTTCCTGTGAAGTTAGATTCAGTTAATATTTTATTAGAACTCATCCATATTAATGAGTAAAATAAGGCTCTAATTTCTCTTTTGCATGCTATTTTTATCTGGTGTTGGTAACAAAATTATACTGGCCTCCTAGAATGATTTGGAGAGCACTTCTTCTGGGAGAGCGTCTATAAGATTGGAATGATCTGTTTCTTGAAAATTTGGCAGAAATTTTTGGATCTGCCAAAAAAATTTTTGTATTCTCTTGGGGAAATTTTTTAATTACTCCTACTTTTCTATAATGGCTTTAGCATTATTTGAGCTTTCTATTTTTCTTGCCACATGTTGTAAATTTCTTTAGTTTCTAATAGCTCCTCAGTTCAGTCTTGTCCTCTTCTTCATTTACAATATATTTATTCACTATTACTCTTCTTTTTCTTTAAGGAATCTACCAGAAGTTTTAAATGACCAATGTTTGGCTTGATCTCCCTTCTTATTGCTTATGGTGATATATGGTTTTTCTTTTTTTCGCTTCCTTTTTAGATTTTTTGGAGTTCTCTTGTTCTTTTCTTGATATCTATCTTTTTTTCATTTGATCTATAGATAATTTTTCCTAATGTCTTAAGTCTGAAACTTAGTTCACTGATTTTCTACTTTCTTCTTTTTGAAAGATGCAAGTATTTCAGGCAATAAATATTTGTATAAATTCATATTATAACATACATATAAAGGCTCTGAAGTATCTTGTTCATTCTACCCACAACCTTGCTTGGATAAATCCCACTCAGTCATGTTATGTAATTCTTTTCACGTATTGCTAGATTTAGCTGGCTAGCATTTCGAGGGTTCTTGTGTTAAGATGCCTTATGGTATCATAAGGTATATTGGTCTGTAGTTTCCCTTTCTTGTGATCTTTGGTTTTGGTGTCAAGATAATACTGGCTTATGATACTGGAAGTACTTCCTCCTCTTCTGTTTTTTTGCAAGAGCTATGGAGTGTTGGTATTCATTTGTCTTTTAACACATGGTTGAAATCACCAGTGAAACCAACTTGGGCTTGTCTTTGTGGGAAGTTTTAAAATCACTAGTTCAATCTCTTTACTTTTTATCAGCATATTCAGATCTTCTGTTTCTTCTAGGGTCATTTGCAGCAGCTTCTAGCAGCCTACCTAAGAGTTTATCCATTTAATTTAGGGTGTCTGATCTGTTTGCATATGGTTGTTCATAGCATCCCCTGTGGTCCTTTTTATTCCTGTAGAGTTGGCAGTATCCCCTCTTTTATTCCCAACATTAATAGTCTACATCATCTCTTTTTATCTTGGTCAGTCTAACTAAAGTTTGTTGATTCTACTGGTCTTTCCAAAGAATCAGCTTTTGGTTTCGTTGATTTTCTCTGTTGTTATTCTATTCTTTATTTCATTTATTATACTCTAACCTCTGATTAGGGGCTTCCCTGGTGGCTCAGATGGTAAAGCATCTGAATGCAATGCGGGAGACCCGGAGTTCGATCCCTGGGTTGGGAAGATACCCTGGAGAAGGAAATGGCAACCCACTCCAGTATTCTTGCCTGGAAAATCCCATGGACAGAGGACCCTGGTAGGCTGCAGTTCATGGAGTCGCAAAGAGTCAGACACGACTGAGCAACTTCATTCATTCATCCAACCTCTAATTGCTTTCTTTCTTCTTCTTGATTTGGATTTTGTTTGCGTTTCTTATTCTTATTTCTTAACGTAGACGATTAGGTTATTCATTAGAGATCTTTTTTCTTTTTTAATATAGACATTTGCATCTATACATTTCACTCCTTCCATTGCTTTATTTCAGTGCTTAAGTTGCAGCCTGTAAGTCTTGGCGTGTTGTGGTTTTGTTCCAATTCATCTCAGAGTGTTTTATAACTCTCTTCTGACTCCTTCTTTGATTAATAAGAAGTGCGTTGTTTAGTTTCCACATATTTGTGACTTCCCCAAATTGTCTTCTCTTCTTGATTTCTCATTTCACCCCATTGTGGAAGAAAGGTGAGAACCGTGGCTCAGGTTGTGCACTGCACGACCCCATGGGGTGGCTTTCGCACATACATGGCAGCCATGGGAGGAAGAGGGCTCCTTGGATGAGGGCAGGTGTCACTGACATTGGGGCCCTCTCTGGGGGCTGGTCTCTGACCCACGATTTCCTCCGTTGTCTGAGACTCCATCTGGCACTCACACTCTGTCCTCTGCCCTCACCTGGAAGCTCTTCCTTCTCTCCTGCCCACAGAGAAGTAAGTCTACCTGGCCTGGTTCTTGGCCTGCTCCCCGCCGGTGCTCAGAACACATCCACACTCAGCACCCTCCGTCCCCTGCCCTGTGCCCCCACCTGCTCCAAATCCTCCTGGATCCACAGCTCCCAAGGAAGAAGAGCCTTCCCTAGGGATCTCAGCAAGGAGGAGGAGGATGAGACCATCCCGGCTACCTCCCCTCCATCACCCTCCCCAAGAGGACAGAACCCCCACTCCTTCCCAACAGCCTCTCCTGATGACACAGCCACACCAGGTAAGCTAGCCTGGAATCCTATCAGTGGCCCTCAAGCTGGGAGCCTGGGGGCTTTGGGAGTCTTGGGGCTCCCATCCCAGCCCCCACCCGCTGTGTGAGGACTGCCCTCCTGGGAGCCCGTAGGGAGACAGCTGTGTTTTCTAAGGTTTCCCAGGGGATGCTTCATAGGCTGAGATAGTTCTCAAGGATAATCAAGAGGCCAAGCTAAACGCAGTAGTGGAACTGTGGGAATATGTGGTTTCTTCCTTTTTATTTTCTGTAAAATTAAGTAGAGTGAGAAGATACATGAGTTTTTTAAAAACAGACAGGACAATTTGAGTCAGGAGGAGCTGGCAGATGCCTCCGGAATGAAGCCCACGTGTCGTCCAAGTGGGGATTCAAGGCAGCAGCTGGGATCCAGGCTGGGGGCCCGAACACGTTGGCTGGTGGGTCTGGGCAGCTCTGTTGTCAGTCCTTCACCCAGCCTGGACCCAGTTTTGTCTTAGAATTTAGACGATATCTTTAGGAAAAGGAACACAAAACTGTGAATAAAAACTTAGCACACAGTGGATACTTATTTATTTAGCAAGGGCCTGTGGGAGAGGAGCCCTGGGCTTTGCATGTCATTAGCTCCAAGGGGATTATCTTCTCTGGTTTGGCCTGGACGTCCCATCACGACTCTGCTGGTGGCAGCCAGCCAGGCATGGGCACGGGGTCCAGCCCGGGCTGCCTCCTCACGGTGATACCTGTGGGGTGGCCTTAGCCCTCTGGAGAGAGACTGAGGTGTTCTGTGTCCACTGGGTTCTAGAAAGCGGGCAGCAAGAGGCTTATCTTCCAGGAGCTCCTGGGGCTGCTCCCAGCACACGTGAGGGATGTGAGGAGGAGCTGAGGGCCCTGCTGGACAGATGCCCCCATCTGAGTCAAAGCTCTGCCCTGGGCATCATTCATCCTGCAAGTCTGGGCTCCAGCAGTGTGTGCAGGCCCAGGGGGTGGGCGGGTGTCCTGCCCGTACACTGCGGCCACTGCGAGCTCTGCTCTGTGCTTTTCTGCCTCCATGCCTCCTCTCCACTAGACTGTGCCTTTCCGCCTGCTTTTCTTCTGCTTTCTATTTCTCTTCTTCCTTCTGGAGGTGCCAGTGGGGGTCAGAGACTGCTCGAGACCCGGACTGTCCGGGTGTCTGTGGGATGACTTGGTGCATGGAGGCCTGGTAGGGTGGTGGTGGGGGGCCACGGGTCACGGGAGCAGCGGCGGCTTCCTGGAGAAGGGGACCTGCCAGTGGGGGTGTCCAGCCTGTGCGCAGCCCGTGATGACGAAATGTACGCTCACTGGCTGGAGTCTTGTCCCCCCAAACTCACATCCGCCTGGACCCTCTGAGCAGGGCCTTCCTTGGGAACATGGCTTTTGCAGGTATAATTAATGAAGATGAGGTCTTAACTGGGGGGGGCCCTAGATCGATGACTGGGGTCCAGATGAGGAGAGGAGAGGCCGTGGTGGGAGCCGGCAGAGGCAGACCCTGGAGTCTGCAGCTCCAAGCCAGGGCCCCCAGGGGCCACCATAGCAGGAGGGGCAGGAGGGGTCCTCCCCACAGCCTTCAAAGAGATCACGTCCCTGCCGAGGCCTTGATGCCTTGGTCCTCCACTTCTCGCCTCCAGAACTGGGAGATGACCCATTTCTGCTGTCTGTTAAGTGCCCTATTTGCTGCAGCAGCCCCAGAACCTAACAGGCATGTATGTATACATCACTTTGAGAAACAGTCTCGGGGCGGCCAAGTACTCATGCAGCAGTGTGAGAGGAAAAGCCCCACCTGTGTCGGTGCCTGAAGCTCAGTGACACGGCGTGTGTCCCCGTCAGAGGTGAGACCCTAGAGCCCATGAGCCCAGGAGACGCGCGCACGACTTACTCCAGCTAAAACCCTGTTCTGCCCAAGCAGACGTCTGACATCTGCCTGCCAGCACCGGAGGAAGCAAATGTCTGAACGTGAGCAGAAATGTCTGTCATGTAGCTGGACGTTTCTCTGTACATTTGGTTATTTCGCTTTTCCCAAGAAAGAAACTGAGAATTTCAGTCTGTGCTTGCAGAGTTTGTGCAGTAGATACAGAGAACTATTTAGCAGGCTTCACCTCTCCCCCATCATCTATTCTTCCAGCTTTGGACAAATTGCAGTTGTCCAAAACACACAGAATTCTTGGTATTTGCTAGAACATTAGATCAGAGTTCTTGATATTTACTGGAACATTCAACTTCCCTTTGCTTGTCTAGGGGCTTTAAAACTGCTTATATTCTGAAACAGGATAGGTTTTGTTGCTTTGGTTCCCTTCTCACTTAAAAAATAAGCTGGGAAAATAGCCTCAAACTGCCAATGAACTGTAAACAAATCATGAATTTTTACAAATCCCCAAGTACATGTTTTGCTTCTCAAATAAGAAACCACAAGGTAAATGGAGAATCAGTCTGATAAAACAAAACAAAACAAAAAGGGAAAATGGAAACCCTTATCACCTCACTGCACTTACTTAGAAACAGGTGAAAATGTAACAGATCATGGACCACAAGATAGAACCTGTATTTAGAGAACTGTTTCAGCAGAAATCTACTGTGAATTATTGATAAATGGGTATACTTTCTGGTGAGCAAACATGTTTCTATCATGCTTAATACTCTTTATTTTAAATCTGAAGTTACAACAAGTGTCGTATGCTTTTAATTAGACTCAGCATCTGGATCCTTTCTAGGTAATCAGTGCAAGACGGGGCGTGCTGGAGCAGGCTTAAACATTAAAAAGTTTTTTCTTGATTAATTAGTAAATGTAATCCTTAAATATTTGGGTACTTTAAAACTATGATTCAGAAGTTCATACTAGTCTTCTTTCAGCCAAGAGAGATGATATAAACCCAGAAGACTCATCACCAGTTCACAGGTGAGTCCTGACAATTTGTCATCATATCAGTGACGACAAATCTCAATTAGCATTATTAGTGGCAACTCTCTGAAATCAGTTTGAAATTTCCACAGTGGTGTGGAAATTGACACAGCTGGAGTGGGATAGAGGCAAAATACTAAACTGAAAAATAGATCGTCTTTGCTGAGGTTAGTGTCATAATAAAGGTAGAGGTGTAAATAGAGCCCAGGCAGGTAAATTTGATGAGCAGTCCTCCCCATTCCTTTTCCAGACCTTTACACCCTGACCTGCTGTGGCCCGGAGACCCCGAGTCTCTAAGCTCATCCCTGTGCTGGCGTGTGGGGCTGGCGGGCGGCGCTGGCGTGTGGAGATGGCAGGTGGGGCTGGCGGGTGGGGCTGGCGGGCGGGGCTGGTGGGTGCTGCTTATGTGTAGTGTCAGTCGCTCAGTCGTGTCCGACTCTTTGCAACCATGGACTATATCCCGCCAGGATCCTCTGTCCATGGAATTCTTAAGGCAAGAATACTGGAGTGGGTTACCATTCCCTTTTCCAGGAGACCTTCCGGACCCAGGGATGGAACCCCGGGTCTCTTGCAGGCAGACTGTTTACCAGTTGTGCCACCAGGGAGGCCTGGTGCTGCTTAGCGTTCCCCTTTTGGACCTCCAAGTGTTTTCAAAAATTTCCCTCCATGTGGTGGACCACAATGACTTCAATTTTCTTTTTTCTTCTCCAGATATCTACTTACAAATGCCGGGCCACTGTTTCTCTCTACTGGATAAGAAGTTAATGTTTTTCTCTGAAGTATAAAAAAGTGAACGACTTTGTGAAGTTTGTGCTTAAAAAGTGCCAAATGGAAACTGAAATGCTTTTTGAATTGTTTCCACGTCTTGGCTGTTGGGATTAATGCCGCAGCAAACATGTGAGTACAAATATCTTTGCAAGATCCTGATTTCAGTTCTTTTGAATAAAATACCCAGTAGTGAGCTTGCTGGATCATATGGTAACTCTACTTTTAATTTTTTGAAACAAGCTAAATGTTCAGTGACAGACGAACACATATAGAAAATGTGGTATATATATATGTATATATATATATATGAATATTATTTAGTCACTAAGTCCTGTCTGACTCTTTGCAACTGCGTGGACTGTAGCCCACCAGGCTCCTCTGTCCATGAAATTCTCCAGGCAAGAATACTGGAGTGGGTTGCCATGCCCTCTTCCAGGAGATTTTCCCAACTGAGAGATAAAACCCACATCTCCTGCATTAGCAGGCAGGTTCTTCACCACTGAGCCACCAGGGAAACCCATAAGGGAATATTATTCAGCCATTAAAAAGCAAGGAATGTTTTTTATGTACGCAACAAAGGATGAACCTTGAGGACATTATGCTAAGTGAAAGAAGCCAGACGCAGGACAAATGCTACATGATTCCACTTACCTGCGGCATCTAAAATAGTCAGACCCATAGAGAGCAGATGGGTGTCAGGCAGGGGCTGGGGAGGGGGAAGTATGGCGCTATAATTCAGGGGGTGTGAGATTTCAGTTGTGCAAGATTAATCAGCCCTAGACGTCAACGTGGTACCTATTTGTGTTCTTACAAATCTGTCCAGAGATTAGACTTCATGTTAAATGTTCTTACAAGTGAAAAAGGAACTTTTTGGAAATTCTGGCAGGTAACTTTTTTGTATATTAAGAGTCATACTTTAAAAAAAAAAACAAAGGTGAAGTCCTGGATTCCATTGTCTTTCAGGGTTTCAATAAGAATTAAGGTGATAATATCATTACTGTAGACAGAAAAACCCCTTCTCTTTGTCAAGCTAACCAACCCCCAACCCCCACCAGTGTAGTCATTATAAGGGCTGAATGAAAATAAGCAGAAAGGTAGCAGGACATAGAGGGGGAAAAAAAACGCCTCCATATCTACTCTGAGGAGCAGACATCCAATCAAGAATGGAACTGTGCTTTGTGAGTGTGTATTACATGCTTTGGATATAGCGCTTCTAAATAAATGCTTATGTACTTTTCCTAGATTTAATTAATGCAATACCTGAAGGGATATTACTACCATTGAGGTTTAGACTAAACCTGGAGATTTCATTCAACGATTCCTGATAATGTAAAACCATTTGGAGACTCTTTAAATAGACGTCACATACCAAGCTGGTAACAATTCATAGCATCTGAAAATCTGTAAAAGAATTGAGGAGGAGGCTTTTTTCCCCTTCTGTCCAAGGACCATGTGTATGGCAGAAATTTTGGTTTGTGTTGAAATTTTGTTGGAGGGTGAAGCGGGGGTGGAGGGAGTCATACTTTTTAATTTTTTTTACTTTGGATGCAGTTTCCAAGGCATTCAATTGCCTGTGGACATTTGTAACTTTTAAAAGTAGGATTTTATACATTTACTCAGAGGCCTAGCCTCAGATGATGACTAAGACTGAGTATTCAGTGCTCTGCATGTATAATTTAGTGTGTGTATAATTTTGCTGCTGATACAGGGTACCTGAGGGGAGGGACAGCATTGTGACTTTCCTTCCAGGTCACTCCACCTGTAAGATACACCTGTTCAAGAGGACCATCCGAGGCAGGGGAGGACAGATCCAAAGGAAGAATAGCTTTACTCGTCCATCCCTCTGTCCACTCACTCTCCTTGTTCAGTGAGCACCTGCTGCGTGCCAGGCACTAGACTAATTCAGGACTTGCGACCCACGTTCAGTGTTCTCAGTTACAGCTTTGTGTGCTTATGACACAACTGTGATTTTCAGAACACTCCTTCCAAAAGTGTTACAACATGAAGATCTGTGTGGCAATTGAGATCATCAACAAAACCATCTCTCTGAAAAGGCAAGTGTTAAAAAAGAAAACTCAGGGCTTCCCTGGTGGCTCAGTGGTAAAGAGTCCGCCTGCCAATGCAGGAGACACAGGTTTGATCCCTGATCTGGAGAGATCCCACATGCCAAGGAACAACTAAGCCCGTAACTACTGAGCCTGTGCTCTGAAGCCCGCGAGCTGGAACTTCTGAAGCCCGTGTGCCCCAGAGCCTGCGCTCTGCAGCAAGAGAAGCCACTGTGATGAGGAGCCTGCGCGTCTCCACTAGAGAGCAGCCCACACTCGCCGCAGCTGGAGGAAAGGCCACGCAGCGAGGAAGACCCGGCACAGCCAGAAAGTTAGATCATTTAAAAGAAAACAGAAAATTCAGCCCTAAACGGACACACCGACAGCCGAACTCGGTCTCCAGTGAGAACCACGTGGCTCAGAAAACCTTCCAGAAAGCAGAGGAGACTGCCCTAATATCTCTGTACATGACAGCAAGAGGCAGGAGCCAGAACCTTGGCGTCTAAATGTAAACGTGGCGCATGGGCACGCGTTCCAGTTCCCCACGGTGATTTTATTGTAGAAAGCTCATAAATACTAGTGGCAACAGCAGAGCCTTACATCTTGAAGCTCTTTCAAGCTCTTTGACCTTGAAAATCTTTGGCATAGTCAACGTAGATTTCATTGGGTTAGAAGAGCAAATGGCAGGGGTTTTTATGAATTCATTAAAATGACATTCTTAAATATACTCGTAGTTAAGATGTCATATCGTTGCAGGCCAGAGAGCCGGAAACGCTGATTTAAAAAGTGAAGACCAGGCCTAGCCACTGCTGCTGCTGTTCTAGTCGTTGTTTACTTTGGCCTGGAGTCACCAGAGAAATTGGAGTTTCCTTCAAAGCAGTGACTTAAAAGCTCTCGTTTCCACCTCTGCTCACACCTCTCTACCCAGGTTGGCACCTCTAGATTCTTGGATGAAAGTGCCTTCCTGAAAACATTAAGTCAGGAAGTTGGTGCTGAGTCAGGGAGAGCTTTTTTCTTGAAGAGAAGGGCAGTTCTGTGTCTTCAGATGCAGAGATGGCATCCTGACCTGACCCCACATGGGATGGAGACTGCTGCCACTTCTGACGGCATCACCAGAGAGCTGGAGCAATCTGCCCCAGAGTTCCACCGGCTGAAAGGTTCTCTTGTCCCGTGCCTGTGCACTGGGAGCAGGACGGGCCGGCTGGGCCCGGGGTCATGCCCCGTCCACGGTCCGGGGCAGACTGCATCCATCTCAGGCCCCTGCAGCACAGAGCGCCCCGCTGAGCTGTGACGTCACCCCCTTGGCCAGGGTGGGGTTGCACCCGGTGGGGTGCACGACCCGGAAGCAGCCATTAGCATGCGGGCTGCTGGCCTGGAGAAAACCTGGCCGGGCCTTCTTCCTGGCAGAAGAATTGACTCCTCGTGGTGGCTTGCTAAACCAATCAAATGCTGTCTTTTGAGAAATTTTAACTTGAGACAAAGGAAGTGAATTCTCAGAGTCCAAGTAGAAAGTGGAAGCAGACTCACCCAGAGCAGGAACCAAAGGCGCGAGTGCTGTGGCTCTGGGGTAACCGCTGGGCCATCAGGGTGGATACCAGCATCCAGGGGCCGTGGCTGTGCGAGGCACCAAGCTGACTGTGGGCAGCCCCCTCTACAAAGCCCCTTCCATCTTAGCATCTGCTTGTTCTCCCTCCCCCTCAAGCTAAAGGCCTAACCCGGGGCTCAGAAGACACACCAGGCATGGCCCTTACCCAGGAGTGACGTGTCACTGGTGAGTCAACAGAAAATCGCGGTGATTGGAAGCAGGATCTAATGTTTTATCAATGGATCTGTAATCGACAGTAACTTTCATAATGCTTGTACTCCCTAAGTTCTCAGAAGTCACATCATTTCTCTTCATGAAGTATCCCTCCACATACCTCATCCTTTGTCTTCTCTTAGTGTCCCTGTTCCCCAAAAAAATCCAACAGAGAAGAGAAACCTGCCTACTTAGCTCCTTAAAGGAAGATCAGAGTTGTCCAGACCAAGCAGGCCGCAAAGCATCCTTTACCAAGGGCGGGATTGCAGCGCCACCTGCTGGAGATTCCTAGTTGTGCTCCCTTAGATTTAAACACTAGCTCATCGAAAAGTCAGCGGTCTTTAGACTGAGACCCCCACGGGCACAAAAAGGCTTTGAAAGGAGGGTTCAGAAAGATTTAAGGGCACTAATTCCCAGCTGCCCCAATTCCACGTGTTGTCTCTCCTAGAGCAGGTAAACCTGGGACCTGCCGGCAGTGGAGCCTTCTGCTGGCCTTCCTTCATGTCTTCCTGCTCTGTTTTACAAGACACACAGAGGGACCCAGACCGAAGGTTTGTGTGCCCCCCAAATCCATGAGTTGAGACCTAACACCCCAAGGTATGGTATTTGGAGGTATTTGGGCCTTTTGTAAAGTGATAAGGTCGTCATGAATGGGTTTAGTGTCCTTAATAAAAGACCCAGTGAGCTTTCTGCCATGTGAGGTTATATCGAAAATATGGCATCTATGAACTGGGATAGGCTTCCCAGGTGGCGCAAGTGGTAAAGAACCTGCCTGTCAATGTGGGAGACATAAGAGACGAGGTCAGGAAGATCCTCTGGAGGAGGGCATGGCAACCCACTCCAGTATTCTTGCCTGGAGAAGCCATGGACAGAGGACCCCGGTGGGCTACACTGGGGTTGCAAAGAATCGGACACGACTGAAGAGACTCAGCACACACATGAACCAGGAAGTGGGCTGTCGCCAGACATAGAACCTGGTGACACCTAGAGCTGGGACTTCCAGCCTCCAGAACTATGAGAAATAAATTCCTCTTGTTTATAAGCCACCCAGCCTGTGGCATTCTGTTACAGCAGCCAGAACCGACCCAGACACTCAACACCACGCACTGTTCTAAGTGCTAAATTGCTCCAAACAAAGGAACAGTTTGAAATACAGTTTGAAAGTATGTTATTGGAGAATGCCTCCTCACTCAAGGCCACCTGTCTATTGCATATTTTGCTTTATTTCTAGGGGCAAGAGGTAGAAAGTTCCACCTCCGACAATTAACATTGTATTTCCCAGTGAAAGAGTTCAATATCAAGAGTAAAACTGGCGTTTTCTTAACTTTTATTCAGATTTTCAGGATAAACATTTTCATTAACTCTTGCCAAATGACTATTAGGTACTGTAAAGGCATATTCATTTTTACTTCCTCTTGACCTTATTAATTTTCACCACATGCCCATAAAATTTTAGTAAACAGGTAATGTGTTATGGATTCTACTCTAAATCACCTTTTTGCTGTACCTAATCCTGTCTCATTCTAGCAAGGATCTCATTTATAGATACCTGAATTAATTTAAAAAAACTCAATACATATGAGTAAAGGATTCATTTCCAATAAACTACTTTAAGTTGCCAAAAATTCTTTACCAAAGCATATATATAGGAGTTTTATCAATCGTGTATTACTAATAATTGTAATGATAATTTGTTGTTGTTCAGTCGCTAAGTCACGTCTGACTCTTTGGGAGCCCGTGGACTACAGCACACCAGCAGGCTTCCCTGTGCTTCACTGTCTCCTGGAGTTTGCTTAGATTCATGTCCATTGAAGTCGGTGATGCCAACCAGCCATCTCATCCTCTGCTGCCCTCTCCTTTTGCCTTCAGTCTTTCCCAGCATCAGGTCTTTTCTAGTAAGTCAGCTCTTTGCATGAGGTGGCCACAGTGTTGGAGCTTCGGCTTCAGCATCAGTCCTTCCAGTGAATATTCATTGTTGATTTCCTTTAGGATTGACTGTTTTGATCTCCTTGCAGTGCAAGGGACTCTCAAGAGTCTTCTCCAGCACCTCAATTCAAAGGCATCAATTCTTTGGAGCTCAGCCTTCTTTATGGTCCAACTCTCACATCCATACATGACTACTGGAAAAACCATAGCTTTGACTAGACGGACCTTTGTGGACAAAGTATTGTCTTTGCTTTTAAACACACTGCCTAGATTGGTCATAGCTTTCCTTCCGAGGAACAACCGTCTTTTAATTTCATGGCTGTAGTCACTGTCTGGAGTGATTTAACCCAGAAGAAAAAGTTTAACAGTTAGAACTTTCTAGTTATAGGGAAGTAAATACTAATTTAAATTTTATACATATTCTGTTGCAAAGTATGATAGGATTATCAATAAAAGACTCTCAAGTAGAAACATGTTACAACTTGACAAAATTCTGGGACAGATATGGATGGAAACAGGATTTTGAAGGAAAAACAAATCATGTTAAAATTTAGGTAAAATTTCTAATAAAATTTTATAACATATTTACAGGATGTGGGAAACTACATCTCTTGCAACTATTAAACTTATTACAACAATAATACAGAATGTAGGGGCGGTAAAAGTTTTGTCAAATATTGGAGGGGGTAACTCTAACAGAAGGAAAAGAAGGCGTCAGAGGATAAGATGGTTGAATGGCATCACCGGTGCAATGGACATGAACTTGGGCAAACTCTGGGAGGTCGTGAAGGACAGGGAGGCCTGGCATGCTCAGTTCATGGGGTCGCAGAGAGTCGGACACGACTGGACGACTGAACAAACACCACTACTCTAACAGATAATCGTACCCCCAAGGATCCTTGGAAGGGTTAAAAAGATGATAGCAGACGCTCAATAAGTAAAAGCGGCTCTACTTCCTTCATTGAAGTGAAGTCGCTCAGTCGTGTCCGACTCTTTGTGACCCCATGGAGGTCTGTAGCCTATTACGCTCCTCAGTCCATGGGATCTTACAGGCAAGAGTACTGGAATGGGTTGCCATTGCCTTCTCCAGAAAATCTTCCTGACCCAGGGATCGAACTGCTTTACTGTCTGAGCCACCAGGGAAGTCAGTCCCTGTGATTACTGAATTTAAATACTAAAATATTTCCTCTGTCAGTCATGGTGCTGGCGAAGGACTGGCGAACCAAGAGGCAAAGCGTGAAACCGCTGCACACCCCGCATGCCCCGTAGGAGCTGGGCCGCGGGGATGAGACTGTCGGCGGGAGGTCTGGCTTTTTTCTTCCTCCCCCAAAGCCTGAGGGTTCGGGTGTGTTCAGACCTCCACCCCCCCGCCCCCCCGCCCCCCCCGCCCCCCCGCCCCCCCCCCCCCCCCCCCCCCCCCCCCGGCACCAAAGACCACATCTCAAACCTCATAGAGAGGGAGGTAGAGGGAGGTCATTACCTGGGCAGGTGCTCTGGAGCCCCGCCTCCCCGGCTTCAGCCCCGCCTCCCCGGCTTCAGCCCCGCCTCCCTAGTTTAACCCCCCCCCGGCCCCCGATTTCAGCCCCGCCTCCCCGGTTTCAGCTGCGCCCATCCCTGCCCCGCCTCCCCTGCTTCAGCCCCGCCTCCCCGGCTTCAGCCCCGCCCCGCCGCATTCACGTACCGCGCGGTGAAGCGCGGGGAGACGGTGGGGCGGGGCGACGCTATCCGCAGAAAGGCCCTGGATTGGTGGACGGCTCGGAGGCGGGGGCGGAGCGACTCCGGCTCTTCCGGAAGGATCCGTGATTGGTGGGCGGGGCGGGGGCGGGGCGGGGCTGGCCCGTCCCGGGGGCGTGGCCGGGACACGTGGTGCGGAACCGGCGCTGCAGCTGCTGGCTGGTGAGCGGCCTTCTCCGGGTGGAGAGGCCCCTGAGGACGGCGGGAGCGGGAGGCGAGGCCGGGAATGTGGGGCCGTGGGCCGCCTCCTGAGGAGCAAGAGAGGCCGGGCGCGGTTGGGGAGCCGCTGATGCCGGCCCGCCCCGTGGCCGTCCCAGATGGCAGGAGAGGGTGTTGGGTCAAAATGCAACCCGTTCCGCTCGGAGGTTGGGGCTCTGGGGTTGCAGGGGGCGCGCCGGTCTGTCTACCCTCCCGCGGCGAGGCCCGCAGAGAAAGAAAGCCTGGCTCTTCCCGCGGAGCCCTTGGCGGAGGCCGAAGGTTGGTGCTGCGCCCGCGGGGCAGAGGCCCGGGGTCGGGGGTCTCTAGCCCCCCGCCCGCACTTGAGGCTGGGAGGTTGCTCTGAGGCAGCGTCCGCCTTCCCACCCGTCAGGTACGGTGATGCTTGGTCCCCGGTCGGCCTGCACTGAGTCTTTGAGACCCTGGGCCTCGCGGGCAGGGCCTTCGACCCGCCCCCGCCGCACGCACGGGATCCTGGTGCTGACTCAGCGATCTGGTGGAGGTTTCTTCATGCCTTTGTCGTCCCTGGTGTTGGCAGGGAGGAGTGGCCGAGAGTCATTTTGTAGACCTGTATGTTTGCGATTGGACAAACTAGAGGGTTCCGCCCCTGTTTTAGTGGTTTTACGCAGACTTGCAGCCACGATTATGGTGTGTGTTTAGTCCCTTCCTGTGTCTTGAGTTAGTGCGGGACGGGATGGGGCGCTCGTAACTGGAGGAACCTTTTGTGGGCGTCACTGGGTGGTCCCGGGTGCTACCCTGTCCCTCCTTCCTCTCACACTAATTCACTGCCGAGGCTGTTACTCCCTAGAACCTTAGATTTCAGGAGTGCAGTGTGCCTAGCACTCTTGGATTTGGTAATACTTGCTTTTATCCCCTCCAGCTCAGCACTTTTACCCTCGTTAGTGGGGTTCACAGGGGCATATAAAAGTGGTCCCATTTAATGGATTTGGTGCTGGCAGTAGTGAAACAGGAAAACCCAAACTGTGAGTCGGAGGGAGAAATGGACCCGGCCCCACCTCTCTGGGTGAGCAGTTCAGAACAGCAGTAGCTTTTCACTGGCCCTGGTGAGGTGGCAGGCCCTGCCGAACAATCTGGTCTCTGTTTACTCTTCTTTGGTTTAAAAAAAAAAAAAATGCAGCTTTGATAGTTCCATCTTTGACTTTAGCTGGAAGGCCATTGCTTAATCAGGCCACAAAAAACATGGTATTAATGAGAATTTATCACAATGAGCGTGGGATCTGTGCTATTTAATGACCAGAAACTCAAATGAAAAGTACCTGACTTAGCGTATTTTCCTGCTAAATAGAATTTCTTTTGTGATTGAAAACTTTGACTTATGTGCAATGCCTCTGCATTTACGACCCTGTCATTGAGATAAAGGAGAAGGCAATGGCACCCCACTCCAGTACTCTTGCCTGGAAAATCCCATGGATGGAGGAGCCTGCTAGGCTGCAGTCCATGGGGTCGCTAGGAGTCGGACACAACTGAGTGACTTCACTTTCACTTTTCACTTTCACGTATTGGAGAAGGAAATGGCAACCAACTCCAGTATTCTTGCCTGGAGAATCCCAGGGACCCTGGAGCTGCCATCTATGGGGTCACACAGAGTCGGACACAACTGAAGCAACTTAGTAGCAGCAGCATTAAGATAAGACCCTCAGCTGAAACAACCTGAGTTGGCTGGGAGGTCTGTGTGCTCTGTCACTGATGTTGGAAGAGGATTTTCCTTACTGAACTCTCACTGCGCATCCACAGTCTGCTGCCAGGCTTCGTGACTCTGAATTAAGTCCCTCGTCTGTTTAGAGCTCCTCGTGGCTCTGGCGGTAAAGAATCTGCCTACAGTGCAGTAGACCAGGGTTCAATTTCTGGGCCAGGAAGATCCCCTAGAGAAGGGCCACCTGCTCCAGTATTCTTGCCTGGAGAATCCCATGGACAGAGGAGCCTGGTGGGCTACAGTCCATGGAGTCGCAAAGAGTCAGACAGGACTGAGCAGCTAATACTTCTTTCTGTTTAGATGTGACTTCAAAGTCCTAAACCGAGAAAAAGATACTCTTTAACTGCAGTGTGTCCATACACAGGTACTTGACTGGTGTCTTGCTCCAGAGATCAGTTAGCAGGGTCTTGTGACTCTGAGCCGCAGGTCTAAAATACTTCCCTTCGCTGTGGTGCTGAGTTTGCTCCCGGTCCCTGAGCTCTTCTCAGTCACTGCTGAGGCTTGAATCTTGCCACGTGATGGAAGCCGAGTTGTCACTTGGAAGAAGCAGGTGGAACCCCTTCAGAAAGTCCCAGTTCTGGGATTTTCTTTATCTCGTGTGAGTTCCAGTTTTTAAAGATGCCGACTCAAATGGCACCTTCTCCCCTGTGTCGGTAAGGTGGAGCAGGATGAGTTTGGTCTCCAGCAGGAGAAACTGACATTGGAAAATGCACCTGGGGAGGTGGACGCTTGTGTTCCCTCACCAGGGAACAGGTTTGTGTGTCCTCATCCCAGTGGACTTTCACACGCTGTCCTGGCCATTTCTGGACCTGTGTTGTCAGTTTCCTTAACCTAAACCCACCTTCCTCTCCTTGGATCTTGGGTGCTGTGCTGTTGGTTTGCGGTGTAGGGACACATGACATTTTTGCTGAGAGCCTTGGAGTGAGTATTTCCTCTGTGGTAATAGTAAGTGGGAAGTTCTCTGTGTGCTTTGAGAGTAAAATTAAATTTTTTAAAAAAGTGTTAAGAACAGTGGTACATCAGTGCTCCTGGAAAGTACCTGCTTTTAATTATATCAGATTGTCTTCAACTCAGGCCCTTGCTTCAGTTACCTGCCATTCTGCCGCACAATTCCTGGGTATGTTTCTTTCTGGAAAAAAAAAAAGAAAGAAAGAAAGAATGGCGATCAGCCTGAGCCTCTGACTGCTTTCCCAAGCCGTTCTCTGAGGACACTTCCTGGAGCCCTCGTGACGGCCGTGTCCTGCGCTGTCAGGGGCGGGGTGCAATTTATGATCCTGAACAAGTGCCTTCCGGGCCTGGGGATCAGTCGGGCCCTGTCTCGAGGCAGCACTAACAGGTTCTTCTTCTTTCCAGGAGTCTCCAGGGTCTGTGGTCTGGTTGAAAGATGTCGGCCCTCACCGCCCTGTTTAAGTACGTGGATGAAAATCAGGATCGGTATGTTAAGGTAAGGGAACGTTTAGTGACTGTTCACGTTCAGTTTAATCCCGTAGGACCCAGAGAAACTTCCAAGGAGCTAATATGATTGATACTGTTCTAATCAAGTATTAAAAATGCTGTCTAGGCAGAGAAAGACAGATGCTAGTGTGATCTCACTTATATGTGGAATCTGAAAAAGGTGAACTCAGAGAAGCGGAGAGTCGAATCCTGGTTGCCAGGGAACTATGGGTGGGGAGATGGGGGTTTGTCCTAAGGGTACCGATCTGTTACGAGATTAATAAGCTCTGGGGATCTAGGGCACCACGTGATGAATATAGTTACCAGTACTCTGTTGTGTGTTTGAATAGATGTTAAGTCTTGTCTCCCCAAGCAAAAAAAAGGTAACTTAAATTGTGTATTGTCGAGAGGTCTTTTCCTCTGCTTTGTCATTACAGTATGTAAGTTATTCTTTCGGCTTTTAATAGAAACTCTTAATACATGTTTCTAGAAATAGCAAAGCTAATTCAGGATTTTTGTCTGTTCTTGTGGTAGATATAAAGAACTATCTTACATTGCATGTTTCAAATGATTCAGTAATCTTATATGTTAATCTATTTCTTGATGTTAACATAAAGAGCCATGCTTTAAAATCACCTTTGGTAGACATATTTCAGGTGAAATCTTTCCAGTTCTCATTTGAAAAATTCTGTTTTAGAGAACATGGCCATTCTCAGGATAATAAATAAGGCAACTTGGACTGTGAAGATATTGGGTATTTTCTGTATCTTTCAGTTTCAATTTTGTCAGATTCAGATATAAACGTGTTTATGAAACACATTTCATAAAAAAAAAACTTACACATCTTGCAGCCACATCATGCTTGGTGGTTAATGGGTCTCCTGTCATTTTGTATGGTTCTTGGTATGGGGTCAGTGCAAACCGTCCTTATATCTTAAACAGAAAGCAGACGTCACAGATCTCTTCCCCCATGTCTGGGCAGCAGGATCCAGATGGAGCAGACAGCTCTGTGGGCCTGAAAATGGCCCACCCGTGAGCGCCTTCATCCCTCCTGGAGCAACTTTTCCAAATCCCTTTTGCTTGTTCCCCACCCACAGAAGCTCGCGGAATGGGTGGCCATCCAGAGCGTGTCAGCATGGCCTGAGAAGAGAGACGAGATCCGCAGGATGATGGAGGTGGCTGCCGCCGACATCAAACAGCTGGGCGGCTCTGTGGAGCTGGTGGACATCGGGACCCAGAAGGTGGGCAGGATGGGGGCTTTCCTGGGAGGCTCCGTGGAGCTGCTGGGCATCAGGACCCAGAAGGTGGGCGGCGAGGCAGGCCGGGGGCTTTCCTGGGCAGCTCCGTGGAGCTTGTGGGCATCAGGACCTAGAAGGTGGGCCCTGGGGCTGGACGGGAGCTTTATTGGCAAGTTCTGAAGGCTTTGCTGCAGATAAATCACTAGCCTTTATTGTGTCTTAATAACGTACGTGTTTGTTTATTTTCCATTGCGCTGGGCCTTGGTTGCTGTGCAGGCTCTTCTCTCATTGTTGCACAGGCTTCTTTCTGCGACAGCTTCTCTGGCTGCAGAGCACGGGCTTTAGGGCACACAGGATTCAGTGATTTCACTTCCCAGACTCTGGGCACAGGCTCGGTAGTTGTGGCACACAGGCTTGGTTGCTCCATGGCATGTGGGATCTTGCAGGACCAGGGATTAAACTCGTGTCTCCCGCATTAGCAGGCAGGTTCTTTTACCACTGAGCCACCAGGGAAGCCCAACTCGCTGGTCTTTCAAACAAGCACAGGTGGCCTGATGTGGATGGTAAACTGGGTGGCTTCTTGAGTCTGAGTGCACCAAGATTCACAGGACCCATTGTGTTCCTCCAGGGAGGGGAACTGTTGAGGGTTAGCCAAGAGGAAGCAAACAGAATGGCCCTTCCTACATGAGTTGAGGTTCCTCCCCCGAAGCCAGGCGGCCTTCAGACCAAGGTACACTCTGCCCATTAGATGCAAAGCTAATGAAGACGCCCACTCACTCACACCCACTGTGTCCCCAGTGTCATGACTGATAAAACAGTGCTTTCTTTATGACTCGGTTCCTGAGAAAGAGAGACTTTACGTGTGGGGCACAGGGCTCAGCTGCGTTCTAATGCAGGAATCTAACAGATTCCAACTTGAATGAGTGATCTCGCTGTGCAGTACCTTATTCTGCTGTTTTCGTTTCAGATGATGTCAGCCCCGTGTTAATTACATGTTTCGTGCCATGCATTGTCAGCATTTGTAATACTCCTTTATGTTGCAGGGCTGACTGGGTTTGGTTTATCTTGGTTCTCTTGTCTGATGATTTACGTGTCAGTTGAAATCACAGTCCTGGGATTTTAGGAGTGGGCGTTCAGCCTGGTCTGCTCTTCTCATAAATGGAAGGACGCGGAGGCTCGGACAGGCTCTGTCTCCCTGGGAAGAGAGCCTCCCATAGTAGGTCCATGGCAAAGGAGGTTACAGTCTGGGCCTTCCAATTCCAGTCCAGTTTGCGTGTAAGACTTCTGCTCACCACAGACCGAATAGTTAATTTAAGGTTACTTAGGATTTATGTTGCAAATTCCTGGCACTTTCCCGACTCCTCACTGTGAGAGGACAGACCAGTATTCCTGGAGTTGTTTTCTGTTAGGAGCATACTTGTCTTGCTTCCTCTCCCTTTTTCCTAATACGCTAAAAAAAAATCTAGGTGGCAAATAATTTTTAAGAGTTGTTACTTTAAAATAGGTGAAACTATTCCGAATGAGCACTCACATCTTAGCAATGTATTTTTCCTGGAGAAGGAAATGGCAGCCTACTCCAGTGTCCTTGCCTGGAGAATCCCATGGACAGAGAAGCCTGGTGGGCTATGGTCTGTGGGGTTGCAAAGAGTCGGACACAACTGAGCATTTTTAAAGATCATCTTTTAAAAATTGAGCAAGCTGCCTGCAGTTATAAACATGATTGTCTCTGTGCTCTGGATTATGGGAACATATATTCTTGTTAATTATTGACTCAGTGGAACCATCTGATACTGAGCTCTGCAATAGAGGGTGATTGATGAGAACAGATACACTTGCCCGGGGCATGCTGATAGCACCTGCTGTAAACACCACTCTCTCTTTTTTTTTCTTAATTGGTGTGAAGTTGCTTTCCAATGTTGTGTTGGTTTCTCCTGTACAGCAAAGTGAATCAGCTGTACGTACACATATATCCCTTCCGGTCACTGCAGAGCCCTGAGTTCCCTGCACTGTGCAGTGGGTTCTCATGCGTTGCCTTGGCTGTGTATGGGAGACTGGGGTTAGCACCGCACTTGACTGAGGACCATCCTCCATGGCCTCCCCTCCTCCCCCAGCTCCCTGATGGCTCCGAGATCCCACTTCCGCCCATTTTACTTGGCAAGCTGGGCTCTGACCCGCAGAAGAAGACGGTGTGCATCTACGGCCACCTGGACGTGCAGCCGGCAGCCCTGGAGGACGGCTGGGACAGCGAGCCCTTCACCCTGGTGGAGCGAGACGGTAGGCTGCTCCCTGGAGGCAGGGGACCTGTACCACACTGGCCTTGGGAAGTGCAGCCCAGCCTCTCAGTTGCCACCTTTCCAGAACCAGCTGTTTTCACAGAACCTAGAAATCGGGTTCTGGAAGCTTCACATCTGTGCTCCATCCTTGAAACCCCAGGAAGTCTTCCTTTCCCAACAGAGCCTGGTCTCCGTGGCCTTGGGCACACTGGGCTTCCTGCGCCTGCCGCCGCTTTCCCAAGAAGCCTGGCCTGAGCCAGCATGGCCCCAACCTGGGACCTGAATCCAGCCCGTCTCTAGGGGAAGCGTCAGCGTTTCCCCGACCCCGCCCACCTTCATCTCTGAACATTGACTTTTCCGCATGGGACGTGGCCTTTGGCCCTGTGGAGCAGCCCCCTCGTGTGTACCTTGTCCCCTTGGGCTGACTCCAGGCTGTCTTTAATTGAAACCTTTCCTCGGGACATGCTGCGTTCCTATTGAAGCCTCTCCGGCGGCGCAGGGGCAGTCAGGTCGTCACGGCTCACGTGGTCCCTGCAGTGCACTTGCCGTCTTGTCCCAAATTGAGGGCCTGGACCCGCCCGCACTCTGCCCACCCCTCCTCTCATCCCCTCCCAGCCACTCCCAGTGGTACCCTGCTCCGCACCCTGCCCTGGGCACCCAGAGGTCACTCTCATCTCACCCTGCTCATCTGCCTTCCCCCACCCAGCCCCGCCTGTGACCATCACCCAGTGAACATGCTGATTGCTATTCCAGGCAAACTGTACGGGAGGGGAGCCACCGATGACAAGGGGCCGGTGGCCGGCTGGATCAACGCCTTGGAAGCCTTCCAGAAAACCAAGCAGGTATGCGGCCTGCGCCCTGCCACCCCCATTCACCTGTTCCATCTGGTGGTGCCCAGTGGGGCCTTCTGTTCCCAGAACAGCGTAAAGATCAAAGATCACACTCCCCGCCCCCCGTCCCAGAGCGGGATCAGTGCAGTGGGGCCACGTTCCGCTTCATAGCCTATTTTCTAGTTTTAGGAAACAATGAAGATGCAGTGGTTTATGGTTGTTCTAAGGTCACCCCATTGGTGACTCAGCAGGGACCCAGCCAGCAGGGAAGGCGAGAGCTCCGGGCACGGACTGTGTCTGGGAAGGGGGTGCTCACCAGCAGGGGGACCCAGGCTGTGATGGGACCGAGGCTGTGATAGCGGGCAGACCCCTTACTTCCTGTTATTCTCTTAATCTAGTACTCTTGCCTGGAGAATCCCATGGATGGAGGAGCCTGGTGGGCTGCAGTCCGTGGGGTCTCTAAGAGTCGGACACGATTGGGCAACTTCACTTGCACTTTTCACTTTCATGCATTGCAGAAGGAAATGGCAACCCACTCCAGTGTTCTTGCCTGGAGAATCCCCGGGACGGGGAAGCCTGCTGGGCTGCAGTCTATGGGGTCGCACGGAGTCGGACACGACTGAAGCGACTTAGCAGCAGCAGCAGCAGTTGTGATCATAACATATAGACAGTTTCTGCATCTTGCTCTTATCTTGCGATGACATAAGACAAGCGTTTTTGTCAGGACGTGGAGGGGCAGATCTGAAGAGGGTCCAAGTGTGCTGTGCTCAGGGGCCCTGGGGTCTGTGGTGGCAGAGAGGAGGGGCATCTGTTCGAAGACCCAGCCCCCAGCGCATCTCTATTCCCCTGGAGAGGTGGAAGGGCGGGCCGTGCGGTGAGCGGCGCTTCTGGGGGTGGCTCTGAACTGGGACCCCACAGACGTGGGTGCATGTGGGCTGGCTAGCCATGGCCTTTGGCCTCAGATCACTCAGGTGCAGCTCCATGGTCTCACCTGTGGAAGGGGGCCACCCGCCTCAGGGCACAGCGCTGGGGAGACCCAGAAACCCCCGAGCAGGAGGCGGCTGCCTCTCAAAGTCACTGTCGGCTCTGGAGGGGGAGGGCCCGCGGTGGGTGGAGGGCCCAGCCCTGCGGGAGGAAGGCACCCGCTCACTCCTTCCAGGGGTGCACAGCGTGGCCATCACGGTGTGAACGGAGGCTCCTGCCGGGTTTGTGTCCCGGCCTCTGTCTTCAAGCAGCTCCGCTTTGCCAGAGACGCCTGATCTGTGCTGGGTAATCACAGAAACCCTGCAAGTGGGCTGCGCGATCGGGCTGGGGCCCCCTGGGAGCAGTCCTTCCAGGTGACCGGCCAGGGCCAGGCCGTGTCCCGGCAGCCCAGCGCTGGGGCGGAGGGTCTCTGCCAGCCCCCACTGCCCACCCCGCGGTCATTGCGGGGAAAGTCAGTCGGGTATTTGAAATGGACGATCTCACAACACTGGTGGCTTCCTGTCCACTGTTCTAAGAAATAAAATCCTTGCGCGCTGATTGCCTCCTTCACCGCCCCCTTCCCAGGAAGTCCCCGTCAACGTCCGCTTCTGCCTGGAGGGCATGGAGGAGTCGGGCTCCGAGGGCCTGGACGCGCTGATCTTCGCCCAGAAGGACGCGTTCTTCAAGGACGTGGACTACGTGTGCATCTCCGACAACTACTGGCTGGGCAAGAACAAGCCCTGCATCACCTACGGGCTGCGGGGCATCTGCTACTTCTTCATCGAGGTGCGCGGGCCGCGCCTCCCCCGGGAGGGGCTCTGGTTGCTGCAGCCTTGTGATTTAGGGAGTGCCTGGCCAGGCCTCTGGGGCAGCAAACTTTGATTTCGGAGCGTGCCCTGTGAGCGTCCTCTGCCAGCTCTCCCACAGCGGGGTGAGGGCGAGGTCCCGAGAGCAGCCCACAGAGTGGCTGTGTGTCCGCAGGTGGAATGCAGCGACAAGGACCTGCACTCGGGCGTGTACGGCGGCTCGGTGCATGAGGCCATGACTGACCTCATCATGCTGATGGGTGAGCTCGGGTGGGCCCCTGCAGCGACTCGGGGGTCTTCTCTCCCTCCCTCTCTGGCTGCTCTCTCTAACAGGCCCACGTGGTTCATGTCTGCCCCCTTTCCCTCCCCACCCCCTTCCCCCGGTCACCAGACCCCGCCTCGGGTCCCTAGAATCACGGCCATCCTTGCCCTGGCTGCGGTGGTGTCTCACCTTCCTGCAGGGGGTTGCTCCGGTCCAGTTGGCTGTCACTGGCCACGGCGGGTCTCCTGTGAGGCTCTCTCACGGCCCCACCTGGCACCTGACCCACCCACTGTGTGCTGAGTCCCGTTTTCCTCCTGGGTGGTCAGCGTGTGCTGTACATGAAGCCGACTTTCCTGGGCCTGGAGTCAGCTCTGTATCACTGGGTTTTCCCTCCTAGGCGTGGGAGTAGGTGGCTTCTTAGGGAACATGCATTAGAAAGGAAACACAGGCCTGACGGTGGGTGGGCCACAGGAGCCAGTTTGCTCTGTGTGTCCTGCCCTCCCTGTGGTGATCTCTGTACCTTAAACAGGAGGCGGCCCCACGCCCTCCTGGGTTGTCACAGTAACAGATGACAGGCGGCCCAGGTGCTCAGCCGGGCCTGGGGGCTGCTGCCAGCTCCTACTCACCCCTGCTTGCGCACCGCCCAGGCTGCCTGATGGACAAGAAGGGGAAGATCCTCATCCCAGGCATCAGTGAGGCTGTGGCCCCCGTGACTGAGGAGGAGCTGGAGCTCTACGACAAGATCGACTTTGACCTGGAGGAGTACGCCAGGGACGTGGGCGCCGGGACCCTCCTGCACGGCTGCAAGGTGCCCCCCACCTGCCAGGCTCGCAGCGCATGAGGCCCTGGGGGAGGCGGCTGCAGGCTGGACAGACCCGGGCATACCCTGGGCACGTGAGCGCCAGATGCTGCCAACATCAGCGGGCAACATGTGCCAGGCAGGGAGCTTTGTGAGGTGTCAGACCGCTGTGCCACCCCGGGGACCAGGGCACCTGCAGTGGGGGAGCTTCTCCTGGCTTGCATATGCTGGGAAACAGCCCACCTGCCCAGGGGTGTCTCACTGTTCCCTGGAGAGCTGGGTGCCAAGGTGGAGGCTGATTGCGCAGAACATTTACTTATCTGTTGGGAGAATCAGGTCTGGATATAAATTCCAGCTCTAAGTACCTGCAGCCACAGGCCCTGCGGAAGCAAGAGGAGCTCGCCAGGCGCCTTGGGGGCCAGCTCACCCAGCGGCCCTGCTGGGTTGGTGCCGCCTCCCTCTGGGTGTGCGGTCCCCCAGCCACCTGGTCTCCCCTGCGAGCAGCTGGTGCTGACTCCTGACCCACAGTGCTGACTGCTGTTGGCAGTGCTGTCCCCTGACAGGCTGGTGCTGACCCCCAAGCCACAGTGGGGAATCCCCCGACCCACAGTGGGGAATCCCCCAACCCACAGTGGGGACCCCCAACCCACAGTGGGGACCCCTGACCCACAGTGGGGACCCCTGGCCAGCCAGTGGGGATGCCTGGCCAGCCAGTGCTGACCCCCAACCCACAGTGGGGACCCCCGACCCACAGTGGGGATGCCTGGCCAGCCAGTGCTGACCCCTGACCCACAGTGGGGACCCCTGGCCAGCCAGTGCTGACCCCTGACCGTCTCTCTGCAGAAGGACATCCTGATGCACAGATGGCGCTACCCGTCCCTGTCTCTTCACGGCATCGAAGGTGCCTTCTCCGGGTCCGGGGCCAAGACCGTGATTCCACGCAAGGTGGTCGGCAAGTTCTCCATCCGACTCGTCCCGAACATGACTCCAGAAGTGGTCAGCGAGCAGGCATGTGGATGCGGGGGTGCGAGGAGTGCTGCTGTGCCCGAGGAGATGGTCACTGAGGGCCCCAGGGGCCCCCCGACAGGGAAGGGTGCTCGCCTCCCCTACACAGCCCCGCCCTTGGTGCTCCCCAGCTCAGACATCACTAGAATAAGCAGGTCAGATCCTAATCAGAGATAAAGGCCAAATAGCATCCCCTGTGCACAACCTTTGTCCCTGCTGAGGTGTGCTAAAATCTGACCTGTGACCTCATTCTAAGGCTTTGAAGCAAAGGCTGACTTTGGGCTGAATGTGTTGTGGTGAGAGTCCAGGGTCTGGTCTGTGGTGAGCAACAGAGGGGGCTGGGGGTCCAGAGGGGAGAGGACTTGGGGAGGAGATGAGACCCAGTGTTCACCTGTAGACTCACTGTAGACCCAGTGTAGACCCTCACAGACCCCGTGTAGGCCCTCATAGACCCCGTGTAGACCCTCACAGACCCCGTGTAGACCCTCACAGACCCCGTGTAGACCCTCACAGACCCAGTGTAGACCCTCACAGACCCAGTGTAGACCCTCACAGACCCCGTGTAGACCCTCATAGACCCAGTGTAGACCCTCACAGACCCCGTGTAGACCCTCATAGACCTCGGGGAGACCCTCACAGACCTTGGGTAGACCTTCATAGACCCAGTGTAGACCCTCATAGACCCAGTGGAGACCCTCATAGACCCAGTGTAGACCCTCATAGACCCTGTGGAGATCTGCCCCCTGGAGATTTGTCTCTGGAATGAACCCCCAGCCCTGGACCAGAGTCCAGGTTTGTGAGGCGTTGTCCCTCCTGTCTGTGGTTCAGGTTACAAGCTACTTGACCAAGAAGTTTGCTGAGCTTCACAGTCCCAACAAGTTCAAGGTGTACATGGGCCACGGCGGGAAGCCCTGGGTGTCCGACTTCAACCACCCTCACTACCTGGCTGGGAGGAGGGCCCTGAAGACAGGTGGGACGCGCCCCTGGGGGCGGGCGGGTGCTGAGGTTCCCTGTGCGGGCTGGGCCATGCTGCCTCCCACCCTGGGAGCGGAGCCGCTTGCAGAGGGCCTGGGCTCAGGGTTGCTGGGCAGTGGATATGTGGTGGGCCCCTAAAGCTCGGTTTCTTTTGTTCTGCCCTCCTCAGTGTTTGGCGTCGAGCCAGACTTGACCAGGGAAGGCGGCAGCATCCCGGTGACACTGACGTTCCAAGAGGCCACGGGCAAGAACGTCATGCTGCTGCCCGTGGGCTCGGCGGACGATGGCGCGCACTCCCAGAACGAGAAGCTCAACCGGTGAGCACGGAAGAGGGGCTGACTGCAGGGCGCGGGCTGCTGAGAGCAGAGACAGACCCTGCCCGAGGGCTGGGGGCGGACGCAAGGTGGAGACCTCGGCCTAGACATGGGGGCCTGTGGCCGAAGAGAGGCGCTGCACTGAGTCCTGGTGGGAGCCCGCACATCCAGGAGGCCAGGATCAGGGCTGGTCCCGATGGGGTGCTGGGCTGGGCTTGAGAACCAACCAGGACCGGAGCATTTGGGGCCAGCAAGCCGGGGCGCCGGGCATCCGCTCCCGGAAGGAATGCGTGGGCCCAGAGCTCGGGCGTGTCACTGACCCCCGTTCCTCTCGGCCAGGCGCAACTACATCGAGGGGACCAAGATGCTGGCCGCGTACCTGTACGAAGTCTCCCAGCTGAAGGACTGAGCGCCGCCCCGCCATCCCCACGCGCTCCCCCGCCTCTCTCGGGACCGCCCGCCGCTCCTCCCCTCTGTCAGATTCTGCAGACTTCCAGCGCGGATGTGAGAGCCCCTGCCCCGTCTCAGGATGGAGTAGCCTCCACTGGCCGCGATAAGCGGTCAGGCCCAGGGCCTGTCAGCGACCCTGGATGAGCTGCCTGCGCCCCGGTGGTCAGTGTGCCGTGGTCTCCAGAAGGTAGCACACGTTCCTCCATAGAAAGTGCTGGATGGCGTCCACCAGGGCCGAAGAGGGGATTCAGGGTCTCCTGGCCCTGCCTCTGTCCCCAAGTCATGGTCGTGCCCGCTCGGAGCGTCCTGTCCCAGAGCCTGGGGCCTCGAGGGCAGCCGTCCTGATCTGAGCTGTCTCGGGCACATCCTGTCCTGTTCTCAAAATCTTACCCGTTAGAATGTTCCATCTCTGTATTAAAATCCTTCAAAACCTAAACCTGAGCCGGAGGGTTATTTGGTCTCAGTCTGTGTTGCCAGAATTAACAATAAAAGTGGAGCCTCCAGAGGAATGACTGCCTGCGCTGCTCACTCCACGCAGCCCAGTGTCTGTGGGAACTGGCCGCAGGGGAGGGGGCGGGGCGGGGCGGGGCGGGGCGGGCGGGGCGGGGCACACCCACCCCGCCTGCCTCTGCCGCCCCTGGCCGCTGCCGGTGAGCTCTGTCCCGAGAACACAGAGGAACCGAACATCTAGCGTTAGAGCAAGGCCTCAGGGAGCACGCCGGGTCATTCCCTTTTCAGAGAGGATTGTAGCATCAGCCTCTGAGATTTTGGGGGTTGGGGGTAAGGACGTTCTCCCTAACCCGCCTGCCTTTCCCTCCCGCCATTCCACGGCAGAATGAGACCGTGCGCCGTCTCCGGCTCACCGTGGAGCCCAGAGCCGCCTTTCGGGTTCATGCACACCAGGCCTCAGCTCCATTTAGCAGAACCTGTTAGCCCACATCCTAAGAGGAGGGCCCCAAAGTGGACACGTGTGTGCCGAGCTCTTTTTTTTTTTTTTTTTTTATTTTTATTTTCCTGAGTTCCCTGAGATGGCCGGTTCAGTGGGCAAGTCGAGAGGGACAGTCGTTGAGCAGAAACTGAAGATCCCGGGGTTGAACTGAGTCCCTTCAAAGTCCGTATGTTAAAGGGTGGCCAGTGTGACTGGTGTCCTTATGCGGGGCAGGGGGGGGGGGTGGTTTGGACAGGGGTGCACCCAGGGAGAGGACAAGGTAATAGTGAAGGCAGAGGCCGCCTGATGTGTCTGCAAATCAAGGAACTCACTTGGCAGGTGCCTGCGGCTCCCGGAAGCCGAGGGAGGCCAGGCACAGACTCCCCACCCCCAGCCCACCCCAGGGGCCGAACCAGCCTCGCCAGAGGTGACAGGGCGTGTTCTCCGTGCGTCCCTCCAGTCTGCCAGCCTCAGGAGGGTACCCCTGCTCTGTCTCCAAGATGACGCCCTCTGTGTGTGCCCAGCAAAGCCCTGGGTTGTCACAGATGACCTGAACCGGCCGCAATGGCCTCAGTAACATCAGATGACTTCCCGGCCACTACCTCATCCCCTGTCTGCATATGCAACGCATTGCTTCTTCCTCCACTGCCAGACTGATTTCCGAGTGTGTACAGGCCCACTATTTCAGCCTTGTGCTCCCTCTGGGAGAGAGGGGAGGATGCCATCCAACTCGTTTTTTGGGGGACAGGGGGATATATGATGTGACCAGCCAGGGGCCTCGGTGAGACGTCCTCTCTCACTTCCCTCTGAGGTCCCAAGGAATGGCTGAGGTCCACCGAACTGCCACCCAAAGCACCCCAACTAGGAAGAATGGTAAGTAGACCCTCCACCGCTCAGGGTCTCAGGGACCAGAGGGCTACGGTGCATACATCCCACCAGTGAGCCAGGTGAAGCAACTGATCCCCGCCTGCACTTAGATGTGTCCTCAGGCCCTCTGTCTCAGCCTGGGCAACGCACCATCTGAAAGTACTTTATCAGTATTTTTTGAGTGACTATACTAAATTGCTTCAACTCTTTGTGACCCTATGGACTGTAGCCCACCAGGCTCCTCTGTCCATGGGATTCTCCAGGCAAGAATACTGGAGTGGGTTGCCATGCCCTCCTCCAGGGGATCTTCTCAAACCAGGGATCGAACCTGAGCCTCTTATATCTCCTGCATCGGTCGGCAGGTTCTTTACCACCAGTGCCACCTGGGAAGCCCTTGGGCGGTCATGCATTCCAATAGATGGTTAAACATTTTTTTCCATCATTATTTTCAAGCATTTCATTCAGTGCCTGGAATCAGCTCCCCTCGAAGAAGGCTGGGACCGAGGTGTGGACCAGGCCCAGGCAAGTGGAGAGAACTAGACTTTCAACAGTGAACTTCTCCATGCTCCTGTTTCTTCCCACAGAGGAGCAAAGTTACTCAGGTGATGTCATCATGCAGCGTGCTGGCCTGCAGCTGATTATAATAAAAGTTTTCAGAGAAGAATCAGGATAAAACAGTAACTCACTGTGGATGACAAAAGACTTAGTAGCCATGGTTGCAAATATGGTAAGAGCTCGTTTTAAAAAAATTACTCAGTGGACAAGGAAATTTGGTTATTTCTAGGGCATACGGCTTTCAAAGATAAAAATTGGTATTATGGTGGATTATATGGACAGTAAGAACATTAAGAAACTCCTTGGAATTTGTATGCAGTTTTTGGAACACATCTATTAGTTATATATATCAATACAAATATAACCTAAAGAAGGTTAAAATCACCTTTATTTCACAATGCTTCTCATGTAATTTAACATATCAAATAAGTCTAATTAATTTTATATCGCTATTTTTATAAGAAGAGAGCACAGATCTTTGATATTTTCTGGGGGCTCTCTGGGAAAAAAATTCCCAAAGTTGGTTTGAAGTCAAAAAGATTTCTTTTAAAACCTGACTTTGGGGACTTCCTTGGTGGTGGAGTGGTTAAGACTTTGCCTTCCAGTACAGGGGGTAAAGGTCCTGGCTGGGGATCCCACAGGCCTAGTGGCCAGAAAACCAGAACATAAGCAGCAGTAATATTGTAACAAATTCAATCAAGTGGTCCACATTAAAAAAACAACCACCACCACCCTGACTTAGGGAAGTTCTCAAATATGTCAACAGGTTTATGATACTTTATTCAATGTGATCTCATGTAACTGTGAAATGATACTTAGTTATCTCTTTAACCAAAGTAACAAAAGATTTCAAAGGCATGTACAGAAAGTTACATAGCTATAAAAAGACCTAAGTTCTTTTAATATTGAGAAGACTCCATTTTCTGAAGTAATCAAAGACCTGATTAAGACAACATGAAGTATAGGAAATTATTTTGGTAAGTACAGAATCTTTGTTTTCTAGGCATATTATTCAACAGGTAAAGTAAAATCTTTTGTGATAATCCAAGAAAATCTTGTCCTCTTAACACAGAATGCTGCTACTGCTGCTGCTAAGTCGCTTCAGTCTGTCCAACTCGGTGTGACCCCATAGACGGCCTCCCACCAGGCTCCCCCGTCCCTGGGATTCTCCAGGCAAGAACACTGGAGTGGGTTGCCATTTCCTTCTGCAATGCATGAAACTAAAAAGTGAAAGTGAAGTCACCCAGTGACTTCTGGACTGCAGCCCTGATATCAGGCTCTTCCATCCATGGAATTTTCCATGCGAGAGTACTGGAGTGGGGTGCCATTGCCTTCTCCGTAACACAGAATATTGAAGTCTAATTTTGCATAGCACACTGTTGATATTAAAGGTTTTTAAAAAAATCTTTTAATAAATTTAATTTTAACCGGCTTGACCACACAATGTATTAATAATTCTCTTTCTCACTCTGTTCTGTAAATTAATACCTATTTTTTGTTCTTTATTCTCCTTAAAAAAGAATTGAAGCAACAATTAAATAATCTCTAAACAAGGACAAAATTATTCTCCTTTTCCCTTATCAAAAATGCATACTTATACCTTAAACCTTTTTTCTTAACCAAAAATCACATCTTGCTTTCCTTGCATACTTTGTATCGAGTTTTTTTTCTTTATCATTTTTATTTCTAGTAGTTTCATTTACACGTAAGACTAGAATTCTTAACTCTTAGTAATTAATATCTTGTGGATGTTGGGAGGTAAGCAATTGTGAACTGTTTGTCACATACAGCTTTCTGTAGTAGATGAGCAAATTTACAAACATATCAAGTCATCATTTCTAGGGGCATATGCTCCCTCCTGGTGGTCTGTGGTAAGTGGCTTCAGTCATGCCTGGATTCTTTGCAACCTCATGGACTATAGTCAGCCAGGCTCCTTTGTCCATGGAATTCTCCAGACAAGAATACTGGAGTGGACTGCCATACCCTTCTCCAGGGACCCTTCCTGACCCAGGGATCGAACCCACCTCTCCTGCGTCTCCTGCATTGGCAGGAGGATTCTTTACCACTAATGCCACCTGGGGTGAAAAAGAAAGCTGGATGACCATCTTGGACAGGTGACATTACCTAGCAACCTTTTCAACTTTTGTTATCTCAAAGCAGCTTACTCTAGAATGCTACAGACTATTAACCCTCTCCTCCTAGCTCCCTCCTAGTGCGACTTGTTTTCAACGTGACAGAACATATTTGCTAACAGACTCAAACAGCTTTAGTCTCTCTTCAATAAGCCCAAAGTAGATCATTTGAACTTATGTTTAGAAATCTCAGTGTTTTATCTTATTGAGAAATGATCTCAACGTTTACTGATTAACCATCATTTAACTGAATGTAAGTTAAAGGTTTGTGTTACCCAAAAGATTTTGGAAGCTATGTTTGAGCAGATGTATTTCATAAAACCTAATTCTTTCTTGAGTTGACTGGTGCTGGGAGCCAGACTCCGGGGAATGTGATGGGAGAGAGGAGGTGGTGTGAGTCCAGCCTCGGTCTTCTCAGACACGGCGGGGCCCCCAGCACAGGGCTCCTGCCTAAAGGGCCAAATATCACCGACCATGTGACAGAGTCCAGACTCACTGTTAAACGTCTACTCTGAGTGTCTCAGGGCAGATGGAGAAACACTGGAGGGGGAGAATTGGAGCCTGAGGACATCCCCGCCCCAGCGCCGCTCTGGAGACTGTAGGTAACTCTAAACACCTGGACTCGAGGGGCTTCTGTCCCCAGAGACCCCCCGCTGGCCCCCTAACCCCCAAGTCTCTGCCTCTCAATGAGTCTTTCAAGCAACTTCGACCCGCCCCCCACCCTATTCAGAAGCGCTCTGATTGGACATCAGGGCCTCTCTGCACACGCTAAGCGCTGAGAACCGCACTCAGCTTGTGGAGGCACATAAAGATGGGGGCGCTGTCCCCCACTGACCCCCAGAGAATGGGCTTCAGAGCACGTGGAGGGAATGGGGGCCTCGGGAAAGGAGAGGAGAGTGGTGGGGGAGGCACCGATGGGCTCCCCACGGGCTGCGGGACGGGGAGGGAGAGAGACCCGGGCCAGGGCCGGGAGCTGCTCCGGAGAGCGCGCCCGGAGTCTCGGTACTAACAGATTTCAGCTCTGCAGTTTCTCGGGTACCTAGGGCCAAGGACCTCTGCGGCAGTGCTGTGCTGGGGGCAGTGCTGTGCTGGGGCGGTCACACAAAGCCTCGCACCCCTGATCACCTTGACCTTGCTGTTACCAGTCCTGTCCTAATAATGATGAAAGTGGGTTACTCGCTCAGTCATGCCCGACGGTTTGTGACCCCATGGACTGGGACTGTAGCCCGCCAGGCTCCTCTGTCCATGAGGTTGCCAGGCAAGAGTGGGTTCCCATGCCCTCCTTCAGGGACTCTTCCCAACCCAGGTTTGGAACCCAGATCTCCTGTATGGCAGGTAGTTTTGTGTGTTTTTTTTTTGTTTGTTTTTAACTATCTGAGCCGCCAGGGAAGCCCATATAAAATAAAACCAGTTAGCAACCCTGAAAATGGAACCAGTCACGGCAGTAACTCAGCAGAGGATGTCAGTGCTGACTGGCCGCCGCAAAAGAGAATGAATGAGCTGGACGGTGGGACTGAGGCATTCACCTGGCAAGTAGGGCAAAGGGATGACAGGGTGGAAAACAGAAGAGTGAAGACAGCTGGAGGGCAGATGAGATATGAGAGACTCCAGCCGTAGCAGGAGTCTCAGAAAAAGAGCCAAGAAAACCGTGGGGAAGCAACGTGGGCATGTAGGGTAGGGGTCCTGAAGGAAAAGAATCCAACGCAGCTTTTTGACAGAAGAGAAGCCATTTTTGCCCGAGTCATTTTGGGACCTAAGCTTGGCCACCATGCTCTCAGTAATTCATGATCTTGTGGGAACAAATGATCGTTATCAGAGGAGAGACAGAACAACAGCAAAGATAAGGAATCAGTTGTAAAGACTCCCAGGCCTGCTTCAGTGGTAAAGATTAGCCCGAAGGTAAAGATTAGCTCCACCTCCAGACCAACTGGAATCTGAGGGATGATAATATTGACCTTTTCTGACCTTCATGACTTCAATCATCTATCAACTACCTTGGTCCCAGTTCTCTGCTGAATTCTGCTGTTTCAGCCCCTTCATGAAGATGCACATAACCTTAGCTTAAAACTCCCCAAAAATCTCTGTTCTGGGCGACACTCCTTTGAGAAAGATCCCTTAAGTGTTCTCCTTATTTGTTGCAAGGGATAAACCCTTCCTCCGCCTGTTCTTTGACTGGTGTGTTATTTTTGACTTGATACCTACAGGTGAGCCCAGTGCTGGTGTCCCAGCCGCCTGCGTGCAGCATGAGGCATCGCCTCTGGGTCTGGGAATGAGGCTCAGCTGAGCTGTCCTGAAAATTCACTGGAAGGACTGATGTTGAAGCTGAAACTCCAATATTTTGGCCACCTGATGTGAAGAACTGACTCATTGGAAAAGACCCTGATGCTGAGAAAGATTGAAGGCAAGAGGAGAAGGAGACGACAGAGGATGAGATGGTTGGATGGCATCACTGACATGATGGACATGGGTTTGAGCAAACTGCAGGATACGGTGAAGGACAGGGAAGCCTGGCGTGCTGGAGTCCACGGGGTCGCAAAGAGCCAGACACGACTGAGCGACTGAACACCAACAGCAAGCTCTCTGAGGTGAGGCTCACCCATCCAAGCCCACGAGAAGGAGGAGAAACTGGCGGTTCCTGGGGCTTCCTGGGGAGGCCGGCTCCTTGAAACTGCTCCTTGGCCCAGGGCCGTGCCCAGGCTGCCCCCTGAAAGCCCCGCCCTCACGGGCTTGCTGAACTGGCTCATCTCTGCAGGAGTCCTTGGCTCAGTTCAGAGCCTGCAGGGGAATGAACAGAATCCAGCAAAGCCGGCTTTTTTGGTTTGGAATTTTTATTTTTTAATCCTCTCATGATGAGATTCAACTAGGCTGATTTTTTCTATATCATAAAATTCATCAAAGCTGACACAGGTAGAGAAACAGCTGTAAGCCATCACGTGGGACTCTGAAAGCCTTGGTAAGTAGCATTCTGGGCATCCGGGTGGACCCTGGCACTAAAATTGCTTACGGACAGAAAAGGGCTTGTCTGATGGGCCGTCGTGTGTACTCAGGGGACCCACTCTTGGTCCCTGGCTGTGTGGGGTGGGAGGCAAGAATGCTTTCATTTTCTGTTCTTCATGCCGCTCAACACGAGAAGCTAAGGACAACCCAGCCTCCTCGTGAAATGCCTGCTGTTTTCTGGCAGGAGATAGAGAAGCGTCATTGGTTGAGGCAGCCCAGGGGCATTCCAAGGCCACTGTCTGCTAAGCACACAGCTCATCTAACTTTCTCCCCTGTTCTTGACGGGAGGCAGGCTAGAGCAGAGACCCTCCAGGCCTGTGTCCATGGTGGGGCCAGGCTTTGAGGAAGTGAAGCTCGGTTGATGGGTGAAGGATGGTCACCGCAGAGGTGTGGTGGGTACTTCAAGAAGTCAGAAGTCCTTACGTTTAAATGGACGCAGCCCATGGGCACCGGGAACTCCAGGTCTCATCTCAGAACACCCAGCTGGAATTCCCAGGAGCCTCCAGAGCAGCCCAGTGCCGGCCCCGCCTGGAGGACACTATGACCTGGGCATCTGGCTCCGCTCCTGGACCCCCGCCTGCAACTTTTCCTCTCCAGGGACTCCTTCCCTCCAAGGCCAGGCCAGGGGTGCCCTCTCTCAGGCCCAGGGTTTTGTGAGTGACTCGCTCAGGTCAAGCATGACTATGACACGAGGCTCAGGAGGAGAGATTCACCCGGGGTCCTAAAGGCAGGATGAGCGCCCAGAGCCGGCCCCCGCGGGCCTGATGGCGAATGGAGAGGGGAGGCAAACGGAAATGGAAGAGGCAGACGACAGGAGAAAACGCCCGGGTGAGGGGGCGGCGGTGCAGGCCGTGCGCGGCGGCGGTGCAGGCCGTGCGCGGCGGCGGTGCAGGCCGTGCGCGGCGGCGGTGCAGGCCGTGCGCGGCGGCGGTGCAGGCCGTGCGCGGCGGCGGTGCAGGCCGTGCGCGGCGGCGGTGCAGGCCGTGCGCGGCGGCGGTGCAGGCCGTGCGCGGCGGCGGTGCAGGCCGTGCGCGGCGGCGGTGCAGGCCGTGCGCGGCGGCGGTGCAGGCCGTGCGCGGCGGCGGTGCAGGCCGTGCGCGGCGGCGGTGCAGGCCGTGCGCGGCGGCGGTGCAGGCCGTGCGCGCAGGACCCGGTCTGGGGAACAAGCCAGTCGTCGGCGCCCCTCCCTCTGCAAGTGCTCTGGGCGTCACCGCCGAGGCTTTCCGTCCTCTCCCGTGGCTTCCTTTTCCTTTTCAGATTTTCCTTTCACATTTCACTAGAGAGGAGCAACAAATACTTTTTTGTAATGGAAATTGGATGAAAAACAAAAATAACAGTTCATCAGTTCATTTAGATGGCTCAGCTGTAAAAGCTGGCCTCCCGGTTCTCGCCGTCCCCCCGCGGCGGGTCCCCGCAGCCCCGGCTCCAGGCTCTGCCCGCCCCCGACGCGGGACCCCCAGCCGCAGGGACGCTCGCTCCCGTCGGGTGAGCTGCGAGCAGAGCAGGCGAGGCCGCGGCTCGGCGAGGCCGCGGCTCAGCGGCGCCGTCTGCCGGGCCAAGCGCGCCGTCCGTCCGCGGAGAAGCTCAGCTCGCCGCGACACCCACTGGCCCCTCTCCCCGGCTCCGTCTGTACACGTTTCTCATACTCAGTAATGCATTTCTGTTGTGGCGTGGGTGCTTATGTTTATGAGCATTATCTTGATGACAACTGTATTGCAATATGGCTCATTTCCCTCGCATTCTGCCCATTCACAGTGTGCAGTCAGTGGCCTCCAGGCAGTTCAGGACTGATCAGCCACTGTCATAGTCAACTTCAGAGCATTCTCATCGCTGGAGAAGACCCCCCAGCCCAGCAGGCATAGCCCATTCCCCCCATCCCACCCCCACCCCCAGTCCTCCCAGCCCTAGGCCACCACCAGCCTACTCTTGTCTCCCTATTGACCTATTCTGGACATTTCATGTAATTGGATAAATGCAAAGTGTAGCCTTTTGTTTCTTCCAGTTCACGCGTCTTGTAGCACATGTCAAAACCTCATTTGTCTTCATGGCTGAGTAATAGTCCATGGAGTGTCTCTACCACATTTGGTCTGTACAGTCATTCATTGCTGGTCATTTGGGTTTTTCTCTCCACCTTTGACCAATACAAACAGTGCTGCAGCGAACATGTACAGGTTTTCAGGCAGATGTCTGTTTTCATCCGTCCTGGGCGCTTGCCTAGGAGTGGAACTGCTGGGTCGTACAGTGGCTCTGTTGAACCACTGAAGGAACAGCCAGACTGGTTCCCAACGCACGTGTGCCATCTTACATCCCCACCAGCCATGCATGAGGCTTCTGGTTTCTCTACACCCTCGCCAGCCCTTGTGGTCATCTGACTTGTTGGTTTTAACCATCCTGAGTGGTGTGAATTGTTGCCTCATTGTGGTTAGATCTGAGATCCCTGGTGGCAGTGATGTCAAGCATGTTTTCACAAGCTAGTGGGCCGTTTGTGTATTCTCTTTGGAGAAGTATCTATTCAAATATTTTGCCCATTTTAAAAATTAGGTTAGTTTGTCTTTTATTATTGAGTTGTAGTATTGGAGAAGGAAATGGCAACCCACTCCAGTGTTCTTGCCTGGAGAATCCCAGGAATGGGGGAGCCTGGTGGGCTACTGTCTATGGGGTCGCACAGAGTCAGACACGACTGAAACGACTTAGCAGCAGCAGCAGCAGCAGTTATTTATCTTCCAGACTCAAGTCCTCACCTTCACTCGCCTGGAATCAGAGGCCAAGGGGAGAAGCAGCCTGAACCTAAGATGTTTCTGAAAAATAAAATCTATTTCAAAATGGTACAGAACCAATCCAGAAGGAAGAGGAGGAAGACAATTAGCTTAGTTTTCAACCTGGAAGCTCTACTCAGTTCTGGACCTGTTTTTGTTTGTTTGTTTGTTTGTTTTTCCTGCTCTGCCCCCAGCCTGCAATCTTCTGTAGGGGTAGAAGGAAGACCAGAAAGGGCTCACAGGTAGGGTGGGAGGAGGTAATGGGGTCTCAGACAAAGGAAGAAAGAGACCCAGCTGCAAAACCGTGGGTCAGGGGCTCCCAGGCAGAGACCGTGGCCAGCAGTGCCTACATGCTTGCCAGTCCTGCCATATTATTTATCAGCTCAAATCTTGTAAAACTTCTTCTTAGAGTATTCTGACCTCAGGAGTGGATGGCACGAAGCCCTACAACACTGCACAGGATTTTAGTCAGTCCTTACAAAATATTCTAGTAAAGTGAAAGATTACCAAAGATTTCTTTGGTGATTACCCAAAGAAATTTTATTGATGTTTCATTTTCAAATTAATATCATTAACTCACACCTTTCTCTCCTATAAACACTGCCCTTGACACTGCCCTTGACACCTGGGATGTAGGAAACTGATCTGTGTTGTCTGACTCTTGGCGACCCCACGGACTGCAGCCCGCCAGGCTCCTCTGTCCATGGGATTCTCCAGGCAAGAATACTGGAGTGGGTTGCCATGCGCTCCTCCAGGGGGTCTTCCGGATCCAGGGATCAAACCCCCTGTGTGTCTCTTACGTCTTCGGCATTGGTAGGCAGGTTCTTTACCACTAGCGCCACCTGCAGGAAGCCCCAGAAGATTGTATCAGGGAAAGAACAGAACGTTGCTTAAAGACAAGTTAACTTGGTTTCTGTCTTATTAAAATTCTCTAGCATTGCAAAGGAAGTGTTTGTGAAAAGATGTAGCAAAAATACATCTCCCGTTCTACTCCCTTGTGTTATTTCAGTTCAAAAGACGGACAGCAGCTGTGTTGGATAACATTAACTTTATGGAAGTATTTGAGAGAGGGAAAGTCCTAAACCTGGTCCTTAATTTAAATGGTCCCCCGCTGTCGCCCACTCGCAGGCGGAGTCTCTCCTCGGTTTCCTGCTGCTGCTGGTGGGAGGCATGTTCTCCGCGTCCACCCCGCCCCCTGGGCCGCTGGAGAAAGTCTTCCAGTACATTGACCTCCATCAAGATGAGTTTGTGCAGGTGAGAGGCCTGACATGCACCAAACTCTCAGCGCACTTTGGGAAGCTGGGAGAACTTGCTGGGAGGTGTGGATTTTTTTTTTTCTTTTTTCCTGACAACTTGCTGTTCAGTCACTAGGTCGTGTCCGATTCTTTGTGACCCCATGAACTGTATAGCCTGCCAGGCTTCCCTGTTCTCCACTATCTCTGGGAGTTTGCTCAAGTTCATGTCCATTGAGTCAGTGATGCTATCTAACCATCTCATTCTTTTCCTGACAACTTGATTCTATTTAAAATGCATATGGCTCCTCATTGAATTAAAATATTCAATGTGTGTTAGATTTAGGTAAGAGATCCCTCCTGGCCATTCCTCCTAAAAGGGGGCATTCCCAGCACGTCTGCTCTAGGTATGTCCATTCAGGGATGACCAGGAAGCTCTGGTGAGTCCCTGTTTACCCTGGACCATCATCAGATGGCCCATCCTCCTCTCCCCTTCAGAGGGTCCCTCGCCAAGGTCCTCTCCACCCACAAACCTGCCAGAAATGTCCCCGTTACATCACCAGCTGCTACAGCAGCTGTAAGTCCAGACAGAGTCCTGCCAAGCTTGTGGCAAGGCTGTCTGCGTGGTAGCCCACGTGCACTCTGTACTTTACTGCCTCCTTTACGATTCTCTGCTTCATCATGACACGTGGCCGTCTGCACGTGGTGTGGGCATGTGTGTCGGGGGGAGACATGGTGAGCAGGGACCACGGGGGTGAGGGAGGCCTGGGGAGCAGAAAGTCATGGGGGTTGGGGGGCACTGTACCCACCGTCCCACCTGGCACACCCCTCTCCTGCTGCCTCTCCTACCCCCAACCCCCCACCCCCGCACACCCCACCCGCCTCCACCACCAGGAATACTCTGAGCTCCCACACTGTGTCTGCTCACTGGCCCAACCAGCCCACGTCAGGAATATTATTGTGCAAACAGACTGAACCCCGGTGTTCATACTTGAGCACTAGAATCTCCAGACTGCTGGCCCTGAGCTGGGCCTTCATGGGCTCTTTCCTCGTGGGGGCGTTGATGTATGGCAGAACCAATACAGTATTGTGAAGTAATTAACCTCCAATTAAAATAAATAAATTTATATTAAAAATAAAAAAGAAAGAAAATGCCTGTTGGGTTTTCACAACTTTACTGGGGTGTTGTCCAGTATAGGCTGGAATTAGTAGTGGGGAGAGAAGAGAGAGGTGAGTCAGTGACCCACAAGGGGTGTTCGTGGGAAGCCGAGTCCTCGAGCGGGTGGCCAGAGGCTCTCAGTTCAGAAGCCTGCCGGGGGATGGGGCGGCCCTTCCGTGGGGGCTGAGGCCTGGGGGCCCAGGTCCGGGCTTTAGAGGCAGGCTCCCCCATCCGTCCTTCCCCCGGGCTCCTGTTCTCACCTCCAGCTGGGTCTCCAGGTCAGAAGAGGGGCCCCGGGCTCCTGCGAGGTGTGCCCCAGGGGAGCAGACATAATGACCCCCCCACGCTAACCACCTGTCGCCTTTGCTCCCAGACGCTGAAGGAGTGGGTGGCCGTCGAGAGCGACTCGGTGCAGCCGGCGCCCCGCCTGCGACGAGAGCTGCTCCGCATGGTGGGCCTGGCCGCAGACCGGCTCCGGGGCCTGGGAGCCCGCGTGGCCTCGGTGGACGCGGGCTTTCAGCAGGTGCTGGTGCCCCCTCCTCCCCGCCTCCCGCCTCCGCCAGGCTCCCCTTCCCGGGCCAGGACGGGGCTTCCCTGAGCTCCTCAGTCCCCCCGCCCGCCCCGTCGTCTCCACTCGCAGTGAGGCTGTGGCACTGACTTCCTGTCTTGCCAGACCGAGGGGGAGATGGGGCAGGTGAAGGGGGCGCGTGAAAGCCCCTCACCTGTGCTGTTCACGGCCTTCACGTGCTTTGCGTTTCTCCCAAGGGCCCTCTCCCTTAAGCGCAAATGCCTCCTTAAAAGACCCGACCTCTCAGAATCAAGGCTCACTGCTGCCCCTCGGGGGCAGTCCCTGGAGGGGGGCATGGCGACCCGCTCCAGACAAGGACTTGTGTGAAGAATCCCATGGACAGGGGAGCCTGGCGGGCTACAGTCCGTGAGATCACAAAGAGTCGGACACAACTGACACAGAGACACACACACTCACACACACAGTCTCACACACACACTCACACACACAGTCTCACACACACACTCACACAGTCTCACACACACACTCACACACTCACACAGTCTCACACACACACTCACACACACAGTCTCACACACACACTCACACAGTCTCACACACACACTCACACAGTCTCACACACACACACTGACACACACACACTCACATACACTCACATATACTCTCACACACTCACACACATACACAGTCATGTACACACACACTGTCTCACACACACACACTGTCTCACACACACACACTCACACGGGGACATATGGACCTTTACTCGAACCTCCCAATGTCCGCTGCTTCAGCGCTGACGTGTGTGCAAAGACTGGTCTCCAGGACTGTGTCTGCCTGCTTGGAGCTGGTGGAGTCTGGGTTCAGACTGAAGAGTGTGCTCAGTCACTCAGTCGTGTGTGACTCTTTGTGACTGCATGGACTGTAGCCTGCCAGGCTCCTCTGTCCGAAGGATTCTCCAGGCATGAATACTGGAGTGGGCTGCCATTCCCTCCTCTGGGGGACCTTCCCAGCCCAGGCATCACACCTGTGTCTCCTGCAGCTGCACAATTGCAGGCTGATTCTTTTACAGCCGAGCCACTGGGCAAGCTCTCCTATGGAAGAACATGTTCAATTGAGTTTACTCTTTGTCAGTGTGTATCTGAGGAAGGACTTTACTTCTCATGATGTTTTCATTAGAAGTGCCTTGTGGTACCCCCGTAAGAGTCAGATGAAGATGATGGGGCTCTCCAGGGACCAGGGGGTAGAAACAGACTCCTAGTGCCGTGTCTTTGAATTTTCCGGAAGAACTGAATAGTCACGTTTTTTGAACCATCCCTTTTCCTTCTGCAGCTGCCTGATAGTCAGACCCTCCCAGTGCCTCCCATCCTCCTGGCTGAACTGGGCAGTGACCCCAAGAAGCCCACCGTGTGCTACTACGGCCACCTGGATGTGCAGCCTGCCAGACAGGAGGACGGGTGGCTCACGGACCCATACACGCTGACGGAGGTGGACGGTCAGTGCAAAGGATCGCTCCCAGAGCTTAAGGCTTTGCGATGCAGCTCTGCCTCAGGTTCCAGGTTTTACCTGTGGTTGTGAGGATTGGACAGAATGCAGCACTCATGGTTTGCCAGTTGGTTCAACGAAGCTGATTTTCTTTCATTTATGAAAGAAACTATGAGCTTTTGTGCCCCTAGGTGAATTAAGTCCCCAGGATGGGAGTTCTTGGATTTCACATACTTTCTTTTTTAAAAACATCAGATGTAATTATGCTTTATAAAGACAAGAAGAAGAAAGATTAATGGAGACACCTGTGTACCTTTTTCCTTTCCCCTGCTAATTGTAAAATCTCAGAGTGAAACCCTGTGTTACCTGATATTTTGCAACAAATCCTTGGGCCTTTTTCAATGAATTTGGATAAAAATAGGTAACTACTATTAAGGCCAAAGGGCTCTGTATATTTTCAATTAGCTTCCATTTGTTGACTAGCGTACTATTTGTATATAAGAAATAATACTTTGTGAGTTCAGAGCAAGACTGCTGCCTAGAAAAAGAGAGAACCCGATTCAAACAATTATCTGCAAGTCTACTTTTGTTTTTGATTCACTCAACCTGGCAGAGGCATCCATGCTTTTCTGAAAATTCTTCCCCCACCTTTAAAGGAAAACTTTATGGCCGAGGAACAACAGACAACAAAGGACCTGTTTTAGCATGGATCAACGCGGTGAGCGCATTCAAGGCCCTGGACGAGGTAGGTGCTGGCTGCACTTGGGAGTGAGGATGGTGACGACGGTGATGGAGACGATGGTGATGCTGATGACGGCAGTAAGGATGGGTGATGGTGGTGATGGAGATGATGGGTGATGGTGGTGATGGTGATGGAGACGATGGTGATGCTGATGATGACAGTAATGTTGATGATGGTGGTGATGGAGATGATGGTGATGGTGGTGATGGTGATGGAGACGATGGTGATGCTGATGGTGGTGATGGAGATGATGGGTGATGGTGGCGATGGTGATGACATGATGGTGATGGTGGTGATGGTGATGGAGACGATGGTGATGCTGATGACGGCAGTAATGTTGATGATGATGGTGGTGATGGAGATGATGGTGATGGTGGTGATGGTGATGGAGACGATGGTGATGCTGATGACGACAGTAATGTTGATGATGGTGGTGATGGAGATGATGGTGATGCTGATGATGACAGTAATGTTGATGGTGATGGTGATGGAGATGATGGAGATGATGGGTGATGGTGGCGATGGTGATGAGATGATGGTGATGGTGATGGTGCTGATGAGGATGGAGATGATGGTGATGCTGATGGTGGTGATGGAGATGATGGTGATGGAGACGATGGTAATGCTGATGACGGCAGTAATGATGGGTGATGGTGGTGATGGAGATGATGGGTGATGGTGGCGATGGTGATGGAGATGATGGTGATGGAGATGATGGTGATGCTGATGACGGCAGTAATGATGGGTGATGGTGGTGATGGAGATGATGGTGATGCTGATGACGGCAGTAATGATGGGTGATGGTGGTGATGGAGATGATGGGTGATGGTGGCGATGGTGATGGAGATGATGGTGATGGAGATGATGGTGATGCTGATGACGGCAGTAATGATGGGTGATGGTGGTGATGGAGATGATGGGTGATGGTGGCGATGGTGATGGAGATGATGGGTGATGGTGATGGTGGTGATGGTGCTGATGGTGATGGAGACGATGGTGATGCTGATGACGGCAGTAATGATGGGTGATGGTGGTGATGGAGATGATGGTGATGCTGATGGTGCTGATGAGGATGGAGATGATGGTGATGCTGATGGTGATGGAGATGATGGTGATGGTGGTGATGGAGACGATGGTGATGCTGATGACGGCAGTAATGATGGGTGATGGTGGTGATGGAGATGATGGGTGATGGTGCTGATGGTGATGGAGATGATGGTGATGGGTGATGGTGGTGATGGAGATGATGGTGATGCTGATGGTGCTGATGAGGATGGAGATGATGGTGATGCTGATGGTGATGGAGATGATGGTGATGGTGATGGTGGTGATGGAGACGATGGTGATGCTGATGACGGCAGTAATGATGGGTGATGGTGGTGATGGAGATGATGGTGATGGAGACGATGGTGATGCTGATGACGGCAGTAATGATGGGTGATGGTGGTGATGGAGATGATGGGTGATGGTGGCGATGGTGATGGAGATGATGGTGATGGAGACGATGGTGATGCTGATGACGGCAGTAATGATGGGTGATGGTGGTGATGGAGATGATGGGTGATGGTGGCGATGGTGATGGAGATGATGGTGATGGAGACGATGGTGATGCTGATGACGGCAGTAATGATGGGTGATGGTGGTGATGGAGATGATGGGTGATGGTGGCGATGGTGATGGAGATGATGGTGATGGAGACGATGGTGATGCTGATGACGGCAGTAATGATGGGTGATGGTGGTGATGGAGATGATGGGTGATGGTGATGGTGCTGATGAGGATGGAGATGATGGTGATGCTGATGGTGATGGAGATGATGGTGATGGTGGTGATGGAGATGATGGTGATGCTGATGACGGCAGTAATGATGGGTGATGGTGGTGATGGAGACGATGGTGATGCTGATGGTGGTGATGGAGACGATGGTGATGCTGATGACGGCAGTAATGATGGGTGATGGTGGTGATGGAGACGATGGTGATGCTGATGACGGCAGTAATGATGGGTGATGGTGGTGATGGAGATGATGGTGATGCTGATGACGGCAGTAATGATGGGTGATGGTGGTGATGGAGACGATGGTGATGCTGATGGTGGTGATGGAGACGATGGTGATGCTGATGACGGCAGTAATGATGGGTGATGGTGGTGATGGAGACGATGGTGATGCTGATGACGGCAGTAATGATGGGTGATGGTGGTGATGGAGACGATGGTGATGCTGATGACGGCAGTAATGATGGGTGATGGTGGTGATGGAGACGATGGTGATGCTGATGACGGCAGTAAGGATGGGTGATGGTGGTGATGGAGATGATGGTGATGGTGCTGATGAGGATGGAGATGATGGTGATGCTGATGACAGTGGCTATGGCGATGGTGGGCTGTCCTATCTGGGGGGTACTGGGGTGGGGGTCCATCTCTGGGCACTGTGTCTACAGGAGAAACACAAGGCAAGTACGGCCCAACCATGCCCGAGGCTGAGATCCTTGATGCTGCTTCTCCCAAATCCTGTCCATTGAGCAGGCCCTGGCTTTGCTTCTGTTTTTTACTGGAAGTGATTTCATCGGATGCCAGAGACTCTCTCTCATGAGAAGAAGCAGAAGAGAAGGTTTAAGTGCTCTCCACTTGACTGCTTTATCTCACTGAGGAAGACAAGCTTAATGAATCAGGACATTTTTCTGGCCGGGCCCTGTTGACCTGTTGTTAATGCACTCCTCTAAATAAGCCCTTGGTTTCTTTCTTTCTCTTCAATTCTCTACTTTCTTAGTCTCTTTATCTTTCCTTCCTTCCTCACCAGTTTCCTCCTCTCTTTCTCTGTTCTTCTTCTTTAAGAAGAGGAAAACAATATTTGTAAGTTTCTATGCACGAGTGCTAAGTTACTTCAGTTGTGTCTGACTCCTGGGACTGTGGCCCTCCAGGCTCCTCTGTCCATGGGATTCTCCAGGCAAGAATCCTGCAGTGGGTTGCCATGCCCTCCTCCAGGGGATCCTGCTGACCCAGGGACTGAACCCAAGTCTTTTATGTCTCCTGCATTGGCAGGAGTGTTCTTTACCACTAGTGCCACCTGGGAAGCGCTGCATACATAATACATAATCCTCCATTCACCCTGCCTGTGTGAAGGTAAAAAGCTACTTTGCTTTTTAAATTTCAGTTCTGAAACTTACATAATCACAAACAAAACATATGAAGTCCTCATGGCCCTTAGACAAATCAGTTCATCTCTCCAAGCTTCACTTTCCTCATCTGTGATCTAAGGTTGACCATTTCCACCTCCACGCCTGTTGAGTGTATTAAGTGAAGTTACATGTATAAAGTTCCTCTGGGACCAGGCCCTTTTTGAGCGCTGGCTTCTTGCTTCCTGGTCCCCTCCCATCCCCGTCCTGTCTTGTTCAGCGCACTTACATGTACGCAACCTCTCTGGCTCATCTTACCAAGAGGCAGGGCGAGTATTAATACCCGCCTCACATAGAGAAGCGGCTGTCACTCGAGAGGTGACATAGCTAGTCCTCGGTCCCGTGGGGGTCAAGGGACAGAGCAGAGAGCCCTGGATGCTGGTCTCACATCCTTCTCTGACACTTAATAGCTACTGGCTTGTATTTTATTAATCACATTTTGCCAGAAAATTCCAAGGCTTTTCAACTGCTCCTTAGCAATTGTTTTCTAGTTAAATGTTGATAAAGAGCTTTCAAATATTAAAATTTCAGAACTTTAGCTTGACTTCCTAAGACACCTAGAAATATATTCAGGGAATGCACTGAGCGAATCTTTATCCCCAAATCCCCTTAACCAACTGAGTGACCCAAGGTCACTTACTTTCTCATACATAATCCCCCACTCATCCTGCCTTTGTTCATCTGGGGCGAGTCAGCCTCACTCATCAGAACTAATTAGTATGTTTGGGCTGCCTTATCTGCACTGAATCACTTTTCAACCCCCACCACCCCCATTTCGCCTTGTGTTCCAGGAAAAGTCATTGACCTCTCCTATCCATGTGGCTCTCAAAGATATGAAGTTATACATTATAAAGACACAAAAAGATCAAAACCAAATGGGGGAAAGGCACATTGTAAAAATTTTAAAGGCGCCCTAACATTAACTAGAGAAAACCTCAAGTTCCATTTTGCTGCGAGATCAAAGCCTTTGAATAAGTTAAAAGGCAGATTGAGCTCATAGCTGAAAAATAACAGATACTTGAAATAAAAATTATCCCGAGGCTTAAACATTAGACAGCCTTTCAAAGGAAAGAGCTCTCATTTATCATGCTCAGAATTATGAGGACAGAAAAGAGACCTGGAATGGAGTAACCTTCCTGGAAAAAGTGCTCTTGGGGAGAGGAAGGGTAGGGACCCTCTGCAGGGCTGAGCAGAACCCTGTGCCGTGGACACGGCCTTTTCTTTAGGAACGCCCTTCCCAGATCCGTGGTCCCCAACACGAGTTTCCTGCCTCATTGCCCTTTACCTTGGCTTGCTCACAACCTGAGTTAAAACTGCCTCATTGTAAACAGGTTTGTGGGAACGTGTGTAACAGTGCAGCGTATTTATGGTACACACAAACACGTCCTGGGTTTTCAAAAGGTGAAGGGCAAGGGGTCCACTCTTTCCTGCAGCATAATTTGCCCCATTGTTAATGCAGGATCTCCCGGTGAACATCAAATTCCTCATCGAAGGGATGGAGGAGGCCGGGTCTCTAGCCCTGGAGGAACTTGTCCGGAAAGAAAAGTCTGGGTTCTTCTCCAGTGTGGACTGCATCGTGATTTCGGACAACCTGTGGATTAGCCAGAGGAAGCCTGCGCTCATCTACGGGACGCGGGGGAACAGCTACTTCACCGTAGAGGTACCTGCCGACCGTTGCTGTGAGGGAGGTGGGGGTGTCCACACTGGGATCCTGGTGGGAGGACGGAGCAGACGCTGACCTGGGTGCTTGACCCAGTGTGGGGGGATCACGGGGTCTTGGGATTGGGGGGAGTCCATGAAGCCCCCCAATAGTGAATGCATGTGCTTTGTGCACGTTTCTGGAGTGAGGAGGCAGAGGGGTTTGTGGCCAGGGGGATGCAGGAGAGATGCTGGGGCCAGAAGGAGGCATAAGAGCGTGGGTTCCCGGAGGAGCACTGCCAACCCAAATGCTTTGTTAGCATTGCTGCCTGAGGAGGCAGAGGGCTTAAGTGAGCAAGTGAAGGATTCATCTGACAGTGCCATGAGATGGCAGGGCAGGGGAGGGCCAGCCGGGCAGGAAGGCTGAGAGGGAAGGAGCTGAAAACGATTAAAAAAACAACACAACAACAAAAACCCAAACTCATTAGAAATTGGGAGCTGGTTGGACACTGTGTGCACAGGAGAAGGCCAAGGTCATGTGAAGGGGATGGAGTCACAGGTCTGCAGCCCTCCTGGAAACGGCAGCTGTGGGAGGTATCTGTAGAAGATATTCCCTTCCAGACCTCCTCCAGTTCAGCAGCTGGGAGCACGCCGAAGTGTTGAGTACCAAAGAGACAGAAGCCTTAGGTCTTGTGGGTGGGTCCAAGGTCAGACCTCGAGGGATGAGCACTGAGCGCGTGGAGCCTGTGAAGGAGCCGTTTGGGTCTCACTCCACATGCAGAGGAAGGAGGCTCCAGGCTCACATCCGGGTGAGCAGGCGGAAAAGCGATTATTAGAAGAGACAAGGAGACGGGTCCTGCGGGCAAGAGAGAACAAGCAGAAGGCAGTTTCTTGGAGAATTTCTCTGGAAGGAGGGCTGAGTAAGAGACGGGGTGAATCAAGAGGGACACAGCTCCATGAACTTCGCCGTGGGCCGGGGGGCTGGTGGCTGCGACCCAGCACTGCTGGAGGCGAGGCTGGGGGCCAACACCAGTTTCAGGGGAGCCAGTGGGACATGAAGCCCCCTGTCGTGTGTGAGAAACGCGGCGGGGGTGTCAGCTGACCCTCCTGAGTCCTGAGGGCCGCCTGGGTGGGTCTGGCACCAGGGGAGGGCTGTCGTCGAGCGGCAGTGGTGGGAGCTGCTCTTTTTGACTGTCTTACAGGTGAAATGCCGGGATCAAGATTTCCACTCGGGGACCTTTGGTGGGATCCTCAACGAACCCATGGCAGATCTGGTCGCTCTTCTTGGTAACATCCTCTTTCACTTTTTAAGCCTCAAGGAATCTGCTCACGTGGTTCTGTTGGACTCAGCCCTCTCCTGCTCGGTTTCACACCAGCCCAGAATAAGGGCGGAGCAGAGGGAAACCTGGGGCTTCCCTGATGGCTCAGCTGGTAAAGAATCCGTCTGCAATGCCGGAGACCCCGGTTTGATTCCTGGGTTGGGAAGGTCCCCTGGAGAAGGGAAAGGCTACCCACTCCAGTATTCTGGCCTGGAGAATTCAATGGACTGTATAGTCCATGGGGTAGCAAAGAGTCGGACATGACTGATCAACTTTCACTTTCAGAGGAAAACCTAAAACTCCTGAGGCTTATTAAGCCCATGTTATTTATTTCCATGGATTGAAACCCTCTCTCAAACTACCCCCTTTTCATTTACTGGGTGTCGCAACACATCTGGCCATCCTCGGGGACAGTGGTGGACAGACCCTTCTGGAAAAGCATCCAGGGCCGGTGCCCAGTCTACCCACACCTCTTGGCTTCCATCCTGCGGGTCCCCAGGGACACCAGTGAGTCTGTTGCAGCACTGGGGAGCCCTTCCAGGGCCCAAGAGTGGCCCTTGGCTAACACTTGGAAATGAATTGTCTGAGGAGACGCACGTGCTGGCAAAGCAAGAGACTTCACTGGGAAGGGCCCCTGGGTAGACAGCGGCAGGAGAAGAGGCCCAGGAGGACTGCTCTGCCATGTGGCTCGCTGTCCTGGGTTTTATGGTGATGGGATTCGTTTCTGGGTGCTCTCTGGCCAATCACTCTGGCTCAGGGTCCTTCTTGGTGGCACAGGCATCACTCAGCCAAGGTGGATGCCAGCGAGGAGGATCCTGGGGGGTTGGTAGGATGAGTGGCACCTCCTTTTGACCTTTCCTGTAATTCTTCTGGTTGGTGGTGGCTTGCTAATTCTGCATTCCTTACCAGCACCTCCTGTCATAAAACAACTCATGCAGATGGTTACTATGGTGCCTGGCCAGGGTGGGCGGTTTCAGTCAGAGTTTCCCCTAACAAGTTTGCTCGCTGTCCCCCACCCCTCATCCCTAACTTCTCCGGTGGTGGGCCTGGTGGATGCAGGTGAATGTAATTGTGTGTGTGTCTGTGTCCAGGGAGCCAGCTCACCCACCTGACTCACCTGTAGCTCTCACCTACACCTGGACAGCCCAGCAGTCAGGTGGATCGTGGAGCTGAAGGAAGCTACATCTGCAGGGTGGCTTGCACCCTCCTGGTAGGGACTCTGCACGTGCTGTATAACTTGTTGTTCAGTCGCTCAGTCATATCCAACTGTTTGTGACCCCATGGGCTGCAGCACGCCAGGCTTCCCAGTCCTTCACTATCTCCCAGAGTTCGCTCAAACTCATGTCCCTTGAGTCAGTAATGCCATCCAACCATCTCATCCTCTGTTGTCCCCTTCTACCTTGACCTTCAATCTTTCCCAGCATCAGGGTCTTTTCAAATGAGTCAGTTCTTCACATCAGGTAGCAAAAGTATTGGAGCTTCAACTTCAGCATCAGTCCTTCCAGCAAATATTCAGGGTTGATTTCCTTTAGGATTGACTGGTTTGATCTCCTTTCAAGGAGACTCTCAAGAGTCTTCTCCAACCTCACAGTTCAAAAGCATCAATTCAAGTCATAATTTGCTTCTTTTTTTAAAGAGAGGTTCTCAGGTTAGACAAGCTTCAGACCCCACAACATCTGGATCCTTCTCACCTGGATAAAGATTGACTTTGTGCAAATTTCACAACAAGCCCCTTTGGGAAAATTGCCAGAAAGCATTCCAGTATTCTTGCCTGGAGAGTCCCATGGACAGAGGAGCCTGGAGGGCTACAGTCCCTGGGGTCACAAAGAGTTGGACAGGACTGAAGCCACCTGGCACGCATGCACCCTGGGGATCAATCAGCAAAGACCCCTCCTTTTCGCGCCTTGACACAGCGCTACCTCAGCCCTGCACGCTCACGTCCCAGTGGCCTGGGGCCTCCCCAGGGAACCACCAGCCCTCCGGCAGACCTGCTGGGCGGTCGCCCCCAGTCTTTAGTGTCACTTTGTCCTCGTGCATCCTGCCACTTCATTACCCAGTGAAATAGTGAGATCCATCTATTGTCTGTGCCCTCTCTTCTGTCTGCCTATTCATCTATCATGTATTTTTTAAGGCCTTCTAGTTTTCCTGCAGTGTAACTCTTGGCCAGTATTTTCCATGCTTGATGGCTTCAGACAGAAAATAGCGAGCCATTTTTCTTTAAAGTGTTTAAATTGTTTCCAGAAGAATTCAGATAGCATACAACTTAATATTTTTGTTTTGCAGGGTAGGGGGAGATAAAATAATCTCTGTTTTATCAGACTCATCCTCCACTGCCTCCCTGCACAGAAAGTGTGGCATCCCTACGTCTTTGGGACTGCATTTAGAAGTTCCCCCCACCCACCCCAAGCACTATTGCCTCACCACATCCTGGTAGACTGTGGTTTCACCCAGACATGGAACTCCATTCAGCCCTGCCAGGGCATAGTCTCTGCTAGGAAAAGTCCCACCAGGGTCATGAACAGGATGAAAAGCACATGCTTTCACTTTGTTTTTGAAACAAATCAGATACTCACTCCCCCCAGCTGGCATGGGGAAGGCCACTTCCATCCTGAGAAAACAGAGATTTACAGCACTGGGCCCTGGGGCATTTCTGCTGGAGGAAGTGGTGAGCTGCTCAGATGACAGCCTCGGGTCTCAGATGTCTGTTTGAATCACCCCTGCCCCTCTCAGAGGTGAGGTCTGGCTAAATGGGCACCGTGACCCGGACCCTGGGCATCCTGGCCTCTGCTGCCCTTGGCGTTTCAGATACACATGTCCGTTCTCATCACTGACTGTGCTGCCTGCCTCGGCTGGCCCCACAGGCTGGCCCAGGTGGTCCCACTGCTGGTTTCCTACCTGTGTCTTTCCAGCTGGGTTGCCAGCAGGTCTGTCTGCCATTCACCTCTGTCCTCGAAGATGGGCCAGGCAGCAGAAGTTTAGGTTCAGTGATGCTAAAGACTCAGTGACTGTGTCACTGGGGGGGGGCTTTTAAGTTTTGTGTTGTTTTCAGTGGGGTGACAGAAATTCGGTTCAGTTGCTCAGTTGGTGTCCGACTCATAGACTGCAGCGCGACAGGCCTCCCTGTCCATCACCAACTCAAACTTATGTCCAGCTTACTCAAACTCATGTCCATTGAGTTGGTGATGCCATCCGACCATCCCATCCTCTGCCGTCCCCTTCTCCTCCCACCTTCAATCTTTCCCAGCATCAGGGTCTTTTCCAGTGGGTCAGTTCTTCTCATCAGGTGGCCAAAGCATTGGAGTTTCAGCTTCAGCATCAGTCCTTCCAGTGAATATTCAGGACTGATCTTCTTTAGGATGGACTGGTTGGATCTCCTTGCAGTCCAAGGGACTCTCAAGAGTCTTCTCCAACACCACAGCTTAAAAGCATCAATTCTTCAGTTCTCAGGTTCTTTATTGTTTAACTCTCACATCCATACATGACTACTGGAAAAACCATAGCTTTTGACTAGATGGACGTTTGTGGGCAAAGTAATGTCTCTGCTTTTTAATATGCTGCCTAGGTTGGTCGTAGCTTTTCTTCCAAGGAGCAAGGGATGACAGAGGCTGATTGTGAGTCAGTTACAGCCAGCCCCAGTCTGTCGGTGCCCAACTTATTTTATTTATTTATTTATTTTTACTTTATTTTACTTTACAATACTGTATTGGTTTTGCCATACATTGCCAACTTATTTTTGACTTGAATTTTACTAATGAGTTTGCATCTTTTATTTGACATGTGATACCCCTTATTAGGCTAAACAAGGGGAATTCATAACTCAGGACCCTAGCGGGGCGGATAAGCGCACAGCATCTACAAGTACATCCCTGAAGAGCAGTTATGGTTGTATTTGTTTATAATGAATGTATATTATAAAATATGGTCTTTAATTTCCTCTTTATAATGAATATTTGTTCTTTAATGGTACCTGCATTACAATTTTTACCTTATGAGCTATGGGGCTCTGGTGAAGCAGATTAACGGGCCGGAAACAATCACGTCCATCCTTAGGCTCCTCTCCAGGGCCAGGACCCCGCACATCTGCAACTGCCCCCGCCCCTGCCCCTGTGTGTCTCTCATAGGCAGCCTGGTGGACGCGTCTGGCCGCATCCTGGTCCCTGGGATCTATGAGCACGTGGCTCCTGTTACAGAAGAGGAGAAGAGGGTGTATGCGGACATCGACCTGGACGTGGAGGAGTACCGGAACAGCAGCCAGGTTAAGAGGTTCCTGTTTGACACCAAGGTAGGTCACTCCTCGATGGGTAATCTGAAAGAGGAATGCTGAGAACCTGTGCTTTCCCAGTGCCTGGTTTGCCATGCGCTGCTGTTCTGCACATCTAAGAGCTGGGAGCACGTGCTCATGAGGGCAGGTTTCCCTTTCGGGGTCCCATCCCAGGGTCAAGATCAGCCAGCCCTTTTCCTGGGGTCCGTCCGGCATGGGCCTTGGGTGGCCTGACTCACGGCCCTGTGTTTCCAGTCGGTTTATGAGACTCAAGCCCATGCCAGCCTCAGCCAGTGAGTTGAGCTTCCTGTCTATTTAGAGATTGAGATAGGCTGAGATTATTTCAGTTCCAAGATCCCTAAGTGTTCTTTTATAAAATTTATTTTTAAAAAGACAAAACTAGAGCTTTAGGGTTTAATCCGTAAATTCTCCATCACTGCCTCAGTGTGGTAAATGAGCCCAGAGCCAAAAGCATTAGCTACTGGCAAATCTGGGCTTCCCAGATGGTGCTAGTGGTAAAGAACCTGCCTGCCGCTGCAGGAGAGATAAGAGACATAGATCCTATCTCTGGGTCGGGAAGATCCCCTGGAGGAGGGAATGGCAACCCACTCCAGTATTCTCGCCTGGAGAATCCCACAGACAGAGTAGCTGTAGGGTCACAAAGAGTCGGACACGATTGAAGTGACTGAGCACGCACACACTGGCCAATTTAGATTTCTTTGCTTTTCCTTCTGCTTCTCTTCTTCCTTTTAAGAAACAAAAACTCGCCCGCCCCTCCAGTGATGGGCCACTCTGGCTGGTTCCTGAGGAGGAGCCTCCAGGGGAGGGAGGGACCCTGAACAGAAGTGAGGAGTTTATTATCAGGAAGTGTATCTGTTCGCTCAGACTGGCTGTCTGGGGGCCGCTGGCTCAAACGTCTGCAGATTTCTTTGACGGCTTCTGTCAAAGAAGACAAAATGCAGCTCCACACAAGTTATCACTGGAATGGCTGGGGACAGAAATTTATAATTGAGCCCCCGTTTTAACTGCTAACTTCAGAGCTGGCGTGATGAGGGGCTGTGGTCAGCGGAAGCGGCTCAGGCAGGTCTTGGATCCTTGGGGAAGTCCACCGGTACCGTCGTCCAGACCCGTCTCAGTAGGAGGTGATAATTAGCTTGTCATGAGCGGTGTCACAGACGTACAGAAACTGGTGACACAAGTGATACCACTCAGCTGGGTTTTAATGAAACATTCTTCTCTGTAATAAATAATTTTATCTCATAGGAGGAACTTCTAATGCACCTATGGAGGTACCCATCTCTTTCTATCCATGGGATTGAGGGTGCGTTTCATGAGCCTGGAGCCAAAACAGTCATTCCTGGCCGAGTCATAGGAAAATTCTCCATCCGTCTAGTCCCTCACATGGATATGTCTGTGGTGGAGGCCCAGGTAACCGCGTGCCTGGTTCTGCACTGCGTCCGAGTGCTGCACACCACACTGTAGGGGGCAGTTCAGTTGTTAGCACTGAAGTATCATACTTTTTCCCAATAGAAAAGGGACTGGAACAAATGTCAAGAAACTGATAGAAATTTTAGTTTGGTGAAATTCTCTCTGCTCAATTATAAGCAATTACAGTAGTCAGATAAGTGACCATTTGGAGTTGGAGTGATGGGAAATTTTAAGATTAAATGGTAGACTTGAAGGCAAGATTGGTTTTCCATCCAGATGGAGCAGCTAACTGCCTGCGGCTGGATTGAGCCGGAAAAACCCGCAGCCGCAGTCATCAGTTTGTCTGAAATCCACTCTCTGAACGCAGCCATTTTAATGACAATGCTATCTGGCGGGAGTTCAGTGTCTAAATTATCCACCAAGTGTCAGTTCGCTCAAGTTTAATGGAAAGTAGACTCTGAATAAATGCGCTCAGGAAACACCTCATCCCATCCCTTTCTGTCCCCATGTCGTCTCCCTTTTATTGTTGATTGCATCCACACACTCCCTCCCTCCCCTTCTTCCCTCCTCCTCCCCCCTCCCTCCCTCCTCCCTCTTCCTTCCTCCCTCCTCCCTCCCCTCCTCCCTCTCCCTCCTCCCTCCCCTCCTCCCTCTTCCCTCCTCCCCTCTCCCTTTCTTTGTGGACTTAACTGTCCCTCTGTCTACAACATATAGATTCCAGGAGGGCAGGGCCATTCTGCTTTTGCTCACAGCTGTGACCACCTGGGTGCTGGCCCAACACCTAGAATGGTTCCGGCCACATGACAGGTGTCCACTGACATCTGCTGAAGCCAAGAGTGGAAGGAGTTTTTGTTCTGTTTTGTTTTTGCCACATCACACGGTCTGTGGGATCCCAGTTCCCTGACCAGAGATTGAACCCGGGCGCTCAGCAGTGAGAGCATGGAGACCCAACCCCTGGACCCCCGGGAGTTCCCTGGAAGGGCTATTTCAGAGTCTGAAGTTACTCTCGGAGGATTTCCCTAGTAGCAGCCAACAGAGCCAAGGGAAGAGAAGGACACTGATGACAAGGCTCCTTCACAGCTTAGCTCAGAACTGCTCTCACTTCTGGGAAATTTCCAAATTCATGATGTTCCCCAAATAGTCATGAAGGTACTGATAAGTCCAAGGAGGGCATCAGTCATCAGATGAAGTTATACTTGTATTATGGTTCATAACTAATAAAATTCCAAATAACCAGATGCTAGCAGACATTGTGCAGAGGATAGGTTGGGGCAGGGCTGGGCTTGGAGAGTCTAGGGGAGGAAGGGGAGTGAGACCCAGTGTTGCTCCCATTGGATGAAGCCCCCCACTCACCCTCCAGTCCTGGAGAGCCTGCTCACTCCAGGCCGGCCCTCTGGAAGAACTCAGGCAAAGCCCAAAATACTCAAATTTGTTGGGTTGAGGTTTAATTCGTTTCCTGATGAGAGATGACTGTGCATTCATGGTATGAGAATTACTTGAAGGTTTCTCTTACACCTGAAAATGTTACCTTTCAGGTGAAGCAGCATCTTGAATACATATTCTCCAAAAGAAACAGCTCCAACCAGATGACTGTTTCCATGGCGCTGGGACTGCACCCGTGGATCGCAAATATCAGCGACCGTCAGTATCTCGCAGCAAAAAGAGCCATCAGAACAGGTTGGGCTTAAGATATTTTGAGTTGCCAGTTTACCGTGTGGGGGTTGGTGCCTGGGGGAGCAGTGGACAAGGCAGGTGAGAGTAAAGCCGCAGTGTCATCGTCCTTTTCCTACGGGCTGTACTAGCATGCACAATGCTCTGTATCGTGAATCTTCCCTATCACCTTCCCCATTTTACAAAGAAGGCCCAAAGAGACAAGGTAATTTGCTGAAGGGCACCCAGCTATTAGTGGAAAAGCCAGCATTTAAGCTCACTAGGAGACTTGAATTTTGGGGAAAATGATGGACTTGAAAACCTCCAGTGCTCATAGAAATGATGGGAGTGTGGAAAGAGTTAGCCACTCAGTCATGTCTGACTGTTTGCGACCCCATGGACTACAGCCCACCAGGCTCCTCTGTCCATGGGATTCTCCAGGCAAGAATACTGGAATGGGTTGCCATTTCCTTTTCCAAGAGATCTTCCTGACCCAGGAAATGATGACTAATATTTAAAAACATCCTTTTAAAGGCACAGCTGAAGCTGCATGAAAGTAAAGGAAATCCTCTGGGATTAAACATGAAGCAGCTAAGATTTAGTGGAATGAGCAAGCTGACACCAGGCTGCCCTGTGGGAATTTGCTCTTCCTGGTCACAGGGCGCTTTGGGTATTAATGGTCTTAGGGCATCAAGAAGCAGAAAATGAGACCTTCTACATAAGGCAGGGCATTCTCCAGGAGCCAGGCTCACCCTAGAGGGGTGTGTATATGTGTAAGCTTGACCCTCCTTGCTTGGGTTTTGGGTGAACACAGGGTCCCCCCATGAGAATGTTTAACCATGGACCCATCTTCGAATGAGTTTGGGTCTCTAATTCCCACCATATATGGTCTTGTTCTTCCAAAGCCCTTGCTGGACTGCCTGGCTGGAGCAAACAGCCCCAAGGCAGGAACATGAGCTTCCACTGAAGCAGCTTCCTGGATATGAGCTCCTTGTACAAAATCACAAAACACAAGAGAAACTCAATTCCAGCCCATCTGTATCTAAAATCAGCAGCCCTTCTCCAGAAATGGGGAGTACCCTTATTTGTAATTTCCTCCATGGCACCTCTTTTGACTTTCATATTCATAGGATCCCATGAGTGGTGAGCAGGGGACACGTGTCTGGGCCCTGGCTGCGAGGGGAGAAGGAATAGCCAGCCTTTTTTCAACAGGAGTGGGACATTGCCAACAATTACAAAATGGGGGGCTCTCCTAAAGGCAGGGCGGCCTTGGGGGTCTGTCCAAATGTGAGACAGGAAGACAGTGACACTTGTTTATATACAGAGGGGCCTTGGGGCACGCCCCTAATGATGGCGAGCTGGAACTTGGGGTCCAGACCTCCTTGGTGCCCTCACTCTCTACCAGGATGGTCACTCCAGGGACACAGACATTAACCGTCACAGGACAAGTCCAAGACTTAGAGCTACATAATCTTCCCCACTGCCGAGTGAAAAGGAGGAAGGGTTAGGAAGATAAAGGAACTGCCACTGAAGAGAGGCATGTGATTGAAATGTCAAGGCCTGACCTACTCTTGCAGGGAAGCTTACACAGCTTAGGGCCTGTCTATGTTCTGGACCATTCTGCTCACCACGTCCACTGCCTTTATTCACCTTCACACCTTGCTCTGTGGATAAGGAAGTCCTGGGGCAGATTCTCTTCTGTGATTTTGCTTCGTTTTTCATTCCTGCTGTGTCATCAGCAACTTGTCCTCTAGCCTGGAAGGTCTGAACTCATCTCTTTCTAGACCTTGCTGCTGCTGCTAAGTCACTTCAGTCGTGTCCAACTCTGTGCAACCCCATAGATGGCAGCCCACCAGGCTCCGCCATCCCTGGGATTCTCCAGGCAAGAACACTGGAGTGGGTTGCCATTTCCTTCTCCAATGCATGACAGTGAAAAGTGAAAGTGAAGTCGCTCAGTCATGTCCGACTCTTTGCGACCCCATGGACTGCAGCCTACCAGGCTCCTCCATCCATAGGATTTTCCAGGCAAGAGTACTGGGGTGGGGTGCCATTGCCTTCTCTGCTTTCTAGACCTTAGGATATCCATTAGTACTATTTCCTGGAGTACCTTGAAAGTTGAGTACACAAATACTGAGAATTTCAGGTAATAGTTGAGTACAGCTATTTATTTATATGTTGATTAAAAATAGAAATAAAAACAAAAGAAGTCCCACTTTCCCATTAGTTAATTCATGGAGCAACCATTAAAGTGGGTACGCCATCTCATGGTACTCCTGCTAAAAATGCATGACTTCCAATCATGAGAAAGCATCAGACAAAGAGCATCAGACAAAGTTAATCGGGAGGACGCTTTACACAACAACCGATTAGCACTCTACAAGAGGATCTGGTTCATGGAAGGCAAAGAGAGGTACAAATCTGTCACAAGCCAGAGGGGACTCTGAAGTGATGACAGAATGCACTGTGGGAGTCTGGGCTCAATCCTGGAATGAAAAAAGGGGAAACGTGATAAAATTCCCTTCAGGCCTGAGTCTAGCTATTAATAACAATGTTACCCCAATGTTAATTTCCTATTGTTGATAACTGTACAGTGGTTGTATGTTAACATTAGGAAAAGGAAAGGATATATGGGAACTTGGTACTAATTTTTGCAACTTCTCTGTAAGTATAAAATTAGTTCAAAATAAAAACCTAAAAATACATTAAAATTTTTTTTAACATTTGTTTATTTTGGGCTGTTCTGGGTCTTTGTTGCTGTTAGGACTACTCTCTAGTTGTGGTGGGAGGGCTGTGCACTGTGGCAGCTTCTCCCGTGGTGGAGAATGAGCTCCAGGCGAGCGGGCTCTAAAGCAGAGGCTCGATGGTTGTGGCCTCCGGGCCTAGTTGCTCTGTGGCACGTGTACTCAACTTTCAAGGTACTCCAGGAAATAGTATTAATGGATATCCTAAGGTCTAGAAAGAGATGAGTTCAGACCTTCCAGGCTAGAGGACAAGTTGCTGGTGACAGAGCAGGAAGAAAAACGAAGCAAAATCACAGAAGAGAATCTTGCACCAGGGACTGAACGCTCTTCTTGCACGAGGGACCGAACGCTCTTCTTGCACCAGGGACCGAACGCTCTTCTTGCACCAGGGACTGAAGGCTCTTCTTGCACGAGGGACTGAATGCTCTTCTTGCACCAGGGACTGAACGCTCTTCTTGCACCAGGGACTGAATGCGTGTCTCCCGCATTGGCAGGCAGATTGTCTTTACCACTGAGCCACCAGGGAAGCCCCGAAAAATATATATATTTTAAGTACATAACTGTAAAGAAGACAACTGTGGTTTTCTTCTTGACTCTTTTGATGATTTTAGAATATATATTATGTGGAATCAAGAAGCTTTTTATCCCAAATATCAAATTTTTAATGATTTTTTTTTTAAAGAAAAGACAAAGTAAGCAGTATATTTGAGGAGATTACTTGGGGTGGTCTTGCCATTGCTTTATTCAAATGCCTGCCTTTCCTGCATTTCAGTGTTTGGGACAGAGCCAGATATGATCCGGGATGGGTCAACCATACCCATCGCCAAGATCCTCCAGGACACCACCCAGAAGAGTGTGATAATGCTGCCGCTGGGCGCTGTGGATGATGGAGAACACTCTCAGAATGAGAAGATCAACAGGTGAGTGGAGCCCGTGGGCGCTGGTGCCTCCCTGCACAAGCTCGGGGCCTCCCCACCGCTGAGCCAGACAGGCTGCCTCCTCTAGTTGGAATGAGCATCATCAAGGCTTCCTGTTTAAAGTATAGAACCCTCTGTCATTTGAGCAGGAGTAACAGTGTCTCTTTTTTCTTTTATTAGGTGGAACTATATAGAGGGATCCAAATTATTTGCTGCCTTTTTCCTAGAGATGGCAAAGCTGCATTCATCATGGTAGGAACCTTCCAGCCTCAGTCTGAATTGCTAACAGATTCCCCTCTCACATGACCCTGGGAAAGAACAGAATCTAAATATCCAGAGAGTTTTGCTCTTGAAAATAATGTTTCCCCTCCCGTTTTAGAGTGTCCCTGGACTTTTGGACCACTAATAAAATATCTCTGAGGCACAGACATTGGACATGGTTTAATGTCGCTGCTGCACGCCTTTCTGAAGTCACAGCCACCTTGGACAAGTTGCTTCCCCCATGTCCTGCTGCAGCCCTCTCCGGCTTGGGCTTGCGGTGCCCTTCAGGGTGAGGACAAGCCTCTGACTGTGTTCTCTGCTTGCAGCTCCATTGGCGTGATCCTGGTTTGTGTTCCAGGCCTCTAAGTGCTCAGGAGACACAATCATTCCACCCACTGACTGTCCATCCTACGTCACCCTTGCTCTTACGTCTCCTTTCTCTTGTTGAAGAATGTGTTGGTCTCCTGCATTGACTACTGTGACTCCCCTGTGGGTTCCCTGCTAGAGGAGTAACTAAAACGTGTTCATGTGCTAAGCTGCTTCAGTTGTGTCCAACTCCTTGCAACCCCATGGACTGTAGCCCATCAGGCTCCTCATCCATGTGATTTTCCCAGGCAAGAATACTGGTGAAAGTGAGTTACTCAGTCATGTCCGACTCTTTGTGACCCCATGGACTGTATAGTACACGGAATTCTCCAGGCCAGGATACTGGAGTGGGTAGCCATTCCCTCTCCAGGGGATCTTCCCAACCCAGGGATAGAATCCAGGTCTCCCGAATTGCAGGCGGATTCTTTACCAGCTGAGCGACCAGGGAAGCCCCAAAATTAGAGAGTCTTAGGTGGGTTGTAAATAACACACCACCCTACCTTCCCCTCAAGCGGGGAGAGGTGACCTAAGAATGCTGGAGTGATTGCCATTTCCTCCTCCAGGGGATCTCCCAGACCCAGGAATCAAACCCACATATCTTATGCCTCCTATACTGGCAGAAGGTTCTTTTTTTAAAAATTATTTTTATTATTTTTTATTTTTTACTTTATTTTACTTTACAATACTGTATTGGTTTTGCCATACATTGACATGAATCCACCATGGGTGTACATGCATTCCCAAACATGAACCCCCCTCCCACCTCCCTCCCCGTAACATCTCTCTGGGTCATCCCCGGGCACCAGCCCCAAGCATGCTGTATCCTGCATCGGACATAGACTGGCGATTCGATTCTTACATGATATTATACATGTTTCAGTGCCATTCTCCCAAATCATCCCACCCTCTCCCTCTCCCTCTGAGTCCAAAAGTCCGTTATACACATCTGTGTCTTTTTTGCTGTCTTGCATACAGGGTCGTCATTGCCATCTTCCTAAATTCCATATATATGTGTTAGTATACTGTATTGGTGTTTTTCTTTCTGGCTTACTTCACTCTGTATAATCGGCTCCAGTTTCATCCATCTCATCAGAACTGATTCAAATGTATTCTTTTTAACGACTAATACTCCATTGTGTATATGTACCACAGCTTTCTTATCCATTCATCTGCTGATGGACATCTAGGTTGTTTCCATGTCCTGGCTATTATAAACAGTGCTGCGATGAACATTGGGGTACATGTGTCTCTTTCCATTCTGGTTTCCTCAGTGTGTATGCCCAGCAGTGGGATTACTGGGTCATAAGGCAGTTCTATTTGCAATTTTTTAAGGAATCTCCACACTGTTCTCCATAGTGGCTGTACTAGTTTGCATTCCCACCAACAGTGTAGGAGGGTTCCCTTTTCTCCACACCCTTTCTAGCATTTATTGCTTGCAGATTTTTGGATCTCAGACATTCTGACTGGTGTGAAGTGGTACCTCATTGTGTTTTTGATTTGCATTTCTCTAATGGCAGGAGGTTCTTTACCACTAGCGCCACCTGGGAAGCTCAACTACAGCATGGTACCACCTTAACCTCTTGTTCCCCTTTTCCTTCTTCAAAACTGCTGAGATGGAAATGATCAGTGGGATCATGCCCCCTGGGATTCCTTGGGTGAAGATGAGTGTGTTTGAAATTCTGAGCCTCTTTACCCGATGCCAGCTTGCTGCCCCTCTTGCATCTTGGTCTTCCTTCCTGCCCCTCCAGTAAAGGCCTGCCTTCTCTTCAGCATCTGTGCACATGTGAATTTGCCAGAATTCATCCTGATAGGATTTCTCTCACCCAGCTGGAACTTTACTCAATGACTACATCTAAACTGCTCAAAGCTCTTAATAGCATCAGTTTTAGATAGAGAACTAATCAGCCCTGACATCAGTAACACAGTCTAACTTTAAAGCCATCAGCCAATGCATTAATCATTAATCATTTCAGTTAACCATCTTGTTTGGCTTGATTGGATTTGATGGTGTAAACAAACAAAAAATATTGCAATTTTTCTAGTCAAGGATATGTAAACAAGCCGATTTAATCTTTATAAATTCATTATTTAAATCACATTAATGGAGAAGGATTTAAGGGTTTATAAAAAAAATGTTTCGCTTATAATTCTAAATAAAAAACAAGCATAACACATCCTACTGCTTCATGGGTTCTTGAAATGTCAGTTTTAAAACTTGCTGCCCCTCATCTAACATGGCTGGACCCAAGGGCCAGTAATTCAGCCTGTCCTGACCTGCGTCACAGATGTGGGACCCAGCTGAGGCCCTAGCCTCACAAGGATGCTCAGGCGGGGGCATTCTTCCTCTGATGCTGCTGCTGCTAAGCTGCTAAGTCACTTCAGTCATGTCTGACTCTGTGCGACCCCATAGACAGCAGCCCACCAGGCTCCCCCGTCCCTGTGATTCTCCAGGCAAGAGTACTGGAGTGGGTTGCCATTTCCTTCTCCAATGCATGACAGTGAAAAGTGAAAGGGAACTCGCTCAGTCGTGTCCGACTCTTTGCGACACCATGGACCGCAGCCTACCAGGCTCCTCCGTCCATGGGATTTTCCAGGTAAGAGTACTGGAATGGGGTGCCATCGCCTAGAGGACATTTAAATGCTAGTTGTTGGGACTTCCCTGGGGGTCCAGTGGGTAGGACGCCCACTCTCAGCGAAGGGGACCTGGTTTGACCCCTGGTCAGGGAACTAGATCCCACATGCCATGATGAAGGCCTAGCACAGCCAAATAAAGACAACTTAAAAAAAAAATTAATCTAGCTGTTAAGTACTGACAGGTGTTGATATTCTTTCCTATTAAGCTTGGTTTATGCTCACCAGTTTACACTGAATCTTCTAATATCTTGGATTTTTGTGGGACCTATCTGGTGTATTTCACAGAGTTCCCAACAACTAAATATACAAGAAGTTTATGATGCCAATTTGTATTTTGTAATAATATTAAAAAATTTAAAATGCATCCCAGCTACACTGGGTCTCCGTGGCCGCGCTTAGGCCCGCCGCCTCTGAGGCGGGGGAGCCGCTCTCCGGGCAGTGCGTGGGCTCCTCACGGCCGCGGCGTCTCTCGCGGTGGAGCAGGGGCCCCAGGAACGTGCGCTTTGGTGGCTGTGGCCCTCTGGATTGGCTTCCTCGGGGCATGTGGAATCTCCCTGGGCCAGGGGTCAAACTTGTGTCCCCTGTGTTGGCAGCCAGAGTCTTGGATCACCAGAGGAGTCCACCCGTTTGTGTTTTTAAAGGGGTGTTCATGTTAGAGGACTGACAAAGGTGGTTAAGATACGTTGTAGCCACTTCTGAGCAAAGTAACATCAGTTTTACCAAAGCACTAAATTATAAATTATGTTTATTATTCCTTCACTGATCTACCTTCCTGCTGCACTCCTGAGCCCTGCAACCTCTAGTTAATTATGCAGCCCTCGGGTGATGAGGGGTCTCCGCAACTCTCTTAGCTCCACCTGGGTTTTCCACCTGGCCCTGAGCCATGTGACAACCTGGGTTCTGCTGTGATTTGGGAGCCAGAAAGGAAGTATTTTTCAGGTTGGTTCCACTGAGAGAGCAGAGAGAAATCGACTCACTTATTGGGCAGGAGACCAATGAAAGGAAGTATTAAAAAGCAAACATTTACACTTCTCTCCCATCTCTGTCTTCCATTTCCAACTCATCTCTATACTTCACGGGTCCAGCGCAGTGCACTGCATACAGTAGGTGCTCAGTACTGCTCGCTGACATCGTCCTCCGGTTCTGCAGCTGCATTTTTGGGTTGTCCCTGGCATGGATGTCTATCTTTATGCTCTCTGCCTCACGTTGTTCCTAGGTGAAACTGACTTAAGGGCCTAGATCTGATAGATAGAGTGCCTGATGAACTATGGAATGAGGTTCATGACATTGTACAGGAGACAGGGATCAAGACCATCCCCATGGAAAAGAAATGCAAAAAAGCAAAATGGCTGTCTGGGGAGGCCTTACAAATAGCTGTGAAAAGAAGAGAGGTGAAAAGCAAAGGAGGAAAGGAAAGATATAAGCATCTGAATGCAGAGTTCCAGAGAATAGCAAGAAGGGATAAGAAAGCCTTCTTCAGTGATCAATGCAAATAAATAGAGGAAAACAACAGAATGGGAAAGACTAGAGATCTCTTTAAGAAAATTAGAGATACCAAAGGAATATTTCATGCAAAGATGGGCTCGATAAAGGACAGAAATGGTATGGACCTAACAGAAGCAGAAGATATTAAGAAGACGTGGAAAGAATACATGGAAGAACTGTACAAAAAAGATCTTCACGACCCAGATAATCATGATGATGTGATCACTAATCTAGAGCCAGACATCTTGGAATGTGAAGGCAAGTGGGCCTTAGAAAGCATCACTATGAACAAAGCTAGTGGAGGTGATGGAATTCCAGTTGAGCTATTTCAAATCCTGAAAGACGATGCTGTGAAAATGCTGCACTCAATATGCCAGCAAATTTGGAAAACTCAGCAGTGGCCACAGGACTGGAAAAGGTCAGTTTTCCTTCCAATCCCTAAGAAAGGCAATGCCAAAAAATGCTCAAACTACCACACAATTGCACTCATCTCACATGCTAGTAAAGTAATGCTCAAAATTCTCCAAGCCAGGCTTCACCAATACGTGAACCGTGAACTCCCTGATGTTCAAGCTGGTTTTAGAAAAGGCAGAGCAACCAGAGATCAGATTGCCAATATCCGCTGGATCATGGAAAAAGCTAGAGAGTTCCAGAAAAACATCTATTTCTGCTTTATTGACTATGCCAAAGCCTTTGACTGTGTGGATGACAAGAAACTCTGGAAAATTCTTCAAGAGATGGGAATACCAGACCACCTAACCTGCCTCTTGAGAAATCTGTATGCAGGTCAGGAAGCAACAGTTAGAACTGGACATGGAACAACAGCCTGGTTCCAAATAGGAAAAGGAGTACGTCAAGGCTGTATATTGTCACCCTGCTTATTTAACTTATACACAGAGTACATCATGAGAAACGCTGGACTGGAATCAAGATTGCTGGGAGAAATATCAATAACCTCAGATATGCAGATGACACCACCCTTATGGCAGAAAGTGAAGAGGAGCTAAAAAGCCTCTTGATGAAAGTGAAAGAGGAGAGCGAAAAAGTTGGCTTAAAGCTCAACATTCAGAAAACGAAGATCATGGCATCCGGTCCCATCACTTCATGGGAAATAGATGGGGAAACAGTGGAAACAGTGTCAGACTTTTTTGGGCTCCAAAATCACTGCAGATGGCGACTGCACCCATGAAATTAAAAGATGCTTACTCCTTGGAAGGAAAGTGATGACCAACCTAGACAGCATATTCAAAAGCAGAGACATTACTTTGCCAACTAAGGTCTGTCTAGTCAAGGCTATGGTTTTTCCCGTGGTCATGTATGGATGTGAGAGTTGGACTATGAAGAAGGCTGAGCGTCGAAGAATTGATGCTTTTGAATTGTGGTGATGGAGAAGACTCTTGAGAGTCCCTTGGACTGCAAGGAGATCCAACCAGTCCATTCTGAAGATCAACCCTGGGATTTCTTTGGAAGGAATGATGCTAAAGCTGAAGCTCCAGTACTTTGGACACCTCATGCGAAGAATTGACTCACTGGAAAAGACTCTGATGCTGGGAGGGATTGTGGGCAGGAGGAGAAGGGGACGACAGAGGATGAGATGGCTGGATGGCATCACGGACTCGATGGACGTGAGTCTGAGTGAACCCTGGGAGATGGTGATGGACAGGGAGGCCTGGTGTGCTGCGATTCATGGGGTTGCAAAGAGTCGGACACGACTGAGCGACTGAACTAAACTGCAAGAGTTAAATAATGATTTGAGGTCTTGACTCTGTTAAGATGAAATACTTGTTTCTGTGATAATGTAGTCTATAGTTAATTCCAGCATAATCGTTTACCTGTTCCTAACACCACTGCCATTCATGACAAGCACTGAGGCTTAAGTCCTAGCATTTGTGCATATATTCCTGTTCTTCTACTGACCAACCCTGTAATATCTGCACCTTAGACATAGGCCACTTTAAGAAAGATAACCTCCCTCTTAATGGATTGAATCAGTTTTCCTCTTTAGGAAGAAAGCCTGGGGAGGCTGAGGGCTGTGTTGGGTATATTCTGTTCTTTGCAGGGCTGTCCAATGGCTCAATTGGTGAAGTACAGAGAGAAATACAGGAGATTTTCTGAAGCAAAGTAATGTAGTCTTGTTCTTTCCAGCGTCATGTGGAGAACGGATGTAGGTATAATGACTGTAACTTCTTAACAGTTGTAAGTAAATAAATGCTTCTCAGTTTTTTTCGATTAGGTAGATTGAACAAGGAAAAAATTGTCATTATGTGGAAAAGTTTTACTTAAAAACATTCTGGTGTAATTTCTTATTGAGAATGAAGATGTCAGAGAAATTATGCCTTTGAGTAACAGAAACTATGAAGTTTTACATCATCTCACCATCCACACTGAAATTCACCAAAATGCACTTAAGGAGAACTTACATTTAAATGTCTAGTGTGGTTAAGTGTTTAGAGGAGATTCATTCCCTGGTGGCTCAGATGGTAAAGCGTCTGCCTGCAATGTGGGAGACCCAAGTTCAATCCCTGGATCAGGAAGATTCCCTGGAGAAGGAAATGGCAACCCACGCTAGTACTCATACCTGGAAAATTCCATGGATGGAGAAGCCTGGTGGGCTACAGTCCATGGGGTCACAAAGAGTCGGACACGACTGAACAACTTCACTAAGTGTTCACAGCACACTTGCACTGTTATTGTATGGCATGTGAATGTAATAGCAGAAGGCGTTAACTTAAAGGAAATTAGAACTTTAAATGACACTGTTAAAAGTAAATTAGTCATCAAGAATGGTTAATCACCAAAAATGACCAATACTTCTTTTTGGTTGCATTTCTATTTGTTTATTTCTCTGGCTGTATCGGGTCCTAGCGGCCATAGGGGATCTTTTGAGCAGGGTCCGCATTCTCTAGCTGTGGCATGCGGGCTCGTCGTGGGTGCAGCGTGTCGGCTTAGTTGCTCTGCAGCATGCGGAATCTTAGCTCGCAGACCCAGGATGAAACCCACATCCCCTTATCTACTGAACCACCAGGGAAGTCACCAATGCTTCTTTTCAAATTTAAATAATTATAACTAGATAAAGGCAGTTATCTAAATTTTATTTAAAACCACACCTGAGGAGCTAGAAGGCTAACCCCAGGGTTATGATATCAGTGCAGGGTGAGGGGAGGAGTTTCAGCCCCATGTTCCACACAGTCTGCCTGAGTCTCTGGGTGACCCTGGGGCTGTGTATGTGTGAGGCAGGTTAAATCCTGCCGGCTAAGGTGGAGGGAAGTGAATGTGATTTCACTGCTATCATGACAGAGAGAGTATGAGTACAGCCAAAATAACTGCCTGTTAAAACAGTAACAACAACCTCTGCAGAAGAATATGTGAATTCAGAGCCTCCACGTTACTCAAGTATTTAGGATACAACCAAAATTACTGGACACTTAAAGGAAAACATGACTCAGAATCAAGAGAAAAGAGCAAATTAATGAAGGTTAACCTGAAGATGATTCCAGTGTTGTAGTAAGACGAAATGTCAAAGCAGCTAGTGGAAAATATGCCTTTAATAAGTCAACAAATAAGAAATCTCAGTAGAGAAATAGAAATTTTTATTTTTAAAAGTAGAATAGACAGAACCAACTAGAAATTTCAGAACTAGAAGATACAATATCTGAATTAAGGAAACAAAATTACTAGCTGCTTCTAACACATGACAGGAGATGACAGAAGAATCACTGAATAGAAGACAGACTGATGAAAATGATCCAAGCTCAAGTTCTCAGTGGGGAAAAAAAAGGATGAAGACAAGAGGACCGAGTCTCAGTGAGTCACACATAATATCAACAGGTGTTATGTATGTCTGGGGCTTCCCTGGTGGCTCAGATGGTAAAGAATCTGCCTGCAATGCAGGAGACCCCAGTTCAATCCTGGGAAGGTTTGATCCTTTAACTGGAATTCAAGAGAAAAAGAGAGAATGGGAAAAAGTACTTCGAGAAATAATTGTTTCATATTTTCCAAACTTGCTGAAATACATAAATTTACAGGTATTAAAAGCTCAGAAAACTCCAAACAGGATAACTATGAAGAAAACCATGTCAAGGCACAGCATAATCAAGACTGCTGAAAACCAAAAATATGGAGAAAAATTTGAAAGTAGCCTGAGAAAAATGACAAATTACATATAGGGAAATATAAAAGGGAGAAAAGATCTGAATGACCTCTGCCCATCAGGAAAAAATGGAGGCCAGGAATCATGGAAGGACAACCCCTTTAACAAATCTCTCTTAAAGATGCTCCAAAGGGGCTTTATTACATATGCATTGTTGTTTGGTCGCTAAGTGGTGTCCAACTCTTTTGTGACCCCATGGCCTGCAGCCAGTTAGGTTCTTCTGTCTATGGAATTTCCCAGGCAAGCGTAATGGAGTGGGTTGCCATTTCCTTCTCTAGTATATCTTCCTGACCCCTTAGCAGGCAGATTCACTGAGCTAAGGAAGCCCTTACTATATATATATACTATATATATATATGTGTATATATATATAGTATATATATATATAATATACACACACACATACAAGGACATACATATATATATAATTTAACAAAACACAGAAAAACAGCCAATTTTTCCCTATATTCTTAGATTCTCTAGCACACTGCATGATATACAGTAGGTGCTTTATAAACTATGGCTATCACTGTTATTCTGGAGGAGGGCATGGCAATCCACTCCAGTATTCTTGCCCGGAGAATCCCATGGACAGAGGAGCCTGGAGGGTTACAGTCCATGGGGTTGCAGAGTCAGACACGACTGAAGCGACTTAGCATGCATAGCATCACTGTTATTAGTATCTAATGGGACAGTCTGTTTTACTGACAGTAACAGTATTACTGTGGCTTGGAAATTTGAGAACATCTCCATTTACATTTAACAGAATATAAAAGGAAGGGAACTTTACCCTAAATGACTCATTTTATACATGAGGAAAATGAAGTCAACTTGACTTCCTGAAGGTCACTATACAATGTAAAGGTCCTGCCTGTCTCAGTAAAATAACACATGATAGGGAACTGAAAAATAAACTCAGGTTTGCTTACACTGCTCCAAGAAGGAAGAGGAATGTCAAATTCCCAAGGTAAGAAAAGAAAGGTAGCAAGATAAATCAGAACTCAAAATCAACAGAATGTCTATTCCACATGGAAAACACTGCTAGCTACTGTAACTGTTGAGAAATTCATCACCTTGTCATCCAAAAGACGCATGGTGGACTGGAAAAGGCTGACTGTAGAGTTTACAGGCGAGGTCCACCTTTTCTAGCTGTGTGATCTTGGGAACAGTCGACTCTTCTAAACTGCAATTTCCTGTTGTGGGTGACAGACATGAGGCTTCATGTAGACTGTAACAAGAATTTGACCAGATAATCTCTATGAAAAATATGACAGTATTTAAAAACGATTATCACCTGAATGTTCTGATTCAGAATCACTGATCTGGAACTGCCCTTGAGAATTGATTTGGTTGAGAAGTTAAAATGTTAGTCCCTCAGTTGTGTCTCCCTCTTTGGGGCTGTAGCGCGCCAGGCTCCTCTGTCCATGGGCTTCTCCAGGCAAGAATACTGGAGTGGGTTGCCATTCCCTTCTCCAGGGGATCTTCCCCACCCAGAGATCGAACCTGGATCTCCCATACTGCAAGCAGATTCTTTACCATCTATCTGATCCACCAGGTTGAGATAAGCCTATCATTGTAATACTATCCTGGAAAAACTCCACTTACTTAAAAATTATACAAAGCTGATTATTTAGGAAATTCCCCTCCCTATATCTTCGAGATAAAGTCAAAACTCCTTAGCAGGCTCTGTCCTTACACTGACCCTAAGCGGGGTGGCACAGCGGCCCGCTCCTCTCTGCAGACTTTTCAAGCTGCGGTCCTCTCTCCAGACTTCTGAGTCTCCTGAGAAAAGCTGTAAGCTTCAGGTCTCCCGAAGTCCCCCGGAAAGGGGCAGGAGGGGTCGGTGGCTACTAGGCTCCATTGTGCCTGTCTTCCTAACCCTTCTTGCGCTGTGCCCTTCACGTTTACAAAAACGGTTCGGCGGGGACGTCCTCAACGCCCGAGGTGTCTTCGGTTTCTCTTGCCAAACCGGCCAACAACCACCTTTGGCATCTCTGCCTCCCTGTTAGTATCGCAATTCGGCCCGTGGCTCCGAGGATCCCTCTTTTTGAGGCGCTTCTCAGGTCTTCCTGAGTCCCTGGAGCCGCGCACGCGCCCGGCGCGGCAGAGAGACCCTGTCCCCACAAGACCAGCGCAAGGCTCCGCTCGGCCCACTCGGGCCCAGGGCGGCGGCCTCCCCCGGGATCCGCGAAGGCGGGCGAGCGGGGGTGGACTGGTGGGCACGGGGTCGGAAGGGCGGCGGACCGTCCGGCAGGAATCCGCTTGGGGAGCCCCGCAAACCCCGCCTTGCCCTCCGGGTCGGACGCCGCCAGTCGTCCACCCAGATTGACCCGCATCTTCCCTGGTTTGCAGCTGACCTCTCCGATTTTTCTGTTTTCCTCACTTGGCGAGGGGGCGGGACTTCCTGTTCCACAGCCCAGTGACTACCGGCAGGAGGCACCAGACTCAACACAGGAGGTATACAGGCCCTCCGGCCCGTCGGGACAGGGAGAGAGAACTCGATGTGGCCTTCACTAACCCCGGTTCCAAGATCCGGGGTTCTGGCCAAGATGCCCGGCAGCCCGTCCCCGAACGAGTCGTCCTGGGAGCCGCCGGAAGTGGGGAGCGCCGAAGCCGGAAGTCCCGCCCCTTCCTCCCAGAGGGAAGACGGTGAGCCGGAGGAGTCAGTCAGAGGGGCGAGCGGGAGCGGCCCCGCCGACAAACAGGTGAGCTACCCCCCGGCCGGGGCGGGGGGCGTGGGGGCGGGGGCCGTCCGGCGTCAGCGCAGGGCCCGGGGGCGGGGGCCCGCGGGCTGGGGCGCGGGCCGATGGGCGCTGAGCGCCCCGCCGCGGCCCTTCGCTCTGCCTCCGCCCCCCTCCCCCCGCCTCCGCCCCTCCCGGCTCGTCGGTCCCTCCCGGCGCCGCCCCGACGCCCCCGACACACGCCCGCAGCCCGCGCCGGGCTCTCCCCGCCGGGCTGGCTGTCAGCGCCGAGGCCGCGATCGCGCGCCCCCCGCCCGCGATCGGCGCTTCCCCCCGCCGGGCTGCTCAGCAGGGAAGCGCAGCGCGCCCGGGCGCCGCGTGCCGGCCGCCTCCGGCCGCGCGCTCCCGGCCTCCCCGAGCCGCGCCGCCGCCGTTACGGACGCCGGGCGGGCGGAGCGCCGGAGGCCGCTGGGCCCGGCCGCTCGGGTTCAAGCCGCCCGGCCCGGGACACAGACCGCCCGGGCTGCCGGCCGCCGCGGGTCCCGCCCGGTGCAGCTGGCGGGCGCGCCCTTCGTCCTCTCGGGCCGCTAGCCGGGGACCCGGCCGGGCGCCGCGGGCCGCAAAAGCGGCTGACCCCTGTCGGCTGCGCCGCGGTGTGAACGGCCCGGGTTGTTTTCCAGGGGAACTCTGCAACAGGGCGCCTGGGCGGGGTGGGCACCCACGCGCACACGTGCAGGACTCCTTCATAGAGGATTGTAGCCCTGGCGCCGATCGAGGGAGAACGTAACAGTTTGAGCCCCTGGAACTGGTCACCGCCTGCACCTGCCCTGCGGTGAAGTGTTTGTTAGTTCAGTGGGAGGACCGGACGTATATTGATCAGAGCATCGTTAGGAGCTCGTTTGACAGATACTCTGTATGCTTTATTTAGCACAGCAGTCTTGTACAGTAGGAATTACTCCCTTTTCACCAACGGAGACCCAGAGTAAATAACTTGGCCAAAGTTAACATCGGGGATTCCAATCTCAAATGTTTGTTACTCATTCTTTTTCAAGTTTGTGTTGAAGTCCTCAGACACTAACTTGTGGCCGAGTCTGTGCAACCGCCAGGCTCCTCTCTGTCCATGGGATTTTCCAGGCAAGAATACTTCCCTCCTTCAGGGGATTTTCCCTACCCAGGGTTGGAACCTCGGTCCCCTGCCTGCACTGGCGGGCGTATTCTTCACCACGGAGCCACCAGGGAAGCCTCCTTTTCAAGTTTGCTCCCTATGAAATGATGGCCTCCTAGTGTCGTCGGTGGTGAACAGTAGGGCAGGACTCTTCAGTAGCTCGTGTCTTCTGATGTGACATGTGAGACAGCTGTGATGATTGCGGACAGCGCAGTTTACCCGTCCTCCTTTAAAAAAATTTATTTTCGAATAATTTCAAATTTGCACAAAAACTGCAAGATTGGACAGAGTTCCATTGTTGTTCAGCAAACACAGTCTCTGACTTGACTTAAACACTTCCTGCTTCCTGTCAGACACCCTTCTAGGTGAAGGAGAGATGAACGTGTTGCCCGAGATGATTTCAGGGCGGGTCGTGGAGACAGATACACACACAGATACAGTGCCTGCTGCTCAGTGCTGAAGTGGAGCCCGGGCCTACAGGGCGAGTGGTCACTGCGGGGGAGGAGTGCTGAGAGCCTGCAGGGTGCAGCCTTGAGTGAGATCTCCAGGGTTAATGGGGGTTCCCTTGATTGATGGGACGTTTTCCCCAGCATTCATTCTAATTAGGTTTTATTAGAGGAGAGCTCTCTAGCCGTTATAAAACAGATTCTTCTAATCTGATTCTCCTCCCTCCCTCTCTCACAGCCCCTCAAAGAAGAGATCTGTTTTCTCAGGTATCACAGGGTGTGAGAAGAATCCCGGTTTATAAATCCATGAATACGAGGATAAATTAAAGCCCTGTTGTAATGGAAATACCTAAGACCGATACATTTTGTTATTTTTTTTATTTTGAGTTTCTCAAGAATGTTTATTACACGAATATTTTAAGGAAAGAGGGTGGCACTTAGCTTGAAATGAAGGGGTATGTTTTAAATATAAATCTTAAAAGGTATCATAATTTACTGTGTGTGTTAGTCACAGTTGTGTCCAACTCTTGTGACCCCATGGACTGTGGTCTGCCAGGCCCCTCTATCCATGGCATTCTCCAGGCAAGAATTCTGGAGTGAGTTGCCATTCCCTTCTCCAGGGGATCTTCCTGACCCAGGGATTGAACCCAGGTCTCTGCCTGCACTGCAGGCAGATTCTTTACCATCTGAGCTACCTGGGAAGCCCAATGTAATTTATCAGTATATCAATTTTTGGTGGTAATATGATATGATATATAAATAATATATTATTTATCATTTTAACCATTTTAAGTGTACAGTTCAGTGAGATTAAGTATGTTTACATTGTGTAGCCATCATTACCATTTGCCTCCAGAACATTCTTATCTTCTCAAACTGAAACTTTAAGTGTACTTTTTAAAAATGAAATACCGTACAAAAGATTCTTCCTATCAACAGTTTTTCATTTTCCTAAATAATTTCTTTCTTTCAGGAAAGAATTATTGCATAATGTCTCACTTGTACAACATTTCCTTAGACCTTTGGTAACTACAACCCTCCTTGAGTTGTTATACTGTTTAGTGGAATAGCAAGAGATAACAATAGGCATTATGATTTGGGGTTTGAGTTTCATAGAGTTTATTGAAACAAAAAACATATATATTGCTAACATAAAGTTCACAATAATTTTAAATACACAAAAGGAGAAATACTATTCTTGGTCTCTGAAGGAATAGTGGGGTTATCATGCCAAGGTCCAGGGTCACTTGGGATCAGGCTGATAGAAGCTTGGGTCAGGACAGAGCCAGGCACGTGGCAGTGTCTGATATAAACTGCAGATGTAGGAAGAATGAAGACAGAGCTTATATTTACGTTGGTATAGCTTAGGCCAAAGGTCTAGGAAACAAAACTTACTCTTTTTCATGCTTGCTAAATGCTTCCTCCGATCTGATCACGCTCATTATGAGAGGTCACGGAGCACCCTTCTTCTGAACTGTAAGGTGGTGTCTGAGAGTCCCACGCCAGAGTCTTTTGAGTGCCTTCGTCAGCTCGTGCTGCTCTAACAGAACACCGTAGCCTGGTAGCCAAGCCGGCAGACGATTGTTTGTCACAGTTCTGGAGGTTGAGAAGTCCAAGATCAGGGTGCCGATTCCTGCTGAGGGCTCTTCCTGGCTTGCACATGGCGACCTTCTTGCTCTGTTCTCATGTGGTGGAGAGCGAGAGAGCGCTGGTCTTTCTTCCTCTTAAGAGGACACCTGTCCCACCTTGGCATCCTCGCCTTCATGACCTTACTAAGCCTACCTCCCAAAGCCCCATCTCTAAATACTGTCACATTGGGCATTAGGGCTTCAAATTATGAATATGGGGTAGGGGTTGAGGGGCGGGAGTTACAGCTCAGTCTGTAGAGGTGGTTTCTTGGAATTTTTGTTATGTGAAACTCCTCCAAAACAGGCTTGATATAGAACAAATAGAAAACTGCAAAATCAGAGTTTATATGACTTTCATTAAAGCTTATGCAGCTTTATTTAAAATTATGAAAAATGACTCAGAGACCAGTTGATGAAGAACTTTTGTTTCTTTTTGATGAAAGAGAAATATGTGAGATGCTGTGGATCTTTTTTTCACTTTTGGGCCTCATAGAGTTGTCACATTTTAGAGGGCATAAGGGCTGTGGAAGCGATCTATTTCGTTCCCTCATTGTCTGATGAGGAGGCTGAACCCCACAGAAGCTAAGTGACAGATCCGTCTCAGAAATAAGTGGCAGAACAAGGATTAGAATCAGGCCTCCTGGTTTACAGGCCAATCTTTCTGCTCTTTGAAGCATCAGTATTTCTCAAATTTAAGGTGCATCGGAGTCACCTGGGGGGCTTGTGAAAACATGGACGCTGGACATCACCCGGGGCTCTGGTTCAGCAGGTCTGCACAGGGCCTGGGAATTCTTACTTCTGACAGGTCCTGGGTGATGTTGAAGCTCTTAGCTTCAAGACCACACTTTGGGAACCTGGTCTCACGTGATGTTGCCTTTGATCTCTTATAAGAGGAGCACAAGTAAACCACAGGTTTTACCAGCCTCACCTTCCCCTCGTACTCATTACAAACAGTAATGCACCAATGTCACATGATTAGATGAAAATAAAAAGGACTAGACATGGAGTATTTTTTGAGTCATTTTGGCATTTTCAGGGGTAATTTTTGGAGATGATTCTAGTGGTCAGAGATACTGTTGAAAGGACATCATATAATTGGATGAAAATAGAAAGGACTAGACATGGAGTATTTCTCAGAGTCATTTTGGCATTTTCAGGGGTAATTTTTGAAGGTGATTCTGGTGGTCAGAGACGCTTACTATTGAACGGGATACACTTCAGCTGCGAGAGCCCCCAATCTTACCAACATTCACACCGAAAACGGTGTCCAGACTGACTGCTGGATTGTCTGGGAGTAAAAAGTTACTTCCAGTGTCATTTTTCTATGCTTTTCTGTTTATGTACTAAAATGTTCTTTTCTTATATATCAAAATCTTGTCAGGCCCAAACACAGTTTGTGCCTATAATAGATGTTAAAAAAATGTAAGTTGAATTGAATTAAAAAAGAGTAAAGGGGAAAATAAAATAAGGTAGGTCACTTATCTGGAAAGTTACTCTGCTCTCTAGATTATCCTATTCATGGACTTTTATTGAATAATTGTCATTTATTCTGGTTTAAGCCTTATTTGTAATTGTTGCAGTTTTTTAGCACAGTTATTGGAAGAGGTAGTGTATTTTTATGTTAGAGTTAATGAGTGGTCCCTGTACATTTTTACCTCTCATCTTAAATAATTTTTAAACGCTTTTTACTTTGAAATAATTTTGGAATTACAAAACAATTTCGAAAACAGTCCAGAGAGTTTTATAACCTTCCAGCCGGGTCCCTGATGTTAACATCTTATGTAACCAGAGCGTAGTTAGCGAAACCAGGCTGTTGATACAATTGAAGACCGTATTTGAGCTTCAGCTCTGATGTCCTTTTCCTGGTCCAGCATCCAGTCCAGGACCTCCTTTGCACACAGTTACCCTGTCTCCTGCAAGGAGATTCAAGCAGTCCATCCTAAAGGAAATCAGTCTCGAATATTCCTCGAAAGGATTGATGCTGAAGATGAAACTCCAATACTTTTGGCTACCTGATGTGAAGAACTGACTCATTGGAGAAGACCCTGATGCTGGGAAAGATTGAAGGTGGGAGGAGAAGGGGACACGACAGAGGCTGAGATGGTTGGATGGCCTCACTGACTCAATGGACATGAGTTTGAGTAAGCTTCTGGAGTTGGTGATGGACAGGGAGGCCTGGCATGCTGCAGTGCTTGGGGTCACAAAATCGGACACAACTGAGTGACTGAATTGAACTGATCATGTCTCTGCAGTCTCTTCCAATCTGTGACAGTTCCTTTTAGGTGTATATTCTTTGGCCTTGATACTTCTGAAGAGTGGTGGTGATCTTGTTGTTCAGTCAATAAGTTGTATCTGACTCTTTGTGATCTCATGGACTGCAGCATGCCAGGCCTCCTTGTCCATCACCAATTCCTGGAGTTTGCTCAAACTCATCTCCTTTGAGTCAGTGATGCCATCCAACCATCTCATCTTCTGTCGTCCCCTTCTCTTCCTGTCTTCAAATTTCCCAGCATCAGGGTCTTTTCCAATGAGTCGGCTCTTTGCATCGGGCAGCCAAAGTATTGGAGCTTCAGCTTCAGCATCAGTCCTTCCAATGAATATTCAGGACTGATTTCCTTTAGGATTGACTGGTTGGATTTCCTTGCAGTCCAAGGGATGCTCAAGAGTCTTCTCCAACACCACAGTTTGAAAGCAACAATTCTTTGGCACTTCTGAAGAGTCCTGATCAGTTCTTTTGTAGACTGTTAGTGAGTTTGAATTTGTGTCATCTCCTTTCAGGATTAAATTGAGGGTTGGGTGTTTTGGTCAAGAATACACCAGTGGTGAGGCTTGCCCTCAGTGCGTCACACTGGAGTGCACGTGATGTCGGTATATCTTATCAGTGGTGAATGTTACCTTTGACCTCTTGATTGAGGTAGTGTCTGATATCTTTCTGTGCTCTATGGTCAAACATTTTCTCTTCATAATTATTGACCCTGCTAATGACTGATTTTGGTGCATAAGTTTTAAATAAATGAACATCTAATGTCAGAACCCTTTGAGGCTGACGTGAACCGTGGGAGATTTCTTGGGAGGCTTCACTGCATTTGTTAGACTCAGACAGCAGGAAGGGCAATGATGTCACTGCTGGGAGACCAGTTATTGGCTCAGTGACTTGTCTGTGATCGCAGTCAGTGTCTGTCTTGAACTGGCAGTGGTGGAAGCTGTTTGTCGGAATTGTGTTGCTATGGTTCTGTCTCAGGTGTGTTTTCCAGTGCACAGCTTTCCAGGATCGGCTGCATTTCCTGGAATCCTCCTGGAGCACTGTCGTGGGAGATGGATGGTCATCACAGGGCCTCACCACCCCTCATCTCCCCCTGCCCACCCCTAGCCCACCCCGGAGCGCTGGGGCATGTGTTCTCCTGGCTGATGAAACTGTTGGCTGTATTACACATCTCTACCCGTAACTTGGCTTTGCTTTCGAAATGTGTGTGCCTTTAATGTCCCAGCCTGAGTCACCTGGAAGATACATACCTGGTTTGTCTCCTCCCTGGGCCTGAATGCTGCTAGGAGGCAGGGAACAGACCTCTTTCTCTTTAACCAGTAACTTGCTTGGTACCTGGTATAAAGAGACACTTAATAAATATGTTATGTTGTGAAAGTGCTGCACTCAATATGCCAGCAAATTTGGAAAACTCAGCAGTGGCCACAGGACTGGAAAAGGTCAGTTTTCATTCCAATCCCAAAGAAAGGTAATGCCAAAGAATGCTCAAACTACCACACAATTGCACTCATCTCACATGCTAGTAAAGTAATGCTCAAAATTCTCCAAGCCAGCTTCAGCAATACATGAACCGTGAACTTTCCTGATGTTCAAGCTGGTTTTAGAAAAGGCAGAGGAACCAGAGATCAAATTGCCAATATCCGCTGGATCATCAAAAAAGCAAGAGAGTTCCAGAAAAACATCCATTTCTGCGTTATTGACTGTGCCAAAGCCTTTGACTGTGTGGATGACAAGAAACTCTGGAAAATTCTGAAAGAGATGGGAATACCCAACTACCTGACCTGCCTCTTGAGAAACCTATATGCAGGTCAGGAAGCAACAGTTAGAACTGGACATGGAACAACAGACTGGTTCCAAGTAGGAAAAGGAGTACGTCAAGGCTGTATATTGTCACCCTGCTCATTTAACTTATACACAGAATACATCATGAGAAACGCTGGGCTGGAAGAAGCACAAGCTGGAATCAAGATTGCCGGGAGAAATATCAATAACCTCAGATATGCAGATGACACCACCCTTATGGCAGAAAGTGATGAGGAGCTAAAAAGCCTCTTGATGAAAGTGAAAGTAGAGAGTGAAAAAGTTGGCTTAAAGCTCAACAGTCAGAAAACTAAGATCATAGCATCTAGTCCCATCACTTCATGGAAAATAGATGGGGAAACAGTGGAAACAGTGTCAGACTTTATTTTTTTGGGCTCCAAAATCACTGCAGGTGGTGATTGCAGCCATGAAGTTAAAAGATGCTTACTACTTGGAAGGAAAGTTATGACTAACCTAGATAGCATATTCAAAAGCAGAGACATTACTTTGCCAACAAAGATCTGTGTAGTCAAGGCTATGGTTTTTCCAGTAGTCACGTAAGGATGTGAGAGTTGGACTGTGAAGAAAGTTGAGCGCCAAAGAATTGATGCTCTTGAACTGTGGTGTTGGAGAAGACTCTTGAGAGTCCCTTGGACTGCAAGGAGATCCAACCAGTCCATTCTGAAGGAGATCAGTCCTGGATGTTCTTTGGAAGGACTGATGCTGAAGCTGAAACTCCAGTACTTTGGCCAGCTGATGCAAAGAGTTGACTCATTGGAAAAGACTCTGATGCTGGGAGGGATTGTGGGCAGGAGGAGAAGGGGACGACAGAGGATGAGATGGTTGGATGGCATCACCAACTCGATGGACATGAGTTCCGGTGAATTCTGGGAGTTGGTGATGGACAGGGAGGCCTGGCGTGCTGCGATTCATGGGGTCACAAAGAGTTCGACACGACTGAGCGACTGAACTGAACTGAACTGAAAGGAATGTTATGTGTGCATTTTGTAACTGTTTTTCTGAATGTTCCCAGAGTACTGTGAACATTTCCCCACGTCAGTGCAGCTCTGTAATATGCACAGAATTTCAGCGTGGACGCACCACGGCAGCTTCGTTAACCAGTGCCTGTCACTGGGTATTGAGTTGCTTCCGATTCTTTGCATTGTAAAGATGTCCATGGTACATATCCTTAACATGTCCTTAAACACGTATTTTGTCCAGTTATTTCTTTAAGGTAAATTCTGTAGAGTCATTGGGAGCTCAGAGAAGATACACATTTGAAAGTTTCTGATTATCACTTGTAAAATAACCCTCTAGAAAGGTTGTAAAGGTTTATATGCCAACCAGTACTATTGAGAATGCGTATTTTCCCACACTTTCCCCATTTCCCCAATGCTTAAGTCTCTCTTGCTCTTTTTTTTTTTTTTTTAAAGAATAAGACAACATCGAGTTTTTTGGTTTTTTTTTTTAAACTTACTTTTTAATTGATGGATAATTGCTTTACAGAATTGTGTTGGTTTCTGCCAAACATCAAAATGAATCAGCCATAGGTATGCCTATGTTCTCTCCCTGCCATCTCCCTCTTGGGGTATTTTTAAAGATTCTGTCTGAAATGTGGTGGCTGGGGATCATATTCTGACTAATTTGCTAAACCTTCCAAGTTTTCCTGTTGACAGTGTCTAGTTTTTTGTTTGCCTCAATGAGAGACCAGTATAAACCTCAATAAAGTAGTGATTAACACCTACCACTAGTTCACTTGGGGGTACATTTGGTGTCTAGTAATGATTGGCTGTGACTGTGGCCCTTACCAAACAGGGGCCTTCTTATCCATGGGATGCATTTCTAATTCATATCATTCACCAAAATCATTTAGAGGCTTACAAGTAGAGGGCAGAACTGTGAAACTTTTAGAAGACAGTGTAGGGGAATAGTCCTGTCACTCTGTTAGAGGAAAGAGGTTCTTACGCAAATAGTAGTAGGTGCGGACCATAGAGAGAAAGACGGATGTTTGACAACAGTCGTATCAACAACTTTTGCTCATTGAAAGAAACCATCAATAGGTGAACAGAAAAGTCACAAGTAGCTCTTTTCAGTACGTGACTTTATGCGGTGCTCAGTTGTGTCTGACTCTTTTGTGACCCCATGGGCTGTAGCCCCCCAGGCTCCTCTGTCCATGAAATTTTCCAGGCAAGAATACTGAAGTGGTTGCCACTTCCTTCTCCAGGGGATCTTCCTGACCCAGGGATCGAATTTGAGTCTCCCGTGTCTTCTGCATTGCAGGCAAATTCTTTACCACTGAGCCACCAGGGAAGCCCAGTATCAATAATTAGAGAAATGCAAATTAGGGCCATGGGGTCGCAAAGAGTCAGACACGACTGAGCCACTGACACACACATGCCTTCATTATTCTAGCATGTGACGGTCTTGAAAGCAGGAAAAGTAATTGCGTTTTGTTTTAATTCTAAGGACTGTATATTCCATTTCATTAGGAAGTGGTTGTAGCATGCTGTAGGATTTAGGAAACCATTACTTCTTTGCTTAGGTTGCTAAGAAGGGCACTTTTGAGAAATCTGCCTTCCCCTATTTTTTTTTTTCTTTGTTTCTTACCTTTGATAACTTTTTTTGGAGTGTCATATGTATCCCATATTGCGAGGACTGTTTTCTAAATAAACATTACTTATGCTGTAAACCTTAATTTAAGCCATCATGATGTGACAGTTGGTCCTTGAAATGAGCAAGTATAGGGACAATAAAAAGATGGTTCTAGAAGCCTGAAGTCAAATTGCATGTCCTGTGGAACCAAATAGCTCCACTATTTTTGTTTGATATTCAGAGTGCTGAAATTGTCTAAAACGCGGGAAGTGTCAAGCGTTTGTAATGATGTAATGTCATCCTTTCTAGCAGAGCCAGCCCCTCACTAAGGAGCCGACAGCCCGTGAGAGTCCTTCCACAGTGGGATGTCTGCATTTCAGACTCACCTGGCCCTTGTCGCAGTTCCCTGACGGGCACGTGTGGAGCCCAGGCCTCTTCAGATGGAGTTTAGGTGCTTCAGCTCTTCTCGTTTCAGCTGTATTTTGCTAAAGTGAGACAATCTCAGTCCTGATTCTCAGTGCTTTGCAGTGTATTTGATGTTCACACTTCTCTTTTGTTTTCCCTTATATGCTGTACATTCCCCCTTTTGTTAAAAAGCAAAGTAGTTTTAGATAAAAACAAGCAAGGTAATAAGAAACCTCCTTGGGAAAAGATGTTGCTTAATACAGTTGGAGTAACACCAGTATGATCATCCAGTGTAACCAAATCCTAGCCTACTTGTCAGTTACTAAATATAATGAAAACTGTGAGTTTTAGACCTGCAACAAGCAACAAACCACTCCTTCCCAAGTGTACAGTTCAGTTGTGAATTACTGTGGATTGGGGATCAGAGTTTGATATATCGTTATTGGATCAGTTATTACAGAATGAAGAATCACAGCTTTATAGGACTGTATAAAATTATAAAACTGTTAGAATTTAAACTAAGGTGTAATGTATGTCTAAAAATAGTCCAGAAAATTCAGATCATTCAAGGAGAGGAAGTGGAAATTACAGTCTTTCAGAAAATGAGATCAAGTGGCTCTCATTGAGAATCTTCAGGGTCCATAATCTGGCTTCCCATAGGGTAGTGTTTAAAACACTAGGACTTCAGGGTTGAGGCAGATTGGGGCAGTGTTTGCTGAAAGTCACTTTCGGAATAATGTGTGGCCAGTTATTAGGTAGGCAAGGAGTCTGGTGTGGGGCCCCTGTTTAGGGCAGTACATTTTTCTCCGTCCTGACTCCCCTTTTTTGCTCTCCTCTCCACCTCAGCTCTGTGTGGTGAATGTGTGTTAAGTATGCAGGTTTTCTTGAGGTTAGGAGGGACTTTTAGCCAGGGGGCCCAAATCTGCCTCTTGAGAGTCATCCAGGGAGCTCTTTAAAACCACAGGTTTTGTCAGCACCCCAGATATTAGAATCTCTCACGTGTAGGCGAGGGACTCTTGTTTTGATGATTAGCTAAATTTTCCAAGGATTGATATTGTCTGTAAGTCTCTTTGTTTTACAAATATGGAACTAATGGCTCTAAGCATTCTCTTAAAGGGACAGCTGCATTTATCAAACCAGGTTTTGGGAAGCCTCATAAAGACCAAGCAACAAATAAAGACCAAAAACCTTCATTAATGGTAGAATGGCCAGTAGTGTGGTAATTTTTGGATTGGTGGCAGGGATGGCTAGCTGTCCACCTAACTCAGGCCTCCCCTTCCACACAGGCCAGGTGCGTGGCTCCAGGGCACACTGCAGATTTTCTTGCAGCGAAGCAGGAATTGAGTGGAAGTGGCAGATGCCGCTTGGGGGACAAGGCTTTTAAAGGGGCAATGCCCTGCCTCTTTGCTGCTTCTGTCAGGGGGATGCAGAGAATGGGCGAGCTCTGAGGCAGAGCATCCGGATGGAAAGCGCCAGGCTCCCGCATATTGGGTTGGCTAGGAGCGGCCTGCCTGCCGACCTGCTTACCTGGGGCACCGGCCTGGGGAGTGACAGGAGCGAGATGTGAACCTGTGTTTGAGCCGGGTGCAAGTCCACTTCTTACCGCGAGTATGGTAGTAGGGCTTAGCTTCTTGTTAGGGCGATTCTAGCTGCTGTGTGTGCTGTGCTTAGTCACTCAGTCGTGTCCGACTCTTTGCGACCCCATGGACTTCAGCCCTCCAGGCTCCTCTGTCCATGGGATTCTCCAGGCCAGAATACTGGAGTGGGTTGCCCTGCCCTCCTCCAAGGGAACCTTCCCAACCCAGGGATCAAACCCAGGTCTCCCCCATTGCAGGCGGATTCTTTACCGTCCGAGCCACAGGGAAGCCGCGGAACTCAAATCTAAAGGAAAGCTCCGAATGTGTAGAAGATTAATATTTTGTAGTTTTCCTTCTCCACATATTGGGTTGGCCAGAAAGTTCATTTGGGGTTTTCCATAAGCTCTTACAGAAAACTTAAACGAACCCTTTGGCCAACCCAATATATACTTCTCTTATTTAATTCTCAGGATATTTAATTCTCAGTATACAGAGTTAGGACATTTCGTTGGCCACAGTGTTTTCTGAGAGGTGTCATCAAGGTGCCAGTACTCTTGTGTGAAAACTAGGGAGTGAGGCCGCCTGTGAAGGCTTGCCAGTGGAGGGGCAGGGACTGACTTTCCAAACACCCTGATTTACTGACAAATTTAGAGTGGAGAACTCTTAACTATTTTAATTGATTTCTTAGAATATAATTAAAAAATCAGTAAATGAGTAAGATATATGTAAGCAGAGTTTTCCATACGTTAGTTGTTTTATTCTTTCATTGTTTTTGCTATATTTTATGCCATAGTGTTTTACCTTTTTTTTTTCAAACTTAGCCTTGCCATAAGAAGTAACACAGGTGGAATCATAGGCTGGTGTCTCATTTTTTTCCTAAAACACTTGCTAAAAACACATACTTACTTGAAAATCCTCCTTGTGCTACGTAACTTTATTGAAGGCCACTACTGTATTTCTATCATATTTGGAAATACTGTTCACATGATGAGTACTCTTTAGTGTCCTCAGTGCTTAATCCACAAGGTTCTGATGGAAGCGGATGCACTCAGCTGGGAATCGGCAGACCTGTGTGTCTGGTGGGGGTTTGGGACAGCGTTTTCCTGTTCACACCACAGACTGCTATCGGTACTCTGTTTGCTACTGGAAGTAGTCATTAGAAAGTCAGTTCCAGAAACCTTGGTTCCAATTCAAGGGAAAATCCTGTTCATCTAGAACCATTCTCTGTACCAAAACTTGTGTCAGTCAGGGTTTTCTAGAGAAAGAGAACCAATAGGGTGTATGCATGCTGTGTGCTGAGCCACTTTCAGTCGTGTCTGACTCTTTGTGACCCCGTGGACTGTGGCCCACCAGGCTCCTCTGACCGTAGACTTTCCCAGGCAGGAATCCTGGAGTGGGTTGCCTTTCCCTTCTCCAGGGGATCTTCTGACCCAGGGATTGAACCCAAGTCTCTTACATCTCCTGCATTGGCAGGTGGGTTCTTTACCACTAGCGCCGCCTCAGAAGCCTGATAGGATGTATACAGATATATATCAGGATTTTTTTTTTTTCGTAGGCATTGGTCAGTGTGAATATGGAGGCTTGGAAGTTCCATAATCTCTCTGTAGCATGGAGAAACAGGAGAGCTGGTGACAATTCAGTCTGAGTTTGATGGCTCAAAAACCATGAGCATTGATGTTAGAGGAGAAGGTGGATGTCCTAACTCAAGGACAAAAAGCAAATTTGCCCTCTGTCCACTTCTCCATCATTTTGTTCTCTTCCGGCCCTCAACAGGTTGGGCACTGCCAGCCCACACTGGTGAGAGAAGATCTTTATTCAGTCTACTGTTCAAATGCACCTCTCTTCCAGAAACATCCTCCCAGATGTACCTGGAAAGAATATCTTACCAGCTCTCTGTGCAGCCCCGAGTGATACACACAGTTAACTAGCACGATGCTTTTGGTCAGCCGACCTAGGATGCCCTTAATGGCATGTTTTCCTGCCACCAGAGGATCAGTCTGAGAACATGTATCACTTTTCATTGTCATGTCTGTGTGTGTGTGTGTGTGTGTGTGTGTGTGTATGTGTGTGTGCGCGTGCGCGCTCAGTCGTGTCTGAGCCCGTGGACTGTAGCCGGCCAGGCTTTTCTGTCCATGGAATTTCCAGGCAAGAATACTGGAGTGGGTTGCCACATGTCTCCTCAGCCTCCTGTAATCTGGAACATTTCCATAGTCTGTCTTTGTCTTTTATGACACTGACATTTGTGAAGAATGCAGTGCTCCCCACGTTTTTCTTCATCTTCAAATAAAGCATTCCTCGCTCTGGGTTGTCTGCTGTCTCGTCTGCGTTAGCTGCAGGTTCGCCGTTCTCAGCTGCAGTGAGCCCAGGCGTCCTGCCCTCTCAGGGTGCTTGTCTGCAGGCAGCCCGTGTCCACCTTCACCGCTGAGGTTACTTTTGATCACCCCTGCAAGATGTAGCTGGTGTAGCCACTGTGCAGTGACTCAGTTTGTCATCTTCCCTTGCAACAAATAAGCAGTGTAGGGAGATGGTTTAATGCCACTCAGATATTCTGCATGTCAGAATTACCCCCCTGGACTTGGCATCCATCTTCCCTGATACAGGTGTTGTCAAATGGTTTTCTGTCCCCTGCACTCCCTCCACGTCTACCGGCTGGCCCTCAGCACTGCTCTAAACAGAGCCATGCCTTGGCCCTGTCAGTCTGTCTGTCTGTCTGCTTGCCTGTCTGTCTCCCGGTCGTCAACGTAGACTTCTTCATTCCTAGCTTAACGGTACTTAATTATCACGTACCTACCATGCCTCAGGCCTAGATCCCGCCAATCCTCAGGAGCCCAGGGTCTATTCAGTGGGGATGGGATGGGAGGCCAAGACGTGGCTGCCAGCTGTGCCTGCTGTTCTTGGGCCGCCGCCTCCTTTCTGAGTTTAGTGGGCAGTCCAGTGGCCACAGGGAAATTTCTTGGTATCCCTGGGTGTTTGACTAAAATTAGACCCCAAACATCTCTGGTTTTTGCAAGTCACCCCCTAATCTTCCTTTTATTTGTAGTATTTTGATTCTCAATTTAGTCCAAGAACCACAATCATAAATGTATTTCTACCTGAGGGCTTGCTCTTCCTTTCTTGAGAGGAATCATCATTTTCCATTACTTAACCATATGTAGGGAATTTTTTAAAGCTTCCCCCATAGTCTTCCTCCCAAAGTAATACATGTAGGAAAGCATATAGAAAAAATCCAGGAAGAAGAAGGAAAAATTACCTGTAATTTCACTATCCAGTTTGGGTGTGTGGGAAACTATTAACCTTATTAGATAACTAGCCTTGATTAGAACTATATCCATTTTTAAAATTTAATGCTGACATTTTCTCTTTTCTAAATATACTTTCTTAACACTCAGGTCTTTGGTACCTAATAATTTACATTCCAGCTATCTTGAGGCATGATAATTTTATATCATGTGTTGGCTTATTGACGGTTGGAATTAATGTTTTCCAAATTTCTTCCCAAATTAGTAGTTTTTGTCTTTTCTTTCCTGTCAGTTCTTTGATTAGTCATTGTATTAATTCATCTCTTCTCAGTGGACCTCGATGAATCTAAGCAAGAACAGTGTAGAATGTGTTTTAGCTGTTTTTAGTTTTTGGAGAAGGCAATGGCACCCCACTCCAGTACTCTTGCCTGGAAAATCCCATGGACGGAGGAGCCTGGAAGGCTGCAGTCCATGGGGTCGCTGAGGGTCGGACACGACTGAGCGACTTCCCTTTCATTTTTCACTTTCATGCATTGGAGAAGGAAATGGCAGCCCACTCCAGTGTTCTTGCCTGGAGAATCCCAGGGACGGGGGAGCCTGGTGGGCTGCCGTCTATGGGGTCGCACAGAGTTGGACATGACTGAAGTGACTAGGCAGCAGCAGCAGCAAAGTTAGTTTTCCTCCATATTTGTATTTTTGGAAGTAGCCTTTTTCTTCAGATTTTTCTGGCTGGAATGAAAACCGGTTTCATTCTTTTTCTTCTAGTTGAGTGGCCACCAGTTTTTTACTGTCAGTGAGAGATTTTCTCATGGAATGTAGAAATCTTACATGGAATGAGGAAACTAGGACTCAGAAAAGTTAAATATTCGTCATGTGTCCTGCAGTGTGTTGGAATACCTGGGCCGCCTCACTTGTTCTTTCATTTTTTTTTTTTTAGCTGGAGTTTTACATTTTCAGTGTCCATCTATTGTGTTTCTTTAATTTTTTCCTCCTAGTTGTCTTCCCTTCCTCAGCATTCGTATGCTGTGTGCTTTATTCTTTTGCCTTTTGAATAAGATGTAAGGAAAATTTAAGGAACGTATACTAACTTTTATTAGAGAATGCTTTTCTTCATGGCTGCATTATAAATTCTTGAAAATAAAGGGTCTAATGGAAACACTTAATGAGGAAGTAGGGGCTCGTCACATGTACCCACTCCCCCCCTTTTTAGTGAATAGACCGTTTAAACTAAATTAAGTAAAGGATATAAATTCTGTTGTTTCAGTTTTAATATTTCATGACTGATTTTATAGATGAAATTATATTTTACAATAAATAGGAAGAAGAATTTATACAGCCTGTTCTATTTGATGTGAAACAGCAAATCCCATTTCTCTGTAGCTGTAAAGAAAATTCATTATAATGTCTTTAGTTGTAAGAGATGGTTTCATTGTGATTAGTTACATTGATAATAAAACAACCTTTTCAAATGGCATGGGATACGAATGATTCTATGAGTCTGCTTTTAATGGCATTGAATTTTTTCTTTTTCTTCTTTACTCATAGAATCTTCATTCCCTTTACTGTTTTTCTATTCCAATAAGAATTTCCTTTCTTAAAAAATCAAAACAATTAGAAATACTAGTGAAAGATTTATAAGAGATATATTAAATTTTAACTTTCTAGATAAAATCTTTCATGCAACAAAAGGTACGTTTGTCAGAGACGGTTGATATAAGATAGTCATAAAATTAACTTTATTACTAGATCAATTAACGTATTTGGAAACTAGTACTTGAAGTGTAGGAAGATTTAAAAAAAAGAAATAGCTGTCTATTTAGAAGGCTGAGCTAATTTTATGGTTTATTTTTGTCCTGTGATTTGTTTTTTGTTGGTATTAATACATCTTCACGAGCAGTGTTGGAAAGGTGACTATCTTTGCTGATGAAAGGTATGATGATCTACTTCTTCTCCCTTTTAGTATGACTTTTTAGTGATTGTTTTATGCAATCAAAACTTAAGAAATATTCTGTTTTTTAACTTGCACACAGAATCAGATGTTTGGAACAGACCATCCTTCCCTGGTGGCTCAGATGTGAAGAATCTGCCTGCAGTGCAGGACACCCAGGTTTAGCCCCTGGGTCAGGAAGATCCCCTGGAGAAGGGCATGGCCACCCACTCCAGTATTCATGCCTGGAGAATCCCATGGACAGAGGAGCTGGAGGGCTACCATCCCTGGGGTAGCCCATGGGGTCACAAAGAGTTGGACACAGTTGAGCGACTAACACTTTCACCCTGGAATAGAAACAATATTCTTTTCTGACTTGAGTGAGAACTTTTGTCTCCATCTGATAGTTTACCTTATGCTGACCTTTGGGCTCAGGAGCACATAGTTCGAGCCTGCTTGTCTTCAGTGTGTCTTTGGACCTCCTGGGAAGGTTTTCTTTAGGATTAAGCTTGACATGCGTGTGAGATGCTTTGGAGGCGAACCTTAATCAGGCACAGGTCATGTGATCAGAGACTCTAGCAGCTCCTGAGCTAGGATACCACCTGCTAGTGGGAGGTGAGGGAGTTCCCTGTCTCTGGGCCCAGAAGGATTGTGATGCGTCCAGCCTCGATGGCCCATGGCTCTCCATGTGTTCACTGCATGGGCCGCCTCAGTAGGTTGGGGGATGTTAGACTGCGGGCCGCCATCATCCCGAGTCCAGCTGGCAAGGAGCTCCTGGTTACCGTTAGCTCTGACGCAGGTCTGTGGTGCAAATAATTCTAGGGGCCTATGAGAATGAGTTGACTCATTGGAAAAGACTCTGATGCTGGGAGGGATTGGGGGCAGGAGGAGAGGGGATGACAGAGGATGAGATGGCTGGATGGCATCACTGACTTGATGGACGTGAGTCTGAGTGAACTCTGGGAGATGGTGATGGACAGGGAGGCCTGGCGTGCTGCGATTCATGGGGTCGCAAAGAGTTGGACACGACTGAGCGACTGAACTGAACTGAACTGAACTGATGAAAATGAAAACCTTCATCTAACCCGAGCAGGTCTTTTGGAAACTTTCACTTTTCCTTTATTCTATACAAATCTTAATTTAGAACTCTCTCTACCTCATCTCTTTAATAGCTCGATTTTACTGTCCTGCTTTTTCACTGTAATGATCAATGATCTGATTTTGGTGGTGGTAGAGGCATGAATGTAAATGTCACTGTCTTAAGTTCTAAAATCTTCTTACACATGTTTGACAGGAATTCTGGTCTTGATATGCATTTTAGAGTGTAATTCTCTTAACATTTGTTGACCTCCTCCTGTGTAGTAGCTTAATACTCTCATGTTAATACAGAAGATTTCTGTTAAAGGTTGGAGCATACAGAAAAGGAAATTATGTATAAAATATATATACAGGGTGGGGGGTGCACTTGAGCTGTATCTATTTCTGACAAGGTGGGAGGGAGAGAACAGGCATTATACTAGTTGTTTAGTTGCTAAGTCGTGTCTGACTCGGGATGCCGAGCAGACTGTAGCCTGCCAGGCTCCTCTGTCCATGGGATTTCCCAGTAGTCTAGTGCCCTGCAGAGAATTATGTCAAAGTCTTGGGGCTTAAAGTGACTGTCTGTGCGTCAGGGGTTTGGGGGTGGGCTCACCTGGGGGCTTCTGCTTCTACAGTCAGTCATCTGAAGGCTTGCCTGGGGCTGGAGGAACCTCTTCCGGATGGACAGCTCACTTGCCTGCTGTAGGCAGTTGCTCCTTCTGGCTCTGGGTAGGAGGCTTCAGTTCCTCTCCACCCCCCACCCCCAAGCATCCCTGGCTGCAGTGTGTACGCTCAGCAGGGCTCCCGCTCCCCCAGACAGAGGGGCAGCAGAGGGAGCAAGCCGCAGGCACGGGGCCTGCTAGAAGGTGAACACCCTCACTTCCATTCTGCTCTGACCCTTCCCAGCAGGTCTGCAAGGCCAGGCCACAGCAAGGGGAGGGGATTAGCTCCACCCTTTAAGGAGTGTCAGAGGATTTTGTGCACTCATTTTAAAGCACCACATGAATTTATCTGATTGGGGAAAGGTACAAGTGTATGAACATAACTGAGGAAAGCCTTGCAGCCAGTTTTTGGACAGTGAGGAGGTGGGTGTTATTGGACGTAGGCGTTCGTGTTCTGGTCCAATTGTGAATAAGCCGCAACTATATTATACACCCATTTATGGTAAATTGCCTCCAGTGTTATGTAGTAAATGGTTTTTAGGGTGTTAAGTTATACTCTTTTCTCATGGAAGATGTTATTCAACTTGTAAGCATTTTCATAGAAAGTGATATTTTTGCCAGCATCAGAGAGTTTATTTTGTGGTCTCAGAAACTGGTGAACGGCAACTAAGGTTTCCGAGTTTCTCGTTAACAGGCAACACCTGGACGTGGTGGTGCCGTATTAAGTTGCTGATAGCCTAGTGGTAAGAGACATACTTTCAGTAAAAAGTCCAGTTGCCCGCGGTAGGTTAAGGAAGAGATCTGAGTAGTCCACTAACTTCCCTTTGTGGAGCAGGCTTGTGGGCCGCTTTACCTGCCCTGCCGTGTCCTTCCAGGTCTGAAGACAAAGGGGGAGAGACTCTGGGGAGTTTCTGTGTGTGCCTGCCTGCCACACGCGTCCCCACTGTGGCTGTGCTTGTGGCCTGCTGCCAGCAGGTGGCCTCTGGGTCGGTCCAGGAAGGACGAAGGGTGAGAGGGCCTGGGTGGGCACAGAGCAGGGCCTTCTCATGGGGGTGGCCTCACTGTGCTAGCGGGAGAGCGAGTGAGTGTGGGCGAGACCGCTCCGGCTCGCCTGCCGCACACTCGTAGCCCAGGAGACAAACGGATGGGGAGAGAACCGAGGTCAGGATGCAGTGAGTGAAAGTGGAACCAAAGGGGAGAAAGTGAAGGGGAAGACTTCATGTGTGCTGCCCACAATAACGCAAGCATATGAAGTGGTCCAATAACTGGTTATGTTTCTCTACTGCTTTCTGAAACACTTTTTAAAAAATGCTGAAAATAGTTCCTGTGAGAAATGGCCACCAGGTGTCATCATAAGGCTGCTATTGATTTGTTTTATTATTGTTCTTAAAAAGTGTATGAATGTTTTGATTTCTTTGCTGCATCTTTTTTTTTATTATTATTTTTAAACCTCAGCAGAGAGTATTTCAGTTAATAGTAGGGATTTTCTTTTGGGATAGTTTCTTAGTGAGCTAATAATTTTTAATATGTAAAATTTAATATGTAAAATTGAAGATCATGATATTCAGTTCAATTCAGTCGCTCAGTTGTGTCCGACTCTTTGCAACCCCATCGACTGCAGCACACCAGGCTTCCCTGTCCATCACCGGAGTTTACTCATACTCATGTCCATTGGGTCGGTGATGTCATCCTCTGTGGTCCCCTTCTCTTCCCGCCTTCAATCTTTCCCAGCATCAGGGTCTTTTCTAATGAGTCAGTTCTTTGCATCAGGTGGCCAAAGTATTGGAGTTTCAGCTTCAGCATGAGTCCTTCCAATGTATATTCAGGACTGATCTCCTTTAGGATGGACTGGTTGAATCTCCTTGCTGTCCAAGGGACTCTCAAAAGTCTTATCTAACACCACATTTCCAAAGCATCAATTCTTCGGCACTCAGCTTTCTTTATAACTAACTCTCACATTAATACATGATGACTGGAAAAACCATGGCTTTGACTATATGGACCTTTGTTGGCAAAGTAATGTCTCTGCTTTTTAATATACTATCTAGGTTGGTCATAACTTTTCTTCCAAGAATCACTCTGTTGAAGGTCACTATATCTATATCTATATCTATATCTATATCTATATATGTACGTATGTATATAGGTGGGGCTTCCCTGGTGGCTCAGCTGGTAAAGTGTCTGCCTGCAATGCGGGAGACCTGGGTTCAATTCCTCGGTCGGGAAGATCCCCTGGAGAAGGAAATGGCAATCCACTCCAGCACTCTTGCCTGGAAAATCCCATGGACAGAGGAGCCTGATAGGCTACAGTCCATGGGGTTGCAAAGAATCGGACTCGACTGAGCGACTTCACTTTCACTTTCATGTATATAGGTAGAATTGAAGGTCACTTTATTTTTTTTAGTTAAGGAACAGCCACTATATGAGAATTTGAGTGAGAGTAGAAACTATAAATGGAATTGCATATTTGAAAATCTGACAGAGTGAGGATGTGTGGTGTGTTGAAAAGTAATTGATCAATTTGTATAGGAACCATCTGCTTTGAGAAGATTTGGCTTAATAATACATCTCATTATTTTATTCTAAATTCCTACTAAGTCTTCTGAATTTTGGAATCTTACTGTGGGAGGAAACGGGAGGCTCACGGTCTTCTCCAGTGACCACAGGGACTAGGACTTCTAGAGAAAACAGGGGTCCTGCCTTGAGTGATGACAGTGAGGCCCCTGCCTGCTCTGTGCTCTGTTCACAGAGGGTTGAAGTGCTTTCTGATAGATGGTCGACTTCAGTAAGTGTTGAGCAAATGGATTCAGCCTGCCTCCAGAAATGAGTCCTTGAACTTTCCCAACTGGGTGGGTTTTGAGTTCTGCTATAATAAACTAATAATCTTTCTAATGAAGGTTTTTCTTTTTAAATTTATATGTGTGTAAGCTTCCTCATTTCCATCGAGTCCCCTCTCGGTCACTCTAAGATACTTTGGACTCATGAGTACTGATGTCATTCCAATTCAGGCCCTATAACTCAAAACAGTTAGAATGTTCTCGCTCTGCCTCTAGACTTTCTCTCCCTGTGATACATCGTGTAACTGAAAACCAAATCTTCCCGAAGCAGCACTGTGTTTTGGTGACTCCCTGCCGACATTGCTGAATGAATTCCAGCTGCTAATTCGGAGCCTTCTGTGATGTGTGGATGGTCCTCTGCCTGGGTTTTCAGTTGCCGCGCAGTAGAAAGCCAGAGCGGTAGCTGTCTGCACTGCTGCCTGTCTTGCCTGCTCATCCAGTGTGTTCTGTGGCTTTGCTAATCCCTTTTTCCTCCTTAAAAGGTTTTAACTGTTCCTACCTGCCCTCTCAAGAAAAGGAAGGAAGACGCTTTGTTTCCTTGGGGTTTAGTTCAAATGTTTCTGCTCTTTTAGCCAAATAGTCTGCCTGGCGGTAGCATTGCTTGCCCGTTTGTGCTGCTGTAGTTGTTAGTTTACATCACACTTACATCACACGCGTGATCCGCGTGGCCTTATATCAGAGTTTCTTTCCACATATGTCACAGGGCTCCCAGTAGAATATGAGCCTGCTGAGGGGAAAGGATGTGTTTTGTATCATTAGAGTTCCTTGACATTCTAGGCAACTCAGTATCTATTTGTTGAATGTTTGTTTCTTGTATAATGAGATGCTGAAATTCTTTCATTAATTTAGAAAGCCATTTGGGAAATAGCAAATACTGAAACATTTTCTCCTTTTGTTCTAGAATTTTTGGAGCCATTATATAGAAGATAATAGAGCCTCATTATTTTATTTCTGCATATTAATATAGTCATTCTTTCATCTCCAAAAATGTATGAGTCAGGTGCCCTCTATGGAACATCGACTCTGAATAGACGTACGTGTTTGGTGTTTGTGTGTTCTGTGCATGTAAACCTGCCAGTGTCTGTGGTGAGGGTGGTATAGCTGTGAGCCACAGCAGTCTTGGAAGAGGAGGAAAGGAAAGGACTCATTGAAAGGAATTCATGTCATTTTAGGCTACACGTTAAAAATGTTTTTAAAAATAGCTCCTGTTGTGGACATTTTCAAGCATATGCGTGTGCAGGCACATAGAAAATGGACAGGGTGTCAGTGTCACTCAGCTTTTGGCATGTCGGTACATAGCCTTCACTAGGCCCCTTTCCCAGAATTGTGGAAGACATCTCAGACAATTTCCATTTCATTAATAAACACTTAGGAGACACTCCTGATTTCATAATGAGCTATTTGTTCATTCTAAAACCTTCTGTGTACTCGGCATAGTTCTAGATTCTTGGGACATGTGAGTGGAGAAAATAAAGCAGGCCTTCACCTTCTAGCTCTGGATGCAGAAAGAAAGCTAGACACATAAGCAGCCAGAACGAGAAAAAAAAATTATTTTATCGAAATTTAAAACTTCTGCTTATCAAAGGGTAACATTTATGACATGGAAAGGGAGAAAATATTTGTAAAACGTATCTGGCAGAGGATTTACATATTTATTGATTTGCAGAATGTTTTACCTACTCTGTGGCTTCTCTTTTTACTTTCTTTTTGGTGGTTTTTGGAGATAATGTCATTTGGAATTGTTTAATTTTGATAAAGGCTAATTTATTAATTTTTTATATTGTTTCTCATGGTTTTGGTGTCATTATATATATTTTATAGTCCTTACTTTTAGCAGAGACAGATAACAGCCTTCATTTGGTTTGTCATTGTTACACACAAAAAGTGGACAAATAGTTAAAAATAGTTATCGTTAGCTTTGAGGCCATAATACTTGATGGCGTTTTATTAACATCAAATCAAATGGCTGAGAATTCCAATCATGGTGTAAAGTAAATGGAAAATGATATGTTTTAATAGAATTAAACAGCATAATGAAAAATGAAATCAATGCTATTGATTTTAAAGCATTTTATTCAATAAAATTTTTTTTCTCCCCCTAAAATTTACTTCATTAATTCTATTCTATCACTGACATTTCCCTTTGCCATTAACCTTCAGACAACACAAAATGACTGTTAGATGGAGAAATCGGTGATTGACAGCTGGGATGGGGGTGGCGTTCACTGGAGGCAGAGCTTGAGCGTGCAGGGCTGTGTGTAATGAGTGTATCCATGTTGGTAGATGTAGGATCTACTTAGAAGGACCACAGGAGGACTCTGCTCTGGGGGAGGGGGTGAAGCAGTTATTACCTTTTTATACTGGGACTTGGGCCTCTGTTGGGAAGCCAAAGAGGGGAAGGCTGGCTCCCTGACTCATATAGATTTTGTTTAATCTATCTTATAGAATGGGAATTCACGGAAATGTAATTTGAAAAGAGGGCTTCTCTGCTTTTTTTTTTTTTTTAAGTAGTAAATTGAAATGGACCAGTAAAGAGAACTACAACATGGGAGTGTTTCTGTAAGCCTGTTGAAAGTTACTTTTTCTATCAAAGTTACTGCAGTAATGCTCTCTGAGTTGGCGGTGTGGTGACATGCTGTTGCTCAGTCTGATTTCATTCGTTTCAGGAAGGCCTTGGCACGTGATCAAGTCCATCTCAATGTAAAGGAGATGTAGAGGCTGATTTTGGGATATTTTTCATCTGGCGTGTCACTTTATGTTGCATTTTGGGCTGACGTCTGTCTTTTCTGTACGTTCAAAGGTGTAACACTGCGTTTATGTTCTTCGCAGGCCATGAGAGCCCAGTGACCGCTGCTGACACGGAAGCTCGCTGGCACTTTATTAATGATGGATCCTGGGAAGAAGCCGGGGAGCGATGAGGGTGACCGTGTAAACGAGGAGGCAAAACACCCGAGCCACAGCGCATCCCACGGCGTGGCCCGTGGGCCTGTATCTGATGAGACAGCAGACTCCGCTGAGAATCCCACAAACAAAAGGGGTTTTGCAGAGTCCTCGGACTTGGACCACACTGTCGAGGAGGACGATGGAAATAAACACGTTTCCAAGCGAATAAAACTAGCGGAGGCTGAGCCCTTGTGGCCGGGAGAGCCGGGCACCCGTGGGTCGGGGAGCCCTGAAGGCGCAGTCCTGGGAGTGGGTGTTGAGTTGTCGGGGACCGGGGCGGGGCCCCTCCTGAGTGCCTGTGACGGCGGCCCGGGTCTTCCCGGCCACTCGAGCCCGGGGGAAACGGCCGCTGAGAAGGAGCCTGCTCAGGAGACCACGGCGTTCCTCAATCTTGGAGGGGAGTCGCCCTCGCCCCCCAAAGAGATGCGCGGGAGTGGTGCCCTCGGGGGCCCGGGCATGGTGCTGCAGGGCGGCCCACGTGCCCACTCGCCCACGTCCTGCCTGCACACGGAGCAGCACGCTGCGCGCCCCTCGCCACGGCCCGAGGACCAGGCCTGCGGCCCCACGGCCGACAGCGGGCTGGCCTTCCCTGGGCACGCCGGGCAGGCGCGTGGCCCGCCAAGGGCCTTCTCCTGTGAGCTCTGTGGCTTTCAGTGCGCCGAGGAGAACCTGCTGAACGCACACTGTCTCGGCAAAACGCATCTCCGGCGGCAGAACCTCGCTGCCCGCGGAGGGTTTGTACAGATCTTAACCAAACAGCCTTTGCCCAAGAAGCCGAGTCCCGTGGGGGTGAAGGCTGGCCGCACAAAGCCGAGAGCATCTAGGCCGGTAGCCAGGAACAGCGACTCAAAAGTGTTGCGGAGCGTTGGAGCGGGCACATTCAGAGATTTCAGAGGAAGCTTTTCTAAACAGAGCGGGCGCGGCAGCGAGCTCCTGGTTGAAATGAGGCCGTCCAGGAACACCTCTCCAGAGAAAATGGAGGTCGTTGAAGAAAACGTAACCTCCCACGATGCAGCCGAGAATCCTGAGAACCAGAGCAGAAAGCTGAGCGTGGTCGTCACCTCTGAGGGGCTCCTAGATAGGCTGGAGTCCGGCAGAAACATGGCCCAGGCAGCCCCCGGCCTCAGCACAGTCTCAAGACCCAGGGCTGAGCGCGGCTTCCTTGTGCTGGGCAGCGGCTTCCGACGGCACGCTGGTGCTTTCACTTTGAAGGGGCAGGCGAAGAAGAGGTGTGCGCTCCTAGGAGTTAGTAAAAGGGGCACTAACGAAGTGCAGAGGCTGTATTCGAAGCACTTGAGGGCACCGATGAAAATGAGCGACGTGGAGTCGGCGCCTCTGCACGGGGACCCGCGCCTGACGCCCCTGGAGACCCAGGCCCCGAAGCAGGACAGGGCAAACGCGCATCTCCCCGGCTCCTCGGACTCTCCAGCGGCGAGGCCAGCTCCCGACCACCAGGTGGCGTGCGCTTGTTCGACCTGTGGTCACACAGCCACAAGCAGGGCGGAGCTGGAGATCCACGTGACAAGGTGCCATGCGGGTGAGTTGCGGTTTCACTGCCAGACGTGTGGCTTCTCCAGCGCATCCAAGAGGGACGTGGAGGAGCACACACACAGCCACCAGCATCAGCAGACCGCCTCCGGCCTGCGTTGTCAATGTTGTTCGTTTACTTCCCCGAACGAGGTGGAACTGAGAGACCACATGAAGGAGAAGCACAGTATGGGTTTCCTCTGCCCGCCCTGCTGTCTGTTCTTCTCCTCCGAGAAAGACGTGGAGCAGCACAGGGCAACTGAGAAGCACATTCACTTGTTGGGTCAAACAAAGAGTTCTCAGTCATTTAATGGTGATTCGGCTTTACAGACGTTCCCCTTAAGTACTTTAGAATCAGAAAACGCAAAAGTTGCTGTGAGTGAGGCCGGAAAAGCAGCTCAGGAAGAGCCAGCTAAGTCCAGGGTAAGCCACGGAAATGAAGTGAGGCATTCGAGTAAGCCTCAGTTTCAGTGCAAGAAGTGTTTTTACAAAACAAGATCTTCCACTGTTCTCACGAGACACATAAAGCTCCGCCACGGTCAAGACTATCACTTTCTTTGTAAAGCGTGTAATCTTTATTCCCTGAGCAAAGAAGGAATGGAGAAACACATCAAGAGAAGCAAGCATCTTGAAAATGCTAAGAAAAATAACATTGGCCTAAGCTTTGAGGAATGTATTGAAAGGGTCTGCATAGGTGCAAATGACAAGAAAGAAGAGCTCACCATCCCCGGGAATGGGAGGACAGAAGGCCACGGAGAGGGTGTGCAGTTCCAGGAGCAGCCCTGTCTCGACCAGAGCATCCTGCCTGCCCAGGAGCTGTCACTGTCCAGTGTCATTACCAAAGAGGGTGAATTAGCTCCACCCCCGGTTCCAAAGAGGGGGCGACCTAAAGGCAACATCTCTCGGACCTGTTCACATTGTGGTCTCCTGGCCTCCAGTATCACGAACTTGACTGTGCACATTCGACGAAAACACAGTCACCAGTACAGTTATTTATGCAAAGTCTGTAAGTATTACACCGTAACCAAGGGAGACATGGAACGTCATTGTGCCACCAAGAAGCATAAAGGACGTGTAGAAATTGAAGCGAGTGGAAAACAAAGTTCAGATATCATTGTTGGCCCTGAAGGTGGAAACCTTGACGGCAGTAGGAAGAACACCAGCGTGGCAGTTTCAGATGAACCCGCCAACCCTCCAGTGGAAGCAGACACCTCCATTTCAGAACAGCCACCACTCGAGCAAGGGAATCCAGTGGAAGTGGAAGTTGAGAACGTGTTTCACCCTGAAGATGGGGAGACTGGTAGTCACCTTACTGAGAAAAAGGAGCAAACCTCTATGGATCCAGAGGACCTTCAGGGTGACACGTGCCCCCAGAAAGACGACGCGAGCACAGATGAGAACAGATGTACGCACTGTGAGTTTAAGGCACACTCTTCCACCTCTCTGGAGCTGCACGTAAAACGGAAACATACGAGAGAGTTTGCCTTTTATTGCATGGCGTGTGATTACTATGCTGTGACTCGACGGGAGATGACCAGGCATGCGGCAACAGAAAAACACAAGATGAAAAGGCAGTCTTACCTGAACTCTACTAACGTAGAAGCCAGTTCTTCAGAAATGTCCAAACCCATCATTATTCCCCAAGGGCAGCAGCAACAGAATTCTGAGGAATTTCAGATTATTTCAGAGCAACCCTCTGAAACTCTCAAGTCTAGAAATGCTGCCGATCGCTCTGTTTTGGATGAGAACAGCAATTTAGACATGTCCAAGGTGTTCTGTGCTTCTGACTCTGTAGAGACCGAGACGGAGGAAGAGTCTAACCTCAGTGAAGATCATTCCTTTTGTGAAACTTTCCAGCAGCCCCTTGACAAGGACAAAGTTATAAAACTGGAGGAGATGGTACCCCTTAGTATTCCTTCTAATTGTGGCTCCCCAAGCAAATTTCAGAATGAAAGCTCAGGAAGCTCAGCTTTGAATCATGAGCCAGCAAAGAAAAGGCACAGTATGTTGAATGACATCAGTAGTCCAAACACACATGGCGAGAGTGATGGAGGAAACGCAGAAGACAAAGCTGATAAAGTTCTTGGTAAACGTGGGTGTCCCAGAGCTGTAGATGGAGAGCATCCAGCCAAGAGTGCCATACTGAGAGCTCCCGGAGAACCGCTCAACCTGGGGAGCAGTGTTCAGGACAGAGCTGGAAGCATGCAGAGTTCAGGGGACTTGAAAGACGTTCCAGAAGATCCCCTTCTGGAGAGTAAGGAGATGCTGATGAATTCCCGACATGAAACCAAAGTGATTTTGGAAGAGGATGGTCCAGCTTCTGACAGCACCATTGACAACAATGATGTTTATGAAACTGTAATCAGTATTGATGATAAAGGGCAGGCTGTGTACAGTTTCGGCCGATTTGATTCTTCCATAATAAGGATCAAGAACCCTGAAGATGGGGAACTCTTCGACCAGTCTCAAGAGGGGCTTGTGGCAGCTGGAGTGAGGATGAGTGAGCTGCCCTTGAAGGATTGTGCTCAAGGTGTGAAAAAGAAGAAAGCGGACAGTAGTTCCTTTGCGGAGTCCACCCGGATTCGCTGTGACGACTGCGGCTTCTTGGCGGACGGTCTGAGCGGCCTGAACGTGCACATAGCCATGAAGCACCCGACGAAGGAGAAGCACTTCCACTGCCTGCTGTGCGGCAAGTCCTTCTACACGGAGAGCAACCTCCACCAGCACCTGGCCAGCGCCGGGCACATGCGGAACGAGCAGGCCAGCGTGGAGGAGCTGCCCGAGGGCGGCGCCACCTTCAAGTGCGTGAAGTGCACGGAGCCCTTTGACTCCGAGCAGAGTTTGTTCCTGCACATCAAAGGGCAGCACGAGGAGCTGCTCCGCGAGGTGAACAAGTACATCGTGGAGGACACCGAGCAGATCAACCGCGAGAGGGAGGAGAACCAGGGCAACGTGTGCAAGTACTGCGGGAAGATGTGTCGAAGCAGCAACTCGATGGCGTTCCTGGCGCACATTCGCACGCACACAGGTAGGTCCACGCGACCTCTTTACCCACCAGGGCCGGGGCCCGCTCGAGTGGGGACCTGGGTTCCTCCTGAACGTGGAGTCCTTACAGCCCCTGCCTGGTGGGCCCCGGCCCGGCTCTGCTCTTGGTTGACACTCAACATATCTCCAGGTTACTAACTCAGCCTTGGTGATTCCAAAGGCAGGCTGTTTGGCAGATTCCTTTGACCAGCAGGCCTCGTCCTTCTGACGCCTTTGCTGCATCTCTGCTCTCACAGCTGTTGAGTTGTCTCTAAGTCCTGTAAGTGTTTGGTTCTCCAGGGTGTCTGTTCAGTGGCACTTTGGGTTTCAGAGGACCTATTAAATGGCTTTTGAAGAATGAAGTATGAATATTTCCTTACAGTTTTAGGGATTTAGGTGTATCCATTGCCAGATAGTTTATATCCCAAAGTGTGACTCCCAGGCAACAGGATTCTGCTCTCAAAGATCAAAATTAGTCAACACTTTTCAAAGTTAATATGTCCTGGGGATTTGGTTTTCATGGAGGTAGCACTTGATTTAGTTTCTGCACTGTCACATGGAGTGTTCCATTTTAATGTTCAATTTTTAGGTAGAAATTTTCTTTTTGAAACTTTTTTTTTGTGTGTGTGGAAAATACATAAGCCACTATTCTAAATTTATGTAAAAATTCACTGCACTGTTTCTATAAACCTGCCATACATTCTTTATTTTAAATAGACAGCTTTTCTAAATCATTGTGCTCTGCTTAGACAAGTTCTGTCTCCATGGTTGAATTTATGAGTGGATTTGAATAATAAATTCACATTTCAATGAACATATTTTCATTAAAACTGTAAGGTTTATTTTACTGTACTTTTAAATAATGGCTTATTATTAAAGCTATACTTTAGATTCATGCAGTTTTTGAAACTTAGTGCATGGTTATAAGGAGGCAGACAAAAGAGTATGAAGCATTGTTAATAGTTGAGGGTGATTAATGACAGATAAAAGTTTTTCATTGACAAAAGTAACAGGGCCCCCAGCAGAAGATTGATCTAGGTAAATATACACATTGCACTCTCGATCTCAGCTCTTCTCAGGCAGTAGAACCGCTGCTGGAGAGTAAGTTCAAATACAGTTATTTGTTGACATCATTATCACCTCTGCTGGTATCGTGTTATTGCTCGGTTCCTGAAATGATATGGTTTTTAGAAACTAGGCTCGTTCACATGTGCAGAAAATAGGTACTTTCTTAGCATGCCCTCTTAAGGCAGATAAAACTGAATAAAAGTAAGAGGAAGATGCTAATGGAGCTCTTTTTAGAATTCTTTATGCAACTGTCTGGTCAAGACATGTTGCTCATAATTGATGTGTCCATTACTTGAATTCTCTTGTAATTATAGTCAATAAGTCTTGTAAATGTGTTAAAGCTCACTAAAAGCATACAAATTCAAGAACAGAGTAAGGCTAATAATTTAAAATAATCAATGTAGGCATTTCAGCACTTAATTTCCCTTGTGTGTTGATAGCTGATCATTCTTAATCCATTAAGATTTATTTAGTCGTTTACAATGCAAAATAGGTTTGCACTGGTCACTTGTGCCATTTGAAAATGTCCACTAGGTTAAGTGCAGAATGTAGTCCATTAGTCTTCCTTGACTATATGTATTAATTGCATTTAAAATCAAGTTAATGTGGATGTGAAAGTGAGGGAACTATCAATATGTGACAAAGCAACCCTACTTATATAAGTTACATCATCGATTGTAACATTTAGTAAAAGTTAGCGTACTTTTTAACAACTGGTGTTGGGCTTATCGGCAGGAACATTTTTATTGTGTTCTGAGGCACCAAAAAAAGCTGTGTTTCTGAGTACCCAACCTCAGCCCGCATTTCAGTTTTGCAAGTCATTTTTTGGGGGAGGTTGCACTCCAGGTTTTAATCCAACTCCTGCCCCCTCCCCACCTTGGGGCATTTTAGCATGAATTGCCTCTCTGATTCTTTGCTTATATCATGAGATAGTCATTGAAGGATGGTTATTAATGGTTGACTGGAAGAGGGCTTATTCTTCCAATTGCTGTTTTCATATTTTATGATTTACTATATGTTTTATGTAACCTTTTCTTCCCATCCTTAAGACGATAAAAGCAGCACTAGAAGAAATACATTAGTTTTGTTCATCAAGGACTGTGGGGAAAGCCTCCTGAGCGCTTGCTGGTGTGCGGTCTTCGCATGAGCAGAGGAGTGTCTCCTTGGCGTCTCAGCGGTGATCCGGGAGAGCCGGTCGCTTTCTTCCCGCCCCGTCCCAGCAGCTGGGCTTTAGTTCTGCGCGCTGGAGCTCATCAGGCCCAAAGGCTGTCTGAAGCCCATGCTTTCTGTTCCGAGCTGCTCTCGGGTGCCATTGGCACGGTCTTCCTGTGGGAAGACGGGAAGCGGGTGGCTTTGCTGGAAGGTTCTCACGTCAGGGCTGGTGCGACGGTGTGGCAGCCTGGTCAGCATGGGCAGAGGAGCTTAGGGGCCTCCGCCTGTGCACGGCCAGCGCAGGGCACTGGGGCGCAAGGCACTGGGCGCAAGGCACCGGGGTGAAGGGCACCGGGGCGGAGGTCTGCTCAGGGCTTCACCTCTGGCTCTGGGTGGCAGCGGCACTCAGTGTTGTTTGTTGAATGAAGGAATAAGCAGCAGGTGGGCGGGTGAAGTGTTCAGTGTCGGGAAGGTTGTGGAGTGGAGAATCTTTAGGTGATGGGTTGAATCCGTCTTCCTTGACTCTCTCAGGCCTAGGCTTCCTGTGATTTTTCAAGTGTCACGTCCACGTGTGCATAGGGGTTGACCGTGACTGCAGTTGAGGAAGGCCAGTGCAGGCCTGAGGAGAGGCTTAAAGTCTTTGGATTCTTTAGGTAAAATTGTAAGAAGGTGCCAGAAGGCTAGAGACCCTCTTCATTTATCCCTTTCAGAAAACCTCACAGACCAAATTAAAAAAATAAAGCCAAAACAAAAGCCAAGGAATGGGACGGTTTAATGATTTACTTATTTCTAATAAATATGTATCTAATATTCTCAGTATGCCTAAAGTGTGATAGTGAAAGTGTTAGTCACTCAGTTGCGTCTGACTCTTTGCGACCCCATGGACTGCAGTCTACCAGGCTCCTCTGTCGGTGGGATTCTCCAGGCATGAATACCAGAGTGGGGTGCCATTTTCTCCTCCAGGGGATCTTCCTGACCCAGGGGTTGAACCTGGGTCTCTTGCATTGCAGGCAGATTTTTTATTGTCTTCCCCAGGGAACCCTAAAAGAAATGAAAAAATATGAGGTTTTACAAATTTTGCCTGATAAATCCTATGCCTGGATTCATGTTGGGATGGGTCTGGCAAGTTTAAAAATGGAAACACCATCAGTTAGGAAAAAAGTGGGGACATTTCTTGTTTTCTTGTACAGGAAATGTGACCTCTAGTCTCCAGTATTAGAATTTTCAAGGCACAGAAAGGAGATGTTAATACATCTCCTCTGTGCGTAAGATACAAAAAGTACTCAGGGCCTCTGTGATTTCTGCATGGAAACAGTCAGCAAGGTGACTTACGTAGGTGTTGTCAGTGCACCAGCAGGGATGGCTGAAGCCCAAAGGAGCGGCAGCCTCCACCCCGGAGCCGTGTGCCTTAGGTTGCAGGCCCCGCGGTTCTATGTCCGCTCTGCTGGGGGGAACTAGAGGGCCTGAATCACAAGATACTTTGAATCCTTTCACCAAAATTGTAACACACATATTGAGAGAGCTTTATCTTTTTGTTTAGAGCCCTGGTGTTCTTGTTGATTAATAATTTCCTAATTACCTTACCTTAAATGCGGTGTAATTTAAAGTGCAGGTAATTGATTCTTCTCACTCTGTTCTTTCACAAGCCCCTTTACAGAATTCCCTGTCGAGATGAAATGTTTCCAAGTAGTGATAGGCTTAGTTTCTTCAGAATCATTTAAATAAACTGTAGTTTCTAATGTGACTGATAGAATGGGATTGCTGTAAGCTGCAGTCTCAACCTGCTTTTGACATTTAAACATATAAAGCTGACTAGATATAACCATTCAGGTGCTAAATATATTTTACATCTACTTCTCAGAGTAGAAATGGAAGTATTAAGAGATCTGGCTTCATTGTCATTGAACTGTGAAATATTCAACCTTGTCTGCCTGTGCTTAGTACTGTTGACTTTTTTATTTCTGTTAGAAGATTAAAATTAAATGCTTCACTTTTTTTGTCAGCTTTTGGGAATTAAATTGAAATTTAAGACTCTAAAATTTTTTACTGAGTGCTTCAGTTTCAACAAAGTATTCTGGGAGGATTTCTTTTCCCAAGGGCATTGCACCAAGTTCCATTGATCAAAAATGATTTATTGCATTTTTTTATTTGAGCTCTTTTTGTGTATTAAAGTCTACGTATTTCACATTCTGTCTGACTATATTAGAAGAGGTACTTCACCAAGTAGGTACTATATATGCTATGAAAAATTTGGAAACATTGTAGCAGCTTTAAACTGATTTTTAAAAACATGATTTTGATTTATTTGAGGATTTAAAGGTTAGAATTAGAAAATGGTTGAGAGTGTTGCTTCTTATTAATATGGGTACTGATAATCTATTAGTACCTATATGCCAGGTAGACTCTACCTATTACTGACAATGAGTTTGTGGACTCTGAATTTTATCTCCTCATGTTTGAGTATAGATTAATCTTATTTCTTTATGAAATAAAAAAAAGTTGGTGCTGTGTTGAAATTTTTTGTTGAAATACTATTTCTTGAAGTTAATAATAGCCAGAATGTCAGTTCTTCTTATTTGCTGAATCATCACAGATTTTTGGCTCTAAAATGATCATAAAAGCAAATAACTTATCCACTGTATATTCTTATACTGTGTGGTATTAAAAGTAATATAGGGAATAATTTGGGATAAATGTTAGGAAAAAAATCTGAAATACCATTATTAATGTGAATAAATTCAAAGCTGCAGAAATATGAGGGAACCAGGATGTGGCCACTGAGAAATTTATTTGGTAATAAATATATTTTAAAAAGTATCAGCTACTCTATAAACATTTATGTTTTAAAAATGTTCCATTTAAAATGTGAGTGACTTTAAAAGCTAGTTTTGTGAATTGTAAGAAAAATGTTTGAAATTATTTAGCTCATCTTATCTGTTAATACTTAGTACTGCTCAAGTGTATCACTTTTGGCTTTAAATTTTAGAAATGTTGTTGAAAGTTAGAAATACTCATTGAAACATTTCAAAGTCTTATTAATGGAATAATTATGAAATGCATGTCTGTTCAAGTTAGAAAGGAATGCAAGTGTTCCATTTTGGGGACAGAAAATTGTAATTAGACTATAAGTAAGATTTAAGATCTAGGCCTCTTTTAAAACTATCAGTAATGTATTATTCAAATTCAAATCATATTTTATGTTAAATTTACTTAGGATCAAAACCATTCAAGTGCAAGATATGCCATTTTGCAACAGCTCAGCTTGGCGATGCCAGAAACCATGTCAAAAGGCACCTTGGGATGAGGGAATACAAGTGTCACGTCTGTGGGTGAGTAAATTGAAACCATCTCTACCGTGGTGAACCAGGAAGCACGTGCGGGATATTCATTGTTTCAGGATTCAAAACTGATATGAGTAAGGGTGGCTAGAATTATGCATGCGTGTCCTCCTTTCCATTGTTATGGTAAATTCCTTAAACACAGTTATGACATTCTTCTCCCACTTCTAATCCTGTGCTGAAGATGAGCAATTTTATGGGCTACAAGGTCAATTTGAACCTGTAATCTGTAAATTGACTAAATTATAGGATGTTCATTCACATTGCCAGAGAGAACTGTAAATTCCATTTAAAGACATAAAAAAATATATAATATAGCTTTAGGAGTGTATGTGTATGTGTTTTTTCTTTTCCTATACTGCTCTAATTTTAATCGCATTAATGGTTCTTTGGATCCATTGGACATATTCTATAAGGAAAAAAGCAGAAAAAGATTTCATTTCAGAGACCTGATTATTGAGGCTTAAAAAGCCAGTGTATAAAGTATGTTTTTGTGTCACTTTATTTCAAAACTTGTTTTCCTGTTTTAGTTAATGGCTCTTTCCTCTAAAGAATCATTCATAATGTTTAATTGTCACTCAAATGTCTTACATTTAATAGGAAGCACTGAGATGCCTTAATGTAAAACTAATTAATTTAGCAGAAATGTTTAAAAGGCTTTAAAATGCCATGACATCTATGGTATATCATAGGACGTTCAGAGCTGGGTTTTTAATACCTTACTTCTGATTATAAGTATATTTTAATGTTATTATGCTAGAGAAATGAATTAATAAGTGCATCATATAAAAACACTTTATGTGAACCCTGAGAAACCTGCAGTTCTTATGGTCGGTTCACAAAACACTTCAGATCCAATTAAATTATGCAGCGTGCCCATGTTCTATTAGGTTTCTTTTTTCGGTGGAAGATTCTTCTGGTTAGCACTACTATAGAAATACCTTTTAAGTCACAAATAGCTTCTGTTTTTTAATGGATGGTACATTTCATCCCAGGATGCAGCTGCATTTTTTGACCCTTAAGATAGTTTTACAAATAACTTTGCAAGCAGTTTTATTAACCACGGTCTGTGATTTATTCATTGGCAGAATTGATGGTTCAGTAACTTGGGGCTAAAGTAAATGAAGATGAACCTTTGCCCTAAAGCCCCCTGAAGATCAGTGGGAGAATGAGTTTTGTTGCTACTGATTTTAGCTGCAAGGGTTGAGTGCCAAATGGTGCGTTTTAATTGCTCCAGGTCTTCGAATTTTAAAAGATATCTCGTTTCTGTTTTTACCATGTGAATTATAGCAAGGAGGAAGGCCCAGACTGTGGTGAAGATTTGCTATAAGTTGGCAAAAGAAAAAAAAAACCAGTTTCTTCTTAATTTCTGAGAAATAAGTAAACAGTTTTTGTATCCTATCTTATTAGAAACCGGATTCCATTCCTTTTTTATTAGTGTTACCAAGACCTGGGAAGAGAAGGAGAGACTTTCAGAGAGCAGTTTCTGACACACGTGGTGTCAGAAACACATCTGACCGGTTGGCTCTGGGTGTGTGATTTGAGCACTGCGCCCTTTTAGCTCACTGCTCACAATGTACGACTGACGTGTTGCACTGTGCTTTATACAGTGATTCCCAAGTAGATTCCCAAGTAGAGTTGTAAGTTCATGTAGGTGTGTTGAGTTTTATGCTGCTTTCATAGAGGTCTACATGTATATGTGTGCATGTGGAAAAAGCACTGTATCTCTTAGAATTACAGTAGTTGTTGAATTTTATTTGACCAAGAAATAATAATTCTTAATTTGTTTACGTAAAATTTGACTTAAAAGTCACATAACAATAATTTGTACAGGGTAGATATTTTTACAGTGAAGCTAAAAGTTCTGAAGAATTTCAGTAAACTGAAGAATGCCTATTGAGTCTGTGTAGTTGACACAGAACAGTAGTGAGTGAAATACCCTTCAGTGCTAAAGACAAAGTGCCATAGGTTGTTCTGTGTTTTTGTGTTTCAAAGGGATAGAGCAGTATGCAGGCTAAAAATTGGAGTGAAAAACGTGAACAGAATGAGCACTGGCTATCAGGTGGGTCGCAGTAGGGAGCACTGGTACATTCACATCACTGACAATGTCGATTCATTATCATTGATGGCTAAATAATCTTAGAAATGCTCGGTGGGCCCATCCGTTCCTGAACATAAGCAGCTCATGCTGCATTTCTTCATTAGCTTTAATTGCTATCAATTTTACCTTTTAAAAAATCATGCTTTCAAAGGTGAAGTGATCTTTCAGGAACATTAACTCTCTAATTTTGTCACAAACAGAAGGTCCTGCCCTATGTTTTCTTTTTTTCAGTAGTTAGCATCTTAGTATCTGTTTTAAATTTTTATTCATAATCCTTCCACTGTTGTAAGAAAGAAATGGTTTTTCAAAGAGTTCTGATCGAGTTATAATATATGAAAACAGTGGAGCAGGCACATTTTTACAGTGAAATTATTACTCACATTGTTGTACTATTTTTCCTTAGTAACTTCTTGAAAAAAACCTGACATTTTATGGTGAAATTGATGAAAACAACAAATGGTGCATTTCGTTGAATTGAGCTGAGAATTAATGTATCAGTTTATGTGATTTTTTAAATATCTTTATTTAAGAAGCTTTTGGATGCTCAGCAAATATGTATCTCATATATATATATATATATTTACTAAGACTTAATTTAAGGGTTGTGCATTAGCTACTCCCTTAATAAAGACTTCCTTTTAAACTTTTAATTTCCACTGTTTGAACCTACACTGATCTTCGAATTTTTAAGCTCAATTTTAACATCTCTCTCCCCTTCATCGGCAAATCTTTGCTACAGCTTATCGTGGATTTAAGTTATTCGACAGAAGAAGCTGAATGTATGAGATGTCTAATTTCTAATGCTGGCTAGAATTCAGAGCTCAGGATTTAAGTTTTGTTGACTGATGGTTTACGTGCTTATGTCGGGGTATAGGTTTCAAAATGTATTGCTCTGAACTTCCTGTTTTAAGAACATGTTATAGATAACTCATTTAAAAGCCTTTCACTCTACTTTCACTTTTAGGAGGAGCAGTTTTTGAATTACAGTTTCTTAATGTTTTTCTTACTTCTGAGCATGACCTCAAGAGGAATTTTATAGAATTTAGGTGAATTTTATAAATGATGGATAGTTAAAATGAAAATGTGCCCCAGGTTGGGCATAGGGCTTAGTGGAGGAGGAAATAAAAAAATAATAGAAAGCACCTTACATAGAAGTTAATAGTTTTGTTGGGAACATATGTTTAAAAATAGGTAGACACATTTTTACTAAGTCCATGATCTTTACCTTTGTTATTTTTCAGTAGTCAAGAGCTTAAAAATCACAGTCGCTTAAGAACATCATTATGGAAACCATGTTTTGTTACATTCATTTAAATTTATTTTGATAATCTTTTTCTCCATGTTTGCACACACACACACACACAAACACAAATGTGTCTATATCATACTCTCAATTATAAATAGTATTTATGGAGTGCTATGGTTTAGGGTATACTTAATTAACACCCATTTCATTTGTTGATTCCAGTTTCATGAGCTTATTCATCTCATGTTTATTATTCCCATTGTACAGATGGTAGACTTGAGAGTAAAAGTATTTTTAGTGGTGGAGGTAAATTATGTGGTAGTAATGGTCGATCCCCATTTCCTTTCTTTTAGCTGTACCTTTTGTTTATTTCTTTGCTTTTGTTATATCTGTTGTTTTAGTTACTAATTTTAGTTTGTACTTATTTTTTTCTTCCTAGGTTGTTTTCTCTAGCGTGTGATAACTGTACTTGCTTCCTTCCAGCCCCTAGCCGCTTTTGTTTTCTGCTTTTCTCAGACTTAACATTATTTTTAAAAATTGCTTGCACTGTGTTTTACTTTAACATTCTCGTATTCATTCTCTTTCTCTTTCTTTTTTCTGGTCTCTCTCTGTTTTGCTTTTCTCATATTAAAAAGTTGTTTTAAATAATTTTATTTTTCCTCGTTGTTCTTTATGTGTTGATTCATTGTGCATGAGTGGTTACAAATTGAACATGTTAGTATGACAGAAATTATGCCTAAAAGAGTGAAGATTTTATTGTCTTTCCATTAGAATGAGAGGGGTAAAACTGATTATCTTGGGTTTTTGTTTTTCCTTACTAGTTACTACAAAAAAGAGTTATCGGAAAATTAGCAAGTGGCCTGTGATTTCAGGAAACCTGGGAGATGAAGCCTAACTTTTTATGTCATTATTCACCAAGACCCCAGTAGCCATGATTTAGGGATTATGTAATTTTCTGACTATGTTCCCTGTGTCTAGTCTTGAATCTTGTATGTGGAGTTAAACAGTTGAGTAGTACTTACCTAGTCAGGAGGGAATAAGAGCATTTACGGAATCTGTCATCTCTGGTTCATGGAAAGATTCTAGACATTTTCTATTGTATATTAATGTGCTTATGAACTGTTTATTCTCAGTTGGCTTAAGAAACCTTAAATAGAAAGTTACTAATGCAGTAAAACTCTTTTTTTTTTTTTAATGTGCGTGTGGCATTACCTAGTTTTTGTGCATTAGGAGGGATCTCTATGTAGATGATTATAATGTCACTTTCTGACCTTTGCAGCTTGAATAATTGTAAATCATTGCTTCATAGCGTGTCAGAGAATGTCTGTACTAGGCAATTAAATGGCAGAATATAATAGACCAAATTATTGCCTGTCATGTTTTCAACAACACAGTTAGTATTTGAGTTACACTTAATCATTACGTGCATTAGCAACTTCATTGGAATCCAGCTTCAGGCTGAGCATGAAGTACATTACATTATTTAAACCTCTAATGGTACAAGTCATTTATTTGTGTTGAAGTGTACAACATGCAGAGTTTCATAAAGCAAGGAACACTTGAGAGCTTAATTTATCCAAATCAAAGTCTAAATGCAGATAAACACAAGTGGCAAAAATTAGTAATTTTTATAGGCTGGAAATATTTAAAAATACATGGTTGTGGGTAATTGTAGGCAGCAGGAATAAATTAAAATCACTATTTTTAGTCTGCTTTGAGAACTAAAGCTGTGTATACCTAAATCATTAAAAGCACCATGGAATTGCATTTTTAGCTGAACAATTAATTACAGCCATCATATCTACAGATGTATCCAAAGAAAATAAGCTTTTCATTTGGCTGATTGTTTTGGTTAAAGAGACACAGAAAAAAGAGACAGAAAAGATTTGCTCTAGATTGTGTCACACATCATGCTTGTGTCAGTATGAAGGGCAGCACTTCTCAGTTTTGTAAAAATCAAAATTAACATTAGAGTACTCTTATTATACGGGACACATGTTTTATCTCTATAATACTTTAATGCTTTTGTTTAATGATATACTTTTGCCTTTAGTTTGAAAAATATAAAATTCCCATGTAATGCTTATTGTCTCTCTCCCTGTCCGTGAGGAATAACCACATTTATACTAGTGGTTAGTGTATTTTTCTGATGCTGAAGTCCTTGAAATACCATTTAAACAGTGAGTGGATGTTATTTTATATTTTTTAAACAAATCACCTTTATTTTGAAAATCTAAGCGATACCATAGTAATTACATTAAAATAAATCACACTCTTTCTCAGATATGATTATAGGAGATTTTCCAGTGAGCCGTTTTGTGAACCCAGGAGAGCGCTGAGGGCAAGGTCAAGATAACGGAGAAGAAGCGGAAGAAAGCCTCTCCTGTGTCTCCTCACAGGGAGATGAGAGCTTTTGTGTCAGACCGTGTCCTGTGCTCCTCCTTTGTGATAAGTGTTTTCTTGCACTTTTGCCTCAAAGAGTCAGGTCATAGATTTATTCCAAGGCAGTAAGTATAGATCAACTCGTAAGAAAATAGCAATAGAATACACATTGTCCTTTGTTGGTGTCATGGTTGAAAACATTGACCTCTGTCTCTAACGTCTTTTGCAGTGAAAAAGTCTTATCTCAGTGACTTAAGTAATTTTTGCTTTATTTTTATTTTAAAACGTGCCATGGTGACTCTAAAAACCTGTTGTGGAATCAGGGGATTCTATATTATTTCCTGGGAGTGAAACACAGGAGGGCAGCTACTCCCCTCGTTTTCTTTGCTTGTCCTGTGTTTTCTTTTTATTATTATTAGCCTGTTTTCTCCCTCCCTCTTCCTGTTCGTGTGTTTCTGAAAGTCCTTTGCTTTCCCCAGGGCTTTGCTCTTTGATTTGTCCAAGACTGAGTGAGAGACGCTGGAAGTGTGGATAGGAGGGAAGTACAATCGTGATTGAAGTGTTCGTTCATTCCCTACGGGGCTTGTTCTTGAGCATTTCCTCTTCAGTGGGCTCAGGTGGTGCAAGGGCCCTGTGGTCACGTGCTCCAGGTAGGAGACGGACTTGGAGGCAGAGGTAAGAGCAGAGCACGGTGGTCCGCAGCCGAGGGGTGCCCGGCTCTGCTGGGGAGCGCCAGGAAAGGCTTCATTCAGAGCACAGGTCTGAGCTGGGTCTTGAAGGATGCAGGGGTATCTATATACGAGGCAAATCTGGACATTTTTAATTACTGAGAACGAAAGAGCAAAAGTGGTGAGGTATGGAATAGCGTGGGATATTAAGAACACTGCAGGAAATTCCTGGAGTTTAAGTGGCTAGATGGGGTGAAGTGGGGGATTTTTTTAAAAAGCATTAAATATTTATGGATCATCAGCATGTGCCAGTGCTGTTAGTTTTTAGGGTGAAAAGAGCAAAACAATGCCTGCTGCAAATGGATGGAGAAGACTCAAGCAGAGAAATGGCCCAGGCTTTTCTGAATCTTGTTGCTGATTCAGAAGGCGTTTCATCTGGTAGGTGGCACTGCTGTGAAGGTGAGTGGGGGCTGGCCAGGGAGCCAGGGGCGGCGCGTCCCAGGCGGGGCCTCGGGGATGCTCAGCCAGGGCCATGGCAGGTTCAGGAGCTGCCTGGACCCCAGCTTTGCCCGAGGAGGGGTCGCAGAGGACAGGGGACAGGCGGCCAGCGCCAGGCCACAGAGCCGCGCCCTGCCCCGTGCTGAGTGCTGGCTTTTCCCTCTGCTTTCCGTTACTTTTTTGTTCTTTTTTCCTTGTCTGTCTGTCTTCCTACTTTTCTGGACTGTGAAATAGGCAGTGAAAGGAAGAGGCAGAGAACCCAGTAGGCAGCGAATGACTGCTTCAGAATCAAGGGGCATGGGTATTGGCCATGGGGAATTATTTTTCAGATAATTTCATTGTTCACAATTTTAATTAGGAATGCTATTGATTGTGGATAATTGTAATGGAAACAGGTTAATACTGGTTCTGTGTAACTTTATGCAGCATATAGTTCCAACTAATTAGAAGGACACACAGTTACCTGCTCATACTGCAGATGTCCACATGCAACTGGTAACGTTGAAAACACTTGTTAGAATTGTGTTTCCATACACAGTTCATCTGGCTGGGCAGTGTGCATTGGACAGGAAACCGTCAATTAAAAAAAAAAAAGTACGCAGATACACTGCTGAGTAATGGATTTTATTCTCCTGCTTCTTAGTCCTTGGGTGTGTGCGTGCTCAGTTGCTTCAGTTGTGTCCGATTCTTTGCGGATCATGGACTGCAGCCCTCTAGGCTCCTCTGTCCATGGGGTTCTCCAGGCAAGAATACTGGAGGGGGTTGCCATGCCTTGTCCAGGGGATCTTCCCGGCTCAGGGATTGAACCTGGGAAGATCTCTTATGTCTCCTGCATTGG